>NC_140935.1:96858043-97531586 GCF_014529385.1 Adiantum capillus-veneris
AAAATATCAATTTTGCTATATTTTGACCTATTTTTGCTTAATTGGTAAATATGTTGTAAATATATGGGAGGACTTCAATAAAGTCTATGCTTAAATGATTACTGCAACCCTTCAATTTTTCTTAATAATTTAATTTACATTGAATCTTTCGGAAGGACTAGCGAGGTCAGTTTTTGTCCGAATTTAACTCTGAAAATTTCTAACCTAGGGTTTGTTGTTCTTAAGATTCCAAAAATACCAATATTTGCCACGGTCGGAAAATTCTACATTGATTTTTGAATAATCATATCAATTTGATTAAGCTTTATACAATCTTTAAGGTTTCAGAAACTGGAAACCTTGCAATCACCCCAACTTAAGAATTTGAGTTGCCCTCATCTCAACCGAAATTGGGAAAATATTTGAGAAGAGAAATTCATCCTCCCAAGTGGCATCGCCGCATCTTCGAAGGGATAACTTTTCCACTTTACCAAATGTTACTGACTACTCTAAGAGTTCTTCCTAGTTTCTGGTTGGAGTTGCTTGCTAGTCAACTTTTCCTTAAGAAACTCTTAGTGTTGATCATGAGCCCATCTTAAACCATTCGTATCATCTCAAAAACCAGGTTAAATCAATTCCATAAAAGATCCATATATCCATCTTGTCAACATGAACGCGCTCGGTCTAGCTGACCATTCAGAGCAATCAGCATTCGACAAGTGTCATGTATTTCAGCTTTTCCAATATGAACGCGCTCGGCGTGTTCTTGCCATTCTTAGCAATTTGCATTTGGCACAAGATCCCACCATTGCACCAGAGGTACCCCCTCTATGCTCTAACCTTGTTGACCAACAATATGTAAAGGGTTTTAAGAAGTATCATACCAAGAGTTCTTTTCGGCTTCCTATTAGTCTCGTACCTTAATACTTTCATATCTAGGTTATTTTTCAAGGAAGGTTATCGTGTGCACAAGATTGTGAGTTGGTTTCTTGATAACTACCTTATTTCTAAGATTTGAATTTTTCCTTCCTAACGAGAACCTCTTTATCATTTGCTAGATCTACCCTTTGATTGAATACTAACTTAACTTTAGATTCCTTAAGTAATTTTGGAAAAGAAAATCATGTATGCCATTTTAATATATAAGTAGCTCAAAGTTTTACATTGTTGATTTATAGTGGTTTACAAAACTCTAGGATTGCTAACTGTGGTCAAGCGAGTGGCTCTTTTATCTTCCTCGCTCATAAGGTTGGTTCTCCCATGATTGCATAAGATTTGGCTCCTCTTGCTCTTCCTCTACCTCGTCCTCCAGTTCTACCTCGTCTTAGATTATCTCCTTGATTTTGAGGAATGTCTCTAGCAGTAGTTTGAGGGTTTTTCTCTTCAAGACAATTATATCTTTAGTGCCCCATTTGATTGCATCCATATCACCTAACGTTTGGGAAGGTCTGCTCCAAGTTCACTACTGTGGCGGCTAGTCCACGTTGTTGGTATCCTTGGTTGAAAGTTCCCCCAGCTCTTTCCCTAAAGTTATTAAATCCATTATAGTTCCTTATGGAGTGGGTCCTTCGGCTGCAAGAGGCTTAGCCCTAAGAAGGGCGTCCTGTATTGATGTAGGCCTCATGACTTCGAGACGTGTACTCAGGGGTTTGTTGAGGCCTTGACAGAAACGGGAAATTTGTTGCTCCATGGTCATCTAGGGAGCATAGCGTCGTAAAGACACAAACTTGGTGCAGTACTCTTCTAATGAAAGTCCTAGCTTGCGTAGACCAAAGAACTCGTTCATCTTGATAGTCTGATGTGTAGGAGGAAGATAACATTCTTTGATTGCCTGCTTCACTGTCTCCCAAGATGGACTACTCGTGGGATTATCTCTGCAGTGTTGCTTCCAACAAAGTTTGGCATCTCCGCTGAGATGGAACATACCCAGCATTGTTTGGTTTTCTAGAGCAGTTCCTGTAGCTTTGAAATAGTCATCCATATCATCTAACCATGCTACGGCATCTCGCTCTAAATTAGGTCCCTCTCCCTTGAAAGTAGGGAGTTGAACTTGCTTTAGTAGTTTTTTTTTTCTTGACTAACAATGTAAAGGCTATGTAGGCGAGTATTTCCCTGAGATTGAAGTAGTGGAATTTAGTACCAGATGAAATCTTTCTTACTTATACTTTTAACTTATCTCCTACTCAAGACTTTTTCACATAGGATGAAGACAATTACCAAACCATAAACAAAACTACTTATAGCATACCCAGGAGAACCATAGTATGTACAAGAGTTAATACAATTCATGAAGATCCTACTATGTACAAAGCTGACAATAGTCCTATAATAAAATCTTGAGGACTTTGGGTGGATCAGATATAGGATCAAAATATACAACATCTTTTGGTCCACTAAAACTAGGGCCTAGTTCTACCTTGGTAGATTACTTTAGACACCTGATCAAACACCCACTGATTTTGTGATACTTGGACATCATCTATTACAAGGGTTTCTTCTGGATTCTCCATCCCAATGAAAACGTATACATCAATCACTTGAAGATCTTCGGCCCATTTGAGTCTCTTTATATTTAGTTCTAAACCTTATAACTCTCCCGCATCAATGAAGAAAAATCCACCAGATCCTGACCACTTGATTCTCCAAGTGGAAGGAGAAAATCTACTCTCCAACCATTTCATCACGCTTTTTCGCATTGAATAGTCTCGGGATAGGCAAGCCCTCATAAACCTAATGTTGAAATCCATGAATTTGAAGTAGGCATGATAGAAATTTTTCTACAAGGATGGGGATAATTCTCTCTCTTCCTTTCACTCCATCTTTTTAATTAAATACGTCTTTAATTGAATTTGTCAAAGATCACATATTTCAACCTAACGCCTTAAACTTTTTCCTAGGTCCAAGACTTTAATTAACACACGCTCTGATACCACTTGTGAGATCCCCAACCCGCCAATACCAAGATCAAGATGGGATCCTTGAAAGGTCTCTAGGTCTGATAAAAATCAGTGTCTCTAAACAAGAAAAATCAAAGGAATAGACCTTTACCATTGACAATGGCTTGTGTCTATAGCCTTAGAAAAAGACCTAGTCCTGTCTCGCAGCGAAAACGGGACAACGTATTAAAAGTCCAAAAAACTATTTCGGCCCTATAACTGCCACAATTGGGCTAAAGTATCCTCAACCAACGCTTTTTCCCCCTAACATATGTGAGGGCAGAGCCGCTGGTAAACTCCTCTTCCAAGTGAAGAAGTTTTCTGTACGTTTTAGTGCGCAGGGATGGATAGTTACCTGACTAATCAGGTCCACTCATCCATGATTGACAACCTTAGTCAATCCCCACTTACCACCCCGCACTCACACATTATTCTTTTGCTATTTAATTACTACCACGTTCTTATCACAATTAAAATAATGATTCATTTTATCCTTCATAACAGGATTTAATCAAAACAGCCCTTGAAAATAGTATTGAAAACATTCTTTTAGCAAACAGACATCTTTAAACTTAAGACATGGTACTGTCAATCAAAACATTATCCATAATAACCATGACCAATACTCTTCTTGTCTCAAGACCACCTTAGGGTGAAAAAAGCGGCACCCATTCCTTATTCGTAATCCGGAGTGGATAAACCCCCACCCAAGGTTCCGAGTGCCCATACACCAAACCAGTTGCCCATACAACCAGGTGGCTCCCCTAGGATAAAAACGGTATCCTAAATTATGTAGAAACATCAAGACATGACACGGAGTAGAAACTCGTCATTCATGGGGGTAACGGACTTATCCATGGCTAGAAAGCCATCATTATTTATCAATTTATACCAAGGAGTCGGAGGTGTCTTGAGACAAGCTGTCTTAAGGATGATCAATCATATCTTTCCTAATTCAACCAGTTTTAACCCACACAATTCTTTCCTACATTATAAACAAATGTACGTTGGAAGTTACCTTTCGTTTTTTATCAATTATTTCTTTTCTGATTCTTACTCACTCCTTACGTATGCAATGCTAACTTATAAATGAACTTTAAAATATTTAATTGAACAAAATAGAAATCCACCTGGGACTGGTCGGCCATCTGCTACTGTGCTGGTGCCTGAAGACTCTCCTCCGTAGGCCTACTACTCGGCCCGGATTCATCGTCATGCGATGCTTCAGTTCGTTTTGGAGCTATGTCCTCATCATCAGACGTAGGATTTGCTCAAGCCCTTTTAGGTGCCATAACTTCCTTTCCTTATAAAAAGACATATTCGATTAGAGGTTTAATTGAATAATCTCTTTTCTTCCTTTTTACCTATAAATAAGGATTTTTGGAGTAAGTAGGTATCCTTGATGGTTAATTGGATGAGATATTTCTCCTGTAACTTCCTTGTACTATTAGTAATTTCCAATAGTTACCATTTAATTTGGGAAGGATTTAACTAGATTTTTCCTTAGTCTATATTCCATGAATATTTTATATTTAACCTTAGTAAATTATAATTCCTATCCGCTAATGGATTACTCACCCTAAATGTAATTTGATCTCTTCTATCTTTAGGAATTTTCATAAATTTTATTTATAACTTTTTCCTCCTATACTTATGGTCTAATTTAGGCAAATTTTTGTTGATAGGAATTTGTTATACCACCCAAATTATGATGAGGTAATTTTTCCAACCTTCAATACTGATTCTGAACCTCAGTTATTTATTTGGTAGTTATATAAGTTCATTTACTAATTTCCTTTCTCTCTTTTATACCCAAAATTGATTACTTTTAATGAAGATAAGTATTTAAACTATTTTCTGAGGATAAAATATTTATCACAGACTCCTCAAGGTGTGTTCTACCTCTGAAAATTATCTCAAAGATTTATTAATTAATTTACTATTTCCCCCTTTAATTTTTTCCTAAAAATAATGCAATTTTACTGAGATAATTAGTTAAACTAATTATCCAAGGTTAAGATAACTATCATGGCTCTCATAGGGTAGAATTTACTTCTGATAATTATCTCAAATCAGTTTTAATCAATTTTCTATTTTACCCCTTCTAATTTATCATAAAAATAGTGTAATTCTACTAAGATAATTAGATAAACCAATTATCTGAGGTTAACATAATTATCACGGGTTTCCTAAGATGTGATTAACCTTTGATAAATAAATCAAATCTTTTTAATGTGTCCTAAAAATAGTGTAGTTTTGCTTAGATAATTAGCTAAACTAATTATCAAGGGTTGTCTAAGATGTTAAACTTTGCTAAATAAATCAAAGAATTTTGAATCAGTTTGCTATTTTCCCCCTTTTAATTTGTCCTAAAAATAGTGTAATTTTGTTAAGATAATTAGGTAAACTAATTATCTGAGGTTAACAGAATTATCACAGGTTATCTAAAATGTTATTAACCTCTGATAAATAACTCAAAGCATTTTGAATCAATTTTCTATTTTCCCCCTTTTAATTTGTCCTAAAAACAGTGTAATTTTGCTAAGAGCATTAGGTATACTAATTATCTGAGGTTAACATAATTATCATGGGTTTCCTAAGATTTGATTAACCTCTAATAAATAACTAAAAGCATTTTGTATCGATTTGATCATTTTTCCCTTTATTTTTCTCTCAAAAAAAGTGTAATTCTACTTAATTAATTATGAGTATTACCCGGAAAATTATAAGATAATTTTATAGCATAATGACAATCTAACACAGTTTTGATATTTATCTCAACTTAATCTAAACTTTATTAGTATAAATCCCATTAATTTATGGTTAGAATGTATAATTTCAGCCCTAATATGATATAATAATGAATAAGATTAATATCCCTAAGCTTAATCACAATAATCAGAAGAGAATATTTAATTAATAGAGGATTTTTAAGCATACATATGATTAATCTTCAATGTATTAAGAAAAAAGGTTAACCTAGCTTTGCTAATTAAGAACGATTAGGCTAATTATCGTTTAATTAACCAACTAGAGCTTGATCTCTAGTGATTTTTGCGTAGCGGTCTCTCTAAATGAGAGAGAATGTGCCAAGGCTCCGAGTCTGTCCGAAATTGTGAAGCAAGGGGTCCTATTTATAGTTTTCTAGCACTCATAAGCTCTCACAGGCTGGAAAAAGAAGTTGCTTGCAACTCAAGCAGCCCTACAACTCTGGATGGCACCCCTTGCTGCTAAATGATTCCCTGGCAGGTCAGTGATGACCCTCCCATTACCTGCCAGCTTTTAGAATATCAATTCTGCTATATTTTGACCTATTCTTGCTTAATTGGTAAATATCTTGTAAATATCTGGGAGGCCTTTAATAAAGTCTATGCATTAACGATTACTGCAACCCTTCAATTTTTCTTAATAATTTAATTTACTACATTGGAGGTGGAGAAGTCTTAACAAAGATTTCATACAGAGTTCTTGGAGCAAGAGGACAATATCCAGACCCACCAACACAGAATGAGTGGTTGAGACTTAAAGAAGATACACAAGATAAAACACTAGTGGCATCACCTGCCACTGCGAAACAACTTAGGAGAAAAGTAGAGTCAATAGAGGAGGAAAAGTCTGAAGAACCACCAACAAAGAAAGGAAAAATGGTGATGACAAAGAAGAAAAAACCAAAAGAAACAGCCAGCCAAAAGGTAGATCAAATCGAGAGATTGATCGAGAAATTCAAGGTTGAATGAGTGCTGAAAGGGGACTTTGAGGAGTACTGGGTGCCAGATCCAGCAAAGATTGGGGGTAGCTCCTCAAGGTCGGTAGAGGAACATTTTGATCACTAATTTGGAACTTATGAAGAATCTAAAAGAGTGATCAAGCAACAGAATCTAGAGCCGTTCACCACTGAGGAAGTGCAAGATATAAAGAAAAAGTTGCAAGCGCAACCAAAAGCCCAAGAAGAAAAAAGAAAGAGAAGAAGTCAAGGCTGAAGGATGGAGTGTAACCCCACCAGCACCTTCCCCGAGGTCTACCTCTCAACAACCAGGCCCAAATCTCTCTACATTGCCACAAAAAGATTCACCAGAGAAGGCATCAGAGGTTGGACCAACACAAAGACACAAAGGGAAGAATGACAAGAATACTTACGAAGAGCTCCTTAATGCTGTATATATAATAGAAGATACTTTTAAATTTGTTTATGGAATTACAACTCCACCATGGACTATAAAGAGAGAGAAGAAAGGGAGGAGAAGCCACGAGACATAACCAGGGATGACCAAGCAAAAGGACAACCAGAAGCTTAAGATACACAAAGAAGGGCAAGATACTAGGGTTGTTACAAATTCCACCTCTATCATAATGGAAACCTTTGGCCTGCCCTTGGAGACCTCCTCCAGTAGGTTCCACTATCATACCCACTCCCTAGACCATACACAAGAAACATAATGGCTACTAGCTACTGAAAGAGATGCAAGAAACACTCATCGAATACAAGACAAAATCATAACACGATCTCTCACACTAGTAGAGGAAAACAGTATGCTCCAAACAAGGGAGGAGAATATCCAAGAAGAATATGAGCATATCTCAAGAACTGTTTAGGTAGCAATTCAAAGAGCTAAGGTGGATGAGCAATATCTTAAGGCTCTTATTTAAAATCTAAGAAGAGTGAAAGAGACACCTGTTGGAATTAGGGTTGCAGAAACGCATACAGCTTGCAGATGATGAAGGAAGCTTAAGGCACACAATAGAGAGTGTGTTACTTAGTGTGAAATGGAAAGATAGATAGCCCTAGAGTGATGGGTGTATATACAATGCACGGGGGGAAAAACTTTCTAAACAGGGAAAAATGCCCCGGCAGTCCTAGTGTGTTCACACACATCACTACCACATGTGTATGGTAACAAATCCCCCCTGGAGTGATGCGATGAACGAGAGCTGGCACATGAGAAAAGGGAAGTGACATGCCCTAAGGACATGATTAGTGCACAAAGGGGAGTAAGCCCAAATATTTGCGAAAACCTGAATCGAGCTTCTCACGAGACAATGCCTTTGTGGAAAGATCTGCAAGGTTGTCCTCTGTTGGCACATAAGCCAAGCTGATCTCTCATGCTGAGAGCCTCTCCCTGACATAATGGTAATGCACCTCAATGTGCTTTGTGAGAGCATGAAAAACTGGGTTCCTCACAACTGCCAATGCGCTCTGACTGTCAGTGTAGATAGTGTTGGCAGTGTCCAGTCCAACACCCAAATCAGCCATAAGGCGTCTGAGCCATACACACTCAACCGTACCTGTGAAGACTGCCCTGTACTCAGCCTCACAACTCAGAGTGGCCACAGTAGGTTGCTTCTTTCTCAACCATGATATACATTAACTGCCAAGCATGAATCAAAAACCACTTGTGGACACTCACGTGTCAAAACAACCAGCCCAGTTTGAGTCTGAAAAAGCATGTAGGTCTGGCGGCAGTGATCCCCCCTTGGGATAAAACAAGCCAAGATGTAACGTGCCACTAAGGTAGCAAAAAATCCTGTGACAGCCTGCCAATGCTTAGACCCTAGGCTATGCATAAATCTACTGACCGGTAAGACTACCAACTGAATATTTGGCCTTGTCTTGCATACATAAATGAGGCAGCCAACAGCAGTTTTGTAAAGAGTGACATCAACAAGATCGCGAGCATCATGTAGACTCAACTTCAAACCTGTTTCCATGGGAGTGGCAATAGGTTTGCAATCTTCAAGTCCAAACTTACATAGCAATTTCTCTATGTAACTTTTCTGACACAAGGCAATACCACCATCACACTTCTTAAACTGTATACCCAAGTAATGATGCAACAGACCCAGATCTTTCATCTTGAAAGTAGTATTCAAATCAGCCTTTAATTCAGCAATATGTCTCTCATTTGGTCCAGTGATCAGCAAATCATCTACATAGAGAACCAGAATGAGAAGTACATCACCCTCACGCAATGTGCTTTTTTTTGGAATGTTAGGAAAGCCTTGTTTCACCAAATGAGTTTCAGCTTTCTCATACCAAGCACGAGGAGATTGCTTCAACCCATACAAAGACTTCTTACATCTGCACACTTTGTCCTCTTGTCCTTTTATGACAAAACCGCGAGGCTGCGTTACATAAACTTTCTCAAATATGTCACCATTCAAGAAAGCAGTAACAATGTCTTATTGATGTACATCCCAACCAAAATGAGCTACCAATGCACATAGAAAACGCACAGTAGTCATATGACAAGTGGGAGCAAAAGTCTCTTCATAATCTATGCCTTTTTCCTGTGCATAACCCTTTGCAACAAGTCAAGCCCTATGGCGATCGATCTCACCATCAGGCTTGCATTTCAACTTGTAAACCCACTTCGTACCAATGGCGTTTTTTCCATGAGGCAAATCACATAAAGTCCATGTGTCATTTTCTATAAATGCATCATATTCTGATTGCATGGCAGCCATCCAATTTTCTGAATTGTATGCTTCATCAAAAGACATCATGTAAGCTAGACAAAGCCAAGGCATAACAATCTGATGCATAAGATGCATGGTGAGAGCCTAAAAAAGTACGACTAGACAAAGGTGCATCCAATTTACTATCACGCAAAGTGTGCACCAGCCATTTTGGCATACCTCTAGCCTGCTCATTTTCAGCCCTTTCCTCATCAAGTACATCATGACATCTGCATTAGTAATAGGCTGATTTGTAACATTGTTAGAAACCCCCATAGGCTGCACATTTGCCTCATTGGAACTTACGTTCGTATTTCCACCATTGAAAAGAGGCAACAAAGTGTCATAAATGTCCTGTGAGCTTACATTATTGTCTCTAGTACATGACAGTAAGGGCTGAGCAGAATCTTCCACAAACACTACATCTCGTGAAACCAAAATACGTTTTGTTTGTGGATGTTACAACCTATAACCTTTGCTTTCAGCACTATAACCAACAAAATTACATTTAACAGCCTTATCATCCAATTTTCTGCACTGTGTTTGTGGCACCAAAGCATATGCCAAACAACCAAAAACACGCATGTGCTCAATAGAAGGATTTTTATCATTCCATTCTTCATATGGAGTAATAGACTGCAAAGATTTAGTAGGACACCTGTTTAGTACATAAGTGGCACACATGATGGCCTCAAGCCAAAAAGAATGAGACAAAGCTTGACTTTTGACCATACATCATGCCATTTCCGTAAGTGACTTTTTTTTCCTCTCAGCAACACCATTTTGCTAAGGTGTATAAGGCACTGTACATTGATGTTTTATCCCAGGACTAGGCAGGAATGCATTGAATTCATGAGAGATATAATCCCCCCCTCGATCGAAATGGAGGGTGCCCATAGTACATTTCAAGACATTTTCAGCCATAGCCAGAAATTGTTTGAAGCGCATCAAAACTTTGGACTTCGCTTTAAGCGGAGATACCCATGCATGCCTGGAGTAATCATCAAGTAAAGTCATGAAGTAAAGGTAATTGCCCAAGGACAGAGTTTGCATGGGCCCACAAACATCACTATGCACAAGCTGCAACCTGCATGTGGCCCAAATTGAACCATCCTTTGGAAACTTAGAACGTTGCATCTTACCCAAAATATAGCCTTCACAAACATGTTTGACAGGTGCTTCAAGAGGCAACAAAGAAGCAACCATATAAGATTTCTGCAAATGCAACAAACTGGAAAAATTTAAATGACCAAAATGTGCATGCCAAAGTTTTGCATCTGAAATAGCCCTTGAATCAGCAACAACATTTACAAAATGTTGTCCACACTTGTCATTAAAAGTGAGCTGATACAGCCCACAACACAAAAGGACAGATGCAACAATTTCATCACCAAAATTGAGATCATGTGTTGTGCATCTGTCATCCACAAATTCGATACAAGTCCAAGTCTAGCAAGTGCGGATACAAACAAGAGATTCTTCTTGATCCCAGGTACATAAAGTGCATCAACAAGTGTGAAGGAACTGCCATTTGTAGTAGTAAGCACAATCTTTCTAATTCCCTGAACCAGATAAGAGGCATTGTTGGCACAAGTGACTGAATTCCGTGAGGGACAGACTCGAGAGAGGTGAACAATTCACAATGTGAGGTAACGTGCTTTGTAGCACCACTGTCGAAATACCACACATGTGAATCTGCGGCAACTAACAAGCATGCATCATGGACAACAGGATTATTAGTGCACTCTGCACTAAAAGCCCATTCTGCATCAACATCAGCATTACAGTCTCCTTTCACAAAAGACTCAACAATGGTTGCATTTGTAGTTGAACCAGTATTTGCAGTGGAACCACCCTCCTTCTTCTTAGACTCTTTGGCCTTCAACTTAGGACAGTGCTTGATCAAGTGATCATTAGCTAGACGAAGTGCTGCCAGCAGAAGCATTAGGAACAAAAGTTTTTCCACTTGCAGTAGAACCATAAGAAGTGGCTGCATTGCTGTTACCACCTTTTCTTTGAGAAGAAATAAAAGCATGTTCAACTGCACGCTTTCTAGTCCTATTTTTTCTAGAAAGTGACTCTTGCAACAACAATGTGCATAATGCATCAAACTTGACAAATTTTGGATTTCCTTGGGTCATAAGTCTCCAAGAACTGGGAAAAGTCTGGTAAGAATCTGGTAAGGCATCAAGAACACTCTGCACAAGGAAACTGTCTGAAATGACTTCTCCCATAGAAATAAGTTGCTCATTAATATCCTTGACACTAGCAAGGAAAGTATCCATATCATCTTCCTCATGCATAATCTTCGATTCTAACTCTTTATGCAGCAAAGCAATTTTAACCTCATTGCGGCTTGCATAGAGAATTGCTAGAATATCCCAAGCTTGTTTTGAAAATTTTGTTGAACGGATGTGAGGAACAATGGTTCACTTCACAGACAACGCAATTAATACATGAGCCTGCGCATCCTTTACATCCCAATGAGCTTGTTCTGCCGTAGGCAAAACAACTCTAATAGGAGCAATCCTTGGAGCAACACCTGCAACATCCTCAACATTGTCTACATCCTCTGAATCAGGTCCTACATCAATGCCCTGCACAATATTCCAGACGCCCTTTGACACAAGAACATGTTCCATCATATAAGCCTACATAGGGTAATTGTCCCCATCCAACCTGTCCTTAGCAGCAAACATCTTGAAGACATCTGTGTTGTTGTCAGCCATGGTAAATGCTGCACTTAATGTAAAAACTGCCTAAAAATAGGAGAAACAGAGCGGGAACAACACGTGCTATATAGCAGAAGCCGTAGAAGATTGTAAGGCACTTGTTATGCAGAAAACGGCACTAACAAAAACTTTGCACAAAATGAAGAAATTGCCTGTGCATACTTGCCTGTAGTGGAAACGGAGGCCGAAATGAGCCCGAATGAGAAATATGAGCACACAGAGCTCTACAAGCCCCCGAAATATTTGTCGACTTGCGAACTCTTGCCAAACCTCACTGTAATTGGAGAAAGTGAGCAGGCGTGTGCTGGAGCAGCTGGCGACTAAGCCCGGGAGGACGTAACTTGCTCTGATACCAATTAATGGAATTAGGGTTGCAGAGAAATGCACACAGCTTGGAGAAGACGAAGGAAGCTCAAGGCACACAATAGAGAGTGTGTTACTTAGTGTGCAATGCAAAGATAGATAGCCCTAGAGTGACGGGTGTTTATACAATGCACGGGAGAAAAAACCTCCTAAAGAGGGAAAAACTACCCCGACAGTCCTAGTTTGTTCACACACATCACTACCACATGTATAGGGTAACAACACCCTTACATTGCAGATGGAAGAGATATCAAGCAAGTAAAGATTTTGCCTGATGAGAAAGACAAGATAGAAGATGAGTTGGAAGCTCATCCTTGGAAGCGTCCAAGGATGAGATAATGGAGCTAAACTCTAAATAAGAGCTCCAAGGTCTGATAATACAAAGGCTCAAAGAAACCCCAAGGGCTGTATGAGCAAGTATAGGAGCAGACAACCAGGTCATACAAGCCTTGGAAGCCCAGGTCACTGCACTATAGAAGGAAATGAGACTGGAACAAAGACAAAGGATACATATTGTAGAAGGTTCTTTAGGCTCCATGGAGAAAAAATTAATGACCCATCAACAAGATCTTTAAAAGGAGAACGACCTCATTAAAGTCCAACTAGAGAATATGCAAGAGCTACTAGTTGATCAAGCATAAGAAGCGACAAAAAATGATGACCTTGTACAACAATTTAGAGGAAGCAAGCTCGCATGAGACAGAGCCAGGTCCTAGTGGCCTTGGCATCAACACACAAAATGAACCCATGGAAATCCTTAAAGGTGTGGAAGATCCATAGCACCTAGAGGAGGAGTTCTACATGCAGGAAGAGAAGGAACAACCCTTAATGGCAGAGGAGGAGACATGCTTCTAAACATTGATTAAACATGCCACAACAAAAGACCATAAGGAAACCTTGGAGTGGGAAAAATGGATGATTCACTCAGTTGAAGTCCAAGAGCTAGCCACAAATGTGCCTAGGGAAGAGTGGATGCAACCATCACTCCCCTACCCTCTCTCAAAATATGAAGCTTTTACAATGAAGAAGAGAATTGAAGCTGAAGGGATGGAGCCGTTGTATAAAGGAGATGTCAAAGAGCTAGAGGCTACAAAATGGATTGTGGATTCCCAACCAAAATGGAGAAAAGGGTGGCTCCTTAGCCATTCCATATTTCTGAAATACTTGGTGGATTTCCCCAATAACATAGAAGACAACATCTTGTCTTGTCCAGTACCTCACGTACGCTCATGGAAAATCATGTCAGGCTTCTAAAGAGGCATCCTACTTGGCTCAACTACCCATGAAGGCCACCACCCAAGAAGGGAGAGAGAATAGGTGTCTACTATATGGTGAAAACCCTAAAAAGTACCATTAAGATTTTCACTAGCTCTCTTGACCTAATATGTGTGATGATCAAAAAAATATGCAAGACCCTCCCAGCTTGCCTCAAAGTGTTCGCACCGTCCGAAGCAACAGACTCAAAACTACAATCCACGGGCAACACAGTCACCAAAATGACTTATGATTTTTCCAAGCAGCCATCCCCGGAGGTGCTACACCTATTTTATCAAAGGTTAATACTCTTTCCAAGTTACCACATGCAATAATTTGAGGAATCCTTCTACACAGGGGTCTTCACTTACCACAACAAGATCTTTCCCCTTACAATGACCATGGGCAACATAAGATATGAGTCATATCTAAAGCTTTTACATCTACATTGTTTCCATTGACAAAAATGGTAGAAGATTGCTACAATCTTAAAACGCAATAGTCAAAAGATCCAAAAGTTGAAGAATCATGTCAGAGATGACATGGACATGGAGGAGAGGAGTGTTGACGGCTAAACACTGGAAAGCCCATTTTTGTATCATTTAATTGACGAGATCAACTGTAAATATTTTTTAAAAGACAATTGAGTTTCTAGATTGTCATATATTAAGTATGCGGATCAGTTGAACCCATGGTAGAAAGTAGGAGGCAATTTTAATAAGCTAAAACCTCTAAGGCTGAGGTATATAGGCCAATTTATGTAACCTTAAGAACAACTTTGGAATTAATCATCTTTTGAGCTCAACTAAGCATGCCATGGCTGTATATTTTGTGGGATCTTGACCAAGGTCTTTTTCTACTCTATATGTGCACTATGCAAGCCACATTGTGAAGGTGAGTAAACCATGGCACTAACAACGGCAAGAGCTACGTTTTGACGCCAAGCTTGCACGATTCCAATTTTTTTGTGCAAAGATCTCTCCCACGAGATTTGAAGTGAGTTTTATCTCTAACCGTGTATCCATTCTGTGATTGGTATATGTCATTGTGTTCGTAGTTAGTCAAACTACACTTTAGGTCTAAACACGTTGAGAATAACTGACCTAAAAATTCCTGCCTATCTTCATACGTGTTTTTTGCAGCAAGTGTTTGCAGGTAGTAAGTCAGATTAGAAACTTTAGGGTAGTGTCCTCTAGGAGTGTAGAGGTTCCTCCTTGAGTTTTGTGATGATTCGACAATGGTAGGTCATGTTTTGAAGAGAGTAGCCTTTGTAGGTAAGGTAGCGGTTGTGCATACATAATGTGCTTTGAGATGATTTTCCTTGGTAGTGATTATCTCTAGAAGTTCAAGCAAGTGATTGACAACCATCTATTTATTTCCATGCACATATGGGTCAAGCTCTATCCTTGGTTGACATCTTGTTTGGTTGCCTACTTCTCACTTTCCTAGCAACTGCAAGCAGTGTATCTTCCTGCCAACACTTTGGTCTCATTTCATTTGGTTAGGTAGTCTGTGCTACTATAATATACTCTGCATGACTCATGTAATTTGATGGTGCTATGGGACCCACAAAATCTAGGCCCCACTTGGCAAATGTACGTGCTTCTATCATTGGTCTCATAGGAATTTCATCGTTCTAAAGTGGAATTTTAATTCTTTGGTATTCATTACATTGTCTTATGTACACGTCATCATCCATGAAGAGTACTGGCCATGAGATTTAGGAAAACGTTATAACCTTAGCCTTTTTTTTGCATACTCCATCAATGCATGGAAAAAAGAATGTTGTGCAAGAGGCGGGTTACAAATTGCTTACAGGATTCGACAATGAGGTTTACCTGTTCTTGCGTATCATATAGTAAGCATTGTAATTCAATAGCTCATTAAAAAATTTTCACAAGTTTTGTCCTTTTTTGGCTTGGATTTGTGTTTGAGGTTTGGGCTACCACATCATTATAGTGTGTATTAATTTTGGTGAGGGTTTTGGTGGCTCCGAAACATCCTTATGGGTTGTGGTTTTTAGAAAATATTATTGTATTAAAAGCCAAATCTTATTTGTCTATTTTTTATGTGAAATGGCGTGCCTATGTACGTGTATAACTGAATGTCCTTGGTTTTGAAATTTGTGTAGGTTGCATGATATACCAATTTACTCTTTTAATTGTGGGTGAGCATTGTGGTTGTATTTGTGGAGATGGGAATTTCCATTGGACTTTTGGTATCCAAAAAAGCTTCCTTCAACCCTAGGGGTTCCTTTAGGTATCCAAAAAATTGTTGTTTAGGGGGTGCCTTGGGTTCCTAGGGCTTGACTTGGACATGTATCTTTTCTTGTATCCACATTTACTTGGGTTGTTTTTCTTGAGGCAACTTTGTTGAATGATCTTGAGCATGCAGTCCTTGAGACCCCCTTGGTGATAGGTGGTTGTTGTTTCAAAATGGCTGGTTGGTTCTCCATGATTTGTACTAAAGGGATATTTTAATGGCAAATGCACATTCATGCATACCATTAGACCCTATAATTGTCATCTCCTATATGGCCAGTGGTATATGTTGTTGTGCCTCTTTTGCATTGAAGTTATTGGCTGATTGCCGAGCCTTTTTGTTGTCATTCTCCAAAAGACACCTAGTATCTTTCATGGAGGAAAATGCAATATATTTCACATGATGGTCATATGTAAAATACACTTGGTTTTTTTATCGATGTATATATTCCTTGTACTTGCGTTGCCATGGTGTACCCAATATTATTTGATTATCAAGGGGGTCTAGGGTAGTACAAAGAACTTTTGGGGACTTGGTCAATATTTCATGTTTATCATGAGCTGCACATAACCTCTGCTAGTACTACTAGTCCCATTGAATCTTTTATTATTCTTTCCAATAGATGTAGGGCTAACTCTGGCATTTTTTGGTATATATCTTAGCTAATTGTATTCAAATGCACACCAAGATTGACTAACAAGTAAAAAGGTGACATGTTGTCTCCTAGCTTAGTAGAAATGTATGGATCCAAAATTTCTTCATCTTCCTCAATGCTTGTAAGTTGATGAATTCACATAGTCTTTTGTGATTCAAAGTCCTCTTGAACATTAGCAAGAGAATGGGATCTAGGAGGGCCTCTTTATTTGGAAGTTTAAAGAAGTCAAACCTTTTGTATCAAAAGAAAGTAATGAAAGGACAACTTCTGAATTCTAACACGCAAAATGGCTAGTTTATTTGAATTCAATTTTTTTCCCAAAATGGAATTTAAAATCTAATGGAGAAAACCATATCATGTAGCATATCTATAGAAAGGTCTTGACGCATAGATTGTAGATCTATGATCTTCGCTCAAATCGGAGATCATATATGGATGTTATATAAAGGCCAAAAATCATAAAATTCCACCTTCTTTTTGGGGGGAAAAGTGCATCCTTTGAGAACTCTTACACACCCACCGTTCTTGCACACATGGAGTATACCTATTCATCAAAATTTTAATCACCTCCATAGCCTCATGGAAAATAAAGGGGCCCTCCTATACCCCATCCTCTTCCTAATGTCTATTTTTTCTTTGTTTCCCATTCTTTGGCTTCTTGTTGTACATATTGTGTCTCATGATCATGTTTTTGTTTTCTATTTTTGGTTGCATATGCCCTTTCTAGAATCTCTTGAGTCAATGGCAAGTGATATTTGTTTAATCTACAACAATTGATCTAATTAGGCATCTCCTATCCATCCAAGGTAGAAAGTTTAATGTCCCCACTTGGTGATGTTGAATGAATCACAAATGGTTGTATTCCTTGTCTTTTCAATTTCTTTGTTTTTTTTGTTTAAGAGAGTAAGAAAGCACATAGAACCCTAGATAAAAGCCTTTAAACTTCACATGCTTGTAATGAAACTCTTTCATGAGTTGTTTTTGGACATATATTGGAATAAATACCTTTAACCAAATTTCATCCAACCTTTCTAGGTCATCCAAACGGTTGAACCATTCATGTCCAGTCCATTCAAGTTTGTTTGCTACTCGCAAGGCTTGAATCAAAAAATCTATGGGTAAAATAGCATTAACTCCAAACACCATCTTATAAGAATTCCTATATGCAACTCTATAGGCCCAAACAAAAAATTGAAACTTTTGATCCCAATCTGATTTACTATCATTTACAATATTGGTTAAAACTTTGCATAAGATTTTGCTGGTACCCTTGGCTTGACCATTAGCTTGTGGGTGATAAGGAGATGATTTTCTATGTATGATCATGAACTCATCAAGTAAATACTCAATGAATTCATTGAAGAAATGTATTCCCCTAATAATCTCAATAGGAAAACCATATGGTGTGAATCAAATTTTATACAAGAAATGTATTGTGGTGCATGCATCATGTTTTTGTGTATCTTTGGTCTTGACTCATTTGGTTAGGTAGTCTAAGGCTACTATAATATACTTTGCATGAGTCCTATAATTCAATAGTGCTATGGGAGCCACAAAATCTAGGCCCCACTTTTAAAATATGTGTGCTCCTATCATTGGTCTCATAGGAATTTCATCCTTCTTAAGTGGAAACTTTGCTCTTTGGTATTCATTGCACTATCTTACGTATATGTACGCATCCATGAAGAGTGTTGGTGGACACCAAATTTCAGGAAACATTATAACCTTAGACATTTTTAGCTAAGAAATGACCTCCCGCTTGCCTTGAATGTGCTTCGTGCAAGATCGGCAAGTATTCACATTTTGTTGCATAATTTCTGAGTTGACTATCTTAGCAACGCCTATACATTTGATTTAAATAATCAATTCATATGATTGTGCTTCAGCTTAATACTCTAATGAGGTGCTATGGCTACCTAAAATAATATAGCAGGCTCTATAGGAAGTCTACCTATACGTGAATAGCAATTCTTAACATACATGTGACCATCATATTTCATATTTGACCTAAAAACTTCCATTATTATAATGTTTCGGTAGGTTTTTTCTTCATGATGGATAAATCCCACCGTGACATGTGCTTTGGATAGGTATTGATAGCCGTTTTTTCGGCTCTCTGTAATTGCCATAGTGAGTTATCTCACCCTATCAAATCACTCAAACACTCTGGTTACCCTCACCCTTTCACTGTATATAGGTGCGTGTGAGTTAGGGGACTTTTCCCATATCTCCTTACTGAAATAAAAACCCTCAATTAGCTAGTCATTGGGCTAGTTGAGCCAAAAAAATATAAGTATATTATGGCCCATGCGTATGTAAATATTTCTTTGTATATAGGGCCTAAATAAAAGATTTTTTCAAAATTATTTTGGTATTTAATTAAATATTTCTACCTAGGTGTGTGTTATTTATGCTCTGTACATTGCCTCACCATTACCACAATTTTTCTTACCATTTTTCATACTCTTTATTCCATATAGAAATATTTTCATGTAAGCTTCTCTTATATTTGGTGTAACTCCACCCCAACAAAAATCCAAAAAAACTAGTTTTGTTTATGTGTATATTTTTTCACTATTGTGATTTTTCCCTTCCTACATCTATTTTGTTTTTTTCTAAAAAATTAGAACACCAAAAATATTTATCTTTTTATGGTAGCCTCATAATGAGAGAGATTTCTTTTGACCCCTTTATATTTTTTCCACTTATATTATTTATATTTGACATGTACATATTTTTTAGACCCCTCAATATTTGATTTTCTTAGTTGTACTATTCACTTATATCATGATCTCAACAATATCTTCAATTATAGACCTACCAAATAAGTTCAAGGGTAGGTGGCATGCATACATGCACTATGGAGGGCTCACTCTTGGAGGTATTCAAAAGAATCATCCAAAGAAGGACCCCACAAGGACCTTGTGTAGTGAAAAAAAACGGCCGGTTTTGCTGAATTTTTAAAGTTCTTTTGATCTCCGAATTTGAAAAGGCGATACAAACAAAAGTTGTAGCTCGTTGGCTGAACTTTTGCCTCAACTTTTTTCATATATTTTTGAGCTACGAGCTGTGAGCTATGATTTTATTAGTGGACCCCAGTTTTCCCACGCTATGCAGCCACACTCTCTCTTCCACTTTATCATTTTCCTCTTTCACACACACTTCTCCACTCATCATCCCCACCTCTCTCACCACTCCTCTCTGCACCCTACTCACCTTCTCCTCAACCTTGAAGAATAAGAGAAACCATGGTGAACTCATACCTCCCACACACAATTCCATTCCAAAATTGACCACCTAGTCTCATTTTTCCTCCTCCAAATTACCCATATCTATCAAAAAAACCACAAAATTCAGCCTCTTCTCTTAAAAGGCAGCATCATGGTGGTTGATTACTCAGCTTCAATTACCTTGTCTCTCAAGAAAGGTCAAGAGTGGAGAAAAAATGTACCGTCAAAGCTAGTGGACCGTCAACAAGCGTCAAAATTGGCCCTACTCAAGACACTTGGAGCATCAACCTTGTAAGAAATCCACCTTTTCTTACCTCTTAAGAATTTTTCTTCTTTATTTGTATCCTACATGGATACTCCCATTGTAAATATCCAATTCCATTTGTAAATTAATACTAACTCTACTAACCCTAACCCACTATGAAAAGTCCTATCACCTCCATTTCTCTCCTCTCTCTTTCCCCACCAACTTCTTGATAATTCCAAGCAAAAAAAATTAGATAAATTGCTGAAAATCTAACCCAACCATGGTTAGAGGAGTAACCTTAGCCTTCAAAATTGCTATAAAAGGAGGGTGTAGCTAGCACAAAAAGGGGGGAGCCATAAGCAAGAGCACTATGCTATAGCTTGAGAAGCCAAGCTCAACCTCTCTAGAAGGAGCTCTTGAGTGGAAGCTCATTGTCTTATGCATGTGCATGTGTTGTAATAGGGGATTAGCAAGGGAACTCTATGCCATTGTAAGAGAGAGAGTGATCATTCAATTGAGAGTAGGAAATCTATCATTTCTCCTACTAGTGTAAGCCCAACATTTGCTGAATCAAGGAGGGTGGATTTGGACTAAGCTTGGATACTTTGTCTCCCTTCCAACGTGAATTAATGGACAACAATGATGTGTAAGTGTCTTGGTGTTTTTTGTTAAGTTTTTGATGGCTTGTCTCTGGTGTTGTCATCAATCTAGCCATAAATCCCACATACTGTAAGAGGGCGACAAGGTGGAGAGGACTCCCCTAGCCTTAAGACAGTGATTGGGGTGGCTTTTCTTGTGATGCATTGTGGTGAAATTTACGCAAGCTATGTTGAAAAAATACTAATCTCACTTTGATTTGTCATGATAGATTTGTAAGAAGGTATTAATGCAACAAGCACCCCCTCCCCCTTTCTCTCTCTTTCTTAAATATATAGTTGTGTTTGCTTGATCATTGCCGATACGTTTCAAAGCATCCCGAGCACTATCTCTCTCTCTCTCTCTCTCTACGCGTCCTAGTTCGCATCCAAAACATGGTGGTGGCCCAAATTTGTGCAGGGTTGGGTTGCGGGTTTGTGTGTGGGTTTGTTGTTTTTTCCAACCCCAACCCAATTGAGCAGCATGGGAGCCTAGAAGAGTGCTTGGAGGCCACTCTTCTTGTTGCCCGCCCCAGAACGCCTCAAATTGGTGCCCCCACGGAGGACAGGCTTGTGTATGTTTTGTGAAGGCTCAACCTTTAGCATAATCAAGTAGCTTGCATGAATCACGAGAATTTGTATGATCCCTTCATTCCCATTGCAAGGCAAAAGGTACACATAATTGTTAGTACTAAGTTGCAATTTCAGCGAGTAATTCGTAGAATTTTAGGTCCTCTTAGGTTATCCGAGATAAACACTTCGGTAAATCCTTTTATTTTGCCTCTCATTAGGTACAATATTAGCTTGGACGTCTATATTTTTGTGTTATTTTAAGCATTAGGACATGCATAGGCCATGGAAATGGCCCAGGAATAGAGGTTTTTCCCTTTCATTTTACTCCACACATCAGAATAAACGTTGCAATTAGTAGAAAGATCCATTTTCAACAACGAATGGTGTTCATGTTTGGTGCCCAAAGAGTAGGAGAAATTCTTGCATTACCAAACCCTGTCATTCTACCTCTCATCAACTACCACACTTCTTTTGATGTACATGTGTACATTTTATTTTAAAATGAAGTGCAGCCCGGCAAAATAGTGTGTATGTTTGTTTTTTCTTTGTCCAAGTTGTTACAAGAAACAAAAAAACGATCATTTGTTCTAACTGGGAATGTGTGTGCAGTGAAAGTTCAATCCTTAGAGATCTAGCTCTATTACCAATTGAGTTGCAAGAGCAAGTAGTAAGGAGTCTCCCTCATAACAAGAGGGTGGTGAGGTTAAGATGGAAGGTCCTACGCGTGGATTCCATTTTCCTCTTGTTGTTGGGCACTAAGGAAGACCGCGCATTCATCCAACTAGTGTGTGCCCTAAGATTGGTAAATAGAGTGAAATTTGGCGTTTGGCGAGTGCATTTCACCATTGAGGAAGACTCTTCAGGAAACTTGCAGCCAGAGTTCATGCTTCATAGACTCACATTTGGTGAAGTTTTCCCTCATTTGCGTCTTATTAATAGTCTTCCTTTCGCTTTCAACAAAGGAGATAGAGAGCTATTTAGAGCTTGTCTTAATAAAGAGAGCATAGAGAAGATTGCAAATTTGTATAAATTCTCATCCTTCTCTACTTTCTATGACACTTTGTTAATAGAGACATTGTAAATCTCTTTATGCTTTTGAATGATTTAACCATAATCCTAAGGAGTTTCTGTCAGGAATTCTGTAGCACAAGTAGAGTCTTTAAATCTTGCAAACTTGATTCGACTTGATGAGGATGTTCTTTATGAAATTGTGAGAAGGTTGCCTCACTCTGACTGTGTGGAACTCGAAGGAAAGGAGCTCCTAGTCAATTGCTACTTTCTCACGGCCTTCGACGAGCATGAAGATCTAGTTTTTATACAAACCGCTTGTGCGTTGGGAATTGTAGAGCAAGTGCAATTTATCACTTGGGACGTGGTTGCTCTTTTGGATCCAGAAAATTAAGTTCTAGAGATTTCTGTTTATCGCCTTAGCTTTGAAGAATTTCAACCCTTCTTAGAGATCATCAATAGTCTACCTTTTTGTTTTGATCAAACAAATCGAGACCTTATTGAAGCTTGGATAGTTGAAGAAGAAAACCTAGAGTGGTATTTTCTTACTTCTTCATTTGCAAGCGAGTGGTTCTAAATCTCTATTGTAACTCGTGTTGTAATCTTTCATAATAATGGAGAGCCAATGCCAAATGTCTGGATATCCTCTTTTCTTTGGAGAGCCTGGAGAGGATGCAGAATTATTTTTAGAAAATTTCAAGATGTCTTGCCGTATCAAGAGGATAGTAACCGATCAAGAACGTGTAGGAAATGTTTGAGGTGGTCCTTAGGAAAGATGCTAGTACTTGGTTTGACTCTTTGCCTGAGGAAGTTAAGGGGAATTACACAGAATTTTTGAATCGTTTTAAGAGATAGTTCTTTGATCCCCAAAACACTCAAAAACTATGGCAAGACATTGTTTCTCATAAGCAAAAAGACTTAGATGACTACTACTTGTACAAGCAAGAGTTTCTACGTCTTTGGGCTGTATGGATACGAAATGTTGCTAACCCTGGTGATGGTGCAAAATTTTTAAAGAAGGAGAGGTTCATAGCCGGACTCTTTCCTGACCTTAAGGTAAAAGTTCAGGTGGGTGCACCTGCTACTTTTGATGCAGTAGAAACTAGGGTTGCTGCGAAATATAGGAAACTCAAGTGCTTAAGGGGAGAGGTTCCAATAGAAGTTCTTAGACCCAAAGGTAAGTCACAAGCATCAACATCTAGGGAGCTTCCTGAGGTAACGGCTGAAGTGATTGAGAAGTTAAATGAATCTTTAAGCAGCCTGTCAATTCACCTTGCACAAGCTGTAGATCCAAAGGGACAAGCAAAGAAGTCAGAAGAGAGAGAGCCACGAACTAGGAGAGTCTTGCAATGTTGGAATTGCGGAGAGTCTGGACATGGGATGTATAATTGTCCTTGGCCCCGTGGAGAGCGAGGGAGACCTAACTTGAATTACCCAGTGATGAATGCAGGAGAAGGAGCTGGTCAACAACCAAGGCTTCTACAAAGGCCAAATGGACCAAGACCACCTCCACAAGGGATAGAAGGAGTTCCACCTTTGCCAGATCCAAACGTGGATGTGGTAGAGGTGACAAATTCAAATGAGGTTGACATGGAAGCCAATGGCATTAAGCGTGGCCGAGGGAAAGGTAAGGAGAAAGAAGGAGTCACATCACAGAGTGACCATGGACAAGGCAAGAAGGCAAAGGAAACCAAGGAAACCAAGAGGACTCGACGTCGTTTCAACCTCCAAGACATTCCTCTTGGACATGGTATGGCTCCGTACAACTTGTTGGAAGACATGAGAGGTAAGGGTCCTGATATTTCATGGCCTAAATTTCTTGCATTATGTCCACAAGTAAGGAGGGATTTAACAAGGGAAGTTAGAACTAGGAGAATGAGGACATTACACCGGTGCTAGACTGTTACATCAAAGGAAGATTAGTTAGGAAAGGTCTAGTGGATGGGGGTGCACAAATTTGCATCATGACAGAGGGACTCATGCAAAAACTAGGCATGCACATCCATGAGACACCTGAAATCAAAGTCAAGATGGCAAACAATAGCAAGGCTAGGTGTGTAGGCATTTGTAAAAATGTCTTTGTAGAGGCCTTTGGCATTAAGAAAGCGGTGGATTTTTATGTTATGTTGACCAAGGGAAGTGGTTATCCATTTATCCTAGGAAGACCATGGCTAATGAAAATGCGAGATTTGCAGGATTGGGAGAGTGGGAAATTAATTTGCAGGAATGACAATCATAAGAAGGTTGTCTTTGACATGAAGGAGCAACGCCAAGAGGAGCTCCATGAAGAATCATCTCAAAGTGAGACGGAAGAAGCTTGGACCGATAGCAGTTCAGAAGAAGAAAGTAGCGGCAGCATTACTGAAGAGGAGTCTTCCATCGAAGCCATGGGGGTAAGGTTTAAGCCAAGCAACCAAGAGACCTCTTGTCAAGGCTTGGAGGAGGTAGGTCCTCAAGAGAACGAAGGTATTCAAGATGAAGGGATGTTGGGAGGTATTCTATCAACAACACTTACAAAGGATGAAAGAGAGGAGTTCAAATGTGTGCTAAGGAAGTTTCCTAGGCTTTTTGCTAAAGACTACACCGACGTGTGTGGGGTAGATGTTGTTCAACACAAGATTGAGTTAAAGCCTGAGGCCACACCTAAAGCCTAGAAGCTACGAAGGCTAGGAGTTATAAAGGAACAGGCTCTACTTAAGGAGGTAAGAAAGCTTCTAGCAGCACGTTCATTTATCCATTGGAGAATTCAGAGTGGGTCTTTCCTGTTGTTGTCACTACTAAGAAAAATGGCATGTGGAGGGTGTGTGTGGATTAGCGTCCCCTCAATGAGGCAACAAAAAGAGATCACTTTCCCCTCCCATTCAAGGATGAGATACTAAATGAGGTAGCTGGTCATCAGAAGTACACAGTGTGCGATGGTTACTCAGGTTACTTTCAAATAGGGATTGCATTGGAGGATCAATTGAAAACAACCTTTATCAATCCTTGGGGTTGTTATGCTTTTAGAGTCATGCCATTTGGTCTGACAAATGCTCCTGCAACATTCCAACGTTTCATGAATATGGTGTTTCAAGCATTCTTTGGAAAGTCAATTAGGGTGTTCATTGATGGTTTCTGTATTTATAGCTCAAAATCATTGCATCTACAAAGGGTAGAAGAAGGTTTAAAGAAGCTCTACGACATGGGAGGTCAACTCAACCCCGACAAGTGCCATATAGGTGAGGATGAAGTAATCTTGCTCTGTCATAAAGTTTCTTACAAAGGCATTGAAGTGGATCCTTTAAAGGCAAAGGCTCTTATTGAGCTACCATCACCCAAGAGTCTTAAGGAGGTCATCTCATTCGTTCAAAAGGTGAAGTATATGTCACGCTTCATTCACATAGCCTCGGAGTTACTTGACCGTTTGCAAAAGTTGACACAACAAGTAGAATTTGCATGGTTTGATGAGCTTGAAGAGTATTTTTGTAACATTAAAGTCATTTTGTCAGAGCTACCAACACTCATGCCTCCTTGTTGGGAGTACACATTCTTTGTTAGCTCTAGTGTTAGGAGGGAAACAATTGGTGCAGTTTTGCTACAACAAGATCCCTATAGTACCACAATGCGGCCCATCTAGTTTGCTAGTAGGGTCATGAATGCTTTAGAGAGAGGCTACACGGAGGCAGAACTCATGATGCTTTCTCTCATGTTTGCGATAAGGATGTTTAGATCCTACTTGCTCCCAAAACCTTTTGTAATCCTCACCGTTGAGAATTTGTTCCCTTGGGTGTCATCTCAAATGAATCTTAGTACTAGGATCTCAAAGTGGATTATGGAGTTGCAAGGGTTTCAATAATCTCTCAAGCTAGAAGATAGTGTGCGTGCACAATTGGCAGGGATTCTCACTTATAGGGTGCATGAAAAGGGGATTAAGGTGCCTGAAGTAAAGACCCTACCATTGCCACCGCCAAAAAGTATTCCTAATGCTTTTACCTTGTTCTTTGATGGAGCTTTTCCTCGAGCCACAGGAAAAGCAGGGGGAGGGCTAGTGTTGCTCAACCCAAGTGGAGAGGTGGTCATGAAAGAGAAGTTCAATCTACCAAGTTCAGCTAGCAACAATGAAGCATAATATGACACTCTACTTCATGGTTTGAAGATGTGCATTGGCCAAGGGATACAACGTCTCATGGTAAAAGGAGATGCACTTCTCATTGTTAAACAAATTTTAGGCATTTGGGCATGCAAGAATGAAAGCTTAAGGACACAAGTTCATGCCATTCGTAGGCTATTTAATCAATTTGAGGAGGTGCAATTATATCATATTCCTAGGAAACAAAATGAAGATGCTGATTTACTTGCACAACAAGCCATTGCATGTGTAAAGAAAGAAGTGCAGGTCATCATGGTGGCGGCTGCTGTGAAGCAACTGAGGTACCAGGGATTGGAGTCATTGGCTCCCATCATTGGCTACATTTTAGAGGGTGAGTTTCCACCAGACTTCACAAAAGCTCAGAAGAGGAGACTCATGAAGAAGGCAAGCATGTATCTCTTCCTAGAAGGCTCCCTCTATCAAAGAGGGAAGGATAAAGTGTGCAGAAGAGTACCAACTATCGCGGAAATTCCAGCCATTCTAAAAGGTTTGCATGAAGAGGCATGTGGTGGTCATTTTTCCCAAGAATTAACTGTGAAGAAGATTGTTCTTGCGGGGTATGTTTGGCCAAGTCTACATGTGGATGTCCAACATTGGTGTAAAAGTTGTCACAATTGTCAGGTAAATGGGAATAGAAGATTGATTTATGGTCCAAGGCAAATCGTGCTTGCAAATGGACCCTTTGAAAAGTGGGGCATTGATGCTATGGGTCCTCTGCCTAGGACAAAAAATGGTAAACTCTACATTCTAGTGGTTGTAGACTATAGGACTAGGTGGGTGGAAGCACAAAGTGTGGCAAAGATAAATGAGAGGACAGTGAGCAAATTCGTCTACACTCACATTTGTTGTAGATTTGGCACACCTTTGGAGATTGTTTCTGATAATGGTCCAGGGTTTAGAAAGGGATTGCTCACAGAAGTCTGTGAAGAACTTCGCATTCTACATCGTCACAGTACACCCTACTATCCCCAATCAAATGGTTTGGTAGAAAAAGCTAATGGTGTCATTGCAGGCATCATTAGAAAGATGGTGAAAAACAAGACAAAGCTGTGGGATGACTTCTTGGATGGTGCCTTGTGGACATATCGAACCATATATAGGGAAGCCACGAAGTTCACACCATTTCACTTGGTCTATGGTCAAGAGGCTTTACAGCCAATTGAACTAAACATTCCAACAATGCGACTTCATGGCAAATCAGCACAAGATGATCAAGAAGCATGGATGGATCGACTTCTTACCTTAGCTGAGGTTGAGTGGAAAAGAGAAGCAGCATACGAGTGCTATAAGAGGAAAGCCACACAGACAAAGGAGAAGCTTGACAAGAAACTGAAGGACAAAGGCATCAATGATGGAGATCTTGTGCTAAGGTATGACAATCGACTCGATAATCGTTTTGATGCCAAATTTGAAACAAGATGGCAGGGGCCATGCATAGTCAAGAAGGCTTTCAATTCAAGTTATTATCAACTAATGGACTTGAATGGGAAAGAGCACTTCAGGAAGGTAAACGGCTATCGCTTGAAGCCTTACTTGAGTCTCCTTCTACTAAAGGATCTACCAGAGCAAAAGGCAACTATCCCATGTAAGTATTGTTCCATGAAGCATGAGTGTAACACAAACCAAAATTCCAAGGGGCCAAACAATGAACATCTTGTCAAGGACTCTGAAGCACTCTCTTTGGAAAAGATTCTTTATGATGGTACATGAATATACCATCATCCTGGGGGAGGGCTAATGATAGCCGTTTTTTCGGCTCTCTATAATTTCCATAGTGAGTTATCTCACCCTATCAAATCACTCAAGCACTGTGGTTACCCTCACCCTTTCACTGTAAATAGGTGAGTGTGAGTTAGGGGACTTTTCCTATGTCTCCTTACTGAAATAAAAACCCTCAATTAGCTAGTCATTGGGCTAGTTGAGCCAAAAAAATAAAAAATATAAAAAATATAAGTATATTATGGCCCATGCGTATGTAAATATTTCTTTGTATATAGGGCCTAAATATAATATTTTTTCAAAATTATTTTGGTATTTATTTAAATATTTCTACCTAGGTGTGTGTTATTTATGCTCTGTACATTGCCTCATTATCACCACAATTTTTCTTACCATTTTTCATACTCTTTATTCCATATAGAAATATTTTCATGTAATCTTCTCTTATATTTGGTGTAACTCCACCCCAACAAAAATCCAAAAAAACTAGTTTTGTTTATGTGTATATTTTTTCACTATTGTGATTTTTCCCTTCCTACATCTATTTTTTTTTTCTAAAAAATTAGAACACCAAAAATATTTATCTTTTTATGGTAGCCTCATAATGAGAGAGATTTCTTTTGACCCCTTTATATTTTTTCCACTTATATTATTTATATTTGACATGTACATATTTTTTAGACCCCTCAATATTTGATTTTCTTAGTTGTACTATTCACTTATATCATGATCTCAACAATAGTTTCAATTATAAACCTACCAAATAAGGTCAATGGTAGGTGGCATGCATACATGCACTATGGAGGGCTCACTCTTGGAGGTATTCAAAAGAATCATCCAAAGAAGGACCCCACAAGGACCTTGTGCAATGGAAAAAAACGGTCGGTTTTGCTGAATTTTTAAAGTTCACTTTCTCTCCAAATTTGAAAAGGTGATACAAACAAAAGTTGTAGCTCCTGGGCTGAACTTTTGCCTCAAATGTTTTCATATTTTTTTGAGCTACGAGCTGTGAGCTATGATTTTATTAGTGGACCCCAGCTTTCCCATGCTATGCAGCCACACTCTCTCTCTTCCACTTTATCATTTTCCTCTTTCACACACACTTCTCCACTCATCATCCCCACCTCTCTTACCACTCCTCTCTGCACCCTACTCACCTTCTCCTCAACCTTGAAGAATAAGAGAATCCATGGTGAACTCATACCTCCCACACACAATTCCATTCCAAAATTGACCACCTAGTCTCATTTTTCCTCCTCCAAATTACCCATATCTATCAGAAAAACCACAAAATTCAGCCTCTTCTCTTAAAAGACAGCATCATGGTGGTTGATTACTCAGCTTCAATTACCTTTTCTCTCAATGAAGGTCAAGAGTGGAGAAAAAACGTACCGTCAAAGCTAGTGGACCGTCAACAAGCGTCAAAATTGGCCCTACTCAAGACACTTGGAGCATCAACCTTGTAAGAAATCCACCTTTTCTTACCTCTTAAGAATTTTTCTTCCTTATTTGTATCCTACATGGATACTCCCATTGTAAATATCCAATTCCATTTGTAAATTAATACTAACTCTACTAACACTAACTCACTATGAAAAGTCCTATCAGCTCCATTTCTCTTCTCTCTCTTTCCCCACCAACTTCTTGATAATTCCAAGCAAAGGAAATTAGATAAATTGCTGAAAATCTAACCCAACCATGGTTAGAGGAGTAACCCTAGCCTTCAAAATTGCTATAAAAGGAGGGTGTAGCTAGCACAAAAAGGGGGGAGCCATAAGCAAGAGCACTATGCTATAGCTTGAGAAGCCAAGCTCAACCTCTCTAGAAGGAGCTCTTGCGTGGAAGCTCATTGTCTTATGCATGTGCATGTGTTGTAATAGGGGATTAGCAAGGGAACTCTATGCCCTTGTAAGAGAGAGAGTGATCATTCAATTGAGAGTAGGAAATCTATCATTTCTCCTACTAGTGTAAGCCCAACATTTGCTGAATCAAGGAGGGTGGATTTGGACTAAGCTTGGATACTTTGTCTCCCTTCCAATGTGAAGTAATGGACAACAATGATGTGTAACTGTCTTGGTGTTCTTTGTTAAGTTCTTGATAGCTTGTCTCTAGTGTTGTCATCAATCTAGCCATAAATCCCACATACTGTAAGAGGGCTAGAGGGTGGAGAGGACTCCCCTGGCCTTAAGACAGTGATTGGGGTGGCTTTTCTTGTGATGTGTTGTGGTGAAATTTACGCAACCTATGTTGAACAAATACTAATCTCACTTTGATTTGTCATGACAGATTTCTAAGAAGGTATTAATGCAACAAGTACCCCCTCCCCCTTTCTCTTTCTTTCTTAAGTATATAGTTGTGTTTGCTTGATCATTGCCGATACGTTTCAAAGCAGCCCGAGCACTATCTCTCTCTCTCTCTCTCTCTCTCTCTCTCTCTCTCTCTCTCTCTCTCTCTCTCTCTCTCTCTCTCTCTCTCTCTCTCTCTCTCTCTCTCTCTCTCTCTGTGTGTGTCTCTCTACGCGTCCTAGTTCGCATCCAAAACTAGGTGGTGCCCCAAATTTGTGTAGGGTTAGGTTGCGGGTTTGTGTGTGTGTTTGTTGTTTTTTCCAACCCCAACCCAATTGAGCAGCATGGGAGCCTAGAAGAGTTCTTGGAGGCCACTCTTCTTGTTGCCCGCCCCAGAACGCCTCAAATTGGTGCCCCCACGGAGGACAGGCTTGTGTATGTTTTGTAAAGGCTCAACCTTTAGCATAATCAAGTAGCTTGCATGAATCACGAGAATTTGTATGATCCCTTCATTCCCATTGCAAGGCAAAATGTACACATAATGGATAGTACTAAGTTGCAATTTCAACGAGTAATTCGTAGAATTCTAGATCCTCTTAGGTTAGCCGAGATAAACACTTTGGTAAATCCTTTTATTTTGCTTCTTATTAGGTACGATATTAGCTTGGACGTCTATATTTTTGTGTTATTTTAAGCATTAGGACATGCATAGGCCATGGATAATGGCCCAGGAATAGAGGTTTTTTCCTTTCATTTTACTCCACACATTAGAATAAAGGTTGCAATTAGTAGAAAGATCCATTTTCAACAACGAATGGTGTTCATGTTTGGTGCCCAAAGAGTAGGAGAAATTCTTGCATCACCAAACCCTGTCATTCTACCTCTCATCAACTACCACACTTCTTTTGATGTACATGTGTACATTTTATTTTAAAATGAAGTGCAGCCCGGCAAAATAGTGTGTATGTTTGTTTTTTCTTTGTCCAAGTTGTTACAAGAAACAAAAAAACGATCATTTGTTCTAACTGGGAATGTGTGTGTTGTGAAAGTTCAATCCTTAGAGATCTAGCTCTATTACCAATTGAGTTGCAGGAGCAAGTAGTAAGGCGTCTTCCTCATAACAAGAGGGTGGTGAGGTTAAGACGGAAGACCATACGCGTGGATTCCATTTTCCTCTTGTTGTTGGGCACTAAGGAAGACCGCACATTCATCCAACTAGTGTGTGCCCTAAGATTGGTAAATAGAGTGAAATTTGGCATTTAGCGAGTGCATTTCACCATTGAGGAAGACTCTTCAGGAAACTTGCGGCTAGAGTTCATGCTTCATAGCCTCACATTTGGTGAATTTTTCCCTCGTTTGCGTCTTATTAATAGTCTTCCTTTCGCTTTCAACAAAGGAGATAGGGAGCTATTCAGAGCTTGTCTTAATAAAGACAGCATAGAGAAGATTGCAAATTTGTATAAATTCTCATCCTTCTCTACTTTCTATGACACTTTGTTCATAGAGACATTGTAATCCTCTTTATGCTTTTGAATGATTTAACCATAATCCTAACGAGTTTTTGTCCAGGAATTTTGTAGCACAAGTGGAGTCTTTAAATCTTGCAAACTTGATTGGACTTGATGAGGATGTTCTTTATGAAATTGTGAGAAGGTTGCCTCACTCCGACTGTGTGGAACTCGAAGGAAAGGAGCTCCTAGTCAATTGCTACTTTCTCACGGCCTTCGACGAGCATGAAGATCTAGTTTTTATACAAACCGCTTGTGGGTTGGGAATTGTAGAGCAAGTGCAATTTATCACTTGGGACTTGGTTGCTCTTTTGGATCCAGAAAATGAAGTTCTAGAGATTTCTGTTTATCGCCTTAGCTTTGAAGAATTTCAACCCTTCTTAGAGCGCATCAATAGTCTACCTTTTTGTTTTGATCAAACAAATTGAGACCTTATTGAAGCTTGGATAGCTGAAGAAGAAAACCTAGAGTGGTATTTTCTTACTTCTTCATTTGCAGGCGAGTGGTTCTAAATCTCTATTGTATCCCTTATTGTAACTCGTGTTGTAATCTTTCATAATAATGCAGAGCCAACGCCAAATGTCTGGATATCCTCTTTTCTTTGGAGAGCCTGGAGAGGATGTAGAATTATTTTTAGCAAATTTCAAGATGTCTTGCCGTATCAAGAGGATAGTAACCGATCAAGAACGTGTAGAAATGTTTGAGGTGGTCCTTAGGAAAGATGCTAGTACTTGGTTTGACTCTTTGCCTGAGGAAGTTAAGGGGAATTACACAGAAGTTTTGAATCATTTTAAGAGATACTTCTTTGATCCCCAAAACACTCAAAAACTATGGCAAGACATTGTTTCTCATAAGCAAAAAGACTTAGATGACTACTACTTGTACAAGCAAGAGTTTCTACGTCTTTGGGCTGTATGGATACGAAATGTTGCTAACCCTTGTGATGGTGCAGAATTTTTAAAGAAGGAGAGGTTCATAGCCGGACTCTTTCCTGACCTTAAGGTAAAAGTTGAGGCGGGTGCAAAACTAGGGCTGCTAAGAAGTATAGGAAACTCAAGTGCTTAAGGGGAGAGGTTCCAGTAGAAGTTCTTAGACCCAAAGGTAAGTCACAAGCATCAACATCTAGGGAGCTTCCTGAGGTAACGGCTGAAGTGATTGAGAAGTTAAATGAATCTTTAAGCAGCCTGTCAATTCACCTTGCACAAGCTGTAGGTCCAAAGGGACAAGCAAAGAAGTCAGGAGAGAGAGAGCCACGAACTAGGAGAGTCTTGCAATTTTGGAATTGCGGAGAGTCTGGACATGGGATGTATAATTGTCCTTGGCCCTGTGGAGAGCTAGGGAGACCTAACTTGAATTACCCAGTGATGAATGCAGGAGAAGGAGCTGGTCAACAACCAAGGCTTCTACAAAGGCCAAATGGACCAAGACCACCTGCACAAGGGGTAGAAGGAGTTCCACCTTTGCCAGATCCAAATGTGAATGTGGTAGAGGTGACAAATTCAAATGAGGTTGACATGGAAGCCAATGGCATTAAGCGTGGCCGAGGGAAAGGTAAGGAGAAAGAAGGAGTTACATCACAAAGTGACCATGGACCAGAAAACAAGGCAAAGGAGACCAAGGAAGCTAAGAGGACTTGACGTCGTATGAACCTCCAAGACTTTGCTCTTGGACATGGTATGGCTCCGTACAACTTGTTGGAAGACATGAGAGGTAAGGGTCCTGATATTTCATGGCCTCAATTTCTTGCATTATGTCCACAAGTAAGGAGGGATTTAACAAGGGCAGTTATCACTAGGAGAAAGGTAAAAGAGAGTGTGCCTGTTGTAAAAATTTCACAAGCTGAAATGAATGAGGACATTACACCGGTGCTAGACTGTTACATCAAAGGAAGATTGGTTAGGAAAGGTCTAGTGGATGGGGGTGCACAAATTTGCATCATGACAGAGGGACTCATGCAAAGACTAGGCATGCACATCCATGAGACACCTGAAATCAAAGTCAAGATGGCAAACAATAGCAAGGCTAGGTGTGTAGGCATTTGTAAAAATGTCTTTGTAGAGGCCTTTGGGATTAAGAAAGCGGTGGATTTTTATGTTATGTCGACCAAGGGAAGCGGTTATCCATTTATCCTAGGAAGACCATGGCTAATGAAAATGCGAGCTTTACAGGATTGGGAGAGTGGGAAATTAATTTGCAGGAATGACAATCATAAGAAGGTTGTCTTTGACATGAAGGAGCAACGCCAAGAGGAGCTCCATGAAGAATCATCTCAAAGTGAGACAGAAGAAGGTTGGACCAATAGCACTTCAGAAGAAGAAAGTAGCGGTAGCATTACTGAAGAGGAGTCTTCCATCGAAGCCATGGGGGTAAGGTTTAAGCCAAGCAACCAAGAGACCCTCTTGTCAAGGCTTGGAGGAGGTAGGTCCTCAAGAGAACGAAGGTATTCAAGATGAAGGGATGCTGGGAGGTATGCTATCAACAAAACATACAAAGGATAAAAAAGAGAAGAGTTCAAATGTGTGCTAAGGAAGTTTCCTAGCGTTTTTGCTAAAGACTACACCGACCTGCGTGGGGTAGATGTTATTCAACACAAGATTGAGTTAAAGCCTGAGGCCACACCTAAAGCTTAGAAGCTACGAAGGCTAGGAGTTATAAAGGAACAGGCTCTACTTAAGGAGGTAAGAAAGCTTCTAGCAGTAGGTTTCATTTATCCAGTGGAGAATTCAGAGTGGGTCTCTCCTGTTGTTGTCACTCCTAAGAAAAATGGCAAGTGGAGGGTGTGTGTGGATTACCGTCCCCTCAATGAGGCAACAAAAAGAGATCACTTTCCCCTCCCATTCCAGGATGAGATACTAAATAAGGTAGCTGGTCATCAGAAGTACACAGTGTGCGATGGTTACTCAGGTTACTTTCAAATAGGGATTGCATTGGAGGATCAATTGAAAACAACCTTTATCACTCCTTGGGGTTGTTATGCTTTTAGAGTCATGCCATTTGGTCTGACAAATGCTCCTGCAACATTCCAACTTTTCATGAATATGGTGTTTCAAGCATTCTTTGGAAAGTCAATTAGGGTGTTCATTGATGATTTCTATATTTATAGCTCAAAATCATTGCATCTACAAAGGGTAGAAGAAGGTTTAAAGAAGCTCTACAACATGGGAGGTCAACTCAACCCCGACAAGTGCCATATAGGTGAGGATGAAGTAATCTTGCTTGGTCATAAAGTTTCTTACAAAGGCATTGAAGTGGATCCTTCAAAGGCAAAGGCTCTTATTGAGCTACCATCACCCAAGAGTCTTAAGGAGGTCATCTCATTCGTTCAAAAGGTGAAGTATATGTCACGCTTCATTCACCTAGCCTCAGAGTTACTTCACCCTTTGCAAAAGTTGACACAACAAGTAGAATTTGCATGGTCTGATGAGCTTGAAGAGTATTTTTGTAGCATTAAAGTCATTTTGTCAGAGCTACCAACACTCATGCCTCCTTGTTGGGAGTACACTTTCTTTGTTAGCTCTAGTGTTGGAAGGGAAACAATTGGTGCAGTTTTTCTACAACAAGATCCCTATAGTACCACAATGCGGCCCATCTAGTTTGCTAGTAGGGTCATGAATACTTTAGAGAGAGGCTACACGGAGGAAGAACTCATGATGCTTTTTCTCATGTTTGCGATAAGGAAGTTTAGATCCTACTTGCTCCCAAAACCTTTTGTAATCCTCACCGCAGAGAATTTGTTCCCTTGGGTGTCATCTCAAATGAATCTTAGTACTAGGATCTCAAAGTGGATTATGGAGTTGCAAGAGTTTCAATACTCTTTCAAGGTAGAAGATAGTGTGCGTGCAAAATTGGAAGGGATTCTCACTTATAGGGTGCAAGAAAAGGAGATTAAGGTGCCTGAAGTAAAGACCCTACCATTGCCACCGCCAAAAAGTATTCCTAATGCTTTTACCTTGTTCTTTGATGGAGCTTTTCCTCGAGCCACAGGAAAAGCAGGGGGAGGGCTAGTGTTGCTCAACCCAAGTGGAGAGGTGGTCATGAAAGAGAAGTTCAATCTACCAAGTTCAGCTAGCAACAATGAAGCAGAATATGACACTCTACTTCATGGTTTGAAGATGTGCATTGGCCAAGGGATACAACGTCTCATGGTAAAAGGAGATGCACTTCTCATTGTTAAACAGATTTTAGGCATTTGGGCATGCAAGAATGAAAGATTAAGGACAAAAGTTCATGCCATTCATAGGCTATTTAATCAATTTGAGGAGGTGCAATTATATCATATTCCTAGGAAACAAAATCAAGATGCTCCTTCTATCAAACAGGGAAGGATAAAGTGTGCAAAAGAGTACCAACTATTGCGGAAATTCCAGCCATTCTAAAAGGTTTGCATGAAGAGGCAGGTGGTGGTCATTTTTCCCAAGAATTAACTGTGAAGAAGATTTTGCTTGTGGGGTATGTTTGGCCAAGTCTACATGTGGATGTCCAACATTGGTGTAAAAGTTGTCACAATTGTCAGGTAAATGGGAATAGAAGATTGATTTATGGTCCAAGGCAAATCGTGCTTGCAAATGGACCCTTTGAAAAGTGTGGCATTGATGCTATGGGTCCTCTGCCTAGGACAAAAAATGGTAAACTCTACATTCTAGTGGCTGTAGACTATATGACTAGGTGGGTGGAAGCACAAAGTGTGGCAAAGGTAAATGAGAGGACAGTGAGAAAATTCGTCTACACTCACATTTGTTGTAGATTTGGCACACCTTTGGAGATTGTTTCTGATAATGGTCCAGGGTTTAGAAAGGGATTGCTCACAGAAGTCTGTGAAGAACTTCGCATTCTACATCGTCACAGTACACCCTACTATCCCTAATCAAATGGTTTGGTAGAAAAAGCTAATGGTGTCATTGCAGGCATCATTAGAAAGATGGTGAAAAACAAGACAAAGTTGTGGGATGACTTCTTGGATGGTGCTTTGTGGGCGTATCGAACCACATATAGGGAATCCATGGAGTTCACACCATTTCACTTGGTCTATGGTCAAGAGGCTTTACAGCCAATTGAACTAAACATTCTAACAATGCGACTTCATGGCAAATCAGCACAAGATGATCAAGAAGCATGGATGGATCGACTTCTTACCTTAGCTGAGCTTGAGTGGAAAAGAGAAGCGGCATACGAGTGCTATAAGAGGAAAGCCACACAGACAAAGGAGAAGCTTGACAAGAAACTGAAGGACAAAGGCATCAATGAAGGAGATCTTGTGCTAAGGTATGACAATCGACTCGATAATCGTTTTGATACCAAATTTGAAACAAGATGGCAGGGGCCATACATAGTCAAGAAGGCTTTCAATTCAAATTACTATCAACTTATGGACTTGAATGGGAAAGAGCACTGCAGGAAGGTAAACGGCTATCGCTTGAAGCCTTACTTGAGTTGCCTTCTACCAAAGGATCTGTTAGGAAATAAGACGTAGCTAAATAGATAATTGAGTAGATTACTTAATGGAGAGAGACACATTTATATACACGAGATTATAGAGTATAGAGAGAGAGAGAGAGAGTACACACGATATACGTGGTTCACCCAATGTGGGATACGTCCACGGGAAAGCAGCCACTCAATGGCTTTAGTACTTCAAAACAAGAAGTAGTTTACAAAGGGATTATACCCTTAATGGAGCTCCCGCCTTGCTTCACTCTCACCACCTCACACTCACCTTGTTGCATCAACTTCACACTATGAAATGTGTGTAGAAATGGCCTCCTTTTATAGGCCAAAAGGGCTGCCCTCTCTTATGAGAGACAGCCATGTGTAGCCGCCCTTGTGGGAATATGTCCAAATCGGACCCTCCAATCCGCCCATGTGTGGCCGCCCTTGGGAAGACAAGTCCGCTTTTGAATTCGGCCACCGGCCATTGACTTCCGACCACCGGCCACCGGCCATTGACTTCCGACCACCGGCCATCGGCCATTGACTACCGGCCACCGGCCAACCGTCCGGTTGTTTTCCGACCACTTTCCGGCCACCGTCCAGCCATAATATTCCGGCGAAAAAAAAAGTCTCGGGGGCCTTTAAAGTTGCCCCTGATTCTTGTCCGTGAAAATTTTGGTTTCCGGTGAGTGATTTTCCTTCACGCACGATGGCTTCTCCTCATAATGGGGGCCTTACAAATGTGCGCTTTTACCACAGAAAATTACAAGGGTAAATCAGGCTCCATACTTAACAGGATCTACCAGAGCAAAAGGCAACTATCCCATGTAAGTATTGTTCCATGAAGCATGAGTGTAACACAAACCAAAATTCCAAGGGGCCAAACAATGAAGATCTTGTCAAGCATTCTGAAGCACTCTCTTTGGAAAAGATTCTTTATGATGGTACATGAATATACCATCATCCTGGGGGAGGGCTAATGATAGCCGTTTTTTCGGCTCTCTGTAATTGCCATAGTGAGTTATCTCACCCTATCAAATCACTCAAACACTCTGGTTACCCTCACCCTTTCACTGTTTATAGGTGCGTGTGAGTTAGGGGACTTTTCCCATATCTCCTTACTGAAATAAAAACCCTCAATTAGCTAGTCATTGGGCTAGTTGAGCCAGAAAAATATAAAATATAAAAAATATAAGTATATTATGGCCCATGCGTATGTAAATATTTCTTTGTATATAGGGCCTAAATAAAAGATTTTTTCATAGTTATTTTGGTATTTATTTAGATATTTCTACCTAGGTGTGTGTTATTTATGCTCTGTACATTGCCTCACCATTACCACAATTTTTCTTACCATTTTTCATACTCTTTATTCCATATAGAAATATTTTCATGTAAGCTTCTCTTATATTTGGTGTAACTCCACCCCAACAAAAATCCAAAAAAACTAGTTTTGTTTATGTGTATATTTTTTCACTATTGTGATTTTTCCCTTCCTACATCTATTTTTTTTTTTCTAAAAAATTAGAACACCAAAAATATTTATCTTTTTATGGTAGCCTCATAACGAGAGAGATTTCTTTTGACCCCTTTATATTTTTTCCACTTATATTATTTATATTTGACATGTACATATTTTTTAGACCCCTCAATATTTGATTTTCTTAGTTGTACTATTCACTTATATCATGATCTCAAAAATATCTTCAATTATAGACCTACCAAATAAGTTCAAGGGTAGGTGACATGCATACATGCACTATGGAGGGCTCACTCTTGGAGGTATTCAAAAGAATCATCCAAAGAAGGACCCCACAAGGACCTTGTGCAGTGGAAAAAAACGGCCGGTTTTGCTGAATTTTAAGAGTTCTTTTGATCTCCGAATTTGAAGAGGTGATACAAAAAAAAGTTGTAGCTGATGGGCTGAACTTTTCCCTCAAATGTTTTCATATTTTTTTGAGCTACGAGCTGTGAGCTATGATTTTATTAGTGGACCTCAGTTTTCCCATGCTATGCAGCCACACTGTCTCTTCCACTTTATCATTTTCCTCTTTCACACACACTTCTCCACTCATCATCCCCACCTCTCTCACCACTCCTCTCTGCACCCTACTCACCTTCTCCTCAACCTTGAAGAATAAGAGAAACCATGGTGAACTCATACCTCCCACACACAATTCCATTCCAAAATTGACCACCTAGTCTCATTTTTCCTCCTCCAAATTACCCATATCTATCAAAAAAACCACAAAATTCAGCCTCTTCTCTTAAAAGACAGCATCATGGTGGTTGATTACTTAGCTTCAATTACCTTGTCTCTCAAGGAAGGTCAAGAGTGGAGAAAAAATGTACCGTCAAAGCTAGTGGACCGTCAACAAGCGTCAAAATTGGCCCTACTCAAGACACTTGGAGCATCAACCTTGTAAGAAATCCACCTTTTCTTACCTCTTAAGAATTTTTCTTCCTTATTTGTATCCTACATGGATACTCCCATTGTAAATATCCAATTCCATTTGTAAATTAATACTAACTCTACTAACCCTAACCCACTATGAAAAGTCCTATCACCTCCATTTCTCTCCTCTCTCTTTCCCCACCAACTTCTTGATAATTCGAAGCAAAAGAAATTAAATAAATTGTTGAAAATCTAACCCAACCATGGTTAGAGGAGTAACCCTAGCCTTCAAAATTTCTATAAAAGGAGGGTGTAGCTAGCACAAAAAGGGGGGAGCCATAAGCAAGAGCACTATGCTATAGCTTGAGAAGCCAAGCTCAACCTCTCTAGAAGGAGCTCTTGAGTGGAAGCTCATTGTATTATGCATGTGTATGTGTTGTAATAGGGGATTAGCAAGGGAACTCTATGCCATTGTAAGAGAGAGAGTGATCATTCAATAGAAAGTAGGAAATCTATCATTTCTCCTACTAGTGTAAGACCAACATTTGCTTAATCAAGGAGGGTGGATTTGGACTAAGCTTGGATACTTTGTCTCCCTTCCAACATGAAGTAATAGACAACAATGATGCGTAAGTGTCTTGGTGTTTTTTGTTAAGTTCTTGATAGCTTGTCTTTGGTGTTGTCATCAATCTAGCCATAAATCCCACATACTGTAAGAGGGCGAGAGGGTGGAGAGGACTCCCTTGGCCTTAAGACAGTGATTGGGGTGGCTTTTCTTGTGATGTGTTGTGGTGAAATTTACGCAAGCTATGTTGAACAAATACTAATCTCACTTTGATTTGTCATGACAGATTTGTAAGAAGGTATTAATGCAACAAGCACCCCCTCCCCCTTTCTCTCTCTTTCTTAAATATATAGTTGTGTTTGCTTGATCATTGCCGATACGTTTCAAAGAAGCCCGAGCACTCTCTCTCTCTCTCTCTCTTTCTCTCTCTCTCTCTCTACGCGTCCTAGTTCCCATCCAAAACTAGGTGGTGCCCCAAATTTGTGTACGGTTAGGTTGCGGGTTTGTGTGTGTGTTTGTTGTTTTTTCCAACCCCAACCCAATTGAGCAGCATGGGAGCTTAGAAGAGTTCTTGGAGGCCACTCTTCTTGTTGCCCGCCTCAGACTGCCTCTGTATAAAGGAATATTGGAGGCTTCAATTCAAAACCATAGTATGCCATCTGAACCTCTTTGATACAATCACCCACTAAGTAGTTGAAAGGGAGCTCTAACTAAAGATAGACAATGACAGGTTGATACAATCTGGAAGCTTGAGCCCCAGTTTCTCAATTACAATGTTTATCCAAAAAATAGGAGTTACAATATTCCCAATTTATCAAAAATAATAAGTGTTTTTACATGGACATCCGAAAAATGGTATCCGTGTTAGCTTGCTACTAACATTCCCCTCCTCCTCGCGTGTGTCGTCCCTTGACACAACTTTATGGGCTGAAGTAATCTTTGGGTTGACGGTTGGCGATGCAATCTTTAAGCGCATTTAGTACCTTTTGGTATCTGATTTTCCTCTCTTTATCTGGAACTTGCTGTTTTTCAGCTCCACTGTTGAGTAGCCTACAAATTGTGATGTGAGGTTACTGATCACTAGCCCAAATATTTTCGTTTGCCAAGTGAAGAACCCTATGTAGAATGCTTCCTGAAACGCCAGCATATTGTGAGAAGGTAAGAACATGCATATGGTGTAGAAGCCATAGAGGACTTCTTTGCAAGGTTGGCCACTGAGATCATAGCATAATCCTTTATTGCCAACGGGCGCCTGCTTGCTTTGGCTCATGGAATACTTCAATGCAGGTGAGCAGCATACAATAGATTTTATATAGCATAGCACAAAATAAATCTAGTAGACTTTTAAAGAATGACATGGTGCCCGTTAAGGTTTTCACCATGTATTCTTCATTCGGTGGTCCCTTTGCTAGAATAGGCAATCTAGGATAATTTAGTCAAGTTGGCCTCTTCTTTATTAGTGCCTCATGTGCTTGCCAAGTCCTTACTCTTGGTACATGACAAAAAGTAGGATCCTTTTGTAGGGCCGCAGGTGCTCCTTTGAACAAAACCAAATACCTTGGATTCTTGCTCAACCAACTCAGCCTCCACTTCGGGTGGTCTTGATCTGCGCCCTCCACTTGCATGTCTATGTAAAGCCTTTCTTTGACTTGTAGAGACTCCACCTTAATGAGAGGATAGGGCAGAGATTGTTGGTGCCATTGCACATTGATTTGATTGGGAGTGAGTTGTGTAACGTTGACGGAGTGAAGAACTCTCAGCTTCCTTCCACTGCTCATCTACCTCTTGTGTAATTTTCTCTTTCACTGCATCTTCCTCAGACTATGAGAGTTGGACCATTGACATTGTATCCATTTTGATTACGTGTACTTGAAATTCCTCCTTGCCACCTACCTCTTCTTCTGGCTGTGTCTCCATCTCAATAAAAGTAGCTGAGGGAATCTCTATTTGTGGTTGCTCAGAAGTTCCTACCTCTTCTTGTGTTTCTGGCCGTCCTTCTCTCAACAGCTGGTTGACCCTTTTAAGTTCCGCTATTTCTTTCAGCAGCTCATCTTCTCTTTGCACCAGCATTAAAGCGAGGTCTCTGCACTGAGACTGCTCCAGTTTAAGATCCAGCTTGAGGTCTTTATTCTTTCTCTCTAATGCTTTGTATACCTCATATGTTCCTTTGATCAAGGCCACTACAAGATTTTCTCTGATTTGGCACAAGAAAATTGTCTGATCATTTATTCTTTGCTTTGAGTATTTGTAGGGAGGCATGCTACATCTAAGTGAACCTGAATCTTCTGAATTCATAGGGTTTTAGTTAGAAGTTTGTTTGTAACTTTTGTGAGCTGTTCATCTTTTGCTTTGCATGCATCTGACAATTTCATAAGCAAATCACCGAGCTCCTCCATCTCTTTCTGTTGCTTATCCCTTGCGAGTTGAGGTTATTTGGCTTCCACTTTCAACTCCTACACTTGCCTTTGTAGATTGGTGATGAGGTTTAGTCGGTCGTCTAACTCCCCTTGAAGTGCGTCAATCACCATTTCTAATTCTTTGGCCCTTGTGCTACGGCTAAGTGCTGCTGAGCGAAGTTGTTGAGTCATGTCCTGCATATTCTTGGCATACTCATTAACTTGTAGGATCACTTTGTCGTTTGATTTCCAATCTTCATTTTGTGCCAGCTGACTTGCTATTTCTGTAGATTCTTGTGTATCGTTTGATGGCGTCGGTGGCTGGTTACTGTTGCCCTTGTGGATGTGGCCAATTCTCTTCCGCTTTGTCATCCTGAGGCTTTGTGGATGTCTCAACCTTCTCTTGCTGTGTTGAGGTAGAGGGTGTTTCCTCGGGATCCTCTTTTCTTCTTTGTTCAAACCCTGTGGTGTCCTCTGGTGCAGGACCTGTTGCCCTTTCTGGCTCTGTCTCTTGCTCTTTGCTTGGCTCTTGTGTAGTAGGTTCCTGTTGTGCAGATTCTGCTACTTTTTTCTATCTAGGCTCTGTCCCTTTTGTTGGCTCAGTTGCTCTAGTTCTTACTGCTGGTGATGGTGGTGGGCTTGGCATGGGGTGATCATGCGATTCTGAAATAGGTGAATAAGGGTGGGAAAACACATCTTGTTAACCCTCACGGCTCACGGACACCCATCACCTACGATAGACGCGTATTATGTATTTGGTAGAGTCAGGTACCGGGCTTGTCGGACCAATAGGGAAAGGTAGAGTGATCGTCGATGAGAGGCGCACTTTAACTTGGACATTCAAGGGATTAGTTGGTTAAGCATGGGCGCCCAAGTGTGAATGGGGTGAGCTCCTATAAAACCCAACTAAACCTAATTTTTACTCATTCTCTCATTTGTGCAATTGAAGAGTGCTCTTGCTCCATCTCCATCTTCTTCTTCTTCACCTCCTTGTGTGTGTGTGTGTGTGAGAGAGAGAGAGAGGGAGAGTGTGTGTGCGATCGAGCATTACGAAGGCACGACGGTGGCGAAACGGTTGAGCGCGGCACGACTGCAGCTTCTTCTTCATCGCGGCGAGGAATCCACCACGAAGGCGAGCGTAGAGCGGTGAGTGACACACCCTTTGTTTTCTTGAGCTTGCTAGTTTAGGCTTGTTGTGTGCTTGGAGCCGTTTGTGGCTCGCATACGGTGTATTGGCAAGTCCCTTGCTTCGACAGTGCGGCAAGGAGCGCACATTTTTGGCGCCGCTGCCGGGGATATGCCCTACACTAAGCTCGGTTAGCACTTTACGCTTCCTTGTGGTGCAATTTCTATCATAGGAAAGGCAGGGAAGGAGTGTGTGGAAGGTTTCTGTTTTTTGCGTTTTCTCCAATTGCTGTCAAGTTTCAATTTCTGCTATTGTCTGCGTTTTTTCAATTTCCGCAATTTCTGCATTTTCAAGTTCGGCGTTTTCAATTTCTGCAATTTTCTGCAATTTCTGCGTTTTTTCTTGCAATTTCTGTAATTTTCTGCAATTTCTGCAATTTTCTGCAATTTCTGCATTTTTTCTTGCAATTTCTGCAATTTTCTGCAATTTTTTGCGTTTTTTCCTGCAATTTCTGCGTTTTCTGGAAAAAAAGAAAAAAAAAGAGGGAAAAAAAATCGGAAATTAAAAACGCGAGCGAGTGGGTGGCGATATTTTTCGAAAATAAAAAAACGTGACTCTTAAAACGTGAGCCAAGCCAAGCCCAAGCCCAAGCCCAAGCCCAAGCCCAAGCCCAAGCCCAAGCCTCAGTCCTCAGTCTTATGATATATACTAGACTCACTCTTATATATATACCCTACTCCCTCAAGAGAGAATGAGAGCATGTGGGACAAGTCCTCCACTCTCCTCCTTTCTCTTCCCACTTGCACCCTTAGACTTTCTAGTTTGGGCCTAGTTCCCTACTGGAAATTGACAGTTTTAGGGATTCCGAGAGCATAGAGTGACCAAACGGAGGGCTATAAAGCACGGCACGACCCTCTGACCGATACGCTCGTTTCAAGCTATCACACGGCCCATTCCACGACACGCTCTAAAAAATCTAGCAAAAAAACAAACAAAAAACACGCTAAAAACTAGTCACAAAGCCTCCTAGAGCAACTTTTTGACACCTTAGGGTATCAAAAGCACATGCACTTACGCTCTGGGCGGGTGCTAGAACACGAGCATATTGAGGGTGCCTCTGTTCATACGGACACCCATTACCCATCCACGATAAGCTCTAGACCCTCAGCGGGGACACAAGGTAGCACCACCCAAGACCCTAAAATAGCCGCTAGTGATTCCTCCTCCGACTCAGAAATCATGGAAGCATACCCTACCCAAAACACTGAGAGAGAAGGCCATGCACCTCCCGAAGCTCCACAGCCTAGTACTAGTATGTTTAGCCATTTCATGGAAACATTAGGTAGAGCTACTCGCTCGGAACCTGATGCAAATGAAGCACACGAAGGGGGTGGGGAAGTGGACTCTCCTTTCACATCGCACGTGGACCCCACACCCCCAAAGAGTGTCCATGTGGATATCCTACCAACTTCTTACCAAGAAGGCCCTGTTGAGCTGCCTCCTTCAGAAGTTCCCTCTAGAGTACCGTTGGTGGCAAGTAAAACCACGGGGAGCAACATTGCTTCTACCTCACAAGAAACCGTTAACACGTCGACTCTAGAAGGATTGTTCATTAATGATCATTGGACATACGACCTCCACACTGAGGTGTTGACGGATCTACACTCTGGCCACGCCTACCATGTAGGATGGATAGAGATTGTACAATCCACCTCTAGTGCCACGAGCATCGAAGATCAACAGAAAATGATCTGTAATGTTATCCATGGCATTATTCAATCAGAAAGGCAAAACCGAGGGGTAAATATACTCTCAACTGGCCCCATGAGATTTCTGGATACGAGCAAGGCTCAACAGCCTACTCTATCACAAATGGAGACTCCTCTAATGAGCCCCATGGACCCATCTTACGTCATTTCACCTGGGGTCTCTATGCAATCTGAGCCTCCGAGCGAAAACTTTAGCTTCCCTAACTTGGCTCAACCCTCTATCAAGGAAAACACAGTGCTCACTCCAGGGATAAGCCTGACAGAGAATGTACCGATGACATCTACGGTTAGCGCAGTGCCACTACCTAGTGTCGTAGTACCTAATATGGGGCCTCCACCATATGTGCCTCTAGCCCCTTATGCACACATGGCCCCCACACCTCCAATTGTACCACTTGCTTATGCTCCTCCAGTGCCGCTCCCTAGCTCTTATCCGAGTGGACCTATGCCCGGTTATGTTCCATATCCTGCATCATCCACACATATGCCAAGACCGGTACCCGTTCCTCTCCCACATATGATTCCAAGAGTACCTCCACCGGCCCTGCCTCCTCACATAGGTGACTTGGCAGCGTTTGCTCAAACCATAGGTCGATCTATCGCGGAAAATATGTGTCATGCATCTGATAGAGAGCCTAGAAGTAAGGCAGTACAAATTGCCAAACTCACGCAAAAATTCAATGGGGACGAAGATGCTAGAAAACACATTGAAGTGTTTGAACAAGTATGTGATTCCTTAGGGGAACGCAACGACCTACATAAGTGCAATGCCTTAAGCTTGACATTAAGTGGGAAGGCTGGAGATTGGTATAGGACCCTAAGGGTGGACGAGAAAACAATCTACCCTACCCTTCGAAGGTTGTTTCTAAAGGAGTACATACGAGAAGGTGTGCTTTGGGGTGTAGCATCTCAGCTACAGAAGGCCGAACGTAAGGAAGGAGAGTCAGTAAGGGACTTCATTAGTCGTCTAAAGCACTTAAACTCTCGTTGCCCTGTAAATGAGCGCTTCAACAATAACCAACTACTTGATCGATTCATTCGAGGGTTGAGGAATGAAGGAATCTATAATGGACTAGTGATTAGAGGTATCACAACCTGGGAAGATGTCACTTCCAATGCAATCCAATTAGAGGACAACTTGATGATAGCAGGCATGAGGGTGTCTACTGACACGAGATCCACTAGCTCACAAGCCATTGAGTATGAACCCATGACTGCAAAGCCCATTGCCAATGAGCCAAAGGTATTTGAGACATTCTTGACAGACCTCACCAAGGCAATCCAAGAGTCTCTTAAGGATAATCGACCCCCTCAAAATAGTCACATGTATCCAAGAAGGGAGCAACAATGGTGTTCCATTTGCTTAGGTCCACATAGCACTAGTGAGTGCCCTACGTTTAGAGTAAAATTTAATGGAACTTGCAACACATGTGGTAGGTATGGTCACCAAGCTAAGGATTGTTTAATGATCAAACGTATGATGGCAAATAGACCACCTGTAGCCTCGACGGATGCGCCTCGACCTCCAGTATTGATGCCTACTCCACCTGTTGAGCAACTACCGCAACACATGGTCCCTAGATCTCAAAATGTTGTACAAGCTACACCGTTACCACCTCCTATGCTAGGACCGCAGCCCCCGCATCCAAGAGTCGCCCCTATGAACCAAGTGGGTTGCGAGCCATCTAATGCTTATGCAGATGGCTGTGAGGAGGAAATAGACACTAGTATTGCCTACGGACTTGATACATTGGAAGAATGTCCTATATACTACATGGAAGATTGTTGGGGACAAGTCAAGCCGGTTTATCAAGCTGCTGCTCTCGCATCCAGAGGTCAAAATATCAACACCCAGGCTAGGAGGCCACCTCTTCAATGCTACGAGTGTGGTGGACCACATCGAGTAGCGGAGTGCCCTATTAGGCTGCAAAAGAATGCTGCACAGATGCAAGTGAATCAAGGGAGCACGTCTGCAATGCCAATACTCACATGTAATCGTTGTGGCATAGATCACTTGATTGCCCAATGCCCTTATAACCCAAATGCGCCTAAAATCACACCCCTGAATTTGGTCGAAATTGCTAGTGTGACATCGCCAATACCACCCGTCGCACCCGCTTATGCGATTACACGGTCCATGCTTCAAAGGCCAGGCCATATCCTCGAAGAGAGAGATACCATTTCAGTTATCCAAGCAAAGAAAAAGAAGACACGAAGGAAGAAGTCTCAGAATACGGAAAATTCAAAGCCAAGTTCCAAAACAAACATAGGAACAGGAGATGACCCCGTGTATATGAATGACCTCAAGGATGATTCAGATTCAGTCGAGACAATGGAGACTTGAACCAATACCACAAAGGGAAAGACCGACAAAGAAAACCGTAACATGGAACCAAATGAAAACCGAATGAGAGAAAACCATAAAGAGCCTCTGAAAACACCACAAGTGTTTCCAAATCCAATCCAAGACCCCCAAGATAAACCGCAGGGGCAAAAAGGGAAGAATCATAAAAAGAAGATTGGGACGTACCCAAACCCTGTAGACGAGATTAAGCAGGTGAAACATCTAAGAGGTTTAGTGGAGGAGACTCAAAGGAAACTAGAACCAGAACCCATGCATATCAAAATTCATGACACAGTGTTTCCCACGCAAGTTCATCCACCCCACATGAACCATAGACCGTTAGCCATACCTAGTATCATCCAAGAAGGGAGTGAGGACAGGACATCAGAAAGTGAGCATACACCCTTCTTGTTGGAAAGGATGTTTAACGAAGGAATACCTGATCCCATTGAGGAATATGAGATTCCATCCTCACCAGTTCCTAGTCAAGGACCTACACCCTGCAAAACGCCAATGAATGCTGCCAAACTAGTGGACTTCATGTCTTCTGAGGTCCGAACCACGATCATAGCAAAGCTGTATGGAGATCCTGAGTTATTCCTTGCACTTCGAGCATTCCTTAACGGAGAGCTACGAACGGGATTACCGCAGTTTGCGCAACCAAATAGGCCTGACTCGATTATGATTGATGAGGAAAATCATGTGCAATCACTTGACTTAGATGGACACGAGTCTGTGATCGAGGTACCCATTAACGAATTAGGCCAGTATTTTGAAGGCGACGAGTCTAATGCAACCCTACCCATCACTACCAAGGGATTAACTATAAAGGGAATTCTTGATGGTGGTGCGGGAGTTAGCATCGTTACAAAAGATTGTTGGGAATCCATGGGAAAACCCCGCCTCAGTGTTACTAACATTGTGGTAAAGATGGCAAATGGTACCATAGCCAAACCTATGAGGATGCTCAAGGATCTTAAGATCAATGTTCTAGGACACAAGGTACGACATACGTTCATTGTAATGGATTTCTCTAAACACCTTATGTCATATGAAATGATTTTAGGACGACCATTCATGAGGGAAGCACAAATGGTTCACGATTGGTCTAAAAATCATGTCTATTTGCAATTCCAAGACTCTGTCCTTAGAGTGGATTTGGTGACTGGTAAGGTACACCCCTTAGGGAGTAAAACCATTATTGATCATCGCTCTGACACCACAGTTCACTCGGCCCCACTACAATATTGTTACACTTGTAAGAAGGATACAGACATTGGCCAAGATTCTCCTTATATGGATATCCTACCTGGGATGACGGAATCAGACAATGTGGATTGGGTCCACCTAGCATCAACCATAGACACTTGGGGAAATAGGGGGACGACCTGGGTAACACCTGAGGGGGATGAAATGCCTATACCCTTAAATATGCTACAAGCAATGCATATCGCTTCCGACAAGACTCATACTAATGTAACCAAGAAAACATACAAGTGGGTCCCTAAAGCTTCTTTAGTGACCATAGCTAGTGCTAAAAAACAGAAGCCTTGTAAGAAACGTACCACTCGCTCCAAGAAAAGTAAGAAAATGTTGCGATGGATCCCTAAACGACTATTGGAAGCCCAAGGCTACTATCAAGGAAATGATCAAATCTGGGTGCCAAAACGTAAAGTGTACTCTTACCTATCACCTGACCCAAGTGAGCCCAATCCCGTAGCTCCAAAACGAATCAATGATCGTGGAAAGAAAAAAATCATAGAATGCTACACACCTAGTCCCGAGCTAGTTTGGGTACCAAAGAAAGAACGATTTGTTCCACCTAGCTCAGGAAGGGGGGAGTCCCATGAAGCTTTTAGCTCCTCATGTAATACATCCATAGAGGTAAAAGCTTCTACACAGCCTCCATCTATAGTAGTGGACCTCAATGAAGCTACAAAATAATCCACACCTCCCAGTGTTCAAGAATCACCTAATGAACCACTTCAAGTTCGATCCTGGGAGAGTACCTTACCACCCTTGCAGCTTGACGAGGCACCTAGGGTAATAGAAAACTACTGGCAAAAATCCTCACCTATTACCAACTGGAACAATTGGTTTCAAAGGGTGACAAGCTCATTTCAAACAGTATGATCTACCCAAGGAAGGGGGGAGTGTTTGCTGACAGTCATCATTCATTTGTTTCCCTCTCAACCTTTTTCCCTGACCTCTCAATTCCAATCTTAGGGAATGTACATATAAAGCTTTATACTCACAAAAAAAAAAAAAAAGAGCAAGAGCAATTAGCAAACGAGTATGCACATTAAAGTCAAAACATTGACTCAGACCTACACATGTCACATTTGGTACAGTGAAACAGAAACCTATGCCATAAAACACCTTTGATCCTCATCACTTGAATGATGGAGGGTAGGTAAGATTAGTACGATAGGAGTGTTTCTGTTTTAGAGTTGAGTGATTAGCAAAGATCTCTTTTCCCACTGATGTGCCTCCTAGAGGTATTGTTTGTATTTCATAGTGTGTACAGGAGCGTGTTGCTATTGATAGGATTTGGATCTTCATGGAACCTTCAAATCAAGCGCGACCATCAACACAAACAGGTGTTTCTTATCCATTAGCATTGCCCTTATCTTTTTGCATCTATGATTGTCTGCTTTGATTGTGATTGGTAGCATAATATTCAGCGCATTGGCTTAGTATCAAACATTTAATTCAATGTAATGTTTTGTCATAATCACTTGTTTAGGGGTAAAAATCAAGCAGTCCGACTAAGCTAGTTTGACCAAGTTAGGTATTAGAAATCTTCTCTTAATACCATGGGGAATGCCTTCCTAATAATCAATGGTTACTTAGGTTCTTAATCCGATTTAGGCAGCATTGTATGAAATGTACTAGGGCTTTCTAGTGGGCTTAACCCTAGTAACCTTTAGCTTAAGTATTATAAAGGGAGTTTACTAATGTGATGAGCCTGGGGAGTGTAACAATGTTATATGACCCCCCAAAGTTACAAAATTTAAATGCTGAAAATGAACAAGCAAAAAATCAAAGTGCCACAATGTAAAATTTTAAGCTGGAAGAGAAATCTCGGCTTGATTTGGTACTTCACTCACATGTATCGCCTATGGTACTAGAGCCCTAGAGGTTCCCAGTGTGGGCGCTTTTCCTTGAAAAGCAAAAAACCCAAGGCATACAAAATAAGCACACACATCATAATTGAATCAATGTGAAAAGACTTTGAGGGGTCAAAGAAAAAGTAATCAGACAGGCGATGATTTCATGGGAAATTCCTTTTATGGTAGCTTAACTACAAGGTTTTCTAGATATAGCCTCTAGTCAGCCCTTGAACATGAATACTTGGCTCTCGCGATTAAACAACTTAATTGACCACAGAAAGTTAAGAAGCTTACCCATGGTATTAATATTCGATCTCTAGTGCTTTTCGACCGTCAAATTAGCGACCCCAGACTTGTTTAATTTTTTGCCTTTACATCTGTTTATGCATTTGATTACATTGCAATTTAATGTTCATTGCTAACAAATTGTTTGACCAATCAATGTGTCTACCTAAAACTGCATATGCTTTTTAAGAGAATTCCATTACTGTGCCAATGTTGTTTGATTTTGCAGTGACTGAAGAAGGCTAAGGACATTCATCTCAAATGCTCTTCCACCTCGACGAACCAGCTTCAACTCAATAGCTTCCGAGGACGGAATCTACATCAGGGAGGGGGGCATGTTAACCCTCACGGCTCACGGACACCCATCACCTACGATGGACGCGTATTATGTATTTGGTAGAGTCAGGTACCGGGCTTGTCGGACCAATAGGGAAAGGTAGAGTGATCGCCGATGAGAGGCGCACTTTAACTTGGACATTCAAGGGATTAGTTGGTTAAGCATGGGCGCCCAAGTGTGAATGGGGTGAGCTCCTATAAAAGCCAACTAAACCTAATTTTTACTCATTCTCTCATTTGTGCAATTGAAGAGTGCTCTTGCTCCATCTCCATCTTCTTCTTCTTCACCTCCTTGTGTGTGTGTGTGTGTGAGAGAGAGAGAGAGGGAGAGTGTGTGTGCGATCGAGCATTACGAAGGCACGACGGCGGCGAAGCGGTTGAGCGCGGCACGACTGCAGCTTCTTCTTCATCGCGGCGAGGAATCCACCACGAAGGCGAGCGTAGAGCGGTGAGTGACACACCCTTTGTTTTCTTGAGCTTGCTAGTTTAGGCTTGTTGTGTGCTTGGAGCCGTTTGTGGCTCGCATACGGTATATTGGCAAGTCCCTTGCTTCGACAGTGCGGCAAGGAGCGCACACATCTCCTTGATCATGTTTTCCTTCTCGTTGCTCCTTTGCTTTCTCTACGTGCTTTTGCTGCTCTGTTGTCTCTTTAGCTTTTTGTTTTGCTTCTTGGGCTTCTTTCAGCTTTAAAGCGTTTGCTTCTTGATACATCTTCTCCAATAATTCTGTGGGATCTTCTGCCTGTTTCTTGGTATGATGTTTTGTTCTTGCACCTTTAAGCTCAATGGGTACCCATTTGGCCGGGTCTTTACCTTGTGCTTGGCAGCTGCATTGGTAAGAGTGCGGCTTGTTTTTGTACAGGTTCCTCCTGGTGTGCTGCCACGGATTTTCTCTTCATTTCTTCCCGTTCTGTTTTTTTTTCCTCGTTATCAGAGATATCGCTACTGTGCCGTTCTGACGAGCTCTTGACAGACTCTTCATCTAACTTGTATGTTCTCTTGGTAGATCTTGTAGCTCGACAGGAGGGGTGTGCTGACACTATCTAACTGTTCTGATCTGGGACAGGTAGCAAGTTGTCATCCATGCCGATAGCATGGTAGGCAATTTTGTTCAAAACCTCTGGTGCTCCAAGGTATGTAATTTTTCCCTCTTTGTTTGTCCCTTTCAATGTGGACAAGACATACAGTGCATGGTCAATTGGTTTCCAGGTTTTTGATTTGAGAAATAGTGTAAAGGTTGTGGAAACCACATGATTTGGTGTTGTATACCTTGGTGGTCTCTTGGCGAGGAAATGGAAATGCTCATGGTACAACCTTGCGGGCTCTTCCACCTATTTTTGAATGAGGTCTGCAAATGTCGCAGTGGCGGTTTCCTTGGTGAAGGTCCCTACCGTCTTTCTATCTATTGGCAGTTTGAGTGCCTCTGTCACTATCTCCTTTTAGTAATCACCACTTCAACTTTATTCCCTTGTGGGTGAGAGATTTGAGCGGTTCCATCTTCTTTGATCATGGACATAAGCTCATAATATTTTTGGAAGTCCACTACACACGGCTCTTCTTCATAAAATTCTCTTAGACCAAGCCTTCAGTTGGATTCTTTGATCTAGGGCCTTACAACAACATCGTAAACTTCTTTTGATAGAATTTGCAGCTCTACCTAGTGTCCCTATTTTCTCTTGAATCTTCCGGTGAACACTCAAGTGTTATGCTCTTCAAGATGTTCTCTTGAAAGATAAGTTTCTTTGGCGGTTCCAACTGAGTCGGGTTCTAGTTGGTATGATGGTAGCCCTTGCAACTTTTCTTTTTGAGAGAGCTTCTTCTTGGCCCTCTTTGCGGCTTGCATGGCTCCTGTTGAGTAAACAGAGTGTCAAAGTTTGCAAATTTGACAGAGTTTCTTTGAAATGTCCTTCAGTTAAAAATGCTCACAATTTTGGTCCAATTTGCTTCAAATCAATTTTTGAACATGCATAGATGCATACAAACATGTAAAGATCCAAATCATAAAGTCAACACAAAAATTTGCAACAAAAGTATAATCATGATTATTTACAACTGAGTAATTTTTTCAACTTTGTGTAAATTTTGCATTATAGGCTTGAAGTATATACCAAATATATACTCTGAGTGAAATATGGGCTCATTTGAGTGCACTGGGTAAAAATGGTGTCTCTGAAGCAGTAGATGTAAAGAGATCTTGATATTTTGAGATCCAAATTTGTTCAAACTTGGCTAGTGGTCTTAGGGCGTCATGTACTTTGGATGTATGATAAGAAATTAGTAAGTTTCTCCCATTTTGGCCAAAAAGTAAATAATTGCGATTATTACCAAAATTAACATTTTTTGGTACAACTTGGTTCTAGGCATTGTATAGACCTTGTGTATGGGATATGGGGTGAATTGGATCAAAAAATGTGGCTCATAACTAAGAAATTGGCTTGCAAGGACTTCTTTGCGTTTTTTGGCAATTTTCCAAGTTATAGTAGATCATTTGGCTCATACTTGAAATTTGGCATGTAATAGGTGTGCACAAGTGATAGGTGAGGTGATGATGCAACTTTCAATCCAAAATAGTGCAAAAGTAAATAATCACGATTATTTACAGCAGTCACATTTTTCTTGCAAAACTTAAATTTTTTGACGTAAACACCTTCTATACTCCTAAAACAAGTCCTAAATTGAATTTGGTAAAGTTTGGTCTTGTCGGCATCACTTTGTGCTTTGTCGACTCTGAAATCTCTAATTTTTGTGACTACACTGCCTATTGAGTTGGTTAGTCTCATTTGAGGTTATGGACTTGTCCGCAACATAGTCGTAAAGCAACTCATCCAATTTTGGCCCATTTTGAGTCAGTTTGATCTCGTATGTCGAATGTGACGCTTTGTAGCCTTCGAGCCGTTTTTTGCTTTTCGAGGGCTTTGCTTGATTGATTTCACAAAACCAATCATACACATTGTGTATAGACATCGTATGCAAGTTGTCTATGGAGTCCGAATGAAATTTTGGCATCTGCCGAAAATCTAGCTTTTCTACTTGGGACCCCCTCAACCCTTGCCGAATGGTCAACTATTGATATAGAAGTTTTCTAATATGTTGGGGTATGCAACAATTCAAATCTCATCCGATTTGGTTGACCTGATAGACCGCTATGGTCAATTTTTGGTCATAAGTCTTCGTACACTGCTCATATTCTAGGGTTTTTTCTAGGGGTTTAGACTAGCTTTCGGCCGTACAAAATGGATCATTGATGAGTAAAGAACTTACCCCTCATGTCTCGTGTGAGACAGCACTGAAAACAGGTGACTGTAGACTCCAAAAAAAACGCGCGAAAGAGGTCGAAAAGCTCTCTCTCCAAAGGCAACAAGTGGAAATGAGATGGTTTTAGCCTACCTGGGATATCTATACCCGGACTTCCTGAAACAGTTTTTCCGAGATTCCTCCGTTAGTTCTACTAGGTCGTGAAATCTATGTTAGACTCAAAAATTTCCCCAATTGGATTCCTGTAGCTCATTCCACAAGAATTCTGCAAAAGTAGGTATGGCCGCCTAGTTTAGGCTTCCCGCTTCCATCTTTCGATTTCATCTTGACGTATTGATCACCACCGTATCTTCAATTTTTCCATTTGAGCTCCTTTGCTATTTATTATTAATTTTTGACTTGTTTATTGAAAAATCAACGAAAATACCAAAATGCGCTAAAACAGCAAAGTGAAAATCCAATAATTAAGAAAATCCATTGAAAAACACAACTTTATTGTTCTTTGTTTGATTTCCCCATTTTTAAGTCTCAATATCGACAAACATGATGAAAAATAATAAAAAAGGACTTATTTCTGATGATTTTTTGATAGTATATACATTATTTACACTCATCGAGGAGATATCATCAGTTAAATTCCCCTATTGATGATTTATAAGGGCATTATTAGGTAGTTTTGCAAAAAAGCACATGTTAACATCAAACTTTTCCTTACTTCTTCAAACATCGCCCTTAATTTCTTAGTGCCCTTCCACCCCTCCTAGATGGCGTACTCCGGGACGACTATGTGCATGGGTTGAACAATTGTGTCTATGCATAGCCTTGGTTGGCTCTACCATGCTTTGAAGATCAATGGTCAAACCATTATGTTGTGCAAGAGTTGGGTCTTGAGTAATTAACTCAAGGGTTTCTGATGTCGAGGCTTTTTGATGTTGTCTTTCAAAGAGAAAATCTTGTAGCCTGTGTGCTCTTTGCTTGATTGTGCCATTAGGATGCTTTAGCACACTGATTTCTTGAGCTTTTGGTATGACTTTTGGCTGCTATCTAGCTTTTTATGCCCATCGAGGCTGTGTCAACGAGGCTGTTTGTACCAAGTTGTGTCGAGAAAAGGAAAGCAAGGATTGCCCAATTGCCACGAGGGCGGGCTTGATAGGTGCACGCTGTCGTGCTAATCAATTCACGTCATAGGGGTATAGCCCTACGCGAGCATCACACGGTGGTTTAACTCATTTGCAGTCTCTGTGCAGCTACTTGCTGAGGCCACCATGACTGTTTGCTTTATTTTTTCTTTCATTTTTCACTTGGGGGCCACCCATGGTCACAAGGTGGCCACTTTTTCAATGTTCTAAGAGTGCATGCCCACCCCAGGCATGCACCCCACAATCGTAGCGTTCGCATTGCCTGGCATGTGCACAACTACGGATGCAAAAAAAAAATCAGACGCCATAATCGTACCTGGCTTAGTCACATACATGGCATGGCACCACAAACTGTTCCAATAATTTCCAAGGGAAAATCGACCACTACCTTGTTATCAAGATGCTCCACCGGAGCAAGGTTTCAGGAAGAGAACCATAATTGAGACTGAGCAACAGTACATGATAAGTGAGGGTAAGCAACAGTACATGTTTGAGATGTGTTTCATATTTTTTTTAGGTTTTCTAGCTCTATGATAGTTTTACATTGCAGGAGTTCTTTACGAGCTTTGCACAACTTACTCCTTGTACAAGGTCTTGGTGGCAATGAATGTCGATACATTGCAGGTAGATTCTATATTGATTATTGATACACTTTTTATTATGCATGGCTTGCAGATGGTCCTATGAAGCAATGCTTCTTTTCCTCTCATTCACAATTCCCAAGGGGAGCAAGGCTCCATACACTTACTTGGTCATCGATTTTGACTAACAAATATCTATTTGTTTTATCCGCTTCCTACTATAAGCAGAGGGGGGAAGCAGGCTTTGAGTTGTTAGAGCATGACTCCAAGGCATGGTGTCTATCATTAATGCAAATCAAAAAATGACATGATCCACGCATTGTCAATCGTGATCCGACAATTTCTAAGACATCACGGGAGCAAGGCTCTATTTACAAATCTTTAAGCCAAGTAGTGATAGCCGTTTTTTGGCTCTCTATAATTGCCATAGTAAGTTACTCCACCCTACCAAATTCACCCAAACGCTATGGCTATCCCTACCATTTCACTGTACATAGGCGTGTGTGAGTTAGGGGGCTTTTCCCATATCTTCTTAAAAACCCTCAGCTAGCTAGTCATTGGGCTAGTTGAGCCAAAAAATAAAAGTATATTATGGCCTCTTTGTGTGTAAATATTTCATTGTATATATGGCCTAAATATAGGGATTTTTTATAATTATTTTGGTATTTTATTTAAATATTTCTACTTAGGTGTGTGTTTTATTAAACCTATGTACACATTCTTTCATCCTCTTACACCATAATTATATTTTTCGCCAATATGTACATACTCTAACCTCATATTTTTCCTTTATACAAATCACTCCCACATTTTCACCCTCACCCTCGTGAAAACAAAAAATTGATTTCTACTCATTGGTTACTTTAATTATATTATTTACTTGCATACCTTTTCCTCTTTCACCCAAAATAATTCAAGGAGGGACCATATCATATGATTCCAATATCTTTCCATATCCTTAACTCCTCCATATTTTCATTATTATTTTTACTCATTATTCTAACACCATGTGCTCATTGAGCTAAAGTCCATGAATAGTCCATACACTAGTCCCACCATGTATATACTTCTTTATTCACCAATAATCCTCCTCCATGCATGGGTCAAGGGCAACTTGGATGCTTTGTATTATAATATGACAAAGGAGGGGCTCACTCTTGGATGCATTGTACAAATTCAACAAAGGAGGGGGCCACTAAAAGACTTTTGCAGGCATAAAAAACAGGCTTTTTGGTGAGAATTTTGGCACCTATCTCCACTCCGAATTTGGAACGGTGGTCAAAAGAGAAAATGTAGCCCACGCTCTGAATAAGCACCTCAAATTTTGTCATGATTTTTGAAGCTACGAGCGGTGAACTATGATTTTGTTAGTGGACCCCAGTCTGCCCACTTTTCTCACAAGTAGCCCTTAGTCTTCTCTCACCCTTCCACACACCTACTCACTCTTACACATCCCTCCCTCTCCTTCCCTCACTCAAACCTGCAATTTCCATGGCTTCTCCCACCATCTTCACCATTACCCTTCTCTCTCATCCCTATAGTTCTTTTATGAACCTCTACATACATACACCCTTTCCATGTCTCTCTCTATTGCTTCTATGTTACAATTTCATTTACCTCTCCTAAAAATATCTAAAATTCAGAATCTTAACCATGATAACTTCTGCAAATTGAGGATTTCTCATCAAAAAATCCTCTTTTTATCGTGGTGGTCAACAGTGGCGGCGGCGTAAAGAAGCGAAGAAGAAGAAGAAGACCAGCGGTCATTTTTTCCACAATCTACACAAGGGTGAGTTCAAGCTTCTTCAAAGCTTCACCATCTCAATGATTCTCTTTTAATTCACCCCTCTTCCTTCATAAAATCAAATCATCCTACCCATTGTAAATGTATCACTAACAATTCTAGTGATTATTACCACTAACAACTAACTTCTCTTGTAAAAATGCACCCACACTATCAACATATGGAGTAGGCAACCGCACAAGTAAACCAAATTCACTCACTCCCATGGAAGTTTCTCTCCTTTCACCACATCAATAATTCTCTTACTTGAGCCCACATCCATGTGACTCAAGAGAAAAGAGAGATCCCATTATCATTTGAAATTCATAAAAATTCATAATCCTTGATCTTTCCTAATAAAATTGATTAGGCTTAATCCTAATCAAGGCTTCTAAAACCTATAAATAGAACCCATTTCTCCTTGTAAAAGACATCACTATACCATTGCACACTAGATTGAGCGTACCACACGCCCGTTCTATATTGGTTGTAAAGAGAGAGTAAGCTTTCTATACACCATCACCTTGGTGCATAGAAAAGCTTGAGCTAGTTTGAGTGAGTGCGAGTAGAAGATATTCTTCCTACCATTGTTGTATCTACCCCAACATCAATGAATTGGTAGTTTTGGGTGCAACTCATGTCCAAAGGCTCACGCTTCTCCTCCAATTTGGCTTGGCAAACTCATTCAGCTTCATAAGGTGACTTGTTTCATTGAAGGTTGTTGTTTTGTTGTTTGTGATTCATTGGCTATTGTTTGGCTACCATTGTAAGACGGTGGATGGTGAGAGGGCTCCCATAACCCTAAGACAATGTGCTAGTGATGCTATAACCAAATCTTGTCACTTGATTCCGCAAGCTCTAAGTTCCTTTTTGTGCAAAATATAAAGTTGAAGCTAAGTTGTACACCATCTCTCTCTCTCTCTCCCTCTCTCTCTCTCTCTCTCTCTCTCTCTCTCTCTCTCTCTCTCTCTCTCTCTCTCTCTCTCTCTCTCTCGTTCTCGTGTTTTAGTGTGTGAGAGTGTTCCATTCGTGTTAGGGTTAGTGTAAATTCCTTGCTTGTTTGTGGGTTGCTCTAACGATTCTCCTCTTTTGCGTCTTAGTTCGCTCTTAAACTAGGTGGTGCCCCTTGTGTAGTTGGGATTTGGCTGTGGGTTTGTTGTTTTGGTTTGTGTTGTGTTGTGCCCCAGCCCCATTAAGTAGCACGGGAGCCTTGCAGGGTGTCTAGAGGTTTCTCTTCTTGTTGCCCGCCCCGGACCGCCTCAGTAGGTATGAGGTATATCTCTTGCAAGTATTTTTTTGTTTTTCAATACCGTATACAATTCAACATGGTCAATTGCCTCTGAGAGTTTGGCACGGTCGACTTTCTTTTGCTATGAAATTTATCTATTAGCACGAGAATCTCTTAGCTATGAGCACTCACGTTGCATTCTTGTCTTATCTTTTTGATGAGCTTATGTAACAAAACGTTTCTATTTTTGTATCTTGTATTGAGACTTCCCACATTCGGCATATTCTATGAGCATACAGACATGGCAAGGATTTGGCAATATGTTTGTAGCTTGTTCCATTACGTTCCAGACGGGACGTATATCTACATTCGTGACAGCTACTGAGGTGGTCCGGGGCGACCTCTAAACACCCCTCAAGGCTCCCGTGCTGCTCAATTGGGGCAGGGGAAACCACAAGCACAACAAAACAACAAACCCACAACCAAACCCAAACAAGATAGGGGCACCACCTAGTTATGGTTTGCGAACTAGGACGCAAGAGATCTTTTCACAACCAAGAAAATACACCACAAAAACACACACAAGCAACCTCACACCAAGACACACACAAAATGGACTAGAGAGAGCTAGAGCAAAGGGAAGAGAGAGAGGAATGGATCTTGCGTAATACCTTATTTGTGACTTGCAAATAGAGATGGTTCGTTATGTTTCTATCGTTAGAGCTTGTACCAAAAACTCACTCAATGCTTAGTGAATGCTAAACATTGCCAAAACACACACACACTGTCTTAGGGTGTGGGAGACCTCTCACCACAATACCCTCTTACAATGGACACAAAATTGGCAATGAAAAACACACTAAAGCACTTTCTAAAATCAAGATCAACTGATAGAAACTCAAAATACACAAGTCACCTTGAATTCACCAAACCGTATTGCACAAATGGAAGGACGAAGATTTGAACGTCGAATCACGCCTTTAATGCACCAAACCTCAATTTACTGATGATGAAGGAGCACATACAATAGTGGTTTTGATATTTGTGGAACTCACGCTCTCTCACTTGCAATGTGTAGCTTGAAAGCTTCTCTCACACCAAGAGTGAAGCTCACAAGTGGTTGCTACACCTAAGTCTCTCCTCACGCATAGAGTGTTGGGGTGCTATGTGAGATATTGGAGGTTGTTTTACAAGAAGGAGAGGGGCCTATTTATAGGTTGGAGACCCATCATTAAGATTATTTGAAAATCCTAATTTACAAGCTAACAAGTCAGGATTATGATTTTTCTGAATATCAAAACATTGCGGGCCTTCTTTGTCTGCTTGAGTCATGGATGTGGGCTCAAAAAGAGCATTATTGATGGTAGATAAGGTGAAAGTAGAGTTTTAAGAAAGGGGAGAGAGAGAGAGAGAGAGAGAGAGAGAGAGAGAGAGAGAGAGAGTTACTATGCACATGTCTTGAGGTGAGGTGTCTTCTATGGTTAGGTCAATGGCTATTTTGTGTTAGTATGTTAGTGGTTAGTGTTTGTAATCACTAGAAAGTTAATGATGAATTTACAATGGGTAGAATGAGGTGGATGGTTGAAGTAATATGGTTGAACGAAGTGAGGAAATCCTTGTGATGGTGATGCTTGAAGAATTTTTTGACTTACTTGTGTAGGTTCTCAAAATGACTATCGATCTTCTTCTTCGTCTTCTCTTCTTTACGCCACCACCGCCAAGGTTGATTATCGCGATGAAAATGATAATTTTGTTGATGAGATCTCTTGATTTGCAGAGTTTAAGCATGGTACAAATGATGAATTTATGTATATATATAAGGGGTAAGATGGAATTGTACTTTGGAGATAATAGAGAGAGGCATAGAGATGGTGTATGTACATGGAGAGCTCATATGAGAGCTATGCGAGTAAGTGGGGAGGTTAATGGTGAAGAAGGTGAGGGAAAACATTGAAGGTGCAGGTTTGAGTGAGGGATTGAGAGGAATGTGTGTGTGTGTGTGTGTGTAGAAGTGTGGAAAGAGGTGAGAGAAGACTATGGGCTACTTGTGAGAAAAGTGGGCAGACTGGGGTCCACTCAAAAAATCATATCTCACCGGTGGTTGCTCCAAAAATCACCAAAATGTTTGAGGTAATTATTCAGGTTTTTTTCCACATTTTCTCTTTTGACCACCACTCCGAATTCGGAGTGGAGATAGGTGCCAAAAATCTCACCAAAAAGCCTGTTGTTTATGCCTGCAAAAGTCTTTTAGTGGCCCCCTTCTTTGTTGAATTTGTACAATGCATCCAAGAGTGAGCCCCTCCTTTGTCATATCATAATAAAAATCATCCAAGTTGCCCTTTACACATGCATGGAGGAGGATTATTGGTGAATAAAGCAATATATACATGGTGGGACTAGTGTATGGACTATTCATGGATTTTAGCTCAATGAGCACATGGTGTTAGAATAATGAGAATAAAATAAAATAAAAAAATACGGAGAAATTATGGATATGGAAAGATATTGGAATCATATGATATGGTCCCTCTTTGTATTATTTTGGGTGAAAGAGGAAAGGACATGCAAGTAAATAATATAATAAATGTGACTAAGAGAGTAGAAATCCATTTTTGTTTTCACGAGAGTGAGGGTGAAAATGTGGGGGTGATTTGTATAAAAGAAAAATATGAGGTTAGAGTATGTACACATTGGCAAAAAATATGCTTATGGTGTAAGAGGATGAAAGAAGGCATGCACAGGTTTAATAAAACACACACCTAAGTATAAATATTTAAATAAAATAAAAAATAATTATAAAAAACCTTAAATTTAGGCCATATATACAATGCAATATTTACACACAAATGAGCCATAATATATTTTATTTTTTTTATTTATTTTTTTGTTTTTGGCTCAACTAGCCTAGTGACTAGCTAGCTTAGGGTTTTAAGAAGATATGGGAAAAGCCCCCTAACTCACACACACCTATGTACAATGAAAAGGTAAGAATAGCCACAATGTTTAGGTGATTTTGGTAAGGTGAGGTAACTCACTATGACAATTTTGAATAGCGGAAAAATGGCTATCATTAGCCCTCCCCCAGGATGATGGTATATTCATGTACCATCATAGAGCATCTTTTCCAAAGAGAGTGCTTCAGAGTCCTTGATGAGATCTTCATTGTTTGGCCCTTCAGAATTTTGGCTAGAGTTACACTCATGCTTCATGTAACAATACTTACATGAGATAGCGGCCTTTGGACAGATCCTTTGGTAGAAGGCGACTCAAATAGGGCTTCAAGCGATACCCGTTTACCTTCCTGGAGTGCTCTTTACCATTCAAGTCCATAAGCTGATAGTAACATGAATTGAAAGCCTTCTTGACTATGTATGGCCCTTGCCATCTAGTTTCAAACTTGGCATCAAAACGATTGTCAAGTCGATTGTCATACCTTAGCACAAGCTCTCCTTCCTTGATGTCTTTGTCCTTCAGTTTCTTGTCGAGCTTTTCTTTCGCTTGTGTGGCCTTCCTCTTGTAGCATTCGTAAGCTGCTTCTCTTTTCCACTCAAGCTCCACTAACGTAAGAAGTCGATCCATCCATACCTCTTGATCATCTTGTGCACCTTTTCCATGAAGCCGCATTGTTGGAATGTTGAGCTCAATAGACTGCAAAGCCTCTTGACCATAGACCAGTTGAAATGGTGTGAACTCCGTGGCTTCCCTATATGTGGTTCGATATGCCCACAAGGCACCATCCAAGAAGTCATCCCATAATTTTGTCTTGTTTTGCACCATCTTTCTAGTGATTCCTGCAATGACACCATTAGACTTCTCCACCAAACCATTTGGCTGTGGGTAGTATGGTGTGCTATGACGATGAAGAATGTGAAGCTCTTCACAAACTTCTGTGAGTAAACCCTTCTTGAACCCCGGACCATTATCCAAAACAATCTCTAGAGGTGTGCCAAATCTACAAAAAATGTTAGTGTTGAAAAACGTGCTCACTGTTTTTCCATTTACCCTTGCCACACTTTGAGCCTCTACCCACCTAGTCATGTAGTCCACAGCCACTAGAATGTAGAGTTTACCATTCTTTGTTCTAGGCAGAGGACCCATAGCATCAATGCCCCATTTTTCAAAGGGTCCATTTGCAAGCACTATTTGCCTCGGGCCATGCACCAGGCTTCTATTTCCATTTATCTGACAATTGTGACAGCTTTTACACCAATGTTGAACATCCACATGCAAACTTGGCCAAACATACCCCGCAAGCAAAATCTTCTTCACAGTTAATTCTTGGGCAAAATGACCACCACATGCCTCTTCATGCAAACCTTTTAGAATGGCTGGAATTTCCTCGATAGTTGGTACTCTTCTGCACACTTGATCCTTCCCTCTTTGATAGAGGGAGCCTTTCAGGAGGAGATAGAAACTTGCCTTTTTCATGAGTCTCCTTTTCTGAGCTTTAGTGAAGTCTTGTGGAAACTCGTCCTACAAAATGTAGCCAATAATGGGAGCCAATGAATCCAATCCCTGGTATCTTGGTTTCTTGATAGCTGCTGCCACCATGATGACCTGCACTTCTTTCTCAACACATGTAACTTCTTGTTGTGCAAGTAAATCGGCATCTTTATTTTTTTTCCTAGGAATATGATATAGTTGCACTTCTTCAAACTGATTATACATCCTACGAATGGCATGAAATTTTGTCCTTAAGCTTTCATTCTTGCATGCCCAAATGCCTAAAATCTGTTTAACAATGAGAAGTGCATCTCCCTTTACCATGAGACGTTATATCCCTTGGCCAATGCACATCTTCAAACCATGAAGTAGTGTGTCTTATTCTGCTTCATTGTTGCTAGTTGAACCTGGTAGATTGACCTTCTTTTTCATGACCACCTCTCCACTTGGGTTGAGCAATACTAGCCCTCCCCCTGCTTTTCATGTGACTCGTCGAAAAGCTCCATCAAAGAACAAGGTAAAAGCATTAGGAATACTTTTAGGTGGTGGCAATGGTAGGGTCTTTACTTGAGGCACCTTAATTTCCTTCTCATGTACCCTATAAGTGAGAATCCCTGCCTATTGTGTACGCACACTATCTTCTACCTTGAAAGAGTATTGGAACTCTTGCAACTCCATAATCCACTTTGAGATCCTAGTACTAAGATTCATTTGAGATGACACCCAAGGGAACAAATTTTCTGCAGTGAGAATTACAAAAGGTTTTGGTAGGAGGTAGGATCTAAACTTTCTCACCGCAGACATGAGAGAAAGCATCATGAGTTCTGCTTCTGTGTAGCCTCTCTCCAAAGAATTCATGACCCTACTAGCAAAGTAGATGGGTCGCATCCTGGTACTGTGGGGATCTTGTCGTAACAACACAGCACCAATTGTTTCCCTTCCAACACTAGAGCTAACAAAGAATGTGTACTCCCAACAAGGAGGCATGAGTGTTGGTAGCTCTGACAAAATGACTTTAATGTTACAAAAGTACTCTTCGAGCTCATCAGACCATGCAAATTCTACTTGTTGTGTCAACTTTTGGAAAGGATGAAGCAACTCCGAAGCTAAGTGAATAAAGCGTGACATATACCTCACCTTTTGAATGAATGAGATGACCTCTTTCAGATTCTTGGGTGATGGGAGCTCAATAAGAGCCTTTGCCTTTGAAGGATCCACCTCAATGCCTTTATAGGAAACCTTCTGACCAAGCAAGATAACTTCATCGTCACTTATGTGACACTTGTCGGGGTTGAGTTGACCTCCCATGTCATAGAGCTTCTTTAAACCTTCTTCTACCCTTTGTAGATGCAGTGATTTTGAGCTATAAATGCAAAAATCATCGATAAAAACCCTAATGGACTTTCCAAAGAATGCTTGAAACACCATGTTCATGAAGCGTTGGAATGTTGCAGGAGCATTTGTCATACCAAATGGCATGACTCTAAAAGCATAACAACCCCAAAGAGTGATGAAGGTTGTTTTCAATTGGTCCTCCAATGCAATCCCTATTTGAAAGTAACCTGAGTAGCCATCACACACAGTGTACTTCTCATGACTAGCTACCTCATTCAGTATCTCATCCTGAAATGGGAGGGGAAAGTGATCTCTTTTTGTTGCCTCATTGAGTGGACGGTAATCCACACACACCCTCCAGTTGCCGTTCTTCTTGGGAGTGACAACAACGGGAGAGACCCACTTTGAATTCTCCACTGGATAAATGAAACCTGCTGCTAGAAGCTTTCTTACCTCCTTGAGTAAAGCCTGCTCCTTGATGACTCCTAGCCTTCGTAGCTTCTGAGCCTTAGGTGTGGCCCCTGGCTTCAACTCAATTTTGTGTTGAACAACATCTACTCCATGCACATCGGTGTAGTCTTTAGCAAAAATCCTAGAAAATTTCCTTAGCACACATTTGAACTCCTCTCTTTCGTCCTTTGTAAGTGTTGTAGACAACATACCTTCTAACATTCCTTCATCTTGCACATTTTGGTTCTCTTGGGAACCTACCTGGGCAAGAGGTCTCTTGGTTGTTTGGCTTAAACCTTACCCCCATGACTTCGATGGAAGACTCCTCTTCAGTAATGCTACCGCTACTTTCTTCTTCTGAAGTGCTATCGGTCCAGCCTTCCTCCGTCTCACTTTGAGATGATTCTTCATGGAGATCCTCTTGGCATTGCTCCTTCATGTCAAAGACAACATTCTTATGATTTTCATTCCTACAAATTAGCTTTCCACTCTCCCAATCCTGCAAAGCTCGCATTTTCATTAGCCATGGTCTCCCTAGGATAAATGGGTAGCCATTTCCTTTGGTAGACATGACATAGAAATCCACTGCCTTCTTAATGCCAAAGGCCTCCACAAAAACATTTTTACAAATGCCTACGCACCTAGCCTTGCTATTGTTTGCCATCTTGACTTTAATTTCAGGTGTCTCATGGATGTGCATGCCTAGTTTTTGCATGAGTCCCTCCGTCATGATCCAAATTTGTGCACCCCCATCCACTAGACCTTTCCTAACCAGTCTTCCTTTCATGTAACAATCTATCACAGGTGTAATATCCTCATTCATTTCAGCTTGTGCAATTTTTACAACAGGCACACTCTCTTTTACCTTTTTCCTAGTGCTAACTGCCTTTGTTAAATCCCTCCTAACTTATGGGCATAATGCAAGAAAATGAGGCCACGAGATATCAGGACCCTTACCTCTCATGTCTTCCAACAGGTTGTATGGAGCCATACCATGTCCAAGAGGAAAGTCTTGGAGGTTGATACGACGTTGAGTCCTCTTAGCTTCCTTGGTCTCCTTTGCCTTCTTTTCTCGTCCATGGTCACTTTGGGATGTAACCCCTTCTTTCTCCTTACCTTTTCCTCGGCCACGCTTAATTCCATTTGCTTCCATGTCAACCTCTCTTGAATTTGTCACCTCTACCACATGCACATTTGGGTCTGGCAAATGTGGAACTCCTTCCACTCCTTGTGGAGGTGGTCTTGCTCCATTTGGCCTTTGTAGAAGTCGTGGTTGCTGACTAGTTCCTTCACCTGCATTCATCACTGGGTAATTCAAGTTAGGTCTCCCTGGCTCCCCACGGGGCCAAGGACAATTATACATCCCATGTCCAGACTTACCGCAATTCCAACATTGCAAGACTCTCCTAGGTCGTGGATCTCTCTCTTCATGCTTCTTTGCTTGTCCCTTTGGACCTACAGCTTGGGCAAGGTGAATTGATAGGCTGCTTAAAGATTCATTTAACTTCTGAATCACTTCCTCCGTTACCTTAGGAAGCTCCCTAGATGTTGATGCTTGTGACTTACCTTTGGGTCTAAGACCTTCTATTGGAACCTCCCCCCTTAAGCACTTGAATTTCCTATAGTTCTCAGCAGCCCTAGTTTCAGCTGCATCAAAGGTAGCAGGTGCACCCGCCTCAACTTTTACCTTAAGGTCAGGAAAGAGTCCGGCTATGAACCTCTCCTTCTTATGGAACTCTGCACCATCACCGGGGTTAGCAACATTTCTCACCCATACAGCCCAAAGATGTAGAAACTCTTGCTTGTACAAGTAGTAGTCATCTAAGTCTTTTTGCTTATGAGAAACAATGTCTTGCCATAGTTTTTGAGTGTTTTGGGGATCAAAGAAGTATTTCTTGAAATGATTCAAAACTTCTGTGTAATTCCCCTTAACTTCCTCAGGCAAAGAGTCAAACCAAGTGCTAGCATCTTTCCTAAGGACCACCTCAAACATTTCTATACGTTCTTGATCAGTTACTATCCTCTTGATACGGCAAGACATCTTGAAATTTGCCAAAAATAATTAAGCATCCTCTCCAAGCTCTCCAAAGAAAAGAGGATGTCCAGACATTTGGCGTTGGCTCTCCATTGAATTGATTCCAAAGTGACACACGTTTTTGTTTTTTTCAATAATATTTTCTAAATTGCAATCTATTCTACAACAAAATAAAAATATTCACATCAAATGACCTATGATAATCAATAAGAGGTAGTATGACAGGGTTTGGTGACGCAAGAACTTCTCCTACTCTTTGGGCACCAAACATGAACACCATACGCTGTTGAAAATGGATTTTTCTACTAATTGCAATGTTTACTCTAATGTGTGGAGTGAAATGGAAGGGGAAAACCTCTATTCCTGGGCCATTATCCATGGTCTATGCATTCCTTAATTCTTAAAATAAAACAAAAATATAGACGTCCAGACTAAGGTCGTACCTAATGAGAGGCAAAATAAAAGGATTACTTGAGACGTTTATTTCAGCCAACCTACGAGGGCCCAAAATTCTACGAATTACTCGTTGAAATTGTAACTTAGTACTAACAATTATGAGCACATTTTTCCTTGCAATGGGAATAAAAGGATCATACAAATTCTCGTGATTCATGCAAGCTACTTGATTACGCTAAAGGTTGAGCCTACACAAAACATACACAAGCCGTCCTCAGTGGGAGCACCAAAATTGAGGCGGTCAGGGGCGGGCAACAAGAGACGCGACCTCTAAGCACCCCTCAAGGCTCCAGTGCTGCTCAATTGGGGCTCGGAAAACCACAAGCACAACAAAACAACAAACCCACATCCAAACCCAAACAAGATAGGGGCACCACCTAGTTATGGTATGCGAACTAGGACGCAAGAGATCTTTTCACAACCAAGAAAATACACCACAAAAACACACACAAGCAACCTCACACCAAGACACACACAAAATGGACTAGAGAGAGCTAGAGCAAAGAGAAGAGAGAGAGGAATGGATCTTGCGTAATACCTTATTTGTGACTTGCAAATGGAGATGGTTCGTTATGTTGCTATCGTTAGAGCTTGTACCAAAAACTCACTCAATGCTTAGTGAATGCTAAACGTTGCCAAAACACACACACACACACTGTCTTAGGGTGTGGGAGACCTCTCACCACAATACCCTCTTACAATGGACACAAAATTGGCAATGAAAAACACACTAAAGTACTTTCTAAAATCAAGATCAACCAATAGAAACTCAAAATACACAAGTCACCTTGAATTCACCAAACCATATTGCACAAATGGAAGGACGAAGATTTGAACGTCGAATCACGCCTTTGATGCACCCAACCTCAATTTATTGATGATGAAGAAGCATATACAATAGTGGTTTTGAGATTTGTGGAACTCACGCTCTCTCACTTGCAATGTGTAGCTTGAAAGCTTCTCTCACACCAAGAGTGAAGCTCACAAGTCGTTGCTACACCTAAGTCTCTCCTCACGCATTGAGTGTTGGGGTGCTATGTGAGATATTGGAGGTTGTTTTACAAGAAGGAGAGGGGCCTATTTATAAGTTGGAGACCCATCATTAAAATTATTTGGAAATCCTAATTTACAAGCTAACAAGTCAGGATTATGATTTTTCTGAATATCAAAACATTGCGGGCCTTCTTTGTCTGCTTGAGTCCTGGATGTGGGCTCAAAAAGAGCATTATTGATGGTAGATAAGGTGAAAGTAGAGTTTTAAGGAAGGGGAGAGAGAGAGAGAGAGAGAGAGAGAGAGAGAGAGATTTACTATGCACATGTCTTGAGGTGAGGTGTCTTCTATGGTTAGGTCAATGGCTATTTTGTGTTAGTATGTTAGTGGTTAGTGTTTGTAATCACTAGAAAGTTAATGATGAATTTACAATGGGTAGAATGAGGTGGATGGTTGAAGTAAGATGGTTGAATGAAGTGAGGAAATCCTTGTGATGGTGAAGCTTGAAGAAGTTTTTGACTTACTTGTGTAGGCTCTCAAAATGACTATCAATCTTCTTCTTCATCTTCTCTTCTTTACGCCACCGCCGCCAAGGTTGATTATCGCGATGAAAATGATAATTTTGTTGATGAAATCTCTTGATTTGCAGAGTTTAAGCATGGTACACATGTTGAATTTATGTATATATATAAGGGGAAGATGGAATTGTACTTTGGAGATAATAGAGAGAGGCATAGGATGGTGTATGTACATGGAGAGCTCATATGAGAGCTATGCGAGTAAGTGTGGAGGTTAATGGTGAAGAAGGTGAGGGAAAACATTGAAGGTGCAGGTTGGAGTGAGGGATTGAGAGGATTGTTTGTGTGTGTGTGTGTGTGTGTGTGTGTGTGTGTAGAAGTGTGGAAAGAGGTGAGAGAAGACTATGGGCTACTTGTGAGAAAAGTGAGCAGACTGGGGTCCACTTAAAAAATCATATCTCACCGGTGGTTGCTCCAAAAATCACCAAAATGTTTGAGGTGATTATTCAGGTTTTGTTCCACATTTTCTCTTTTGACCACCACTCCAAATTTGGAGTGGAGATGGGTGCCAAAAATCTCACCAAAAAGCCTGTTTTTTATGCCTGCAAAAGTCTTTTAGTGGCCCCCTCCTTTGTTGAATTTGTACAATGCATCCAAGAGTGAGCCCCTCCTTTGTCATATCATAATACACAGCAACCAAGTTTCCCTTTACACATGCATGGAGGAGGATTATTGGTGAATAAAGCAATATATACATAGTGGGACTAGTGTATGGACTATTCATGGATTTTAGCTCAATGAGCACATGGTGTTAGAATAATGAGAAAAAAATAAAATAAAAAAATATGGAGAAATTATGGATATGGAAAGATATTGGAATCATATGATATGGTCCCTCTTTAAATTATTTTGGGTGAAAGAGGAAAAGGCATGCAAGTAAATAATATAATAAATGTGACTAAGAGAGTAGAAATCAATTTTTGTTTTCACGAGAGTGAGGGTGAAAATGTGGGGGTGATTTGTATAAAAGAAAAATATGAGGTTAGAGTATGTACACATTGGAAAAAAATATGCTTATGGTGTAAGAGGATGAAAGAAGGCATACACAGGTTTAATAAAACACACACCTAAGTATAAATATTTAAATAAATTAAAAAAATAATTATAAAAACCCTTAAATTTAGGCCATATATAAAATGCAATATTTACACACAAATGGGCCATAATATATTTTATTTTTTTGACTTTATTTATTTATTTTTGGCTCAACTAGCCTAGTGACTAGCTAGCCTAGGGTTTTAAGAAGATATGGGAAAAGCCCCCTAACTCACACATGCCTATGTACAATGAAAAGGTAAGAATAGCCACAGTGTTTAGGTGATTTTGGTAGGGTGAGGTAACTCACTATGACAATTTTGAATAGCCGAAAAACAGCTATCACTACCACTTATGTAGCAGGTATAGCTATGGGCCATCTTTGAGCGGGTTTTGTTCCACAAAATTATGGGAGAACTAGTTACAACAATGACGAGGTTAGCCACTTTTAAGTTCTTCTTATTTTTCCATGTTTACACCTTTTCTTGGAAACTACTGTTTTTGAACAAAGCAAAGGACTTTGACAATTTTTACACGAAGCAAGGCTTCTCCCTTCTGCCAACGTACTGCCCATTGACTTCAAATCAAGGGCATTGGGGAACTGGTAAAATATGGATATCTACTCCAATTTAATGTGTGGCACCATCAAGTTTGGATGTCTCCCTAGCAGTACAGGCAACTATGCAAGGAACTTCTCGTTTTGGCTCTCATGTTTGAGGCCATCACTCTCGGCAAGGGCTTACAATTTTTGCATGCAAGGCATGCTCGCGAGGTGGATTCAATTCTATCGCTTCATGAATTACGCTCCTGTTATCACACTAGTAACTTTGTCACAAACAAGATAAGTGATGGATTGTTTAACGTGCTTTTTGGTTGCTGTCAACACACAAAAACATTAAAAGGAACCTAAATCTAAGACTTAATTCACCGGAAAAGTGCCATATTTTAGTCATTCTCGTACAGTCACGATCCCCTACACGGTCGGTTGAGCAAGGTGTGACTTGTGTTTTCTGCTACCTCTCTCGATGAGAGCGTTATACAGCCAGATTGTTGCATGCTTATAGGATAAGTTTCACGCTACACATAAGATGCACATGAGCATGGGAACAGTATATACAAGGTAGTAACTTAAGGAAAGTTCCTCAGCCCAGCATTCTCTCTCTCTCTCTCTCTCTCTCTCTCTCTTATTTCTCTTGTAAAATAATGAAAAAATTTTAAGAATCTTTTGATACATGTTTTGTTTGGGAGTCATCCTGAGCCAATGTGCTCTAACTCTCAGCTACAGATTGGCAAGACGTCCTTTACATTAGTCTTCATTGTTTTGTCGATTGAACACTAATTGCCATAAGGACTATGAGCCACACACGCTGGCTAAGAGTCATTGTTAGATCTCGAGTATGACCCAACTATTTGCATTCCTTGGGTGATTGTTCTTAAGATCGAACACATCTACCGTGTGGAGTACACATCGACGTTAATGGACAAGCAAGAGTCTTGTCATTACAGATGTTTAGGGTGTCATTTTTGCACTACATGTTTTCAGTGCGACGCTCGAGTTGAGTTTTTGATAACCATAAACTCACATCAACTGATCTCTACCATGGATTCTAGATGCAACAAACCACAATGATAGCATGGCTGTCCATAAGATCCAGGCCTTTCACTTGTGTGGATCTCCTACTCTCTCTATAGCACTACGAGTGTCTATGGACACATAAATTTGGGGTAAGACCCCGCGGGTGCTTACTAAATCACCCATAGGCATTAAGGATCACAATTTGATCTATTTGATTTCTACTTTCAAGGAAATAATTACGCAATAAGGATTGGCACGGTAGCGGACAAATTCAACTTTTCAAGTTGATTCCCATCATTCTGTACACAATAAAAACTATGTTGGTTATCATTACCTGCTAGTTGAACAGTTTCTACAAGGGGTTTGCCTACGTAGATTCTAACCAACGGGTTTGGATTCCGAAGGCAACACCCAAGGTTTCCACTTCAATGTTGCTTGGTTATTTTACAGGTGAGCAACATGCTCCTCTGTATTTAAATACGGGTAAGTAAACATTAAGTTCAACTCTCCAGGTATGCATCTATTGATTTGGTGTTATTCCATTTTCTAATTTGTTTTGCTTGGGTTTTTCAAGTCGTATAAATATGCTTGAATGTTTCAAATACATGCCAAGGGCATGTCAAAACAAAGAATTTTGGGTCATCATGTCCCATATATTTCTCTGCATTATGCTGTTATGAATCCACATGTAGAGTTCGATTTGGAACATGTTGTCACATGAGATACAACATGGAACTCAAGGAGTTTAGTTTAGCCATTGTGGAGCGAGGCTAATGAGGTCCCTCTCACTCCCTTCATAGAGTGTTTTCAATTACCTCCACACACAAGTACATCTTGTACCTGTAGGATGTTCTTTTTTCAGACATCCTTAGTTGAGACATATTCCACATGTGGCAAATATGAGTCTGTGGGATTGACACTAGTGCTCCCTATTTCAAGTATGTGTACGACAAAGTCCCTAGGTGCTGGTCAAATCTGTTTTCTAGACCATTTTTAGCACGATGTATCAGGAACAATTTAGGTGGTCAAAAATTGTCGATTACTCAAAATGACTTGTTCATGTACAAGTACTGCTAAACAACATTACAGATGGTTGTTTATACATATAGCAAGGCTCGGAGTTGTTAATGAAAAAGTTTCATTGTTTCGTGATTAATGTTTCACCTTCTATTATCGTTCAAACGTTTTAGCAAGGCTTGCAAAGGCTTGTAGCAGATGGTATTTAGTTTTTTTTCTGCACTATTTACATTCCTCTTCATGTGTGCTACGAGCATCACATTTGCGATAAGTATTGGCAATGATGACTATGGATATACAGGTCCGACTCTGTTTTTTGCTAAATGCATGAACACTAGGTGTTATGGGCCCTAGTGTTTAGCAAAGGCTGATTTGGGACGGCAAGCATATTCATCCCATTAGTGATTGCTTATGAAGCATTTTTTTACTCTCTGTGCAGTATGTCTATGAGATTCCTCAGAGTTTACCAATCACCAATAGAGGTCATGGCTTGATTTGGGTGCTTGTGGATCTTCCAAGATAACCAAGATGGTTCTTTAGGAAAATATTGCTTCCTCAACAAGGTTGTATGATATGGTGAACCCCATTTACCATTCATCTGGGGTGTCTGTCTATAAGTGGTTGGGGAAAAGTACCTCACTCTTATAGCTGTTAGTCATCCCACGTTGAATGGGAAGCTTACACGTATTCTTTGCTAAAGAATCTGCTAAGCACATACGTTAGCAAAACGCATTTTGAAGGGGCCATTCTCTCCCTATTCTAGAATTTGGTTTGGTTAGGTTTTCAACTTTGAACACCTATTGTGGTGGGGTTGGATACCATTTCAATAGTTTCATAAGTCAAGGACTTAGTAGGGGTGTTGACAAAATATGTTGGCATGTAGCCTACATTAGGGGTGAACATGTAGTTCTGTGTGTTCTAAAATGTTCAGAAGTCTGACATGAGGACTCTCCCTATTCTATCCCGCAGTAGCTATGAGATTTTCAAGATACTCACGCGAGTTGTAAATCTAGCTCACAACTTCATGAAAAGTTACACCAAGGTTACCTTGAGAATTTTTGCAAACTTGTTATGTCTCTTTGTTGTGGTTACTCCTTTATAGTACTCAAGTGAGTCATACATTGAGTTACCATTTAGATACACGCGGTTGTAAAAGGCCAACAATGTTTAAACTCAAGATGTTGCTCTTGTTTTAATTGAACGTCCTCATTGCACAAAGCATCAGTCATATGGACAATTGGCTCGTGTATGGGATGCCAACACGGAAAACGTTAGTGTTCTTATGAAGATACTATCACTTGTGTTTTCAAGGATGAAAACGCTTCTCCAAGGGGGGAGTAATGTGAGGAAAAGGATCCTAAGACTAGGGGGTCAGGGATCTGAGCCAAGGGCTCGGACTGGACCAGTGTGGACTGGGGATTCATATTATGGCTAGGGCTAGGAGCCAACCTATATATAGGGTGGTAGGGTAGTGGATCCGATAACACAGTCACCTAGGCCTTTCATCTATGGTTTCCATTTCGGTTGTATATATCTCCTTTAGAGCTTCTTTCAACTCTTGATACTTCTTGTTCCGCTCAACTCGTGTCATGGTTGGCTCCTTGTTTTTCTCGATGTTTTCAACATTTTTGGGCTTTTATTTGAAGATATCTACCAGTGATTTTGTCCTTGATACAAATACGTGCATCTATCTGCATCAGGAACTGTGCTCTACTGGAGACTGATAGCATAGGTCTAGATTTTATGTTTTTGGTGTCTCTTTTTTGTCTAAACCATTTTTGTCTTCTCGATTTTTGGTTAGGAAAGTTAAAAAACTTTTCCTCCCCTCCTTTCATGAGTACCTTAGCTCTCACATGTTCTTTTTCTGACCCCGAATCTTCTGAGGTAGCTGAGTGTTCGTCTAACTCATCCGTTACATCGTAGTAGAGGTCTGAAAATATTTGTTGAGCTTGCATCAAGTCCTTGGGCTCCTCAATTTCATCTTCAATGTAGAGGGTTGAAATCATGTGGATGGGAATTAGGTCATAGTCATCCTCATTACAAAATTGAGTAGGCATTGAAATATTCACACATACATCCATTGTCGCTAAAATTTGAGTCCACTCAAGTGGCTTAAACAAATTCTTTGGAAAGGGTTTAGGTACATAGGCTTCGTCTGTGCAATACCTTTCTAGGATACATTCTTCTCTTTTTAAGATCCCATTTTTTGAAGCTGCGCACATCCAGATAGGAGTGTCTTTGTTTAACCAAGAGGGAAGCTTAGTTTCATCCAAAGAGCCTGAATCAAACTCTTGTATGGACGTTTTCACGACATCTCTATAAGTGTAATCTTTTAAATTAACCCTTGTTATAGATCCCACTTGCTTCAAATAAAGATAATTGTTTCCCCAATCTTGGATAAGTTGTACCTGTCGCATGAAAGGTCTTCCCAATATGATTTCATAATTGAGTTTCTTTCCAAAGTCTATTATAGCAAAAGTGTGTTGATATTCAATCCCACAGGAATTAACTATCACTTTTTCTAGCAGTCATAAGGGTGTTTCTATATGTCCATCAGCCAATTGCAATCTCATTCAAGTTTGTCTAATGGTTGGTTGTCCCCAGGATTACCATATTGATTTTGTGTCTATGGCTATGCCTACCCTACTATCCAGTGTTACCATGGTTTCAATGTCATTATATTTCACTTGAAGGGTTGTGTTTCCTTATTCCCCTTCATGATATTCTACAAATATGCTCATTGGAACAGATCAAAACTCCTTGTTATCCATTTTTAGTTTCAATCTTCCCAGTTTTTTACGATGAGCCCCATTATTCCCACCTTCTCTAGGGTTTTTTGTAGATCATTCCATAAATATGGTCTGATTTTTAACAGTTCTCCCAAAGTAAGAGTGCATTGGACGGGTGTAGACATGATTGAATGAATATTATCTATTTCTAGGGTTTGTTCCGCTCTTTTTACTTGGGTGGTCATACACACTATGGATTCGTCTTCGTTGTCTCCCAAGTAAGAGGGTAATGTTTTCAAGGTCAATGGTTTAGACATTCTTGAAGCTTACGATCCACAATCCCCATACAAGGATTGTACATCAATATCCATATCAGGAGGTAGGTTGTCTAACCAAACTTCCTCTATAGGAGGTGACTTTAGAGTTAGGCTCTCATCATTGATCTCTCTAAATTTTTCCCATAAGTGTCCTGACCAGTCTTCCTCTACGAATGGAATTCCGTCTAAGGCATCTTCGCTGTCTGGCACTATAAGTTTCGGCTCTTTTGTTTCAAGGTGGGGTCCTACCACCACTTTGGATTTTTATTTATTGTCTCTTACCACAAGCTCCTCAGGTTTTGCCATACTTTCGAGCTTGGTTTTTTGTTTTTCCAGCATTTCTTACATGATTCTTACCAAGTTTTGATAAGCTTCAAGATTAGCTGCTTCCATGTCTGGAGAAGGATATTTTTTCCATTTGTTTTTCATGTTTTGTCCTGCTTGGTAGGCTTCCAAGGCTGCATTAATATTTCAAAAATTTTATCAACCAAAATTGATCCTCTAGATTTTACGGTTGTTTCTTTGATTTTTCTTCCAGGTTCTTTCACCTTTTTGTGGAACAGTTGTTTTACTTTCTCTTCGCCTTCATCTCGTTGTTTTTGTTTTCTCATCTCATACCTTTTGCTTCTACTTCTTTTGGTCTTTTGAGAGGCAGTTTTTGTATTCTCGGAATCATCAAAGGAGTTATGTTTCTTTTTTTTCGCCCGGGCTCTAGTGATTACCTTGATTGGAACAATCGGTTCACTCTCAGAGAAGCTACTAAGTATCACTTGGACTATGTTTACTACTATTTTACCCTTGTTTAAAGGATTTTGAAGACAAGCTTCTAGGAAATGTCCTCCCTTTTTGCAACATTGTATGCAATAAACTTCAACTGGATTGAGGTTCTTATCAGGCTCTAGGCATTCATTTTTCCAAAGATCATCTGCACCATAGTTATGACAGTTTCCCGTTCTTGGCTTAACCATGGGTCTTTAGGAGGTCTAACACCTTGATTAACTACATAATACATTAGTGCAAGCTTTGGTTGATGAGCATAAGTCACATGTTCTTCCATTGGTGGTGGATGTGAATTATATCAATCTCCTTCTACCATTACTGTAGATGGACTAGGCTTAGCATAGGGTGTAACAGGCACTAGTGCTTGTTCATCTATGACTCCTTCTAAATAAATGTACTTTATAGGTACTGCATTATATCGTGGATACGAAGATTGTTGATCCAACACAGGTTGAGGTCTTTCCATACCCATTGGTGGTCTTTGAGCTGGTGCCATGTTAGGCTGGTATTTCTGTACATGTGTTGTCCTTGTGGTCTCATGGGTACGTACTGAACATTCCCATCATACTTTGATCAGAAATTGCACTCATTGGTCTCATGGTTGATCCATTTACCCTCGATTGAACACCATTTTTGTGGTCTAATTGGTTGTCCTTGTTGAGGTATCCCTTGTCCTGCTCCCCTCATAGGTGCTTTTTGCATGTTATTCATCAAGTCGTTCATTCTTTTGAGCATGTCTTCTATGGATGAAAGTGGTGCTGTAGCAGTTGTCCCCACTTGATCTGGTTTCGTGGATGCTGCTTTCTCACTTTGGTTATCCTTAGAGACATCTTCTTTGTTGAAAAATATCACAATTGTCTCCTAAGTCAATAGCATCGGACACACACTTTTCTAGGATTGTATGCTTCTTACTATAGAGTATAGCATGAAGCTCTTTGTTTAGCAGTCCCTCTAGAAACAAAGATACTAGTCATTATTCTATAGGTATCACTAGCCCTGGGCAGCTCACAATGTATTGTTTCATTCGAGTTGCACAATCCATAACAGACTCACCATGTTTCTTTTTAAAGCTGTAGATTTGAGCTATCGTACAGTGTGTTTGATCCCCATTTTGAAACAAGCAGCTACAAATCCTTGAGCTAATGTGTTTAAGTCCATGATTGACCTCGGTGGAATGTTTTGGAACCATGTTAATGATTTTCCTTCTAATGTCATTCCAAACCCCTCAAATTGAGTATGGAAATTGAATATGCGTTGTGCTCTTAGCACTTGTTTAAAGCTTGCTAAGTGATCGTATGGATCCCCTGATCCACTGTATTTTCTGACTCATTTCTAAAAATAGTTTTTGTCCCAACCTTTGCACAGATCTGTTAAGCACTTTAACTTAAGGTCTCTAGCCAAGTTTCATAAAGTCTGGACTATTTTTGGTCAAATGGCATCAATTTTCTGTCCGTAGACTGACTTTGCAAATTTGGTTACAATTTTCAATCCAATGATCCAAATCTTACCAAATTAGGTTTGTGGGCTTATTACAACATGTAAATCTAGTTGTATGCTAACTTAGTCAAAAAAGTTAGAAAATGGAGCAGATGTAAATAATCGTGATTATTTACAACTGGTAACTTTTTCCATCTTATTGGTCCAGTGAGAATGTACACATGTTTATCACATCAATATAAGATGTGATAAACATCTTATTGGTCCAGTGAGAATGTACACATGTTTATCACATGTTTATCTTATTGGTCCAGTGAGAATGTACACATGTTTATCACATCAATATAAGCCTATGAATCAAATCTCATAAGTTTGGACAAATTTTTTCCCAATTTACACTCAAGTTTCACAAAGTTAGTATAAAATTTAGTTTTTACTCAGTTTTTTACCAGTTTGGTGATCAAGATCTTTTGTGCCTTTACAATAGTTGTTTATACACATGCAATGACTCACTGATATCAACCTTAGTCAAATTTGAGCTGAAAGTAAACAATCGCATTATTTATTGTATGCCCAAAATGAACAATTCTTTGCACTTTTTTCATGGACACTCTTTTCATGAGCTGTTTTAAGCCTATGAATCAAGTCAAAATGTAATTTGGCCTAAAATGTCAAGAAAAAGTAAATAATCTGAGTTAAGGTCCCTTCGATCCCCGGCAGCGGTGCCAAATTAAAAATTTTAAGCATACTCTCCAGTTGGATTGAGTGGTTTGGAGTCTTTGCGTGCTATGTCTAGCCATAGACCTGAAATTATGCAACTTCAAATAATAACTCTTAATGATTCTTTCGGATAAATCAATATTCTGAAATCCATCTCGGATCCTACTTACCCGGCTCCTAGGTTCTCATGCAATGGGGTTGTGGAAAGTGTCCACAAACACTTGTTTTCTTGTCTTTTATGGTTTCTTGAGCATTGATCTTAAGAATTGTCTCCTCTATCAATCATTCTCAAAATCCTAATTTAATTCTACAACCCTACAATCCTAAAGGCACTCGGAAAGTACAATTACTTCCAAGCTACCTCTACACAGCAAAAGATGACAATCTTAAGTTATGCGGTTTCTAAAAGAAAGTTTTTACTCTAGAATATCCTATAGGAAGTTAAAGGATAACTTTACAAGACGCTCATGTTTTTTCCTAGTTAAGGTCTCTTCGATCCCCGGTAGCGGTGCCAAATGTGGGACGGTAGTCTAACCTCACTATCCTATCTTATTGCAGTTTAGCGAGAACCACAATTAAATTGTCAATCCATGGGACGAAGCTGACTCCACTAGTGCATAGAGCCTACAAGAGGGTGTCAATCTCTTGGAAAACAACTAACAACTCCTATCTAACTCAAGCTACACTCAAGTGACTAAAATGTAGACATGTAGTAGTGTTAATGTGTATACGCGGTTCACCAGGGGCACTTTTCTCCCACTGGGTTTTTCCCCTTGGACATCTGGTGTGAAAGGACACCTTATCTCTTAGGGTTTCATATAAGTTTTGTAGCTCTGAGTTTATATACTCTATTATTCTAATACAGAGAGAGAGACTACAGAGATCTCGTACGCAAGCTCTGTGTCTTCTCCTTCTCCATCTTCTTCCTACTCTGAGTTGTCGTCTTCTTTCTGTTCCCTGTTTCATCATCTTCAATAATTGGTATCAGAGCTTGGTGATTTCGAGAGCCTCTACTATTCGCGTCCGCGCGCAATCGCAGTTTTCAGGCAGTTTTTGGAAAATTTGCTCGTGGGAGCATCCTCGACGTTCCGGGAGTATTCTGAGCAGGTGACCTGTAGTTTTACCCCCCTTTCGAAGCCGTTCGAGCCCTCAGAATTTTGTTCTGAGCAGCGTACCAGAAGTTACTTATCGGAGGCGTTTAAATCAAGAGGGTGTGATTTTTGATAGATTTTCTTCAGGTAAACAATTCTTTTGGGAAGCAGCTTGTCTTAGCTTTATGCTGAGATTTTGTGTAGAGTTTTGCTTGCATTGGAGAGGAGATTTGTGAATCTCCTGGAGGTTATTTTGCTCTCTTGTGTGCATCCACAGTATGGCTCAATCTATGGAGAAAGAGATTTTTGGTGCGTTTACATCCGAAGACAAATTAGATGGTACCAACTATTCTCTTTGGTCTTTTATGGACAAAAATGTTTTGGTTGGTAAAGGATTGTGGGATTATGTATCTGGAGATGAAGTCCGTCCAGTTAGCATTGCACCTGCCACGCCTGGTCGTGGTGCAGCTGTTGGTGCAGGACCCTCACAAGTCACTCCAGAGCAAAAGAGATGGGATACTAAAGATGCACAAGCTATGGATGTGATTGCCTTAACCATAAAGAGGACAATCACACCACATATGAGATCTTGCAGAACTTCTGAGGATTCTTGGAACACTCTGCAAGCTATGTTTGGAGGAAGAAACGCTACGAGAATAGAGTTTTTGAAGAAACAAATGGCTCTCAACCTTGCCCTCTTCCCTAATTTCCAAGGAACTAGTATCCAAAGATACGTGCTCATCATCAATAACCTCAACCTCACACTCACACCGAGAATCACAAGGTACACAAGTAGCCAATGCATCCTCTTCAAGATTTTTCAATCCTGTATCCAAAGCATTACTCACCTCTTTAGGCTCTTCCAGAAAACTGTCAACCTGCAAGACCTCTTTACGCTTCATAATAGACCTTGGGAAGAAACGAGAAACATTATAGGATAGGCTACTTTTCACCTTCTTAGGCTTAACTTCATCTTCCATGCCAAATACATCTTGCACATGCATACCTGTACTGATACCATGTTCTTCAAGACGCTTAAACTTCCATTCCTTGTGCTCTGCAATGCATACCGCAGCTTTAAAAGACTTGGGCCTCTTCAACTCAACCTCGAACCGCAACCAAGGTGACAAACCATCAACAAAAAAACTTTTCTTCAATGAACCAGGGGGGGTCTCATCCTTAAGAGCAACACACCAACGATTCCATAAATCTGTAAAAACTTGTATATATGCATCAACACCTTGACAAGAACCTTGCTTAAGAGAATTGAGCTCATTCCATACTGCATTTGTATCTTCAAAATCGTGGAAACGCTCTAAAAAAGCTTCTATAAACTTGTCAAGACTCAAACCATAAGAAGAAGGCACTGCTTCTTTAGCTTCCAAATCCATGAACCAAACACGGGCCTCATCTTTCAAAAGCAATCCAAATAGCCTCAAAATCATCTCCTCATCACACATATTGTTTCTTATGCATGCCACCTCGACTTGCTGCAGAAAGTCTTCCGCATCTTCACCACTTCTTCCATGAAATTCTGGATAAGAGAAAGCCATGGCTACCCAAGTCTAATGCTTTGAGAACCCCTTTGAACACATGTGCAAGAACCCAAAACTTTTCACTACCCAATCCCCAGAAACTTCAATGGAGCTCAGCTTTAGATAAGGACAAACACATGCACATCAAATGAGTTTTCATAGTTGATCATCGTAATTACAATAGGCAAAGGACATTCCAGTATCTCCCTTAATCTTCTTGGCCCGAGCATAAAGACTATACGCTGCTGGAAAAAAATCTTCCTGGACACATGAACATTAATCTAGATTCTTTGAGTTAAATGAAAAGGAGTGAACTGAGGTCCATTTTGATCATCCATTAAAGCCAACCATGAAGCTCCCAAGAAAGCACACCTGTCTTATCCTCTGATTTTACCAAAATTTCAGCAACATAACAGCATAAATGGCTCACAAGACAAAAAAAACAGCCATCATAACTTGGAAAAATTTTGACAGAGTTTCCCCAGAAGTAGAGCAGTGAGAACTCAAAATATAGACTGTATATGTATGCATAAACTCTCAACAATAGAACCCGAGCATCAAATAGGACTCACTAGTACATAGCCTATGGCGAGGTCACGAAAAGGGTGCTCTAGCTACCTGTATCACCGAAAGGATCTCCACATTTGAGAATCCCCCAGCTCAATAAAAACCTCACGCTATCGACCCTCACACAAAGGCTAATGCAAATCGCATATAGTCAAGTCTTAGAAATGACTATCTTCCAGACCAAGTCTTAGAATTGGCTGGGACTACCAAATACAACCAATTAGGGCTCCACAAATGCGTACAATGGTAGTTTCCACAAGTAACATACAATCCAGCAGACAATGCGCTCAAATAGGCGCCAAGTGATGCATACCCACAACAACTGCAAGTGACACCAATGCTAATATATCACTGTACTCCAGCTACATGTACCTATGTGAATCACCTGTACCTGTACCTATACCTGTCCCTATAACCTGTAATCTGTAGTCTGCAACCTGCAACCTGTAATCCGGAATCTCGAAGCTTGAAGAAGATCCTCCGTGGGGGCGCCAAAAGAATGTGAGCGGGATGAAAACACACACAGCGCCTCTATAACGACTCGACAAACACTCTTGGAATGATACACACACACACTATGGGGCACCACTCGGCCTACACAACACACCTTGCCGAGACAGGATACACACCGATGGAGTGAGAGGAGAGAGACTATCCACTTGCCCACTCCACACAGAGACACACACATACACACACACACAAAACTCAGCTCAAAAGAGGATAAATTCTGATGTTTAGATACAATAGAGCTTGGGCCAACACCAATGGGGCAAATAGCTCACACAATATGGGTAAAAGATACTAAATACAATCACAAATTGGAGCAGAAGCTTCGCTCATAGGAGAAACTTACACAACCAAAACAACAGAAAAAGAATGAGAAATGTGGCAAAGTTGACAGCGCCATCGCGTCCGGAACAGCCCAAAACCCCAGTCTACAATGTCAAAGTGCTCAAATCCGACATCGGATGAGCAGTTTACAACAAAAACAGGCTCCAAAAACCCCAAAAACACACCTGCGGCTGTTCCTCCTCTCTTCTCCACGTTTTTTCTGGTCTTCTCTCCGTGTTTTCAGTTCCCACACTTATCTTTATTACTTGGGCACCCTTGGCCTTTTAGATGACCTCAAACGGACCCCGAACAGGCCAAAACCTGACCTCGCAGTGCCTAGTTGTCACCTTTTTGCATCATCCGCACACCTGGCACTCAGTTTCTTTTCAATAATGTATCCTGCAACCACGTGAAGTGGCCCCAAAAAGTGGTCCTAATGATGATCTCTCTTCCTAATTAACACAAGAAAACACCCACGTTGTGTCCGTACTCATCCACGTGCAAGTATTGACCCCGTTCGACCTCCTGACGCCACTAGATGCCATCTGACGCACTCGCTTACCTCATGTTGTCAGCCCGCGGATAGCTTCCTCGAGAAGTTTTACGTGCTACCAACTCCTCATTATTGTAGAAAAATCACACTGGTACTGGTAACGATGAAAATCGATGCACTATGTACATGCTGCCCTACCTGTACACATATGGGCCCCACGTAACCACATGGCTTTGGAAAATGGGCAATACTTTATTTGATGCACCATGCATGGGTATGTACATATGTGCAATCCCTTGCTCCAAAAAACTCCTGACACCTTCATCATGTTGCCCCTCCAAATTCCTGAGTTCTCTTTCTCACTTTCTCCTTTCTCTTTCGCGATACGATGACCGTGAAGCGAGTGACTCAAAGCTTGAAGAACGCTCATGTCGCTCCACCTCCAAAAAAGGTGAAAAGGAAGGCATCAACTACTCCAAACATTGCTCAAGCGAAGATACCGACTACGGAAGAAGTCAAAACCGTCCAACCTCAACCACGAGAGGTAGTCAAATGTGTTGCTAATTTGGTAAGATGAATTTATAATTTTGCATATTACAGATGATGTTTATGACCATAATATTTAGCATTCTCAAAGAATAAGGGTTTGGTACAAAAAATGAGTTATGCCGTGTTTTTGACCCAACCATCAACATTACCCCACTCCGCGTTCAGGTTGTCCTCCTCGACATGACCTGGTTGTCGACGTCGATGCGGTCTTTGGTGTCATTTTGTTGATGTAAAGAAAGTATAGGTTGTAGCCTTTGCTTGAGCTTGTCTGTTTGACCAATTGGATGTACATAGTCTTCACATGATGCAAGAAAATCATAATTGATGAAGAACTTTATTTCCTTCATACCATGCTCAAATGCAGCATCTATTTCTCTCATTAAAGGTCTATTGCCTGATCCAAATTCAGAAAGAGCCCAATCTCGTTCAGCTTGAATTTTATCATCATGGATAGAGAAAGCTCCATCCATCACTTGCTCCAGCAAATCTGTCAATTATAAGTATTTGTGATTCTCTAGAAAACTTCTATAATCTGTAGAAATGAGTGATTGGATTTTAAATCTTGTGACTCAATGAAAACTTTGTATGGAATCTGTAAAATTGTATGGCTAGACCTTCAACTTCTTTAGGCCAATGAAAATATGTTTGTCAAGTCAAATTTGGGAGATAAATTTTCTCATTTGAGGTTTAAAACTGATGTCCAGCATTTGATCTTCCTCATCAAGGACATTGTTTTGAGATCCTTTGATTACTTATGTGTCTGCTCTTCTTTATTGGTGACTACTTTGTTCCTGCATCAAGCCGCATTGTCCAGTGCTAGCTATTGTGTGATTTGTAAATCATTATGTTGCTTCTACTTGATAAATGATTTAATTAAAACCCACAAAGCCCAATTAGTTCCCCAAGTTAGTAGCTTGCTTCAAAAGTTCTTTATCTGACATGATCCATGATAGATGACCATCGATGAGCTATCATTGTCCATTTCTCCCCAAGATTCATATACATGATGTACAGGGTATGCAAATGGCTATTATGGCTTAAGGTTTTTAAAAATTGCATCTTTGGCTAAGGGTTAGAGTTTTTTTTTATAGCCCTTCTTCATAGCCTTCCGACAAGGTTTGACTTGATTTGAACTTGTATTTGGCACTCTTTGAATTTCAACCTTGAGAATGATTGATGGGCATCCCTGGCACCTTTAAGCTGCTAAACAGATATAGAATCAATAATGATGATCAAAATTGGGCTTGGCCCTTGTTTGCTTCTGCAGACATCTATCGCAATAGATGAATAAACTTTCATCTCTGCCTCTGTTGTTCTTGTCAGTATGGTTAGTCCATTTTGTTTATTAGGCTTCATTAAGTCACATACAAGATAGAGGATTACAATATAAATATCTACTTCATGTATACAAACTTGTCGTCACGTGAAGTGTCTGATGGCAACTTTGTACTTAATGGGTGCTTTTGTTTTGCCATCTCACCAACTTTCTTTGTCCTTGAAGGCCACCCCGGATTTTTATGACCATTCTCAATGATGTTTGGCCTCATGTTGTTGTCAAAGGCTAATCAGCATTATTTTCTTAGCTCTCACATTATCCATTGTGCGTATGGCATTTGAGATATACTTCGTGAAGTGTCGTCATTATACCTCCATTCTCTTTGTACCACTCAACATCTCTTCAGTTTTTTCTTCATCTGGATTATGGTTGTTGTTGTTGTTTTTAAATCTCAAAAAACAACCACATAAAACCAAAAATCAACTCAACTCAAAAAGAAAAATCATTCTAGTAGAATTCTAAACACTATGTACGCTATACACATGTCCCTAGGGCTCATATATGGACTTTTTCCCCATACTCCTCTTGTAACTCTAATATGAGGGTATATACTTTGAATTTTGTCAAAAAAATCATCACAATCAAATGCAAAAATCCAATACAACTCAAAAAACATTGCCCTCTAATATTGATATATTAGGTTCACATTTAGAATGCTTCCCCCCTCCTTTGTGGAGTCCTCCATGACAAGCGACACGGTATCACCAAGGGTATATGTTGTGCTTCGGCAATAAAAAATTGTGCCTATGTAGGCCTTGTAATGTATCCCAATTACGCATACACAGTCAATGCATTGAAAATATTTATGATGTGCACCATGTAGGTATAAGAAATTTTTTTATTGGCATTTTCTCGCAAAGCTTCCTATTCTAAGCATTGTGACGACATTTGAAGCTCCTGTGTCGTTTGCTTGATTGAAGGTTGTAGAGCTTTAAGGCTTACTTATCTATATGGTGCTTCTTTGGAATCCAGTTTTGTCTTGTGGTTGGTTGTCCTATTTTCATTGTTCCTGAATAGTGGGTTCTTTCTAACTGTACTGTAACCATAGGAGGAACTAAAAGAATTCAAGTGGCAGTGCAATAACAACAGTGATGTTGGTTTCCTTTGGAACCCACTTCTTCATGATTTTTGGTTGTTTCATTGGTGCTGATCGTTTGGGAACCCATACTTGTCCCTGCTTCATCTGTGCTTGAAGAGACTTCTTTGGGATCCACCTTGTCTTTGTTTGAGTTTTCAGTGGTCTTTGCTTCAGCTCTTGTACTCTTGGTTGAGGACGAGATTCAAACTTTGGGAGTTGACAATTCACCCGTTTTGGAATCCAAATGACCTCTTGACCTCTTTGTGCTTCCAACTTCTTTAAAACCCAAATCTGATTTGTGAAAGCTTGAGACTTTGTGTTTTTCCTAGTTGCTCTTGTAGGCTTTGACTATTTTCCTTGTGGTGTTGGATATTGTGATTTAAGTAACAACATCATAGCCATTCTTATCACAAAATTTTGTTGTTGGATTGTCTTGAATAGCGCACACATCAAGAGTAGCCAAGCTGTTTTCCCATTCAAGTGTCTCTAAATCTTCCTCAATAAAGGGTTCTGGGATGTAATCCATATCTTCAATTTCTCTTTCTAGGATGCCTTCCTCTCACCTTAAGCTTTCGCATTGTGAAGCTCCACATATCCACAGTTCTTTATGCTTACCCAACCATGCTCGAAGTTCTAATCCTGCTATAGTAGCAGAATCAAACTCCTCCATAGGTCCTTCAAGTTTATCCTTGTTGTGGTTTCCATATGTCTCATGTAGATATGGTCATATCCCGATTCTTGGACCATTTTCAATTGTCGCATCAATGGTCTTCTCAAAATGATGTCATAATTGTTCTTCTTCCCAAAGTCAAAAATAGCAAAGGTTTGCTCATATTCAAATCCACAAGAAGTAACAATTACTTTTTCTACAAGTCCAATGGGCCTTTTCATGTGTCCGTTTGCAAGTTGCAGATTCATCCTTGTAGCCCTCACTGTTGGTTTTTCTCATTTTTTCCAGAATTTTTTTGTTGCGATGGATTTCCATGGTTTTTACACCTTGGAATTCCATAGGAAGAGTGGTGTTCCCATCTTCTCCCTCATAATACTCGCCTACCTTGTTCAATGGCATTGGTCTAGTATTTAGCTGAGGCATTTCAAGATCTTTGATCGCTTGCTCGATTTGAGTCATTGGTTTTTTGACACCAAATTTCTATAGGCTTTTTCCCATAGTAGCCCACATGTTTGGCTAAGCAACTAGGCTAACGTTATCGTACAGGTGAATCGTGTTGACAAAATTTCTATCAGTTCTTTTGAATCAATGACCTTGTTGGGAGATAGTCTTTGTGATGGGACTTCAACAACCTCTTACTCGGCCTGGTACTCTCCCGTATAGGATGGTAGTGTTCTTAGTGAATGTGGTTGATTGTCCATAGAGTGTACAAATCCTTTGTCTCCCGAGTACGATTCCATTTCTAGATTTATTTGAGATACAAACTCAGATTCCTCAATTGGGGTAGGAGGCACTCCTCTTCCATCACCCGATTGGTTTACTCATCTACTTATCTCACTTGCTTCTTTGGCCTCTCTGACTTGTTTCCACAATTTGTCAAGACCATAAATTTCTTTACAGCTGTCAGTATAGTTATGTGAAACCCCTCGTAAGCGTTATCCATGGTATTCAACACTATCCTTGGTTTGGATATGGGGTCCTTAGACTTTGGTCCATGCTCGTGATTGGAATCTATCTCTTCTTGTTCTTGGTTTGGTGGGATTACTGGTGTAGGTGAGACATGGATCACACCCTCAGGTTTTCCAACTAGTGGTTCTAGTAAAGCTTAAGCTTTTTTAATCATTTTCTTAGAGATTTCAAGCCTGTTCTTTTCTAGTTCCACATATGGATATGTCATCCAACTATGTTCTTGGGTTTGGTTGTTTTTGAGCCATGTTTCATAGTCTATTAGGAGGTTGTCTAAATGCTCATTAACCTTCTTGACCAACAGTGATCCTCCTGCGCTAGCACTTTTTGGCTCACTTTTTGTTGATGGTTGTTCTGAAGGTTGAGTCTCATATGTAAGAGAAGATGCAACCCTTGCCTCATGTTGTCTTGTCTTCTCTTCAGCTTGGGTAAGATTCTCAGCTACGGATTCTTGTTCTCATTCCGTACGTTCTTTCATCCTAGCCTTTCTAGCTTTCCAACTATTCCATTTTCTCTTGTTTTTTTGAGTAGGTGCATCGGTTTTTGGATCACACATCTTTGGACTTTCATCAGTTTTTGTTTTCTCTCTCTCTAAGTTCTCATCAGCTTCCTTTTGAGCTTGAGCTCTCGTAACTACTTGAACTGGCACAACATTTTTAGTTTTTGAGCTACTAGGTAGCTCAACAATTCCTATGATATTTGTTATGATCTTTCTGACTTGCTTTGGGTTTTTGGGACATTTGGGGATCAAGTGAGTGATACCACAGTCAAGACAATAGACATTCACTTGAGTAATCTCCATCTGAGGACATTGTTTGACCAAGTGGTTGTCATGACTTTTTTGATAATCTATGTCTGGTTGAGAAGTTTCTTCTTGCAGCTCCTCTTGGCTGTATAGAGGCTCTCACTTTGCTAAGACTCTATTAGCAATGAACCGCAATGTCCTTTTGTCCATCTCATACCTTCTTTCTTCAGGTTGAAACACAAGAGGTGGAGGTTGTACTGAGCTCACCATTCCATGTGTTTCTCTCATCTCCTGTTGTGACCGTAATTCCACCTCTATAAAATTCAGGTTCTATGGTTTCATCTGGGTACATCCATTTTCCATTAGGAAGATTCACTTGAGGAGGCATGTCTGCCAGCTCTATGATCATTTCATCTCTCGTTATCACTCTAGAAGGGAATCCAGGTGGCTCCCTTTTTGGAATTCTCGTACTTGGTGGAGATATCTATGGTCCTTCATTGATCAAATAAACACCTATTTCTAGTGCATTGTGTGGGTTTGTGTCAAAATGTAGGTAGATTGGCGTTTCATCACTTCTATCTTGGCTTGACATACCTCTTCTCATATCTACAAAAGGATTGATCTTAGCTTTCTTAATGCTAGGCCCACTCAATATATCAAGATAGTCCTTAATAAGCACCTTTAGCACTTTTTCAGGTCCCTAAAAGTCAAGTCTGGGTGGTCTTCTGACCTCTGGATACTGGTTTCTGGGTATCGTAAAAGTTTGGATTTAGGAAACCTGGAAAAACTCAGTCTTATTGCCTGCAAGCTTTTCTCCTAGCTATACCTAACTCAATTTGGAGTTGTCTATCAAAAGTTAGAGTAGTTTTGGTGAATTGCACTTGAGACAGCACTCAAAATAGTTTCAGGATCAAGGATTTTTGCTTGTATCTTGACCAAATGTGACCCAAATTTGTTGAAACTTAATCACTAGGCTTCTTTTATGTTGGCAAACAGTTCTGTGATCTCATATGTAACTTTTGACCTCTACTTTGGTACTTGAGACATCATATGCATATAAAGTCTATGTGCTCAGATTTTGGCAAAATCTCGTATGTGAGCTCTCCTTGATGTCCTCTACCCACTGCAAGTTTTAGTATGTGAATTTGACCTTTATTTTGATAGTTGAGACATTATATGTGTATAAAGTCTTTTGTGGCATTATGAGGTGACTTTTGTTCCACTGATTCCTTATCGCTCAAGCAACTCTCAACAAGTTTCAAAATTCAATTTGGACAATTTGTGAGGAAGTTAAGACCACTACAATCCTGAATCCACAGTTTTCCGTCTTTTGCTCTTTGCAAGCCCAAATGAGCTCCAAATTCTATGAAATTTTGGCTAGGGACTTCTTTTATGCTCTAGGACACTATCACTCAAATGTCTGTTTTGACCCAAATCTGGCCTATAAGACTTTTTATGTGTATAAAGTCTTTTGGCTCAAAATTCACTTAGATTTCTACCCAAGGTAATCCTTGATGCATGTAGCAAGAATATGTGATTACATCAAATTTTGGATGTCGAAATTGTTAAGTATGGAGCCTGATTTACCCCTTGTAATTTTTGTGTTAAAAACGGACATTTGTAAAGCCCCCATTATGAGGAGAAGCCATCGTGAGTGAAGAACAATAACTCGCCGGAAAATAAAAATCATGCGCCGAAAAAACCAAAAATTTCACTTCCCCGGAATATTATGGCCAGATGGCGGCCAAAAAGTGGTTGGAAAACGGCCGGTCATATGGCCAATTGGCTGGTGGCTCGTAGTTAATGGTCGGTGGCTGGTGGTTGGAAGTCAATGGCTGGTGGGTCCGATCGCTGATTTAAAAGGAGGACTTGTCTTCTCAAGGGAAGCCACACATGGGCGGATTGGAGGGTCCGATTTGGACTTATCTACACAAGGGCAGCTACACATGGTTGCCTCTCATGAGAGAGGGCAGCCCTTTTGACCTATAAAAGGAGGCTATTTCTACACACATTTGATAGTGTGAAGTTGATGCAACAAGGTGGGTGTGAGGTGGTGAGAGCGAAGCAAGGTGGGATCTCCAAAAGGGTATAATGCCTTTGTAACGTACTTCTTGTTTTGAAGTACTAAAGCCATTGAGTGGTTGCTTTCCCGTGGGACGTAGCCCACATTGGGTGAACCACGTATATTGTGTGTACTCTCTCTCTCTATACTCTGTAATCTCTTGTGTGTGAAAACTATCTCTCTCCATTAAGTAATCTACTCAATTATCTACTTAGCTACGTCATATTTCCTAACAAAAATTGCTCAGAATCACCTCTTTTTCACCTTTGCCTTCTTGTATCTGCAAATTCTCTTTAAGCGAAAAAGTATGTGTACAACTAGGTTGAAATTTTGAAAGCAAGCTTAAAACATCTTTTCCCAACCCCCTGTGTGGTCAAAAGTGAAATTTGACTTTCAGATCTGGCCTTGAGACATCATACGCGTATGAAGTCTATGTGCTCAGAATTGGCCCAAATTTGAATTGTGAGCTCTCCTTGATGTGCTCAACACCGTGGTATGCTCAAATCTAAATTTTGGTCTCTAAAGGTGCCCTTTAGACATCATATGCTTATAAAGTCTATCTGGTCAAAATGAAGCGAGTTTCACTCCAAAGGTTCCTCACAACACTAGCAGATCACAACAAGTTTGAGATTTGAATTTGAACACTTTTTGAGAAATTTCTCGCCAATACAAGCATTCACTTGCCTAGATATGTCTTTGGGTTTTTGCAAGCCCAAAAGTGGTTCCAAAATAGATGAAAATTGACCCATATGCTTCCTAAATGCTGTAGATCACAAGTGTACACTGAGATGTAACTTTTGACCCCATATCTGGCCTCTAAGACATCATATGCATATGAAGTCTTTTGATCAAATTTCAGTTCTATTTCTACCACAGGTGCCCCTCAGTGTGAAGAACAAGAATATGTGCTCACAACAAATTTTGGATGTCAATATTGCTCAAAATCATGAGTTTTCACAAGGAAATCCTCTACAATAGTAAAATCCCCTTAATTCTCAATCTATATGTCCAAATGATACGAAAGATGGGTATAATGTCAAAAGTTCAATTTTTTTGTGAGAATCACTCTTGAGACATCATACACGTATGATGTCTACGGATAGTTTTTTGGCCAAAATTCACCCACAAGCATCCTCAAGTCTCTAGCAATGTCTTTTAAGTACTTCTACCAGTTTTCATGCAAAAATATGCTTAGAATCTCAAGCTTTTTTCTATTTTTTGTTTCACACACTCCGTCTTTTGTCTTTTGGGTGTCAAGAGTTGGTAAAAACTCTAGTCTTAATGTATACTTAGTATAGAACCCCCCTTATGAACACATGGTACAGCTAGATTCTTGAAATTGGCTCTCCAAATGCCCCTTCAGACTTTATACACGTATAAAGTCTAAGTTTACAGAATTTTAGATTTTCTTCACATAACTCTTGCAAGAGTGTTACCATGCACCGAGCGATTTTTTCCGAGCAAGGACAAACCCGATCAAGTGTTTGTACGCGATATAGTAAATTTTATCATCAACATAATATTTATCATTTGTTATATATTCATGCACCACAACAAAAAGGGTTATCAGTGGATAGACTACCTCCTAAATTCCAAAAGATCAAAGTTTACTTTTAAGAAAATAAATACAATATTTGAAATTATTATCTTCTCTCTTAGGCTCTCATGGGCTTCACATGTTTTGAGCACAAAGTAAGATTAATAGACTAATAAGATCTGTAGCCCTGTAGTTAATGCTCAAGTCATTGTAAGTTTCTTTTTGTAAGATCATTTATAGTGCCCTTTTCAATTTCAAAAATGTCAGTATGTCCCAACAATTTTTGGACAAAAAAAGTACGATACGAATCCCACGAGATTCCCGTTGCAAAGACAAAGGATGGGACTGACAAAGGAAAGGCGTGGAGTCATCTACTATAGCATGCTCGCACGAGCAATAGCGTGGGGTCAATGACACAGAGTCATTGACGACATCGTGGCCAGACAGATAGGTTTTGGGGGGGCTTGGTTATATTTTTTATTAATGCGCTGCACTATGCTGTGCAGCATATGCAGCCTCCTACATTTTAGTGCAATTGACTTGAAGATGCGCGTGTGGAGCAGCGAGAGTTCGAGTTCAACTTGCTAAGTTTTTGGTTGGATAACTTGCAAAGGGCCAATGCTGCACCTATTGGAATCACGGTAAGATTGCAACAAATATAATAATGAGCCTATTAGTATGTTGAACCGAGTAGTAGGCCAGTTGAGGGTAAGCGGAACAAGAAAAATTCCGACCCAATATAGAGAAAAGTAGTGTAAAGCCCCAAAAAATAAGCTTAATTTTCTTAAATTTTCTCATGGCAAATTCAAGGAATTTGTATGTTTGAAAAAATGGTTTTTCCTAAACAGTTGAACTGAGTAGAGGGGACGATGCTACGCAAAATGAAATTGAAGCCAGCAGAGGCCTCAAACGTCAGGCGAGGGGGATGCGGATCATGAGCGGAGGCATCAACATGGTGGATGCTGTGTGTCAGGCTGTGCGCAGGATATAGAAGGATTCCAACGTCCAGAAGATACGCCCTAAATACACACACATAATATCCTCTTGCAGGCCTCAATTGCCCCTCTCTTCCCCCCGCCTTTCCCCCTCTCTCTCACCCACACCATCGACACTGTCGGCTTGGTAGGAGAGAGGAGGCGAGCACCTCTCTCTCTCTCTCTCTCACTTGTGCATGCTTCGGAGTAAGTTCTTTTTATAAAAAAATGAACGATGGAGTCTCTCTCTCTCTCTCTCTCTCTCTCTCTCTCTCTCTCTCTCTCTCTCTCTCTCTCTCTCTCTAGACAAGAAGAGCAACCTCTAGACACCCTTCAAGGCTCCCGTGCTGCTCAATGGGGCTGGGGCACAACACAACACAAACCAAAACAACAAACCCACAGCCAAATCCCAACTACACAAGGGGCACCACCTAGTTTAAGAGCGAACTAGGACGCAAAAGAGGAGAATCGTTAGAGCAACCCACAAACAAGCAAGGAATTTACACTAACCCTAACACCAATGGAACACTCTCACACACTAAAACACAAGAGAGAGAGAGAGAGAGAGAGAGAGAGAGAGAGATGGTGTACAACTTAGCTTCAACTTTATATTTGGCACAAAAAGGAACTTAGAGCTTGCGGAATCAAGTGACAAGATTTGGTTATAGCATCACTAGCACATTGTCTTAGGGTTATGGGAGCCCTCTCACCATCCACCCTCTTACAATGGTAGCCAAACAATAGCCAATGAATCACAAGCAAGAAAACAACAACCTTCAATGAAACAAGTCACCTTATGAAGCTGAATGAGTTTGCCAAGCCAAATTGGAGGAGAAGCGTGAGCCTTTGGACATGAGTTGCACCCAAAACTACCAATTCATTGATGTTGGGGTAGATACAACAATGGTAGGAAGAATATCTTCTACTCGCACTCACTCAAACTAGCTCAAGCTTTTCTATGCACCAAGGTGATGGTGTGTAGAAAGCTTACTCTCTCTTTACAACCAAGATAGAACTGGCGTGTGGTATGCTCAATCTAGTGTGCAATGGTATAGTGATGTCTTTTACAAGGAGGAATGGGTTCTATTTATAGGTTTTAGAAGCCTTGATTAGGACTAAGCCTAATCAATTTTATTAGGAAAGATCAAGGATTATGAATTTCAAATGAGAATGGGGTCTCTCTTTTCTCTTGAGTCACATGGATGTGGGCTCAAGTAAGAGAATTATTGATGTGGTGAAAGGAGAGAAACTTCCATGGGAGTGAGTGAATTTGTTTTACTTGTGCGGTTGCCTACTCCATATGTTGATAGTGTGGGTGCATTTTTACAAGAGAAGTTAGTTGTTAGTGGTAATAATCACTAGAATTGTTAGTGATACATTTACAATGGGTAGGATGAGTTGATTTGATGAAAGAAGAGGGGTGAATTGAAAGAGAATCATTGAGATGGTGAAGCTTTGAAGAAGCTTGAACTCACCCTTGTGTAGATTGTGGAAAAAATGACCGCTGGTCTTCTTCTTCTTCTTCACTTCTTTATGCCGCCGCCACGGTTGACCACCACGATGAATAGAGGATTTGTTGATGAAAAATCCTCAATTTGCAGAAGTTATCATGGTTAAGATGCTGAATTTTAGATATTTTTAGGAGAGGTAAATGAAATTGTAACATAGAAACAATAGAGAGAGACATGGAGAGGGTGTATGTATGTAGAGGTTCATAAAAGAACTATAGGGATGAGAGAGAAGGGTAATGGTGAAGAGGGTGGGAGAAGCCATGGAAGTTTCACGTTTGAGTGAGGGAAGGAGAGGGAGGAATGTGTAAGAGTGAGTAGGTGTGTGGAAAGGTGAGAGAAGACTAAGGGCTACTTGTGAGAAAAGTGGGTAAACTAGGGTCCACTCAAAAGATCATAGCTCACCGCTGGTAGCTCCAAAAATCATGAAAAACATTGAGGTGATTATTCAGAGCGTGGGCTACATTTTCTCTTTTGACCACCGCTCCAAATTCGGAGTGGAGATAGGTGCCAAAATTCTCACCAAAAAGCCTGTTTTTATTCCTGCAAAAGTCTTTTAGTGGTCCCCTCCTTTGTTGAATTTGTACAATGCATCCAAGAGTGAGCCCCTCTTTTGTCATATTATAATACAAATCATCCAAGTTGCCCTTGACCCATGCATAGAGGAGGATTATTGGTGAATAAAGAAATATATACATGGTGGGACTAGTGTATGGACTATTCATGGACTTTAGCTTCAATGAGCACATGGTGTTAGAATAATGAGTAAAAATAATAATTAAAATATGGAGGAGTTATGGATATGGAAAGATATTGGAATCATATGATATGGTCCCTCTTTGAATTATTTTGGGTGAAAGAGGAAAAGGTATGCAAGTAAATAATATAATAAACGTGACCAATGGGTAGAAATCAATTTTTTTGTTTTCACGAGGGTGAGGGTGAAAATGTGGGAGTGATTTGTATAAAGGAAAAATATGAGGTTAGAGTATGTACATATTGGCAAAAAATATAATTATGGTGTAAGAGGATGAAAGAAGGTGTACATAGGTTTAATAAAACACACACCTAAGTAGAAATATTTAAATAAAATACCAAAATAATTATAAAAAATCCCTATATCTAGGCCATATATACAATGAAATATTTACACACAAAGAGGCCATAATATACTTTTATTTTTTTTATTTTTTTTATTTTTGGCTCCACTAGCCTAGTGACTAGCTAGCTGAGGGTTTTTAAGAAGATATGGGAAAAGCCCCCTAACTCACACACGCCTATGTATAGTGAAATGGTAGGGATAGCCATAGCATTTGGGTGAATTTGGTAGGGTGGAGTAACTTACTATGGCAATTATGGAGAGCCGAAAAACGGCTATCATTAGTCCCCCCTTAGATTATGGTACATTCAGGTACCATTTATCTGATCATACAACATGTATATTATGTAACGTCTGTCTTTGTCTGCTCTTATCTTTGAAGAAGCTTTGTTGTATGATTAAAAAACCTTGTGTGATATGGAAGGTTCTCCGAACCAATAGCAAGATGAAATGAAGTGACGGAGTAAACCTCCTCCATTGAGAAAGTTTCCATAAGCACCCCCCAGGATCAAAGATCTTGAAATATCTTTCCCAAAGCGAGATGTATGGTATGGAATCACTTATTGATTTCGGTTGAAGAAACTTGTAGATTTTACCATTGTCCATCATTGCATCTATCACTATGAATGTGATATAAAAGATTGGTTGCTCTTGCTCTTGTGTAAAGTTGATGTATCTGCTATGATCTTCAAGAGCTTGTATGAGCGAATTCCTGAACTGTAGCTCATAAAATTCATTCAACCTGGGTAGGCTCACCAACTCAAAAATTATATGTCCTTCATGATTTAGGAAAGCTTGATCCATGCTTCCAGCTACTATTGGAAGGTATTGCAAATAGTTTACCACATAAGTAGATAATAGACGAAGGTTTCTATTGCTTCCAACACATTGGAAGAGAATAGATTTTGGTACTGATTGATGAAATATCCACATGTAGCAATCAACAAGTTTTTCAACTATGATGAAGACCAGAAGCATCACAATGTGCGACCTCCATACACCAAAGAACCAAATGAAGAAGGTTTGGAAACATCCGTTCATCACCAAGTATTCATGTCCTCCTCCACTTAAGAAGGTATGGTGCCCTCGATGAAAGGTATATGTGAAGAGAGGAGAAGTTGACTTTGAAGAGGTGAAACCCAATGTGAAGATGATTGGGGCTTCCAAAGTTTGGATTTTCTTTCTAAGAGATTGTCCCATGAATGAAGAGCCACCCACTAAAACACCATTGGAGAGAATGATACCCTTCTGACAGTTTCCTTTTATGATTTTATTTTTTACTACTCTCCCTTGTTCTTCATCCCCTTCTAAGCCCCCCCTTTGGCAAGGTTGTAACTCCTCACTTTGTACCACCTCAAAGGTTGATGGATTATTGTTTGATTTTGTGAAAACTTTGGCTTCTTTCATGATAGGTTCCTCCATGCTTAACATACATGGGTCATACCAATGCTTTTCAACATCCTCAAACACTTCTTCAAGATTATCCTCACATGGATTCAACTCACACTCTTCTACTTTGTTTTGGAGTTGGCTTTCCAGGTACACAATCATCTCTTTATGATCAATGTGGTCTATGATCTCTCCACCTATGATTTCATCTTCTTCTTCACTCTCTTCTTTTAGACAAGATACACTCTCAGAACATTCCATAAGATCAAGGTTACCTTCAAGGTCTTCATTCTCTATAGAGACATGTTGCACAAAAGCTTCGTCTGCTCGGACTAGAAATTGATCCTCCACCAAAGGGTTGGATATATCCATTATTGAATCATCAATGCCATTTGAGATATCTTGTGTCGATTTTTGCATGCTTGTGATAAAGGTAGAAGAAAGAGATTCCACATTTGAATCTTGGCCACACACTTTAGCACTTGAATAATCAGCTAGCATGTAAGTAACTTCTTCAACATTTGTCGGAGTAGAAGGAGACAAGTATGGCAAAGGAGATGACTCCTTGATAGAAACACTTTCATGATGGTTGGTTCTTCCAGCATGATGGAAACCATTTTTGATGTAGAAGTGCTTGTGAAACTTCCTTCCGGTAATAGTGGCCGCTTCTTCAAAGGTACAGGGTCCACTACAAGTAACCTTAGTCTTTAGGAAAGGAGACAAACCCGAAATAAATTGATCCATTTTTACATAATCTGGAAATGTAGAACTAAATCCACATCCTTCCTATTGACGAGAAAAAATATCCTCATAAGCATAGTAGTCTTCACCATGTTGTTGAAGTCTCCGTAGTAAAGCCCGTGCTTTCTCCATTGTTGGAACTTTAGAGAATCTGGCCTTCAAAGCTTTGGAAATTTGGGTATATCCATCTTCAATCTGAGAAGACATACTCCAAAACCATTGCTCAGTGTTGCCTCTAAGGCATAGCAATAGAAAATCCCCTTCAATGTCATCCCTTTTACCAAGGATATGACAAACCATTCTAAAATCAGCAAGAAAATCATCAGCATCTTCTTCTGGATTTCTGAAGAATATTGGGATATCATCAAAGGTATAGCGTTTCATAGTCTCTCAATGCTAGAACCACACAAAGATTAGTTCCAAACAATCATCAACTAACTACACAAAGTTTTGAAAGGTCTTTCAGCATGAATTCTAGATTCTTAAGTGAAAATGTTTTCTTCCTTTCTTATGTTATGCATAATCCGAACCATATTCTAGATCAATTTTTGTTTCCTTGAAATTAAAATCGGTCATACATGTTTCCATGATTCATATAATCTACTTGATTATGCTGAAGGTTGAGCCTTCACAAAACATACACAAGCCTGTCCTCAGTGGGGGCACCAAAATTGAGGCGGTCCGGGGCGGGCAACAAGAAGAGCAACCTCTAGACACGCTTCAAGGCTCCCGTGCTGCTCAATGGGGCTAGGGCACAACAAAACACAAACCAAAACAACAAACCCACAGCCAAATCCCAACTACACAAGGGGCACCACCTAGTTTAAGAGCGAACTAGGACGCAAAAGAGGAGAATCGTTAGAGCAACCCACAAACAAGCAAGGAATTTACACTAACCGTAACACCAATGGAACACTCTCACACACTAAAACACGAGAGAGAGAGAGAGAGAGAGAGATGGTGTACAACTTAGCTTCAACTTTATATTTGGCACAAAAAGGAACTTAGAGCTTGCGGAATCAAGTGACAAGATTTGGTTATAGCATCACTAGCACATTGTCTTAGGGTTATGGGAGCCCTCTCACCATCCACCCTCTTACAATGGTAGCCAAACAATAGCCAATGAATCACAAGCAACAAAACAACAACCTTCAATGAAACAAGTCACCTCATGAAGCTGAATGAGTTTGCCAAGCCAAATTGGAGGAGAAGCATGAGCCTTTGGACATGAGTTGCACCCAAAACTACCAATTCATTGATGTTGGGGTAGATACAACAATGGTAGGAAGAATATCTTCTACTCGCACTCACTCAAACTAGCTCAAGCTTTTCTATGCACCAAGGTGATGGTGTATAGAAAGCTTACTCTCTCTTTACAACAAAGATAGAACTGGCGTGTGGTATGCTCAATCTAGTGTGCAATGGTATAGTGATGTCTTTTACAAGGAGTAATGGGTTCTATTTATAGGTTTTAGAAGCCTTGATTAGGATTAAGCCTAATCAATTTTATTAGGAAAGATCAAGGATTATGAATTTCAAATGAGAATGGGGTCTCTCTTATCTCTTGAGTCACATGGATGTGGGCTCAAGTAAGAGAATTATTGATGTGGTGAAAGGAGAGAAACTTCCATGGGAGTGAGTGAATTTGTTTTACTTGTGCGGTTGCCTACTCCATATGTTGATAGTGTGGGTGCATTTTTACAAGAGAAGTTAGTTATTAGTGGTAATAATCACTAGAATTGTTAGTGATACATTTACAATGGGTAGGATGAGTTGATTTGATGAAAGAAGAGGGGTGAATTAAAAGAGAATCATTGAGATGGTGAAGCTTTGAAGAAGCTTGAACTCACCCTTGTGTAGATTGTGGAAAAAATGACCGCTGGTCTTCTTCTTCTTCTTCGCTTCTTTACGCCGCCGCCACGAATGACCACCACGATGAAAAGAGGATTTGTTGATGAAAAATCCTCAATTTGCGGAAGTTATCATGGTTAAGATGCTGAATTTTAGATATTTTTAGGAGAGGTAAATGAAATTGTAACATAGAAACAATAGAGAGAGACATGGAGAGGGTGTATGTATGTACAGGTTCATAAAATAACTATAGGGATGAGAGAGAAGGGTAATGGTGAAGAGGGTGGGAGAAGCCATGGAAATTGCAGGTTTGAGTGAGGGAAGGAGAGGGAGGAATGTGTAAGAGTGAGTAGGTGTGTGGAATGGTGAGAGAAGACTAAGGGCTACTTGTGAGAAAAGTGGGGAGACTAGGGTCTACTCAAAAAATCATAGCTCACCGCTGGTAGCTCCAAAACTCATGAAAAAAATTGAGGTGATTATTCAGAGCCTCGGCTACAGTTTCTCTTTTGACCACCGCTCCAAATTCGGAGTGGAGATAGGTGCCAAAATTCTCACCAAAAAGCCTGTTTTTATGCCTGCAAAAGTCTTTTAGTGGTCCCCTCCTTTGTTGAATTTGTACAATGCATCCAAGAGTGAGCCCCTCCTTTGTCATATTATAATACAAAGCATTCAAGTTGCCCTTGATCCATGCATGGAGGAGGATTATTGGTGAATAAAGAAATATATACATGGTGGGACTAGTGTATGGACTATTCATGGACTTTAGCTCAATGAGCACATGGTGTTAGAATAATGAGTAAAAATAATAATAATAATATGGAGTTATGGATATGGAAAGATATTGGAATCATATGATATGGTCCCTCTTTGAATTATTTTGGGTGAAAGAGGAAAAGGTATGCAAGTAAATAATATAATAAATGTGACCAATGAGTAGAAATCAATTTTTTGTTTTCACGAGGGTGAGGGTGAAAATGTGGGAGTGATTTGTATAAAGCAAAAATATAAGGTTAGAGTATGTACATATTGGCAAAAAATATAATTATGGTGTAAGAGGATGAAAGAAGGTGTACATAGGTTTAATAAAACACACACCTAAGTAGAAATATTTAAATAAAATACCAAAATAATTATAAAAAATCCCTATATCTAGGCCATATATACAATGAAATATTTACACACAAAGAGGCCATAATATACTTTTATTTTATTTTTATTTTTTATTTTTTGGCTGAACTAGCCCAGTGACTAGCTAGCTGAGGGTTTTTAAGAAGATATGGGAAAAGCCCCCTAACTCACACACGCCTATGTACAGTGAAATGGTAGGGATAACCATAGCATTTGGGTGAATTTGGTAGGGTGGAGTAACTTACTATGGCAATTATGGAGAGCCGAAAAACGGCTATCACCAGCATGCTATAATAGACGTATGGGTTCTTTGCTTGGAAGGTGTCAGCCCCATCCTTTGTCAATAGGCATCTCCTAAGAGTCGCGTCATACTTTCTTTCTCAAAATTTGTCCGACATACTAGCAATAGTACGCAGTAACAACATGGTAGCACAAGTCTAAAGAAGCATCTCTCAGTGGTTCCTGTGTCATGGCAGATAAATCATAGGCCGATTGCATGGCGTTGCAAGGATTTTAGTACGCTTTGCGGATCAAAGTTTTCCTGCTTTCTTTTTCCTTCTTTTGGTTGATATCGCATCCATGAAAGCTCCCTCTCCCGGTTCATCTCTGGCCCTGACGTGAAAGTCTAGAAATCGTGCGAGACGTTGGCATGCAATGAGATTTCTAGTTAGGGGAGGAGGAAGGCGGGCGTCAGAGAGAGAGAGAGTGTGTGTGTTGGGGTTTGTGGAAGGGCCAGCCATACGCACGTGAAGAAGCAGATGAGAGCGCTATCGTGGGCTTGGAGGGCTCTCTGAATGTACTAGGAATCTGTCAAACTAATGCATTTTATTGCTAGGACGTCCCTACAATTTGAAAGATGACTTCAAGCACCCACATCTTCAAATTGGATGTGACCTTGGAAATCACTAAGGAGTTCAAGAATGTGGAAGATAAAGGACCCGTGACATGGCTTGGTCGTTTTGTTCGACAATTTCAACTACTTGATAATGTCGAATTGGATGATGTGAAAGTTGTAATTGAAGCTGTTGTGCTAACCGTCACTATCCCTAAGAGACACCAAGTGAAAACCGCCGCCAGAAATGTGACAGTTATAAGCAAGCTTTAACAAACCTAGCTACTTATTTAATGTGCTAGTTGTTGTTGTTGCTTGCTTCATTAGAAAAAAATGTAAAAAGGAAATGGTATAGTTGTGTCAATGTGCGTCTTGCTTTGTCTGAAAAAATGGAAAACGAAGTTATATATCGATTGCCAATGTGTGTCTTGTCTAAGCCTATCATAGATGAGTCACCCCTTTGTGGTCTTCTTACAAGGTTTACTGCATCAGGAGTGTTGGGTGCTCTCGATCAATTTGCATGAGTAGGCGGTATGCATTGCCATGGAAATAGCATGCCTATGTATTCTTTAGATCTTTGTAGAGTTGTTTTTGGAGACAGACTTGGGCCATATTTTTCAGTTACTTTTTGAAACAATTGTGCGGCGTGCCTCGTGCATGGTTGCACATATACCAGTGATTTGTCTTACATGCAACTATGTAACTCTTTCGATAACTATGCCAAAATGATGACTTTTGCAAAGAGAGAGAGAGAGAGAGAGAGAGAGAGAGAGAGAGAGAGAGAGAGAGAGAGAGAGAGAGAGAGAGAGAGAGAGACGGAAGGAAACTCACTAAATCATACCAGAATCATATGGAAATTAAGGAACACCATCCCCTCACTAGGATACACTTGTCCCTAAGCCTCAACACTCAAAATCCTAGCTCTAAACCCATCCATGGAAAACACGTATAAAGGCATAGAAAAAATTGAAATCTATGAGTACCGATACGTAGCTTATGTTGCTACGATTCTAATGACTACTTGCACAAAGAAAACAGACATCCTTTGATATACTTACGACCACGAGTAGCTCGTAGATCATGGGTGTGTATACTCTATTCTATGAGGAATTTGGGCAATAAAAAATTGTGCCTATGCACATCTTGTAATGTATCCCTATTATGAATACACAATCAATGCATTGAAAATATTTATGATATCCAAGATGTGGGTATAAGCAATTCGCTTATTGGCATTTGCTCGTGAAGCTTCCTACTCTAAGCATTTTGACGGCATTTGAAGCTCCTGTGTCTTTTGCTTGATTGAAGGTTGTAGAGCTTTAAGGCTTACTTATCTATTTGATGCTTCTTTGGAATCCAGTTTAGCCTTGTGGTTGGTTGTCGTATTTTCATTGTTCCTGAATAGTGGGTTCTTTCTAGCTGTACTATAACCATAGGAGGAATTGAGAAAGAATTCAAGCGGTGATGCAATAACAACAATGTTGTTGGTTTCCTTTGAGACCCACTTCTTTGTGATTTCTGGTAGTTTCATTGGTGTTGCTCGTTGGGGAACCCATACTTGTCCCTGCTTAGTTTGTGTTTGAAGAGACTTATTTGGGATCCACCTTGTCTTTGTTTGAGTCTTTAGTAGTCTTTGCTTCAGCTCTTGTACTCTTGGTTGAGGACAAGATTCAGACTTTGGGAGTTGATACTTTGGGAGTTGACAATTCACTCGTTTTGGAATCCAAATGAACTCTCGACCTCTGTGTGCTTGAGTCAACTTCTTTGCAACCCAAATCTGATTTGTGAAAACTTGCAACTTTGTGTTTTTCCTAGTTGCTCTTGTAGGCTTTGACTATTTTCCTTGTGGTGTTGGATCTTGTGGATTTTCATCCAAGATCTATACCTTCTTTTGACCAATCTGGTTCTTTTGTATCTAGATATGTCGAACTTTTTGGTTTAGAGTTGTTGTTCTTTTCTCTTGGACTTCCTTGGTTGTTACAAAAGCTACTATTGAGGGTGATGACCTAAGTATCTGGTAGGGGATGTCATAAGAATCATCACTATCGTTGCTATTCTCATCAAGGTTACATTCTAGCACTTTCCCTTTGTGGTTTGGCTGGTTATGGAAAGTTACTATTTACTTTTGGGATGACTTGGGTATCCACTTGATTAGAGCGTCGGTAGTTGGTCGACATGGTTGTGCTCTTTTTGGTCGAGTCTTTTCTTCATATATAGGAGCCATGTAAGAGGATTTATGTTGTAGTTGCACTTCCACGGAGGATTTTGAAATCCACTTTTGATGCACTTTATTCTTGTAGCAAAGACATTTTTTCGTGGGTCTTTGATATGGACAATCATAAAACCGCACTTAGTAAAAGTTTTGATTTTGTCACTTGCTGGGTCATCCTGATTTTTGATGTTTGCATCTTCTTCATGCTCCAAGTGTTCTACACAGTTGTAGAATTGGTCTTCTTCTTCGTCTTTATTTTCTTGGATTACACTAACTGCAATATAACGACATCATAGCCATTTTCATCACAAATACTTGTTGTTGGATCGTCTTGAGTAGCGCACACATCAAGAGTAGCCAAGATGTGTTCCCATTCAAGTGGCTCTAATTCTTCCTCAGGAAAGGGTTCAGGGATGTAATCCATATCTTCAATTTCCCTTTCTTCCTCTTGCTTTAAGCTTCCACATTGTGAAGCTCCACATATCCACAGTTTCTTAGGCTTACCCAACCATGCTAGAAGTTCTAATCCTCCTACAATAGCGGAATCAAACTCCTCCATAGGTCCTTCAGGTTTAGCCTTGTTGTGGTTTCCATATGTCTCAGGTATGGTCATATCCCTAGTCTTGGACCATTTTCAATTGTCGCATGAATGATATTCCCAAATGATGTCATACTTGTTCTTCTTCCCAAAGTCAACAATAGCAAAGGTTTGCTCATAATCAATTCCACAAGAAGTGACAACTACTTTTTCTAGCAGTCCTATGGGCCTCTCCATGTGTCCATCTACAAGTTTCAGTTTCATCCTTGTAGCCCTAATTATTGGTTTTTCCCATTTTTCTAGACCTCGTTTGTTGTGATGGATTTCCATGGTTTTTACACCTTGGAATTCCACAGAAAGAGTGGTGTTCCCATCTTCTCCTTCATAATACTTGCTTACCTTGTTTAATGGAATTGGTCTTTTCTGACCTGTGGATACTGGTTTTTGGGTGCCCTAATAGATTGGATTTAGGAAACCTGGAAAAACTCAGTCTTATTGCCTGCAAGCTTTTCTCCTAGCTATACTTGACTCAATTTGGAGTTGTCTATCAGAAGTTACAGTAGTTTTGGTGAACTGCACTTGGGACAACACTCAAAATAGTTCCAGAATCAAGGATTTTTGCTAGTATATTGACCCAAATTTGTTGAAACTTGGTCACTAGGCTTCTTTTATTCCGGTAAATAGTTGTGTGAGCTCAGATGTAACTTTTGACCTCTACTTTGACACTTGAGACATCATACGCGTATAAAGTCTATGTGCCAGATTTTGACAAAATTTTGTATGTGAGCTCTCCTTGATGTCCTCTACCCACCGCAAGTTTCAGTTTGTGAATTTGACCTTTATTTTGACAGTTGAGACATTATACGCGTATAAACTCTTTTGTGGCAGAATGAGGTGACTTTTGTTCCACTGATTCCTTATCACTCAAGCAACTCTCAACAAGTTTCAAAATTCAATCTGGACATTTTTAAATCAAGTTAAGACCAATACAATCTGGAATCCGCAGTTTTCCGTCTTTCGCTCTTTATTAGCCCAAATAAGCTCCAAATTCTATGAAATTTTTGCTAGAGACTTGTTTTATGCTCTAGGACACTAAGAGGTACACTCAAATGTCTGTTTTGACCCAAATCTGGTCTATGAGACTTATGTGTGTATAAAGTCTTTTGGCCCAAAATTCACTTAGATTTCTACCCAAGGTACTCCTTGATGCATACAACAAGAATATGTGATTACATCAAATTCTATATGTCAAAACTGCTCAGGATCACCTCTTTTTCACCTTTTCCTTCTTGTGTCTACAAGTTCTCTTTAAGTGCAAAAGTATGTGTGCAATTGAGTTGAAATTTTGCAAGCAAGCTTAAAACATCATTTCCCAACCCCCTATGTGGTTAAAAGTGAAATTTGACTTTCAGATCTAGCCTTGAGACATCATATGCATATGAAATCTATGTGCTCATAAATGGCCCAATTTTGGTATATGAGCTCTCCTTCATGTTCTCAACACCCTCGTATGCTCATATCTAAATTTTGGTCTCTAAAAGTGCCCTCTAGACATCATATGCATATAAAGTCTAACTGGTCCAAATGAAGTGGGTTTCACTCCAGAGGTTCCTCACAACACTAGCAACTCACAACAAGTTTCAGATTTGAATTTGAACACTTTTTGAGGAAGTTATGGCCAATACAAGCATTCACTTTCCTAGATGTGTCTTTTGGTCTTTGCAAGCCCAAAAGTGATCCAAATTTGATGAAAATTGGCCCATATGCTTCCTAAATGTTGTAGATCACAAAGGTACACTGAGATGTAATTTTTTGCCCCAGATCTGGCCTCTAAGACATCACATGTGTATGAAGTCATTTACTCAAATTTCAATTCTATTTCTACCAGAGGTGCCCCTTAGTGTGTAGAACAAGAATATGTGCTTACAACAAATTTTGGATGTCAAAACTGCTCAAAATTAGGAGTTTTCACAAGGAAATCCTAAGAAAGAGTAAAATCCCCTTAACTCTCAATCTATATCTCCAAATGATTTGAAATTTGGTAGGTGTGCTCAACACATCATGTAGGAGATGGGTATAATGTCAAAAGTGCAAAATTCTTGCCAGAATCACTCTTGAGACATCATATGCGTGTGATGTCTATTCATAGTTTCTTGGCCAAAATTCATCCACAAGCATTCCCAAGTCTCTAGCAATGTCTTTTAAGAACTTCTATCAATTTTCATGCAAAAATATTATCAAAATCTCAAGTTTTTTTCTATTTTTTGTTTCACACACTCCGTCTTTTGTCTTTTGGGTGTCAAGAGTTGGTAGAAACTCTAGTCTCAATGTAAACTTAGGATAGAACCCCCCTTCTGAACACACTGGTGCAGTCATATTTCTCAAATCTAGTATCCAAATGCCCTTTGAGACTTTATACACATATAAAGTCTACGTTTGAAAAATTTTAAATTTTCTGCACATAACCCTTGCACTTGCCCTCATATATGCTCAACATCAATCATTCATACAAAAATATCAACAGAAATCTATTTTTTATATTTTTTTCTCAACAATAGACTTTTTAGAGATCATGAATGCAAACAAGCACTTACCAAATAGACCAGTCTTGAATAGCTCTAGATCAAAATCAAATCACTTACCTAGAGCTACTCCCACAAATCATATGGGGTTTTGCATCTATGAGTAGAAAAATGGTTCAATGCCACACACAGACTAGCAAACACTTTTATCACCTCACAAACCACTCACCTACCACAAAAACTATTCTAATCTACAAATCCTAGCTAAATCTACTTAGTCGCACACCCTCGGCAAGACACATGCTTCCTCGCTATCCACTTGATCGCGAAATTCCATATCCACTTAAGAAAAATGCCTCCTTTAGCCGAAACTGAAGCAAGCTATTGAGATGTAGAGATAAAGAGAGAGAGACGAAACAAGAGACACACCATATATGCTCCCAAAGACTGATTCATATTAAGGACAAGATACAAATATATAGGTGAGACCAAGTTCAGTAGAGCGAGCCATATATAGCTCCAACACCCCCACTCAAACAAAGGTCTCTAGCTTTGGATGAAAAAACCCTTGGGGTGTTCAAGGGAAAAACCCAAGCCCCTATACAATGTGAAATATGAACCAGCGGTGATGTTGTGAAAGTGAATTGTGCATCTATGTACAAATATTCAAGTGACTTAGATATCACAAGGTGCAAATGTGGAGTGTGCATAGTGCATGGTACCTAAAAGATTACAATGTCATATGTACAAAGCTATTACAATAGAAAAGAAGCTAATCTAGAAAGAGTGAAGCCGAAGCAACTCCAAGCTCCGAGCCCAAGAGGATGAAATGTGACTCATTGAGGCCTTTGGTCAAAATGTCTGCAATCATCTGGTCACTTGGACAGTGTTCAACCATAATGGTTCCCTTGCGTACTTCGTACCTGACATAATGATAATGTACAGCAATGTGCTTTGACTTATTATGTTGAACATAGTCTTTTGCAAGACTAATAGCACTTTGGTTGTCACACCGCAAGGGTGTGCTAGAAAGAGGAGAGTGACCAATATCAACCAGCATTTGTCACACTACAAGAGGTTCTTCATATTAGCGACGCTCACACAGCGACGCTCAAAAAAAAAATTCCCGGCGTCGCTATGAGCGTCGCAAATTTACAAAGAATTTTGCAACGCTCATAGCGACGCTTATAGCGACGCTCATAGTGACGCCGGCTGGGGTAAAAAAATAACCGAGCGCGCCCAAAAACTCAGATCTGAGTTTTTCGGCGCCCTCAAGCAAGGAGCAGGTAACGCTCTCCCTCTCTCTCTCTCTCTCTCTCTCTCTCTCTCTCTCTCTTTCTTCTCCACACACACACACACACACACACACGAGGAGAGGAAGGAGAGCCAGGTATGCTCCTTCCCTCTCCTCATTCTCATGTTCCCTTCCCCTCTTTCTCTCTCCCTCTCTCTCTCTCTCTCACACACACATAGTGTTTTTGAGAGAGAGAGAGAAAGAGAGAGAGAGAGAGAGAGAGAGTACAAACAAAAACAAAAACGCACACACACATACATAAACAAAGAATGCACACACACATTGAGAGAGAAAAAGAGAGAGAGAGCATGCATAAACAAAAAATGCACGCATTGAGAGAGGAAAAGAGAGAGAGAACATGCATAAACAAAAAACGCACACATTGAGAGAGGAAAAGACAGAGAAAACATGCATACGATCCAAAAAAACGTACACACATTGAGAGAGAAAGAGAGAGAAACTAATTTAACGTCGTAGGAAACTAATTAAAATTAAAAGACCTAGAGATCTAGCCGATGAGGAGTTGAACTGAAGACCTATTATTCAAGAGGGAAATGGCATAATCAATCTATCATACTTGGCATGGGTGATAGAAAGGTTATACCATTTATCTCTTTTTATTGGCACACACATCCACACACGCGCACACACACAAGAAGAAGAGAGTTATAACGTCGTAGGAAACTATCTTAAAAGACGTTAAAGATTAGGTTATATGTAGACTTACATTAAATTAGATTTAGGTTTATTTTTAACTAGATTTATGTTTATTTAAGCTAGATTTAGATTTACGTTATATTAGATTAGATTTAGGTCTCCATAGACTACGATGCCTGCATGAAGCGGGTGAAGAAAGCCCTCAATAGAATATAGGGTATTGCTGCCTTCACTCATGGTGGGCTCCGTCGATCCAAAAGTACTGGTGAAATGTCTTCAGAAGATAGGGAAGAAGGTGGATCTTCAGGGCGGCAAGAGTCACTACATCCCCGACACAATGACCATCTAGACAACCTCTAGTCATTAGACTTACGTTAAATTAGATTTAGCTTTATTTTTAGTTAGATTTACGCTTATTTACGTTAGATCGAGTCCACGCAAGAATTACTTACGGTTTAGGGTTTAGAGTTAGACGAACAGTGAAAAGATCTACTGTGAAAAGATGTTAAGATGAAGTGAAGTGCTACAGCTAGAGAAGAGGCAAAGGGATTTTGTCCACTACATGCAGTATCATGTAGACGTGGGTGTGTAGATTTCTTGTACCCACAAATATAGGTATTGACCAATAAAGACGAGATTATAACCCGGTGGTTCTGATCTCCGTGCACCTCTAGACCGAGGTGTGCGGGGATTGGACATGACTAGAGAATGTGAGGTAAAGAGAGAGAGAGAGAGAGAGAGAGAGAGAGAGAGAGAGAGAGAGAGAGAGAGAGAGAGAGAGAGAGAGAGAGATAAGACGAAGAATTCCAATAGAATATTAAATTTGTTGTCCAGGTTATAAGTTTTTTATCCTCATTATGAGTAGCGACGAGGATGTGGGACCGTCCAACCGAAACACCTATCTCTCAACGAGGGTCTTATGTCCTTGTAATCAATGCAAGCATGCTGTGCGACGGACAAGACGTGTTTCTTTGCAGCACGTTCGCGAATTTGGCGAGTTCGATCCATCTATTATAGATCGAGTTGTTGCCAATTATAACTCGTCGGACTCTGACGCTGGCCAACAAGCAGCAATCTTGCAACCCAATAGACGTGTTCGCAGGCGCTTTGGTCAAGCAGCATATGTGAGGCCACAAGATGTAGCCTTTGACAGCTCGGGGGATGATCATGCAGAGCACATTCGCAACGAGGCAATGTTTGAGCCCGAGATTGATGAAATGATCGAGACGATCATGGATTCAGAAAGGCTTATCTATGATGATATGAAAAGTGAAGCCGATACGTCATTGTATAATGGAGCACGTATGTCTAGATTGAAAGCACTCCTGGTTCTTCTCAACATGCAGGCAAAGTTTGGATGGAGTGACACTAGCGTCACAACGCTTTTCAGGTGATCTATTACAATTAGTTTACTTTAATAGAACTCTAAATGTATAATGATCTGATAGATTTTTACACGACTGTATCATATTTTTATGTTGTGTAGATTGCTGAAAGAGCACATACTACCAGCTGACAATGTGATGCCAGATTCCCGAGATGAAGCAAGAAAGATTTTGCGAAACTTGGGGATGGATTACAATTCTATCCACGCTTGTCCTAATGACTGCATTCTTTTCAGAGGGCAATACACAGACATGGAGAAGTGTCCGAAATGTGATTCCGAAAGATATCGAGTAGATCTCCACGGGACAAAAATTCCACAAAAGGTTTTGCGACATTTTCCTTTGCTTCCTCGCATCAAGCATTTCTTCGAATGTAAGTCCATGGCCGCCCTAGCATCATGGCATGAGGAGAATAAATCTTCGGATGGTGTGCTACGAATTCCTGCAGATTGCGCAGCCTGGAAACATATAGATGGAACATGGTCGGATTTTGCCAGGGAAGCTCGAAATTTGCGCTTAGGCCTGGCTATGGATGGCGTAAATCCATTTGGTCAAAGATCAACATCTTACAGTGTATGGCCCGTTGTCATCGTCAACTACAACATTCCCCCGTGGTTGACTACGAAGAAGGGGCACCTATGGCTAAGCTTGATTGTGCCAGGGCGATATAAAGTGGGGAATATGGATGTGTATCTTCGTCCACTATTGGAAGAGCTACAACAATTGTGGATTGGCATAGAGGTGGTGGATATGAGCCGACACACAGGACGACGGAATGCTTTGATGAGAGGCATTCTAATGTGGACCATGCATGACTATCCCGGGCTAACAGAATGCTCAGGTGATCTATTGACACTCCTCACTCAGACACTGTAAATATTTTTTTTTGCCATAGTTGATCTATTATCATGTGTATACATGCAGGGCTTCAAACAAGCGGATATAGAGCATGTGTCACATGTGGACCTAGACTGAATGCACGTAGGGCACCCTCACTGAAGAAGCAAATCTACGAAGGTCATCATGTGTTACGCGACGGCTTTTTGGGAAGAGAGCCACCAAGGATGTCTGCACAAGCATGGTTAGAGCAGAAGGAGATGTGCGATGACGGATTGCCTCCAGGGATGAAGAGACTATCTCTATGGTACGAGTTACCATACTGGCTCCGACTCATGATCAATCACTTGCTCGATCCAATGCACATATTCAAGAATGTGGGTAATCTACTATGGGACCATTTGACCGGCAAGAAAGATACTTTGGGAGCCAGAGTTGACCTTAGAAATGTGGATCGTATGGAGCAATATTGGCCGCAAACAGCGTCTGATGGATCGATAAAACTCCCTAAAGCACCATGGATTTTCACAGGAGCCCAAGAACGCAAAGTAAAAGAGGCCATTCGATCTTTGCGGACCCCCACTGGCGTAATGCACTCGCTCCGAACGTGTTTTACTAAAGAAGGAAAGCTTACCGGTTTGAAGTCACACGATTGGCATAAAATGTGTCAGGTACGTTCATAGTGGACTTTAATATCATTGCATAAAATGTGGACTTTAATATCATTGCTGCACATACTTTACAGTTTATTTTACCGGTTGCCATTGAGGGATGTTTGTCTCTCGACATCCGTAACACAATCTACAAACTTGCAAAGCTGGTGCAATGGATCTCACAAAAGGAGATCAACGTAGACTCCATACCATTCGCCAAACTAAATGCTGCGGAGCTTGTGTGCATGTTTGAGAAACATTTTCCTACTACAATGCTAACCATTCAGGTGCATCTTCTTGTTCACATAGTTGATGAGGTGGAAATAGCTGGCACAGTTCATTCCAGATGGATGTTCTTCTTAGAGCGTTTCATGAAAACGCTTAAGGGATATGTGCGTCAAAAGGCACGTCCGGAGGGTAGCATGGCAGAAGGTTGGTTGGTATCAGAGTCCCTAGTGTACATTGGAGAGTGGCTAGACGGATTTGATAAATCCCGGGACACGCTATGGCGAACCATAGATGATGAGCGCATATCTGGGATTGTCATGTGCAATCTCGGTGTTGAGAAGAAGATGACAGAAGATCTAGAGGCTAAAATCAACCGATTTTGCATGCTTCACAATCCAGTGATGCAAAAGTGGATTTCACAATATGAGGATGCAAAGCAAGAGCGACAAAGGGCACGAATCGAGTGGAGACGGGGAAGACGACCACCGATGCACTATCCAGCGGTTCTGGAGAGCCTACCAACCTTCATGAGCTTAAGATGGTTGCACAACCAATTGAAAAGCGCACAACAATGCGGTGACGAAGTGTGTGAAGAAGAGTGGGAGTACTCTCGGGGTTGCGCGACCAAGGTAAGTTTGCAATGTACGACTAGCAAGTGACTTTATTTATAAACGTTTGAATGGCCACTCATAATCTTTGTTCGTTGTAGTATAAGTCATACACAGGAGCATGGTGTAAAGGTCGACATTTTAGGGTGGAACGAATCGACAAAAAGCGTTTTACTCAAGATTGTGGAATCATGGCAAAATTTGAAGAGTCTAGTCGACGACGTTCCTCTGATGCAGATCCTGTGGTGGCGGAACTCACTTACTTCGGCACGCTGCAAGAGATTTTGAGGATCGATTACAGAGGATTTTTTGTCGACTTGTTCGACGTGCAATGGTTCAAGATAATCATGGAGGGTCGCAACGCTACTGTGCGTAGAGGAGAGTCTGGTTTTCTTGAGGTGGATTCTACTAAGAAATGGACTGACCTAAGAGACACTTTCGTACTACCCGAGCATTGTGAACAAGTAAGTATGTAAATAGTTAACATCCCCCTTTTACAAGTTATGTGCTTGAAAGCTCTCATGTAAGTTATGTGGCTCTGGCAGGTAGTATTTCATCCTACAAAGTCTACATCAAACTGGTGGTACGTCATAGAGGTAGCCCCTCGTAGTGCAAGGACTTATGAAGGCTACCATGTGCCAATCACAACGACATCAATGGAGGAGATCAGAGAAGATGCTCAATCAGAAGCCGCTGCGGTGGTGCCAGACGAGCATCAAGATGCTACTACTCTATATGGGGTGCATGCAGAGGAGCTACAAAATGAAACAGAGGATATGTGTTTAAACGGAGAGCTCTATATAGATATAGGAAGTTATGCTGAGTTATGCGAGGATGAGAGAGAGATCTCTTAAAGCCACAAATATTGTATTTGAACAATTTTGCTCCGTGTTGTAAAAGCTCTGGCTCTCTAAGTACCTTCCATGGTGTATAACGCTCTTTTCTACTCGCGCTCACATCTTTTGATTGAAAATTCTGAGTTTTCGACTTGCCTCTTCTATCACTCGATTCATTGCGTCATTGTATTTATATGCGTCATTACGTCATTGTATTTAATGGTCTTTGCGTCATTGTCTACTCTATTCATTCAATATTAAGTTTAAATATTCTTGTGTTTAATGCAGGTATGGATGATGAGGAGTTTCTTTCTTCTTTGTCACCGCAGCAGAGACAGTGGTACGTGGAGCGTCATCGCTCTGGCGCATCATCACGCGTTCCTACACCATCCGCATCTCCCTCTCTTTCGGAGTATTCGGCGCGCTCCGAAGCTTCGGCGTTGACGAGACGAGCTTCACACTCGTCTAGACACCGGCGCTCTAGTGGTGGCAGTGGCGGTTGTTGTGGGGATTCCGCCACCGATGCCTCCACACCGCCTCGTGTTCGACGAGGCTCTTTACCCTCCCCTTCTTTGCCCGCCCCCACACCAGCCACAGCATCGCCATCTACGCCAGGTTTTGCACGGCTGACTATTCCTAGAAGCTACACACCTCTACCTACTCCGCCAGGAGCCACCCCACTCGACACTCCTTGCTTCGGGGCCCAGACGCCGGTGGAGACACCTGACGTCCGTACCCCCATCGACACGCCGCTAGAGACCCCTGCCGGGACACCCAGGTTCATGCGTCACCGGCCAGAGGGCTTGCCTTACTCCGTCGACATCAGCGGCGGCATCATCATGGATGATGACGGCAAGAAGGTGATCTCGCGCATGCGTGGTCTTTGCTCTCAGCTGTTTAGACACTATATACTAAACAAATGGAGTGAAGTAACAAGTGATTTAAAAAACAGAGTCATCAGCATACTTCATGATGAGTTTCCCGTTCCAACACGGGATCAGCGCTTCAATGAAGACCTGATGAAGATTCGAATGCGCGAATACTGCAAACACAAGCGTTCCGAAGTGCAAAAAGCAATCAAGAATGGGTGGAATAGGCCAGATTGGCTGGCCAAAGAAGATTGGAAGAATGCGAAGAAAGCAGCGCGCGAGAATCCCGACAAGTGGAAGCAACAAAAGGATGCAGCCAGAGCGCGAGTAGAGGCAGGGAGCTTGCACCACTTGGGGAGAGGTGGATGGGCATCATTTGAGGCCGATTTTGTAAGTCTTTTCACATTGCTCTTTATGCATGTTTGATAGTTTAGGGTTTATGAGTTTTTTAGTTCTAACATAATGAAATCTTTGTATGTTTTGACAGTGGTCGATGATAGGACGTGATCCCACACCGTACGAGCGCGAGTACGCAGGCAGGAAGGGCTTAAACGCTCTGATGGACATTCTCAGTTCTCGCGGCGGCATGGTTAGTATTAGGGTTTACTCTATTTTATTTTTTGTATTATTTTATAAATGTCGTTATATGTTTATACTTATTGAAAGCTGTCTTATTGTCTTTTTTTGCAGAATCCGACAGATACGCCGCTTGGACGCGATGAGACATCTGACTAAACGACGTCAGTTTAGCCGTAGCTAGATAGCATTAGTTTAGGGTTTCTCATAGCTTATGTATCATGAGACGGATTTTATACGTCTTTTTGAACCATGTATATTATTACATTTGTCACCGCAGTTCCTTTTGCCAATCAATTCTTTATGCCTATGATGTTGTACAATTGTCATTATTACATTTGCCAATCAATTCATTTTGCCTATGATGTGTACAATTGTCATTATTACATTTGCCAATCAATTCATTTTGCCTATGATGTGTACAATTGTCAATTTTGCAAACAATGCGTCTTGTGGGTGACTATTTTGGGTCTATTGCCCTGCCACCAAAAAAATATTCTCTCGGGCGTCGCTATAAGCGTCGCTATTTATGGCTCTGTAGCGTCGCTATGAGCGTCGCTATAGTCTGCAGTGTAAACGTCGCTATAAGCGTCTCTATAGGCGTCGCTATATGCGTCGCTATATAGCGACGCATATAGCAACGCCTATAGCGACGCTCTCGTAGCGACGCTCGTAGCGACGGTTTTAGCGACGCCGGGGGTTATAAAAACCCAATGTATTTCCGTCGCTAACAGTGTCACAAGAGCACACAACCTCTTGTAGTGTCGAAGACAAATCAACTCACGAGCTGCAAGTGATGCCGCAACATATTCAGACTCAGTCGTAGAAACTGTAACACAACGTTGTTTCTTGCTGGTCCAAGAAATAAGACAACCATTTATAAAGAAGCAATTTCCACTAGTAGATCGCATAGATAAATGTGAGCTTGCCCAGTCTGCATCTGTGTAACCCAAAAGAGAAAGAGATTGCATAGAATCCGATGTGAGTTGTCGTCGATAGACTAAACCAAAATCTATAGTGCCTTTCAAGTATTTCAATACACGCTTTGCAGCAGACCAATGCTTAAGAGAAGGACATGCAAGATGTTGTCCAAGATAGTTAGCAGCAAACAGAATATCAGGACGAGTGTTCATGCCAACAAACTGAAGACATCCAATCAAGTTAGCATAAGGTTGATTTGTGACAAGTTGACCGCCATTGTCAGAAGTATTCTTCTTAGAGCTCGCAAGACAAGGTGTGTTGGCTGAATGTGCAGATTCCATACCAAATTTTTGAATAGTATCTGCAATAAATTTTGACTATCGAAGGAATAAAATACCTTTTGTACGGTTCCGTTGGATTTGAATGCCAAGACAAGAGTGAATCTCTCCAAGATCCACCATATCGAATGCAGAAGACAATAACTTTTTCACTTGCTGAAGAAATCCCAAATCATTGGAAACAAGGATGGTATCATCCACATAAAGAGCAAGAATCACAAAACTGCTACCTTGGCGTTTTATGTATAAGTTGGGGTCTGACGAGCAAGAGATGAATTAGTTAGAGGTGAGAAAAAGATCAAATTTTGTATACCAGGCTCGCAAAGCTTGTTTGAGACCATATAGTGCCTTATGGAGTTGAGCAACAAGGTCTTCTTTACCTGGAATAACAAACCCTTCTGGTTGTTCCATATAAATTTCCTCTTCCAAGTCACCATTAAGAAAAGCAGTTCGCACATCCATTTGATGAGCTTCTAAATCAAATTGAACAGCAAATGCCAATAAAACTCGAACACTTGTAATGCGAACAACTGGTGAAAAAGTCTCTTGGTAATCAACACCAGCTACTTGGGAGTAACCTTTTGCAACTAAACGTGCCTTGAACTTGTCAAAAGATCCATCTGCTTTTACTTTTGTTTTATACACACACTTACATTTAATAGCTGTACGACCAGGAGGTAATTCAGTTAGTATCCATGTACCTTTAGAGATAAGAGAATCGTACTCTGCTTCCATAGTCTCTTGCCATTGATCCTTTTGTGGTGAAGAGATAGCTTCATCATAAGTAACGGGATCTTCAAAAGTAGAAAAAGCATTATGAGCAATATCGTCATCATAAACATGACATGAGCCATGTTCAAAATCAATAGGCAAATCAACAAAAATATCAATATCATCATTGGCAACATTTGGAATGGATGGTTGTGAGGAGGAAAGTTGCTCTATAGGAAGAGTTTCATCTTCTGAAAGAAATGGAAAAGCCTGAAGCAATGATTTAGTATCATCAGAATCATCCATGGACCATGAGCCTCCCATAAGCTGTTTGTTAAAAGTAGCATCACGATTCACAATTACTTTCTTGGAGGAAGGGTCATAGAATTTGTAGCCTTTGGAAGTGTCAGAATATCCAATAAAAATAACTTTAAGACCAGGAGCATCAAGCTTTGTTCGTGTTTCTTTGGGAACATGAATATAAGCAATACATCCAAAGGTTCGAAAATGAGATACAGAAGGATGTCACCTGTCCATGCTGTGATGGGTATCTTACCAGAGGGTGCAGTAGTAGGAAGATGATTCTGAATAAATGTTGCTGTCAAAGTAGCTTCAACCCAGAAAACACGCGATAAGCCAGAATGAATCAGCATACATCTTACAACATTGAGAATAGTGCGATTCTTTCGTTCAGCAACACCATTCTGTTGAGGTGAATATGGAATAGTGTGTTCATGATGAATTCCACTGTCAGCACAGTAACTCACAAACTCTCGAGAAACATATTCGCCTCCATTGTCACTACGAAGCTTCTTAAGGCGACGACCAGTTTGAAGTTCCGCAGCCTTGTGGAATTGTTTGAAAACAGATAAGGCTTCAGATTTTTGTCTAAGTAGAAATACAGTCGTATACCTTGAGAAATCATCAATGAAAGTAATGAAGTAGCGATATTGTGATCTCGAAGAAGGTAGAGGTCCACATATATCAGTATGAACAAGATCCAATATGTCATGAGAATGAGTTGTATTTGAAAGAGGAAAGGGTTTATGATTGTGTTTCCCAAGAGCACAAAATTCACAAATTCCCATATGGGGATGGGCTTTAAGATCCATGCCATGAACAAGATCACGACGTTGAAGATTAAGGAGTTTTGAGAAATCAGCATGAACAAAACAGTGATGCCATACTTTGCAATCATGATCACCTAGAGCAGTGACAATATTTGCTACAGCATCGTTGAGAGAGAGTTCAAACAAATTACCGTTTTGAGGAGCAGTGGCTATAGTCTGTCCATCTTTTTCAATTCGGCATTTGGTATAATCAAATCCAACAAACAAACCAAGATCAACAAGTCTAGCAACTGAAAGAAGATTACGTTGAAGATCTGGTACATGTAATACTCCTCGCAAAATTCGAGTGGAAGAAGATAAGGTACCAAGATATAAGTCTCCAATACCCTTTACTTGACAAGTAGTATCATCAGCAAGATAAACAACACGTTGAACTGGCAATGGATGATAGTTATGGAGCCACTTAGACTGATATGTCATATTTCCTGTAGCACCAGAATCGACAATAAAAAGTGATCCATCACGTACATGAAGTATTCTGTCTGGAGCAACTAAACATAGGACGCAGCTTGTTTCTGGTACAATGTTGTTTCGATGTTCAGTAGCATATGCTCTATTCCGATCTGCGTCGAATCAACGCTTATAGCACATATGAGTGGGATGATCAGATCGTCCACAATATTCACAAGAAGAAGAAGAAGAGCCTCTAGATAAACGTGGTTGTTTTGTGGTAATATTGTGTTCTTTCATCATATTGACGTGCCCAACAATCATCTTCAGTATGGCCATTTCTGTTGCAGTAAGAACATTGCTTATTAGGAAATTTGAGACGAGAGAAAATATTACCGCGACGGCCACCTCTGCGGTTTCCTCGTTGAAATGGACGCCTTCGAGCATAAAAAGCACGTTCCATCTGTTGTGACTCAGTCTCCTCTTGTGAAATCATAGCTATATCGTGACCAGCATTCCGACGTTCTTGACGTTGAGAGTATTCAATTAAAGACATGCAAGCTTGGTCGAAATCAAGACCATCTTTATTAGAGAGAATAGTAACAATGTTATCATAAGAAGAGTCCTTCACCGTATCAAGGAGAAGTGTAATCAGTTGCTTTAGTGGAAGAGGATCACCGAAAGCAGCAAGTTGATTAATAATAGATTTGAAAGACTCAATATGTCCCGTCATGGCAATACCAAATTCATATTGTAACTTGTTAAGCAACCCTCTCAAATAAAGTATTTCTGTAACAGATTTCTTCTAAAAGTTTGCAATAAGGTACTTCCATACGTCATGGGAAGTAGGCAGTTCATACATATCAAGCAAAAGGGAATTAGTAAGAGCAGAAAGAATATACCGACAAGCTGCTTTATCACGTCGTTGCCAATCCGTATAGGCAACATTCCAATCTTCAAATATAGGTCCTTCAGTGATAAGCACGTTATCATTATCCGTATCAACAGGCTGAGGCGGACAAACATGATTTCCAAGAACAACATCGGAGAGTTCATCGCCTTCAAGAATTAACAACATCTTTGCTTTCCAGCCTGGAAATCCTTGACCTTGGAAAGGAGGAACAGAACGCTGGCCAGAAGGAAAGCCGTTGACGAGAATATTCATAGCCATATCTTGTTGCGAGAAGACGTATAAGATAAGATCGCAGAATCTTCACACCATATATGGTGAAGGCCGCAATTGAGAATGAGAGAGATATGAGTACTGTGTTCTGTCAACGATAAACGTAAGAAGGATGCTTAAGGAACGTCCAAAGATGTGAGAGACGTCACCCAAAAAAGACAGGGTAAAGGAGACGTTAATAATAAACGAGTCCTCAAAATAGAGTGGCGTGAGATGCAAGATTGACGGCCACAATACGAATAGCAAAAAGCTAAATCTTCTCGAAAAAGTTAACGCCAAAATAAGAAAAATGATCGCGGACGCTTCACGAAGAAGTAGGACGAAGAAAGCTGCGTCAAGCTCTATTGCAGTAAAAACAGCATAACTTTCTTCTGCGAACTCCGATTGATGCAAACCTAGAACTCAAATCGAAGAGCTCGAGGAGACTATGCTCCATTGCGCTCTTCCCGTTTCTCCAAATTTTGAGTAGAACAGCAATAAAAATTGAAATGAAGTTCAGGGTGTCATTAACAAGAAAATGTAATCAACGATTAGATTGATTATAAATAAACGCCACATAAAACACTAATCATATTCTTCTTAACACAAAACAACCACAGCTAACAAGAATCAAAGTTCAAAAATAAAATTTGTAACAATTTTGAATCTTACATGCGAATCGCATACACATACTGTTGTCACCATGAATTGAATCGGCGCGTGATCGTTACCGCTCTGATACCATGTTGAGATGTAGAGAGAAAGACAGAGAGAGACGAGACAAGAGACACACCATATACACTCCCAAAGACTGATTCATATTGAGGACAAGATACAAATATATAGTTGAGACCAAGTTCAGTAGAGTGAGCCATATATAGCTCCAACACAAGCAACCATCACACGAGTGTTAATAGGAATACCTACCTTAGTCGTTGTATCCCCGGTAGTGGCGCCAATGTTGCACGAGCAAATCACACCACCCATAAAGTGCATGTAGCACAACCTAGATCATCATAATGTCAATCCAAGACACAGATGACATGATAGACACACGGAGGAAATCTCTTTAGCTTGTTATGCCAAGACCATCCTACACATACAACACTCTGAAAGGCCAATTAAACCACAACCTAAAGTATCACTACTCTTAACTACACCATCTAGCCACATACACACAAACGGAAGGGAACTCACTAAATCATACCAGAATCATATGAATCTTAAGGAACACCATCCCCTCACTTGGATACACTTGTCCCTGAGCCTCTACAATCAAAATCCTAGCTCTAAACCCATCTGCAAAAAACGCATATAAAGACATAGCAAAATTTTGAAAGTGTCTGAAACCGAAATCTAACCAAAATCTATGAGTACCTATACGTAGCATATGTCGCTACGATTCTAATGACTACTTGTACGCAAAGAAAACACATCTTTTGATATACTTACAGCCACAAGTAGCTTGTAGATGCATGAGTGTGTATGCTCCATTTTGTGAGGAATGCTTGGTGTTATCACGTAGCTCTTGCCGAATCTACAATGTGATGAGCAAGAGGGGAGTAGCACTAGGATGAATCTCAGGCTCTCTCTCTTCCTCTCTCACACATAGTTGATGGAAACTTAAAACTTAAAACTATGATAAAAGTTCTTCTTTACAAAAATGACCTTAGGATAACCAAAAATAGATTTCAAGGGGTCAAATAGCTTTGTATTTACAATCTAGAAGTGCCATTGCACCCCGGCTTCTGCAACTAGACTAGCTACTTATTACAAATTATGTTTATGACCATAATCCTCAGCATTCCATAACTCTCAAACAATAAAGCTTTGGTACAGAAATTGAGTTATGTCTTGTTGTTGACCCAACCATCAATAGGCCCCCCTTTGGCTCCCTATTTTCTCTCCTTTGGATCTCTATTGTGGCCAGTCTGCAAGCTTAACCAATATTCTAGTTTTTTCTCCCCTGGTACTTCCCCATATTAAATGATCAGTTTAACATGAGAAAATCATTTAGGAGAATTAAATATTAGTTATTATAACATTATCCCTCTCTTGAAGTCATAGTCATCCTTGACTATCGGGTAGAGAAGATAAAACCTATTCATTAGTCCTTTCTCTAGCGGATGGAGGATCCCTATCTTTAATCTTACCCTATGATATCTTTCTAGAATGGATGAATAATCCATTTGTCACTTGAGAGCCTAAGCTGTCGCAAGCATGTCTGCGCATTAGTACTATCAATCTTCCATAGTAGAGTGACAAGCTCTACTTGGTGTTTGGAAGACGTCATCTCCACAATCTTGATTCTAAGCATGCATACTACTTAACATTTTTGCACAATAAAGAAAATGAGAGTCTTATAAGACATAACCTTTGTTCATTTTAAACATTTGTACATTTGCTTACTCTAGGGAAGCATTGTAAGCATTTACAAGGTTTAGGTTATCCTTTAATTGTATGCCTTGCATCCATCTAGCATCTTCAAAAGGATAGGTCTTAAACTTAATAAGATACCATCGGATAATCTTATCATCTCTCAATACCTTGTCTTCATGTCGGACTCGGGCTGCAACACCTCTTCTTGGTCCTTAATCTCTGGTGGGTCTTCAATAGTTGGTAAGGCTTTAGTAGGCTCACATGGAAAGCATTGTGTATGAGCCAATGACTGGGCAACTTAAGTTGATAGGCCATCTCACTCATTGGTCTAAGAATCTGGAAGGGACCATAGTACCGTTTTACTAACTTATCATAAGACTTTTGGTGTCCGTAGGATTCTTGCCGTCGTGTGGCTTAATCAAGCCTTGGAAAATTTAAGCAAGACCCAATCATTTTCTTTAAAGGCTTGGGCTCTTCTATGCTTATCAGCAACAACCTTTTGCCTTTGCTGTGAGATAGAGATAGCATCCTTAATGATGGAGTCTGTACATTTATAACCTAAATATCTTTCCAATGATATGCTGGTTGATAGGGTTTTGACCAAGTGTTTATGTACTTCACCAGGTTGCCGACTTTGGACAAGCGAGGAAAAGTCAAACCTCCTTATAGAGCCCCTTTGGGAGTTCAAATTTTCCCTAATGATTATCTCCTTATGAATAAATTTGTGTTTTTCACCGATCATCAAGCCCTTTTATACCTCGCAAACAAATCATGCAATACCAGAAGAATTATACGATGGTTTATCATATTGTTAAAGTTTGATTTTATAGTCATGGTTGTTAAAAAAGGGAATACGGACCTATGAGCAAACCACCTTTCCAGATTTCCAAATGGAGAATCTCTATAAGAGGTAGACGATGACGTCCCTGACGTATATCTTTTCAATGTTGAAATGATACTAAAATAGTCTTAACAGATAGTCAACTTACTATCCTATCAGGGTGAGTTTGAAAGAACGGGGCAGGATATCAAAAGACGAATGGTTAAAAAATCTAAGTGTTTTCAAATACTTGGTGGACATTTGTATCATTCAGGCTCATAGAACAATTTACAGTTATTCATAAGTTCAAAAGAGTACGATTGTTATATTTTTGAAGCACATGTTTAGTAGTCAGCATTTCATTGCTTGCAAAAGAAAACATACCAATGCTTGCGACAATTGTATGAGTTTATTGTCCGAATATGCACGTTGATGTTCAAGAGTGCCTTACTAATTGTGCAACCCGCAAGTCTAAACAATGTTTCAAGTAACAGTTTCACCCAAATGGATCCAATATATAACTGACTACCTGACAACGAGGAAGTATCTTGAAAACACCTCTAGAACACTGCAAAGGCCATAGAAATAGAAGTTAGAGATTTTACACTAATTGAAAATCAATTGTATAAGAGAGAAAGGGACAACAGCTCAAGATATGTGTAGTTGAAGGCATGTACTTACCAATCTAGAGCAGGCACATGAAGGACTCAGTGGACACCATTTTCCAGGGGATAAAACGACAAAAATTGTCTTAACCGCGGGAATATGATGGCCTACATTACACATGAACGCTGATGAATACATTAAGAGTTGAGATTCTTGTCAGTGTACCAAAGTACCAATAAGGAGAGATGAGATTTCGTAAGACCAATGATGGGAGCCATATAATTTGCTAAGTGGGGCATAGGTTTTATTAGACCAATTTCACCCCCTCGCTTACAGATTTTATGCCCAATATATCATTATGGCTATGGACTATCTCACGAAATGGGCTGAAGCTAAGGCCACCCAAAAAGCAGATGCAAGGACCACTACAAAGTTTCTATTTGAAAATATCTTTGCTAGATATGTTCTACCCATAGAAATTGTCAGTGATCATCGTACACATTTCATCAATGAAGTTCTTGAAAATATATTAGACAAATTCATGGTATTTTACTGGAAGTCAAATCCATACCACCCACAGGCTAATGGGCAGGATGAAGCTACAAAAAGGACTGTATACACTGTCTTGACCAAAATAGTATCAGATTCAAGAGCAGATTGAGACCAACTGTTACACTCTACATTGTGGGCTTATAGGGTGGCCTACAAAACATCTATTGGAATAATAGTGTACAACATGGCTTTTGGTTTGAATGCTATTTTTCCTATGAAATTCTAGATCCCAACACTAAGAGTAGCTAGACAACTTGATTGGATGGTCCATGAACTGTCTTCAAGGCTAGATGATCTTGAAAAACTACATGAGCTTCGCCTAAAGTCCGTAGCCTCTATCTATGCTCAGAAGAGAAGGCAAAAGATTTTTTTGGTAAAAATGTACGCTCAAAAGAGTTTAAAATAGGATACTATGTCCTGGTTTATACATTGAAACAACATGCAAAAAAACTTAAAGCGTAAGGGATGGAGCTCTTTGTGATGAAAGAGATATCACCAAGTGGGGCTGTCAAGGTTGCTACATTCGATGGTGAAGAAATGCCTAACTCGATTAGTGGTTGTCGGATTAAAAAATGTCATTTACCACTAATATAGAACATGCTTCAACAAATACATGCGTAAAAGAAAAGATCTCAAGGAAGGAAGTGCATTGCCAAAGAAGCTCGAGACGAAGCAAAGGAGCTTATGAAAAAATGGAAGCTTCTACGACAATAGCAGTAGCAAGGATGACCATAATAATCAAGTGGAGGCTAGTGCACTCCTAGATTCTATAGCTCAAGGAAATCTTATTTCCTATAGCCTATATAAGTAGCTTACACTCGAAGAATAGCTTCAACCAACAAAATAGGACACTCAAAGTTACTAAGAGCATTCAATCAAGGCAATGTGATGGATGGTGATACATGCGTAGATTAATCAATATCTATATCCTATAAGTTTTATGTGGTAGAAGATAAGCCACCGCAACATCCATTATTGCTCGGTCAGCCATGTCAAAGAAAGTACAATGTATAGATTGATTAGAGCTCTAATAAAGTCAACATTCAACATGCGCAAGTGGCAAAAAAAAACAACAAACCACTGATAACGGATTTCAAAGCTAAGGGCAAAAAACCCTTCTTTACAACAGATTAGCAATGGATTCCAAACACCCAAACAAAGGAGGTTACTATTGCAGAGTCGAGCATCGAGATTAGTCCAAGGGGTAAATCCAAAAAACCACCACGACAGTCATAATCAACACCTAAGCAAGTCTGGTCAAGAAGGTAGAGGCTGCATAAGTTAAGCAGGCAAAGCTTGAAGCCACCTCAACAAAGACAAAATGATAAAGACAAAAAATAGACCGAGCAATATGATCAGCTACGGGTGCCGAGGAATTTGATTGTTGTAGAAGGTAATCAAGTGAAAATTTGGAATCCAAAAGACACACAACAAGAAACTCCCTTCAATGCAAACCCTTGAGATCCAACCAAATCCACAACCATATAGCCCACAACAAAAGGTGAAGTAGAACTGGTGCCCAAGCAGTTATGGCAATTATGCCAACAACATCAATAGTAGATGTGTCTCTTGGATTCAAACAAGATTTTCGACAAAAGCATCAACACAGACCAGAAGTAGAGAGACATCCATTGTCGATGAAACAATTGTTAGCAGCAAGCTAACACGGACACCATTTTTGGGAGTTCTCCTTGTAAAACAATTATTATTTTGATAAATCGGGAATATTGTAACTCCTATTTTCTTGGTAAACTTTGTAATTAATGAGCCGGGGCAACAAGCTTTCAGATTGTATCAGCCAGTCAATTCCCAGCTTTGGTAGAACTCCAAATTATTACTTTTGACCACTCAAAAACCTTGGCTAATGTATAAAAGCCAATTTTTGTAAGTTTTTGGATAAGAAATACACAGCGTGAGCTAACGGCACTCACTTCTCTCCTTCTCGTGCTTCCTACTCCCTCCTCGATTGTCACATTGCAAATGCGTTTGTTGCATTACAACCGCAAGTAAGAGCTCTACGCATTGACGTAAGCAATTCACACTATTACGTAGCTTTTGGCATCGCCGACCCGCGGACTAATTTCATCATAACTAGTAATTTACACTTTTAAATCAAAAACTAAGCGTAGGCGGGGTATTGGGGCATCATTGCTAAGCATTTAGATGCATTCTGGGTCGAAAATGACTAGGTCAAAAATCCACTGATCTTCATAATCGCGATTTTGGATCTTGACCTAAAGTGGGGTTTGAGGACATAGACATGTGTGCTTAGGTCTTATAAACTTGTCCTAGAAGTTTCGTTACGTTTGGATGTCATTTTATGCTGTAACGGATGTGAATTGTTTGCCGATGAGCGATTGGCTTTTGGTGATTTCAGTCACTTGAGTGTAGCTTGAGTTAGATGCAAGCTGTTAGTTGTTTTCCAAGAGATTGACAACCTCTTGTAGCCTCTATACACTAGTCGAGTCAGCTTCGTCCCATGGTTTGACAAATTAATCGTGGTTCTTGCTAATACTGCAATAAGATAGGATGGTAAGGTTAGACATGCGTCCCACATTTAGCTCCATTTCCGGGGATTGAAGAGACCTAAACTAGGAAAAAACAGGAGCGTCTTGTATAATTATTCTTTAACTTCCTCTAGGTTAGCCTAGAGTTCAAAACTCACTTTTAGAAACCCCATAGCTTCAGATTGTCGTCTTTTGCAGTGTAGAGGTAGCTTGGAAGTAATCGTACTTGCCGAGTATCTTTAGGACTGTAGGACTGTAGATTTAGATTAGGATTTAGAGAATGATTGGTAGATGAGACAAGTCTTAAGATCAAGACTCTGAAAAACATAAAAAACACAAGAAAACCAGTGTTTGTGGACACGTTCCACAACAGTAAGGTAAGTAGGATCCGAGGTGGATTTCATACCATTTCTCTCTCTGAAAGAATCAAGTGTGATTTGTTATGTAAAGTTGTAGAATTTCGGATCTACAGCTAGAAATAGCACGACAAGACTCGAATTCACTCAATCCAACTGGGGAGTAAGCCTAAGAGTTGTCCGAACCAGTGGGTAAGCTCAAGGACACTTCGAGGTAAAAATTTCAAGAACTTAACCAAAACTCAGATTATTTACTTTTTCTTGATATTTTAGGCCAAATTAAGTTTTGACTTGATTTATAGGCTTAAGAAACATCATAAAAGGATTGTATTTGAGGAAATTGCAAAAAAGTGCTCATTTCAAGCCTCAAGTTAATAATCGTGATTATTAACTTTTTGCTCTAAATTAGCCAAGACTCATACCATAGACTCATTGCATGTGTACAAATAGCTTTTGTAAAGGCCCAAGAGATTTGGATCACTAAACTGGCAAAAAACTGGGTAAAAACTAAAGTTTGTACTGACTTTTTGGACCTTGAGTGTGAATTGAGGAAAAATTTATCCAAACTTCATGAAACTTGATTCATAGGCTTATATTGATGTGATAAACATGTGTATATGCTCAATTGACCAAAAACTTACAAAATTTTGGCAAAAGTAAATAATCACGATTATTTACATCTGCCCTGTTTTTGAACTTTTTTGACCAAGTTGGCATACCACTAGCTTTACCATGTTGTAATAAGCCCACAAACTAAATTTGATAAGATTTGGATTACTAGAGTGAAAACTGTGATAAAAATTACAAAGTTAGTCTGCGGACAGAGAATTGATGACCATTTGACCAACAATTGTCCAAACTTGATGAAAATTATCTAGTGACCTTAGCATACAGTGCTTAACAGATCTGTGTCAAAGTTGGGACAAAAATTTACAAAGAGTAATCAAGAGTATATAATCGTGATTATTTACTTCTGCTATCAAGGGACTTCAGTTTTGACTTTTGGGCTTATACAGTGTTAGACCAACATATTATAAGGCCATAGGGCAATTTTGGGTTCAATCGAATCAAAATTGATACAGATACACTCAGTTTATAGGTTGCAAATTAGACCTTTGATTTTACTAACCTGAATCTGAAAGTCCAATCACGAGAGTTCTCAAGACCTTTGATTTTGCTAACCTGAATCTGAAAGTCCAATCATGAGAGTTTTCAAGACCTTTGATTAGACCTTTGATTTTGCTAACCTGATTTTACAAAGACCAATCACGAGAGTTCTCAAGAGTTGTACTGTCCTCATAGAAAAATAACTAATTTAATTAATTTTGTACAGGAATCAAGTTGCAGACGAGAAATCAGTGGCTTGACAAAAAGTTGCAATTGAATCGAGTGGAAATTGGCGACAAGTCAATCCAAGGTGAGGACTCTATCCAGGGCTTCATAAGTCTATATGAACCTTAGACCCGGTCGTGTAATAGGAAATCAAGGCCTATTTGGAGAAAACACCAGTAGAGTATCCACTGAAGAAAGTGTAAATCAAGTCAACTCCTTGCACACAATTCCTGAAGAAGTCTTAGACACTTTTTCAGATTCAACATCCGAAATGTCTTCTTACTTGACTCACTCAAAAACCGGAACGACAATGAACTACAAGCATATACTCTCTTTTTACAAGACTAACCATCAATATGGAGCCCAGGTTTACTTGGATCCTAACGAAGAGTATGCTATTCTCATTGATGACCATGGTATTGAGTTCGAAGAAGAGGTTAGGGCAAACAAACAAGGAAAAATGTAAATGGATCGAAACGGAACTCAATATGTACACGTCGAAAACCCTGACATGATAGACAAATGGGGATTGGCAGTAAACACTATAATCCCAGATATGTCAACAAAATAAGTACCACCAACCTTGGAATTTGAGGGATACGATCAAGTAGACTTGAAGCCTTTGAAACGTCTTAGTACGGATAATCCTAGGATCGGAGTCTATTGTTGGAAAGATAGGAACATAAAAGATCTTTTGTGGACTTCCCATGCTAGACCAGGACAATTAACGGCCATGAAGATCATCTATATCTTCAAAATCAAAGATAAGGGATCTGCGGATCTATCAACTTACTTGTTTAGGGATTGTTATAACAACAATTTTGTTATGATGACTCCTGAGGAGCTAGAACAAACGAAATACCAGGGGTATTCCATACGAGATTGGATATTGGGACAAGGACCAGAAACTACTCCAAGAGACGAACATCATGAGAGATCATCTGAGAGTAATGTAAAAAAACTAGAAACCACCTCATCACGTAGAAAAACGGGTGACACCAAGGCCAGTCCAATGTTACATGAGTGACTATTTCCAATAGATTGGTTTGAAGGATTAGGAACAGGACCAACTCCCAGAAGACTTGGAGTTGAACCAAATAGACGTGTCAGACCAGCCGATTTAGTCAGAAAATACAGTGGATTAGGGGATCCATATGGCCACTTAGCAAGCTTTAAGCAAGTGCTAAGAGCAGAGCGTATATTCGATTTCCATACTCAATTCGAGGGGTTTGGAATGACATTAGAAGGAATAGCTTTGACATGGTTCCAAAACATCCCACCAAGGTCAATCATGGATTTGAATACATTAGCTCAAGGATTTGTAGCTGCTTGTTCCAAAAGGGAGATTAAACATAATACGGTAGCTCAAATATACATCTTTAAACAGAAACATGGTCAGTCTGTTAGGGATTGTGCAACTCAAATGAAACAATACATTGCTAGATGCCCAGAGATGGAGATACCTGCAGAAGAGAGACTTGTCTCATTGTTTCTGAAGGGATTGCTAAACAAAGAACTTCATGTTATACTCTATTGTAAAAAGCATACAACCCTAGAGGCATGTGTGTCTGATGCTATTGACCTAGGAGACAACTGTGAGATCTTCAATGAAGAGGATGTCCCTAAGGATAACCAAAGCGAGAAGACAACATCCACAAAACCAGCACAAGTGGGAATGGCTGCTGCAGCACCGCTCTCAGCCATAGAAGATATGCTAAAAAGGATGAATGACATGATGAACAATATGCACAAAGCACCTATGAGAGGATCAAGATAGGGGATAACCCCACATGGACAACCAATTAGGCCACAAAAATGGTGTGAAATCGAGGGTAAATGGACCAACCAGGAGACCCATGAGTGCTACTTCAAACCAAAGTATGATGGAAATGTTTAGTACGTGCCCATGAGGCCCTAGGGACAACCCATGTACAGATATCAGCCTAATATGGCTCAAGTCCAAAGACTATCAATGGGTATGGAGAGACCTCAACCTGTGTTGGGACAACAACCTCCTTATCCAGGACATAATGAGGTGCCTGTAAAGTACATGCACTCAAAAGGAGTAATGGATGAATAAGCATTAGTACCTGTTACACCCTATGCAGAGTCTAGTCCATCTACAATAATGGTAGAGGGAGATTGGTATAGTCCACACCCACCACCAATGGAGGAAACCATGACTTATGATGCACCACAACTCGCACCAATGTATTATGTAGCTAATCAAGGCGTCATACCTCCCATGGGAAGACCAATGATGAAGCCCAGAATAGGAAACTGTCATAATTGTGGTGATGATGACCATTGGAAGAACGAATGTCCAGAGCCTGAAAAAAACCTCAAACCAATTGAACCTATTGCATACAATGTTGCAAAAGGCGAGGACACTTTCCAAAAGATTGTCCTAAGAATCCTTTGAACAAGGGAAAAACTGTAGTCAACGTAGTCCAAGTGATGCCTAGTAGCTCATCAGAGAGCAAACTGATTGTTCCAATCAAGGTAATCACTAGAGCTCAAGCAAAGAAAAAGAAACACAATTCCTCTGATTATTCGGAGAACACGAAAGTTTCTTCTCAAAGAATCAAAAGGAGCAGAAGCAAAAGATATGAGATGAGAAAACAAAAACAACGGTTGAAAACAAAGAGAAAGCAAAAATTTTAACCCAAGACAAGTTGAAAGAAACTGGCAGTGAGTTCAAGGAAACAACCGTGAAATCTAGAGGATCCATTCTGGTCAAAAAAAAAATTGAGCCTATCAATGCTGCCTTTGAAGCCTACCAAGAAGGACTTAAAGCAGGCCAAAACATGGAAAACAAATGGAAAAACTATCCATCTCCAGACATGGAAGATGCTAAGCTGGAAGCTTATCAAAATTTGGTAAGAATCACGCAAAAAATGCTGGATAAATAGAAACCCAAGCTTGAAAGTATTGAAAAAATTGGAAGAGCTTGCGGTAGAAGAAACGAAAGCCAAATCCAATGTGGTGGCAGAACCCCACCTTGAAACACATGAACCAGAGCTTATAGTGCCGGACAACGAAGATGCCTTAGACGGAATTCCATTCGTAGAGAAAGACTAGCCAGACACTTATGGAAAAAGGTAAGAGAGATCAATGATGGGAGCCTAACTTTAAAGTCAACTCCTATAGAGGAAGTCTGGTTGGATAACCTACCACCTAATATGAACATGGATTTATAATCCTTATACGGGGATTGTGGGTCGGAGGCTTCAGGGATATCTAAACCAATGACATTAAAAACATTACCTTCTTACTTGGGAGATAACGAAGATGAGTCTATCATTTGCAAGACCACTCAAGTAAAAAGAGCCAAATAGACCCTAGAAGTAGACAACATTCATTCAATCATGCCTACACCTATCCAATGCACTCTTACTCTGGGAGAACTGTTGAAACTCAGGCCATACTTATGGAATGATTTACAAAAACCCTAGAGAAGGTGGGTATAACGGGGTTAATCTCTAAGAATCTGGGAACCTCAAAAAATGAAACGGAAAAAAAGAGATTCGATTAGTTCCTATGAACAAGTTCGGAGAATATTATGAAGGGGAAGAAGGAAACATTACCCTCCCTGTGAAATATAATGACATTTAAACCATGGAAATACTGGATAGTGGAGTTCGCATAGCCATAGACACTAAAGCAGTAAGGGAATCCTGGGGACAACCAGCCATTAGACAAACGTGAATGAAATTACAGTTGGCTGATGGACACATTGAAAGATCACTAGGGCTACTAGAAAAAGTGATAGTCAACTCCTGTGGAATAGAATATCAACACACTTTTGCCATAGTAGACTTTGGGAAAAAACTCAACTATGAAATCATATTGGGAAGACCTTTCAGGCGACAAGTACAACTTATCCAAAATTGGGGAAACGACTATATGTACTTGAAGCAAGTTGGATCTATAACAAGAGTCAATCTAAAAGAACACACCTATAGAGATGTCTTGAAAACACCCATCCAAGAGTTTGATTTAGTCTCTTTGGCTGAAACAAAACTCCCATCTTGGTTAAATAAAGACACTCCTATTTGGATGTGCGGAGCTTCAGAAAATGGAAGCTTAAGACGAGAGGGATGTATCCTAGAAAGGGACTCTACAGACGAAGCCTACATACCTGAACCCTTTCCAGAACATTTATTTGAATCATTCGAGAGGACTCAAATCTTAGCGACAATGGATGTATGCGTGAACATGTCTATGCCTACTCAATTTTGCAATGAGGATGGCTACGACATAATTCCCATCCAAATGATGTCAGTCCGTAACATTGAAAACAAGGACGAGGAAACAAAGGACTTGATGAAAAAGCTCAACAAGTCTTTTTTTACCTCTATTATGATGCAACTAATGAGTTAGATGAACACTCAGCTACCTCAGAAGATTCGGGATCTGAAAAAGAACATATGAGGGCTATATTACTCTTAAAGGAAGGGGAGGAAAATTTTTTGGACTTTCCAAACCAGAAATTAAGAAGAAAAAAATGGTATAGAATAAAGAGAGACATTAAAATTGTGAAAGCACAACCTATGCCATAAGTCTCCAGTAAAACACAATTCCTGATGTAGATAGATGCTAATGATTGTGTGAAGGACAAAATAACTGGCAGATATCCTTCAAATGGAAACTCAAAAATGTCCCAGACATCAAGAAAGATAAGGAAGGGTACTCACGAAGAGCATCAGAATAAACAACCACTCATCTGAAATTGCCAGACATCCTACCCAAATTGTGCCAAAGCATTATTTTAAGACCAAAACCATAAAATGGCTGCATGAGCATGACTTGCATGATATATTGAGTGATTGAGAGGGGTTTCATCTCATTTGGGTGAGAAAATTCGGTTCAAAGCAGACTTTAGCACTTTTGACTGAAAAAGGCAAGAAGAGCTAAAATTGGGGACTTTTGAAATCCAAACCAAAATCTAAGCATACCACTGGGTTGCTGACATCAAGGGGAACTTGAGGGTCAAGTCTGGGGTTAAACAGGTCAAAAAGACATCCTATGCGTAGGATGTCTTCTGTGTGATTTTACACTCCAAACCTAATTTTGAGCATACCAAAGTGATCAGCAACTCAAGGGGAGTCTGTGTTTTGAATTTAAAGACATTCTGATGAAGAATACATCCTACGTGTAGGATGTCTAAAGCAAGAAATTGAAGCCAGATACTGACAGTGGGCATAGCAAGGTGTTGTATAGCTTGAGGCAAGCCCCCTAGTCAATTTTGGTCCAAATTGGAGTTGATTAGACTGATCCATATCAGCAACAGGCTGTCGGAACAGATATCTTATGGGTGTCCAAATCAAAAAGTAAAAGCATATGTGGACTCATCACATCAAGGGGAATCCATAGTGAAAAAATCTAGGCAAAACAAAGCAGGAGACATCCTACGCGTAGGATGTCTATTGGGGCCTACTGAAGAGAAAATTTGACTGGGCTTAGACAGTGAGATTCCATTTGGCTCAAGAGTTCCAGGACTTCTTTCAGAAGTGAATTAAGAACTTGTTTGTCCATTTGACGGAGCAAAGACTGAATTCAGACTTTTTCACGTAAATTGACCAACATCCAAGGGAAGTACAGTTCCAGAATAGCAGACCTAATCTAGAACATCAACAATATATAAAATATAGTAGTGGTTGAGATTAACTCTCCAGTTATACCAATCATTTCTAAGATAACCTCTAGCAGATAAATGCTTTGATTTGATTTGCCAAAATTAAACGCTTGTGTACAGGTATATTCAGCAAGAGCAACAAAGCAAGAAGTTGTGCGGAGACTGATCCTTTTCCAGGTGAGTGGTTGGATTTGTGATAAATTGCATTGATAAGTTTGATGAATTTAAGATCAGGAAGATACGTTTTTAGAGACCGGAAGGTGGCAGGTGACCAAGGTAGCTTAGTGTCCACCGAGGAGAGTGTAACTCGGGCAAAGCTAGATCCACTAGCACCGATTATTGAGGAAGGTAGAGATACTGACACTTCATCATGATGGGAAGTCAACAGCCAGGAGGTTTCACCTATGATGGACCAATGCCAGGAGGAAGCACCTCCCTAAATCCTTTGAATGATTCCAAGCTCTTTGTGATCTTCTTCGAGGGAACAAACTCAAGGGGAGCCCTAGTCTATTCTTACTATCGAGGAAGCAAGTGCATTTGTATCTAAGAGAGGCCGTCTCAGAGATTGGAAATAATCCGAGTCTATGATGATGGAGGTAGATTCCGAGATGAAAAGGAGAACCACTATCTGATAGTCAGTAACCCTGAAGATTACAACAGATATGGAGATAATGTGGTGAAAGGGAAAATGGTTTCAGAAACTCAAGAACCGCCACCAAACATTGATCGGCCCGGAGCTATTTTTATGTATGATAAGAAAACAACCAGGGTTCCAACTTATAATGAGAACATGGGAATCTACAAGCATGAGAGTGAGGGTATAGTTGCTTACTTTCGCAGCAAAGAACCATACTTAAACGAATTAAGCAAAGACAAGGTTCTTTACTTATTCTCTTATGAAATTGCTATGGGGAAGAGGGTATAGTTTTTGTTGATAGATACGGGAGAGAATACCAACGTATTCTTCCAGAGGAGGTAGAAAAGGCAACAGGTCCAGGAGCATTAGCATATGCCCCTGAGGAAGTGCCAAGAGCCACCTACACCCCAAGCAAGGCGACAAATCCCTTTTCTGAAGAGTATGACGCTACCTCACATTCCACCCAACCACAGGCATTCAACAACAAAAACCAACCAACAACTCAGCCATCATTGCAAGCATGGCTTCGACAAAGTGCAACATTGGAACAAGACCAAACCCGAGATGGTTATCAAGCTGCACGAGGTCTAAGGGATTTGCAAGAACCACCACTCTATTCAAGGTATCAAGGAGAGAGTAAGCCAAAGACTCAAGGGTCAACAGCGCCTGGAGGACCACCCATAGAACGAGTTTGAAGAGATGAACCATCTCTGGCGAGAACTGTTAGAAATTATGGCTTAGGAGCACCATTGGGAGAGGAACCAGCCTACTATAGAAGACCTGAGGAGGTATATCGATTAGGACGTGGAGATCCAATAATGAGGTTTGTAGACCATCGTAGAATTAGACCTTGTCAAGTGAAAAAATGGGTAAACAAGAAATACACAGGAAACAGAGACCCATCATGTAGCAGCCTTTGTGCGTGTAATTAGATCGGAAGAGGTGTTAGACTTCCCTACCCAATTTGCAGGGTTTGGACTAACCCTAGAGGATGATGCTACAACATGGTTTGAATTTGTAGAGCATAGAGACTTTGAGTCTATGGAGGAAGTGTTTGACGAATTTATCGAGGAATTCTCACAAAGGGGGATAGCTCATAATACCGTCTCACAAATCCATAAACTCAAACAGAAAGATGGGGAATCTGTAGGAAAAGCATCCCTAAGACTAAAAAGATATGTTAAGCTCTGTCCTATGGAAGAACTGCCAACTCAGTCCATACTTATGCTTATATTCATCCAAGGACTAAGGAATGCGGATCTCCAAAAAGGCTTACATATAAAGAGGAGCACGACTTTGAATGAGTTGACCAAGGAGGCTCTTTACCTTGTGGACAATTGTACGGTCTACAAAGAGGGGGAGTTCAAGAACCTTGACGAAGATTCATCTTCACAACAACAAAGTGGAAGCAAGTCTTCTAAGACAGCACCGAAAGGAGAAGTAGCTGTAAACCAAGAGCTGCTTGTGGATGAAGTGCTAAAGAAGATTAACTTGTACGCCAAACCCGAGGCTAAACAGCCCAAGTGGTGTGCTATTGAACAAAAAAGGACAAACCATGGGACTGAGAAATGTTATTATAACAAGGGATATGTGAGAGAAAGACCTTATGCTCCCCAAGCTCTGCTAGCTTCTCCTCAAGTTCCACCGATGCCTAGGTATCAAGCAGGCAACCTACCGGGACCTATAGGTGAAGAAATACCACAACCGGTGTCGGGGCAACAACCACCCCTACCAAGATTACGACCAGTCGGTATAAGATATACACCGACCGTAACCGAATCAGAGGATAAGGCTTTGGTGCCTATGCATGTATATTATGAAGATCCCAATGGATATGTGGAAAACTCTATCTATTATCCACCGGAAGAACCCTCGACACCAGAACCATGGAGCATGATAGGAAGTACAGGACCACCAACAACTGCATAGGCAGTAGGAGAAGGAAGATATAGCTTAGATGAACGAACATTGTTGTTCATAGCCAATGGAGGCATGGGCAGACAAAGACATGCATACCAACAAAGGGGATCTCAAGGAGGACCTCAACAACCCAAGGGACCCTCCTCCAAGTGTGGTGGAGACCATTGGATAAGAGACTGTCCTCGTGATGAAATCATTAGAGTCGACGCATATTGCACCGAGTGTGGAGTTACTCATCTGATTCCCGATTGCCCTAAAAACCCAAGCAAAGGAGAAAAAACCACCTTGAACATGCTAGAAATAGTACCTTCCAGTGGAGGCTTGGAAAATGAAACAATCATACCAATTCATGCGGTAACACGAGCCCAAGCTCAAAGAATGACGAACGAACCCATAGTTCAGGAGCCAAAAACCGATGCCCAAAGTTCAGAAAAACAAAAAATCAGAGAAGCACTTGGAAAGCTAGAAAGGCGCGTATGAAAGCCAGGAAAGAACGAGAGAAAACAGCTCTATCCGAGGAGTTAAAACATACAAAGGATAGATTAGAGCGGTTAGAGGATCTAGCTAGCTTAAGCTCACACACCACGGAAACCATAGCACCCAAGGAAATAGCAGAGCCCAAAAGTGCAAGATCAGGAGGATTTGTACTGGCAGACAAGATAAATGAGCAGTTGGATCCTCTTCTAAAAGCTTATGAAGCCAGACTCAAAAAGAACCAAACCCAGGAGCAAAGGTGGATGACTTATCCATATGTGAAAATAGAAAAACAAAGGTTGGAAATGTGTAAAAATATGATTGAAACAACTCAATCATTGATGGAAGACCCGTTGGGTAAACCTGCAAATTGGCATGAGGCACCAACTCCAACCCCTATCCAACCAACTTTAGAGGAACATGTAGAAACAAAGGAAAGGCTCACTAATGCCTATGAGTCCAGAGGAGAACCTATCATAGTGCCAAATACAACAGATGAGGCAAGCGACGGGTTCTAGCCTAAAACATTGACAGAAATGGATAAGAACTATAACGGTCTAGACGATCTGTGGAAGCACATCCGTGAGGCCAATGAGGCTAACAGGATGAGTAACCACATGAATAGCACGAGAAAAGATAAGAATGTGATCTTACCTCCTATTGAAGAATTTGAGGCAAGGTCACAAATGAACTTTGAGATACATTCACAAGGGGGAGACCAGGGATCAATTAGTTTGAGGCACATCCAACCAGACTCGCTGAAAACATTACCCTCTTACCTAGGAGAGTATGAAGCCAAGTCTAAAGTGAGAGCAATCCCATCTCAAAGACTTTCTTCTAACAAAGTGATGGATTCACAAGGATTGATTGAGTTATTGTCCACCCCGGTGGCATGCACAATCACATTAGCAGAACTCCTAAGGTTACGACCAAACATGTGGACCACAGTAGGTAAATGCCTAGAAAATTTGGAGTAAAAGACCCCACCTTGAGGCTACAGGAAGGGATCAGAGAGTTGGACAGGCCTCAACTAAACACTAGGCCAATAACATTAAACAAGGTTGGAGAGTATTGCGAGGGAGAAGATGGAAACACCACGCTACCAGTAGAATTCCAAGGAGTAGTTTCCAAAGTTATTCTTGACAGTGGAGCGGGAGTTTCTATTGCCACCAAGGAAATCTGGAAAAAATGGGGAAAACCAGCTTTAAGAGCTACCAGAATGAAATTGCAATTGGCAGATGGGTTCATGGAGAAGCCTCTAGGACTCTTAGAAAAAGTGATTGTCACTTCGTGTGGAATCAAGTATGAGAATACATTTTCAATAGTCGATTTTGACAAAAAGAACAATTATGAGATCATCTTGGGAAGACCATTCATGCGACAATTGAAAATGGTCCAAGATTGGGGTTACGACCACATATATCTTAGACATGGCGAGACAACACCTAAAAGACACCTGAAAGACCATAGTTACAAAGATGTGAACCAAAAACGTGTAGAAGAGTTTGATTCAGCTACAGCAGCAGGATTGGAACTCCCAGCATGGTTAGTGCAACAAAAAGAGCTATGGATGTGGGGAGCTTCACATTGTGGAAGCTTAAGAAGGGAGGAATGCGTCTTATAAAGAGCCATTGAGGACAACTTCGAGTATATTCCGGAACCTTTCCCTGAAGATGCCTTGGAACCTCTAGAATTGGAACACATACTAGCAACATTGGATGTTTGTACCATTACAGATAGTCCAACAACAAAATTTTGTGATAAGGATGGCTATGATATGCTACCCTACTACATAGTAAGCATTATACCCAGAGAAAATCAGATGATAGAACCACCAAAACAAGAAGAGTTTTATAACTCCTCTGAACATCTGGAAGTAAATGATGATGCAGATAATGAGTGTTCAGACACCTCAAGTGAGCATGGAAGGGAAACCGAGAATATCAAGTTTTATGATTTTGCTAATCAGCACCCTAGACGCCAGGAATGCTATAGGAGGAAACGAACAGGAAACAAAGTGAGAGAGAACGTGATGCCCAAGATAAAAGGTACAACTCACTATTTGATGCTAGTAAAAGTAGAGGATTGTGTAAAAGATCAAATATCAGGAAGATTCTCAAAAGATCGAAGGGAAAGAACGCGAAAGAAAAAAAACAGGAATGAAAAGCTAAAACAGAAACAAAATCACAAAAATCTCAAAAATAAAAAAAAGAAACAACAAAAGACCAAGAGTGGACCAAACTGGAGCATAAACAGAAATACCAAGAACTGAAACGGTCTTTACGTGAGATATGGACTACTGAAGAAGATAGTGATGGGGTAAAGGGGAATCAAAGAAAGGAAACATGAATGTACCATCACACTAACGGAAATTTACCATCCAGGACTGAAAAATCATCATGACATCACCAGTCCGGGAAAGAACCAACCAAGAATCTTACGATGAGCCAGAAAATGCAAAAAGGATAGACCTCGCGGAACCAGGTGAAAAGCCTCAGCCGGTCTATATAGCAAACGATTTAGAGCCTGAAGAAGAAGAACGGCTAACAAAACTTCTCAAGAAATATAAAGATGTGTTTGCATGGTCCTATAAAGACCTCAAAGGAGTTGATCCATCGATATGCCAACGTACAATTCCTTTGAAATCGGATGCAAAATCTAGCAAACAACGTCCTTATACATATAATGATACATTTGCTAAACGAATCAAAGAGGAGATTGACAAGCTGATGGAAGCTGAATTCATCTATGAAATTGAAGATACAGATTGGGTGTCACCCATTGTGGTAGTTCCCAAAAAGAACGGAAAACTGCGAGTGTGTGTAAACCTCAAAAGGTAAATGCAGCCACCATAAGGGATAATTATCCCTTTCCAATCACAGAACATGTACTTGAGCGGGTGGCTGGAAAACGGGCTTATTCCTTTCTGGACAGGTTTTCAGGATACAACCAACTGGAAATTGCAAGGGAGGATCAACACAAAACAGCGTTTGCCACAGAATGGGAAATTTATGCGTATCGAGTTATGCCGTTTGTCTTAACTAATGCCCCAGCTACCTTCCAAAGGTTAATGATGCACGCGTTCAAAGAATACCTGAGAATATTCTTAGAAATATACATGGATGATCTCTGTGTACACTCCCTTCTACGAGAGGAGCATATTGACCATTTGCAAAAGGTATTTGAAAAATGCAGGACATATCGAATTTGCCTTAATCCGGAAAAGTGTATCTTTATGGTTAAGCAAGGCCGCATCTTAGGACACATTGTTTCAAGAAATGGCATAACCACTGACCTAGACAAAGTCAAAGTCATAGTAGACCTACCCAGGCCTACTAATGCCAAACAAGTGCAATCCTTCATGGGACACCGCGGATATTATCGAAGATTCATATACATGTATGCAGTCATTGCACAACCTCTGTATCGTTTGCTAGTCAATTTTGATTGGACCGAGGAGTGTGAAACTTCATTCCAAAAGCTGAAGGAAAACCTTATATCAGCAGCTGTACTTAAAGCACCAGATTGGGAAAAGATATTCCATGTTCACATTGATGCTTCTGCATATGCAATCGGAAGTATTCTGGCTCAACCTGGAGACGGAACAATGGATTTTCTAGTTTGATATGCAAGCCGACAGCTAAACAGTGCGGAAAATAACTACACAACCACCGAATGAGAAGGGTTAGGAATGATTTATGTTGTAAAGAAATTTCGGCATTATTTGCTCGTAAACAAATTTGTGTTCTTCAGAGATCATCAAGCTCTTTTGTATCTGGTAAATATACCATGCAATACAGGGAGAATTGTACGCTGGTTTATTATATTGCTGGACGGGGGAGCTCCTGAAGGAGTAGATGATGACATACCAGATGCTTATCTTTTCAATATTGAAATGATACCCAAATGGTCTCAGGAAATTGTTAGCATTATATCCTTTGGAAGTAGGTTTGATAATACGGAATACAGATCCAAATAACAAACAATTCGACAAACAAAAAACTTCCAGTTGATAGCAGGACGGCTGTATCATCTAGGATCGGACCAAATCCTACGATTATGTATAAATCCGGAAGAATTTGAGTGCTACCTTGAAGAAACCCATGTCTAGGATTGTGCATTTCATTGTTCAACAGTAAAAACACACCAGAGACTTAAACAGCTAGGGGTTTATTGGCCAACTATGTATGCGGACACCCATTCTTATGTTACCAATTGTACTATATGTAGTGCCAAACAACCAGTGGATCACGCGACATTATTTCTGGTAAACATTGCACCTGCATGGAGTCAATATATCATTGATTTCTTAACCACCAGGACATTTCTTGAGAACATAACAAGAGCACGGAAAAAAGCTATAGAGCTGGAAGCTCGTGAATTTCAGTTAATTGGGAACCAACTCTATAAGCGAGGAAAGGACAATCAACTTAGAATATGTGCAAATGAAAGCGAATACCTGTTGATTCTAGAACATGCACATAGCGGAATAAGTGGAGGCCATTTTTTGGGCGATTCTTAATCGCCGCAGGTATATGGTGGCCTACATTGCACATGGATGTTGAAGAGTTTGTAAAGCGTTGTGACACAAGTCAGCGCACCAATGTGCCGATAAAGAGAGATGAGATGCCACTACGGCCAATGATGGAAGCAAGAACATTTGCAAAATGGGGAATTGATTTTGTGGGACCTATCTCACCCCCTGCATATCGCACCCATACCCAATATATCATTGTGGCTACCGACTATCTCACAAAATGGGCGGAAGCCAAGGCAACACAAAAAGCACATGCACGAACCACTACACAATTTTTGTATGAGAATATTTTTGTACGATACGATTTACCAATAGAAATTGTCAGTGATCGTGGGACACATTTTCTTAATGAAGTCATTGAATATCTGCTATAGGAACTCATGGTCATACTGACGGGAGCAAAGCGAACCCCCGACCCCGACGGCCTCTAAAACACCGGGGACCAAATGGCGCGCCTCGAGCCTGTCATGGTAAAGCAAACAGGGGGCACCACCTAGCTTCAGTGTCTAGGACGCAAGCAACACACCACCATAACAAAGTTTTCATCCAAGAGAGATGGATGCTTGGGAGTAATGATGAAGAGGAAAGGGAATGAGATCAAGTGAGAGAGAGAGAGAGAGAGAGTGAGGGAGGGGGTATAGCGGCTTAGTACTTAGGCACCACAAAAGGATGGCGAATCCGCACACCCTTCACACATACACAAGCTCACTCCAAACACAAGACTAGGTGGCGATTCCGCACACCTCACATGGGCAAAACATTGCAAGAAAACATACTCACAAAACCTCAAGCTTTATTTAGAGAATAAGGCGATGAAATGGGGAGCATAGGGTAGGGGAATGAGAAGGGAGAGCGTGGTTGAGCACATGGCCGATAGGTGGGAGTTGATAGCGAAGACTCGCACGACGGTTATGGCCATCATCCTTCATTTAGTTTCCCTTCATCTTCCATAGCCCAAGGGTGTAGAGGTCATGCTCAAGACGAGCATGGTGATTGCGGTGATGGTGATGGTGTGGGTATGTGTGTGTGTACTAGGCACACACAGTGCATAGTGTACTCTTTCGTGATGGTGTGTGTGTTTTTGTGTGATGGTGACCCCTCTTTATATAGGGGAGGAGGGGGGAGAAATTATAGAATTTAGAAATGAAGAAATCATTATCTACATAGGCCATGTGACTGTGGGCCCCACTTGTCTGGCTGTGTGTATATGTGCCAGAACAGTAGTCTCATGAGAGAGAGACTAAGAGAGAGAGAGACGTGGGTTGATGAAAAAAAGTGAGAGGTGACATGGAGAATAAAGTAATTACAAGAGGGGAGAGAGGGGAGTGTGTTCAGAGGTGAATCTGTGTGCAGATGTGTGTGAACACATGAAAAATCAGGTAACCACCGGGTGGGGATGGGTCTGTGGGCACCTTTTTCAGTGAAACTGAGTGTGTGTGAGTGTGGGGGAGGTTATTTAGCTACAAGACAAGAGACATGGCGCCCTTTAGAGAGAGAGGGGGGTATTTGGGTCATGGGATATGATAGGAGAGAGAAAGAGGGGGTGGGATATACTATTTTGGAAGATAGGGTAAGTTGCATGTGAGTTAGGGTGCATTATTGGTGAGTTATAATGCATTATTGGTGAGAGGTGGGGTAGCTTGAGGGGAGAGAGAAAGGAGAAAGGACAAGGGGAAGAGAGAGGGGGTTGACCTTTTGAGTGGAGGAGAGGAAAAGGGACACCCGACGGGGCAACAGTGAAGAAAAAGGAGGCAAGGTGGGGATGGGCTACCCTGCAGGCATGGGGTGGCCTATTTTAAATTTCTTATATATTTACATAATCATACTTTATTTTTTTCTTACTTTTTTCCAATGCCTTTTATCACTCCCTCCCTAAGAGGGGGTTTTCATGGGGTGGGGACGAGAGAAGAGGGGTATGGGAGCTTGGCTTGTGAAAAGCCCCCATCATTAACCCTCCCCTTTTGGCTAGAGGCATTCATGTCTCTAGCTCATCTGTTTGATCATTATCGTCGGAGGTGGCGGGTGATGGTGTGTCCTCATCTGGAATGTCAATTGGTGGAGCCTGGTCAAATCGAAGAAAATAAGGTTTAAGTCGCCAACCATTTACCCCGGTTTTATGAAGTTTTCCATCAGCCTCCATAAGCTGGTAGCTTCCATTGGCATACTTTTTCCTGATGATGAAAGGGCCTTCCCATCGGAGCAGGAGTTTCTTATCCTTGCGCGTGTTGAAGCGATTGTCGTAGCGGAGCACCAACATTCCTTTCTTCAATTATTTTTTCCGGAGATGCTCGTTAAAGCTAAGCCATCTATGCTCTGCATGTGCTGCATAATAATTTATTGCTTCTTCTCTGTCCAGCTGCAGTCTTTCCAAGTTGATGATGTGATCTCTCAAATGCATGTTGGGTGTTGAATCTGGCTTGCCATTACTCTGAGACTTTGTAGTTGCACTTCAATGGGCAAGATTGCTTCCTTACCAAATACTAGATGATATGGTGTGAATCCCAAGGATGCACGAAATGAAGTTTTGTAGGCCCATAAAGCTGGTAGTAGATACTTATCCCAGTCTCCAGGATGATTGTTTACCTGCTTGGTAATAATTTTAGAAACCATTCCATTTACCTTTTCAAGTAGGCCATTACATTGAGGGTAATATGGTGAAGAGTGCCTCCTTGTAATGCCCAGTTTCTGCATTAATTCTCCTACCAAGTCTGCTCTGAAACCTGGCCCTCTATCAGAGATGATCTCTAAAGGTGTGCCAAACCTACAGCAAATGTGCTCGTAGATAAATTTAGCTACCTCTACCGCTGTGATTCTAGTGGTGGCTGTAGCCTCTGCCCATCTAGTCATGTAGTCGATCCCCATGATAATGTAGAATTTTCCTGAGTTGGCCCTAGGTAATGGCCCAATGGCGTCGATGCCCCATTTTTCAAATGGGCCATATGAGAGAATAGGTGTCTGTGGTTCAGGCATAAGTGATCTAGTGCCGGCCTTTTGACACAACTTACATGTTTTGCACCAGTGGTGTACATCACGGTTGAGGCTAGGCCATATGAAGCCTGCTTGCAAGATTTTCCTACTTGTTATGTCTAGGGCAAAGTGACCACCACAAACCCCGTCGTTGTTGAGATGTAGAGAGAAAGAGAGAGAGACGAGACAAGAGACACACCATATACGCTCCCAAAGACTGATTCATATTGAGAACAAGATACAAATATATAGGTGAGACCAAGTTGAGTAGAGTGAGCCATATATAGCTCCAACACCCCCACTCAAACAAACGTCTCTAGCTTTGGATGAAAAAACCCTTGGGGAGTTCAAGGGAAAAACCCAAGCCCCTATACAATGTGAAAATATGAACCAGTGATGATGATGTGAAAGTGAATTGTGCATCTATGTACAAATATTCAAGTGACTTAGAGATCACAATGTGCAAATGTGGAGTGTTCATAGTGCATGGTACCTAAAAGATTACAATGTCATATGTACAAAGCTATTACAATAGCAAAGAAGATAATCTAGAAAGAGTGAGGTCGAAGCAACTCCAAGCTCCGAGCGCAAGAGGATGAAACGTGACTCGTTGAGGCCTTTGGTCAAAATGTCTGCAATCATCTGGTCACTTGGACAATGTTCAACCATAATGGTTCCTTTGCGTACTTCATACCTGACATAATGATAATGGACAGCAATGTGCTTTGACTTATTATGTTGAACATAGTCTTTTGCAAGACTAATAGCACTTTGGTTGTCACACCGCAAGGGTGTCCTAGAAAGAGGAGAGTGACCAATATCAACCAGCATTTGTCGAAGCCAAATCAACTCACGAGCTGCAAGTGATGCCGCAACATATTCTGACTCAGTCGTAGAAACTACAACACAATGTTGTTTCTTGCTAGTCCAAGAAACAAGACAACCATTTATAAAGAAGCAATTTCCACTAGTAGATCGCATAGATAAATGTGAGCTTGCCCAGTCTGCATCTGTGTAACCCAAAAGAGAAAGAGATTGCATAGAATCCGATGTGAGTTGTCGTCGATAGACTAAACCAAAATCTGTAGTGCCTTTCAAGTATTTCAACACACGCTTTGCAGCAGACCAATGCTTAAGAGAAGGACATGCAAGATGTTGTCCAAGATAATTAGCAGCAAACAGAATATCAGGACGAGTGTTCATGCCAACAAACTGAAGACATCCAATCAAGCTAGCATAAGGTGTATTTGTGACAAGTTGACCGCCATTGTCAGAAGTGTTCTTCGTAGAGATTGCAAGACAAGGTGTGTTGGCTGAATGTGCAGATTCCATACCAAATTTTTGAATAGTATCTGCAATAAACTTTGACTGTCGAAGGAATAAAATACCTTTTGTACGGTTTCGTTGGATTTGAATGCCAAGACACGAGTGAATCTCTCCAAGATCCACCATATCAAATGCAGAAGACAATAACTTTTTCACTTGCTGAAGAAATCCCAAATCATTGGAAACAAGGATGGTATCATCCACATAAAGAGCAAGAATCACAAAACTGCTACCCTAGCGTTTTATGTATAAGTTGGGGTTTGACGAGCAAGAGATGAATCCTTTAGAGGTGAGAAAAAGATCAAATTTTGTATACCCGGCTCGCGAAGCTTGTTTGAGACCATATAGTGCCTTATGGAGTTGAGCAACAAGGTCTTCTTTACCTGGAATAACAAACCCTTCTGGTTGTTCCATATAAATTTCCTCTTCCAAGTCACCATTAAGAAAAGCAGTTCGCACATCCATTTGATGAGCTTCTAAATCAAATTGAACAGCAAATGCCAATAAAACTCGAACACTTGTAATGCGAACAACTGGTGAAAAAGTCACTTGATAATCAACACCAGCTACTTGGGAGTAACCTTTTGCAACTAAACGCGCCTTGAACTTATCAAAAGATCCATCTGCTTTTACTTTTGTCTTATACACCCACTTACATTTAATATTTGTACGACCAGGAGGTAATTTAGTTAGTATCCATGTACCTTTAGAGATAAGAGAATCGTACTCGGCTTCCATAGCCTCTTGCCATTGATCCTTTTGTGGTGAAGAGATAGCTTCATCATAAGTAATGGGATCTTCGGAAGTAGAAAAAGCATTATCAACAATATCGTCATCATAAACATGACATGCGCCATGTTCAAAATCAATAGGCAGATCAACAAAAATATCAATATCATCATTGGCGACCTTCGGAATGGATGGTTCTGAAGAGGAAAGTTGCTCTATAGGAAGAGTTTTATCTTCTGAAAGAAATGGAAAAGCTTGAAGCAATGATTTAGTATCATCAGAATCATCCAGTCGTATACCTTGAGAAATCATCAATGAAAGTAATGAAGTAGCGATATTGTGATCTCGAAGAAGGTAGAGGTCCACATATATCAGTATGAACAAGATCCAATATGTCATGAGAATGAGTTGTATTTGAAAGAGGAAAGGGTTTGCGATTGTGTTTCCCAAGAGCACAAAATTCACAAATTCCCATATGAGGATGGGCTTTAAGATCCATGCCATGAACAAGATCACGACGTTGAAGATCAAGGAGTTTTGAGAAATCATCATGAACAAAACGGTGATGCCATACTTTGCAATCATGATCACCTGGAGCAGTGACAACATTTGCTACAGCATCGTTGAGATAGAGTTCAAACAAATTACCATTTCGAGGAGCAGTGGCTATAGTCTGTCCATCTTTCTCAATTCCGCATTTGGTATAATCAAATCCAACAAACAGACCAAGATCAACAAGTCTAGCAACTGAAAGAAGATTACGTTGAAGATCTGATACATGTAATAATCCTCGCAAAATTCGAGTGGAAGAAGATAAGGTACCAAGATATAAGTCTCCAATACCCTTTACTTGACAAGTAGTATCATCAGCAAGATAAACAACACGTTGAACTGGCAGTGGATGATAGTTATGGAGCCACTTAGACTGATATGTCATATTTCCTATAGCACTAGAATCGACAATAAAAGGTGATCCATCGCGTACATGAAGTATTCTTTTTGGAGCAACTGAACATAGGACGCAGCTTGTTTCTGGTACAATGTTGTTTCGATGTTCAGTAGCATATGCTCTATTCCGATCTGTGTCGAATCGACGCTTATAGCACATATGAGTGGGATGATCAGATCGTCCACAATATTCACAACAAGAAGAAGAAGAGTCTCTAGATAAACGTGGTTGTTTTGTGGTAATATTGTGTTCTTCATCATATTGACGTGCCCAACAATCATCTTCAGTATGGCCATTTCTGTTGCAGTAAGAACATTGCGTATTAGGAAATTTGAGACGAGAGAAAATATTACCGCGACGGCCACCTCTGCGGTTTCCTCGTTGAAATGGACGCCTTCGAGCATAAAAATCCCGTTCCATCTGTTGTGACTCAGTCTCCTCGTGTGAAATCATAGCTGTATCATGACTAGCATTACGACGTTCTAGACGTTGAGAGTATTCAATTAAAGACATGCAGGCTTGGTCGAAATCAAGACCATCTTTATTAGAGAGAATAGTAACAATGTTATCATAAGAAGAGTCCTTCACCGTATCAAGGAGAAGTGTAATCAGTTGCTTTTGTGGAACAGGATCACCGGCAGCAGCAAGTTGATTAATAATAGATTTGAAAGATTCAATATGTCCCGTCATGGCAGTACCAACTTCATATTGTAACTTGTTAAGCAGCCCTCTCAAATAAAGTATTTTTGTGACAGATTTCTTCTGAACGTTTGCAATAAGGTACTTCCATACGTCGTGGGAAGTAGGCAGTTCGTACATATCAAGCAAAAGGGAATCAGTAAGAGCAGAAAGAATATACCGACGAGCTGCTTTATCACGTCGTTGCCAATCCGTATAGGCAACATTCCAATCTTCAAATATAGGTCCTTCAGTGATAAGCACGTTATCATTATCCGTATCAACAGGCTGAGGTGGACAAACACGATTTCCAAGAACAACATAGGAGAGTTCATCGCCTTCAAGAATTAACAACATCTTTGCTTTCCAGCCTGGAAAACCTTGACCTTGGAAAGGAGGAACAGAACGCTGGCCAGAAGGAAATCCGTTGACGAGAATATTCATAGCCATATCTTGTTGCGAGAAGACGTATAAGATAAGATCGCAGAATTTGCACACCATATATGGTGAAGGCCACAATTGAGAATGAGAGAGATATGAGGACTGCGTTCTGTCAACGATAAACGTAAGAAGGATGCTCAAGGAACTTCCAAAGATGTGAGAGACGTTACCCAAAAAGGGCAGGGTAAAGGAGACGTTAATAATAAAAGAGTCCTCAAAATAGAGTGGCGTGAGACGCAAGACTGACGGCCACAATATGAATAGCAAAAAGCTAAATCTTCTCGAAAAAGTTAACGCCAAAATAAGAAAAACGATCGCGGACGCTTCACGAAGAAGTAGGACGAAGAAAGCTGCGTCAAGCTCAATTGCAGTAAAAACAACATAACTTTCTGCTGCGAACTCCGATTGACGCAAACCTAGAACTCAAATCGAAGAGCTCGAGGAGACGAACAAGTTTTGGATGAAAAGTGCCATTGCGCTACGCTCCATCGCCAAATTTTGAGCAGAACAGCAAGAAAAATTGAGATAAAGTTCAGGGTGTCATCAACAAGAAAACGTAATCAACGATTAGATTGATTAGCAATAAACGTCACACAAAACACTAATCATATTCTTCTTAACACAAAACAACCACAATTAACAAGAATCAATGCTCAAAAATAAAATTTGTAGCAATTTTTGAATCTTACATGTAAATCGCATACACATACTGTTTTGTCACCATGAATTGAATTGGTGCATGATCGTTACTGCTCTGATACCATGTTGAGATGTAGAGAGAAAGAGAGAGAGACGAGACAAGAGACACACCATATACGCTCCCAAAGACTGATTCATATTGAGAACAAGATACAAATATATAGGTGAGACTAAGTTGAGTAGAGTGAGCCATATATAGCTCCAACAGCCGTGACAACTAGCAATTACTCCCGTGATTTCCTGAGAGAGAGGGACCTTCCTGAGTATTTGGTCCTTACCCTTACAATACAAACCGTCATTGATGAGTCGATACCTTGTGGCCTTCCGCGTCAGCCATTGCTTCTGTCCCTTTGTTAAATCTGATGGGCATTCCCCTGTTTCCAAAAAATGCATGTTGTCAGGTAAGGCATCACTGCCTTGAAATAGAGGGAGCTTTAGTTTTATTGCTCCAACCACCACTTCCTGTAGTCTTTCACTTTCTAGGGCATCTGCTTCTTGGTTTTGAGCCCTTGGGATATGATGTATTTGAACTTCTTCAAACTTACCCAACAAGGTTTTTACACCACTTAAGTGAGTCCTTAAACTAGGATTCTTGCATGTCCATGCTCCATTTACTTGCCTTACCAGAAGTAGAGCATCCCCAAATACATTAAGGCGTTGTACACCTTGTGAGACGCACCATTGTAGACCCTTGGTTAGTGATGCATACTCAGCTTCATTGTTAGAATGTGAATCTAACAATTGGCCCAACAAAAATACCTTTGTCCCTTTGTCATCAAAGGCCACTATGCCTGCAGATGCTTTGTCGGACGCTCGCTTGTAGGCTCCATCAAAGTAGAGAGAGTATGCTCCTTCTACCATCGGTGGTACTGGAGGTAATCGGACTTCTCCTTCCTTTCAAAGACTTGGTAGGTCATGAGTCCCCCCAAACTTGCCCTTGTCGTGCTTTCTACCTGTACCGTGTAGTCAAACTCTTACAGACGAACTAGCCATTTAGTAATTCTAGCAGACACATCTATGTGTTGTACAACATAGGGAAATATTTCATCCGTGGCTAGAATCACAAATTTCTTAGGCAGCAAATATGACCTAAACTTTGTAGTTGCAAATCTAAGAGCTAGGACTAAGTGTTCCACATGGGTAAAACCTTTCTCTCCTGCTGTCATCATTCGACTAGAGAAGTAGATTGGCCTCATGAAAGATGTTGTCATATCCTTTTGGAGTAGCACAGCCCCCAATGAGTCATCACCAACACTTGAGGTGACATAGAATTTTTCATCCCACTTAGGTGGTGAGATAGTTGGCAGAGTGGCTAAGACCTCCTTTACCTTGTTGTAGTGATGTTCACTTTCCTCGTCCCAAGTGAAAGTTGATCTTTGAGTGAGTTGTTGCAGTGGTAGAACAAGTTGTGATAGTAAATGTATGAATCTACTTAAGTACCTCACCTTCTGTAGAAAAGAGACCAGTTGACGTGCGGTCGTTGGTGAAGGTAGGGCTATGAGTGCGGACACCTTACTTGGGTCGGCGTTGATACCTTTTGCTGAAATTTCATGGCCTAGTAGAATGACTTTACTCTCCCCAATGTGGCATTTATCCACATTTAATTGCCCACCTAGGCTCTGCAACCTAGCCAAACCTTCAGTTACCTTTTCTAAATGTGAAATACGGGAGCTATATATACAAAAATCATCAATGAACACTCTTATGGATGTTCCAAAGAACGGTTGAAAAACATATGTGACATATCTTTGGAATGTAGCAGGTGCATTTGTGAGACCAAATGGCATAACCCTGTATGCAAAACAACCCCATGGCGTGATAAAAGTGGTTTTTAGCTGATCTTCCAAGGCTATGCGTATTTGAAAGTATCCAGAATAACCATCACAGACGGTATAGCATTCAAAACCCGCTACTTCATTCAGAATTTCATCCAAGAAAGGGAGAGGAAAGTGGTCTCTCTTTGTAGCTGCATTTAGTGGTTTGTAGTCAACACAGACGCTCCACTTACCATTATTTTTAGGCGTCACCACTACGGGTGACACCCATTCTGAGTTTTCTACAGGATAGATGAATCCCGCCTCCAGCAGTTTCCTTACCTCGGCCAAGAGTGCCTTTTCTTGTATGACCCCCAGTCGTCGTAGCTTTTGCACAACTGGTTTTATCCCTTCCTTCAGCTTAATATGATGTTCCACCATTGTAATGCCTGTGATTCTTTCATAGTTGTCAATGAACAGGTTAGGAAATCCCATCAACATTTGCAAAAAACTATCTTTCCCCTCAAGTGTTAATTTCGTAGACAACATACCCTTCAACCTACTTCCTCCTAGGCCAGTTGATTTGCTCTCCTCTTCATTGGGTTGTCCTTTTGGTGATGGATCACCAGTTGTGCTTACCCTTTGTGGATCCTTCATAATGATACCCATCACATCAATGGAACTTTCACTTTTGTCGGTGGATGTGGTCTCCTCCTCAGAACTGGAAGATTCGCTAGTGGTTTCATCTGCCGATGTTTCCAGATTCATTTGCTTCTGCTTGCCAATCCTCATGTCGTAGTAGATTGTCTCCCCTTTCTTACCGGTCATGCGTAGAAGGCCAGTACCCCAGTCCTGTTTTGCCTTCATGGCCATCAACCATGGCCTTCCCAAAATTAGTGGATAGCCCTCCCCCTTAGTAGGCATCACAAAAACATCTACCTCTACCTCAGTGTTGAAAGCTTTGCTTTTCACGGCACTTACCACACCCAGACACTTTACTTTTGCGTTGTTTGCCTTGCATGGAGAAGGCTTGTCAACCTCGAGCCCTAATCGAAGCATCATAGCTTCGCTCATTACACATATTTGTGCACCTCCATCAATGTAGGTGTTTCCAACCCTCTTTCCTTTTATGTTTACGTCGACAATTGGAAGGATGTCATCCATGTTGCATCCCGAAATTGCTCCGGCTACCTTTGTTTTGGAGCGTCTTGTACTTACCATTTTAGACCATTGTCGCCTTACTTTAGGTACAAGATGTAGCAGCTGTGGCCATGTAATCTTCGGTCCTTGCTCTGCCACATCCAATGTTAGATCATAGGGCTTTGAACTTTCCCCTAGCTGGAAGTCGGTGATGCCCAATTTCCGTCGTGGCCTGGATGGCCTCTTGCTAGTTTCTCCTCTCATGCTTCTCTCATCATCTGATTGTGTAGCTTTCTCCCTCCTAGCTCTTTTCACAGTCATGGCTTCAAGTGGTTCTAAAAAGGTTACCTTCTCCTTTCCCTTGTCCCTCTCCTTTTCTCTGGGTGGATCCACTACTACGGCTTTTCCTTTCTCTTCTAGCCTTATGATGTTTACAGGGCGATCAGGTGGTGGGGTTGGTGGAAGAGGTGGGATGGATGCTTGTAGTGGTGTCTGGGGTGGACGTAGAATTTGTGTTGGTGGGGGTGGTGCTCGGGGTGGGGGTGTTCTTTCTCTAAGGGGTGACAATTGGTTCCTCCTACCTCCTCTATTATAGTTTTGTCGTGGTTTGGGACAGTAGTACATACCGTGATCGTCTTCTCCGCAGTTTAGCAATGATACTCCCTGTTTTGTCGTCATGCTCTTCCAGGGTCTTGATCTCTTTCTTGACTCCTCCGTTGTTGTATTAAGTGGGCAGACAAATTCTGCAGTTGGTTAGTAATATGGGCCAACATATCTTGTTGGTCATCTCTTACCCCAAGAGCCGGTGGTAGTGGTATGGTGGTTGTCATAGTTGCTGGTCGACGCGATGTTCCTTCTTCTGTTGACTCGGTTTCTTTGGCTTTCATTCGCAGCTTCTTGTCCTTAAGGCGAGCAATCTCAACGGCTAACTCGTACGTAGCCGGGAATCTACCTTTCACCTTCTCCTTGAGAAGCGGCCATAATCCATGCGTGAACCGATCTTTTTTTAGGAAATCGGGTGCGGCTTCCCCCCTTGCAGTAACTCAACCCACCGTTCCCACAAATCCACAAATTTGGACTCATAGGTGGCATATTCTAAAAGACCCTCCTGCTTCAAGTCTCTCAACTTGTCCCACAACTTTTCTGAAGTGGTACCTCCCCCAAAGCGCCTCTTAAAAGCGGTTTTTAAGGGTTCCCAGTCATCCTTGGTTGCTTGTGGAAGTGCATTGTACCATGATCTAGCTTCTAGCTTCATGAGATGCTTAAAGATTCTAACCCGGGATTCATCCGTATCTTTGTTGCTCACTACACATGCTACTTCAAAGTCATCTAGGAAGTCTGTTACCAAATCCTCCCCCTTCTTTCCTTTAAATGTTGGAAATGCTACACTTGCCATGATTACTGAGAGAGAGCTAGAAAGACACACTGTTTAAATTGCAAAAGTTTTTTTCTTCTTTACAAGGAGGCGTGTATACCCTCTTATACTAGGACATAGATTAAAACTTCAAACGGTACATTGCCTTGTACCAAAGGTAGGACAAATGGTTGATCTGATGCCAGAACCTCAAAAAATGGTGTCAATGACGTGTTGGTAGTGAGCCTTCAAATCCAGTATTACCTTGATTGAGCGTACACGTGTTGGTATGTGTGATCTGTCTTGAGGTAGGTTGTACTGATTCATGTGAAGCTTAGAGGTGCTTAGTCACTGTCCAAGCTTGTGGGAGAGGGTGGTGTTCTTTCTTGAAACAAACTCAGTAGATCCCTAGTTTCTCTAGTGAGAGTGTGAGCCAATGATTCCGTTATCTGTGCTACAGCATCAGGTGCGACTTGAAAACTAACTGTGATAATTACCTCGGTGACTTGAGTTACCCGATTCTCAAAGTAGAATAGTGTCGATTCTCTATTGTGTAGAGATCCTTCCATTTTGTTGTTGTGGGTTGGTTGTAGGTTGGGGACATGGTTTCGACCTTCTCCTTCTTCTTCTTGGCACTTGGCCTATGTATATCCACTGGGTTTGGCATGTTGGTTGACTCTCCCACTGCAAATCGATTACCGTTACGCCTGGCACTCGAGCTTCGATGGATATGCGGAGTTCGTCTAGTTGTGCTTGGAGCTCTTCTTCTTATGTCGTCCAATTAGAAAATCCTGCTAGCCATTCATCCATTCACAATAGTTTAGGGATTTCAGTCTTGTAAACTGAAGGGTTTCATGAAAAGATCCTCCGTGGGGGCACCAAATGACGGGAGCAAAGCGAACCCCCGACCCCGACGGCCTCTAAAACACCGGGGACCAAATGGCGCGCCTCGAGCCTGTCATGGTAAAGCAAACAGGGGGCACCACCTAGCTTCAGTGTCTAGGACGCAAGCAACACACCACCATAACAAAGTTTTCATCCAAGAGAGATGGATGCTTGGGAGTAATGATGAAGAGGAAAGGGAATGAGATCAAGTGAGAGAGAGAGAGAGAGAGAGTGAGGGAGGGGGTATAGCGGCTTAGTACTTAGGCACCACAAAAGGATGGCGAATCCGCACACCCTTCACACATACACAAGCTCACTCCAAACACAAGACTAGGTGGCGATTCCGCACACCTCACATGGGCAAAACATTGCAAGAAAACATACTCACAAAACCTCAAGCTTTATTTAGAGAATAAGGCGATGAAATGGGGAGCATAGGGTAGGGGAATGAGAAGGGAGAGCGTGGTTGAGCACATGGCCGATAGGTGGGAGTTGATAGCGAAGACTCGCACGACGGTTATGGCCATCATCCTTCATTTAGTTTCCCTTCATCTTCCATAGCCCAAGGGTGTAGAGGTCATGCTCAAGACGAGCATGGTGATTGCGGTGATGGTGATGGTGTGGGTATGTGTGTGTGTACTAGGCACACACAGTGCATAGTGTACTCTTTCGTGATGGTGTGTGTGTTTTTGTGTGATGGTGACCCCTCTTTATATAGGGGAGGAGGGGGGAGAAATTATAGAATTTAGAAATGAAGAAATCATTATCTACATAGGCCATGTGACTGTGGGCCCCACTTGTCTGGCTGTGTGTATATGTGCCAGAACAGTAGTCTCATGAGAGAGAGACTAAGAGAGAGAGAGACGTGGGTTGATGAAAAAAAGTGAGAGGTGACATGGAGAATAAAGTAATTACAAGAGGGGAGAGAGGGGAGTGTGTTCAGAGGTGAATCTGTGTGCAGATGTGTGTGAACACATGAAAAATCAGGTAACCACCGGGTGGGGATGGGTCTGTGGGCACCTTTTTCAGTGAAACTGAGTGTGTGTGAGTGTGGGGGAGGTTATTTAGCTACAAGACAAGAGACATGGCGCCCTTTAGAGAGAGAGGGGGGTATTTGGGTCATGGGATATGATAGGAGAGAGAAAGAGGGGGTGGGGTATACTATTTTGGAAGATAGGGTAAGTTGCATGTGAGTTAGGGTGCATTATTGGTGAGTTATAATGCATTATTGGTGAGAGGTGGGGTAGCTTGAGGGGAGAGAGAAAGGAGAAAGGACAAGGGGAAGAGAGAGGGGGTTGACCTTTTGAGTGGAGGAGAGGAAAAGGGACACCCGGCGGGGCAATAGTGAAGAAAAAGGAGGCAAGGTGGGGATGGGCTACCCCGCAGGCATGAGGTGGCCTATTTTACCTTTCTTATATATTTACATAATCATACTTTATTTTTTTCTTACTTTTTTCCAATGCCTTTTATCACTCCCTCCCTAAGAGGGGGTTTTCATGGGGTGGGGACGAGAGAAGAGGGGTATGGGAGCTTGGCTTGTGAAAAGCCCCCATCAATACATAGGAAATGTGTTCCATACCATCCACAGGCAAATGGACAAGGTGAGGCCACAAATAAAATACTATGCACGGTTCTCACTAAAATTGTGTCAGAGTCAAGAACAGATTGGGATCAACAGCTACACTCAACCCTATGGGCATACAGGGTAGCTTACAAAACATCGATAGAAACAACACCGTACAACATGGTGTTTGGCCTAAAAGCTATACTACCCATAGAGTTTTTAATTCCAACTCTACAAATAGCAAAACGCTTAGAATGGACAGGGCATGAGCTCTCTTCGAGAATAGATGATCTTGAAAAGCTAGATGAACTCCGCTTGAGAGCTGTAGCTTCAATCTATGCTAAAAAGAGAAGACAAAAAGAGTTTTTTGACAAGCATGTGCGCACTAAAGAGTTCAAAACAAGTGATTATGTACTTGTTTATACTTTGAAGCAACATGCCAAGAAACTTAAAAAGCAAGGGATGGGACCCTTTGTGATTAGTGATCTATCACAAAGCGGAGCTGTCAAGCTTGCTACATTAGCAGGTGAAGAAATGCCGAACATTAGTGGATGTCGACTGAAGAAATATCATTTACCACTCACACAGGATATGCTTCAACAAATTCATCAAGGAAAACAACGAATGAAGGAAAAACAGAGAGTACGAGAAGAAGCTCAAGTGGAAGCCAAAGCACGCATTGCAAAAGGAAGACTTCTGCGACAACAACAACAAAGTAGAGCACCATTTCGAATCAATGCCATTCGACTAACGAAGTTGAATGAAGACACAGTGGAACCAATAATTGTAGTCAAAGTGGGTAGCAATCAAGTTGAATCGAGGGCAGTGCTTGATTCTGGAGCTCAAGAAAATTTGATCTCTTACGGATTACACCAACAACTCAAGTCCACAGGTCAACTTCATCCTACTCCTCAAGTGCTGGAAAGTTGTACATCACAGTCGTTGAAAACATTGGGATGGACTATATTACATGTTCAAATACATCAATATATTTACCCACACAAATTTTATGTAGTCGAGGATGAAAGCACACAACACCCAATGTTGTTGGGACAACCTTGGAAAAAAGAATACAATGTGCAGATAGATTGGAATGCGAATGTAGTCAAAATTCAGGATGCACAAGAACAATAGGTGATAGCCTTTGCTCAGCAATACCGGAACAATCAGCTGCTGCCAGCAATGCAGTCAATCAGTGGCAAGAGAGCCAAAAGCAAGAATGACACCAAAGAACAACATGACACCCAAGGCCAACAGACAGGTAAAAGCCAACCATGCTAACTACATACATATGAAGTCACCAACCGCAATGCAAAGTTCTAGGTTACCAAAACAAGGGAAACAAGTATGGATGCGGAAGGATAGAAATGACATGGCAGACAAAAAACAATGCAACGAAAGAATTCAATCGAAGGAGATAGTTCAACCAAAAACCAAGGGCATAAAACAGATATGGATCCCAAAGAAAATGCTCAGCAATAACCCAAATGTTACTCACATTTGGATACCAAAACAAAAGCAAAAGGAACTCCCTTCAGTACAAGCAACAATGGAAGGCAGACAGCTACATTTGAAAAAAACCGACTTATGTGGATGCCAATCCGCAACAAAACAGTGGCAACCAAGGAAGTAGAAAAACACCTACAAAAATCGGCAAAAAGAAGTTACAAATGGAAAGCAAAAGGAATAAGGTCTACGGCCATTGCGGCCAAGACACTCCTCTCCATAGAAACAACTACGGCTATATCAACAGTAGCGGCAAAGCGACTGCCTTTTACAAAAAAGACAATTAAACAGAGAGCAGTAGAGTTACAGCTACTACTTGCAAAGAAAACAGGAAACCTCGACTGCGAATGCCACACAATATACATCACACTCGTTGAAAACATTGGGCTGGACTATATTGCATGTACAAGTACATCAATCTATTTACCCACACAAATTTTATGTAGTCGAGAATGAAAGCACACAACACCCAATAAAGTTGGGACAACCTTGGAAAAAAGAGTGCAGATAGATTGGAATGTGAATGCAATCTAAATTCAGTAGGCAGAAGAACAACAGGTGATAGCCTTTTCTCAGCAATACCGGAATAATCAGCTGCAAGCAATGCAATCACTGGAAAAAGAGCCAAAAGCAAGAATGCCACCAAAGAACAACATGATACCCAAGGCCAACAGACAGGTAAAAGCCAACCATGCTAACTACATATATACGAAGTCACCGACCGCAGTGCAAAGATCTAGGTTACCAAAACAAGGGAAACAAGTATGGATGCGGAAGGATAGAAATGACATGGCAGACAAACAACAATGCAACAAAAGAATTGAACCGAAGCAGATAGTTCAACTAAAAACCAAGAGAATAACACAAATATGGATCCCAAAGAAAATGCTCAGCAATAACCCAAATGTTACTTGCATTTGGATACCGAAACAAAAGCAAAAGGAACTCCCTTCAGTATAAGCAACAATGGAAGGCAGACAATTGCATTTGAAAAAGGACAACCGACTTATGTGGATGTCAATCCGCAACAAAACAAGTGGCAACCAAGAAAGTAGCAAAACACCTACAAAAACCGGCAAAAACCAGCTACCAATGGAAAGCAAAAGAAATACGGTCTACGGCCATTCCGGCCAGGCCACTCCTCTCCATAGAAACAACTACGGTTATATCAACAGTAGCGGCAAAGCGACTGCCTTTTACAAAAAATACAATTAAAGAGACAGCAGTAGAGTTACATCTACTACTTGCAAAAGGAAACCTCGACTGCGAATGCCAATAAGCATCTGGCTTATATTCCCTTCTCTTTCACAGCATTAATTTTTCCATGCATTCACCAAGTATGCATAAATTAGGGCCACATTAATCGTTCAAGCATTAGCACAAATTTTTCAACCTATGCACGACACATACTCCGAGGAGATACCTTGTCGTCGGGGAGGACTCCGGCTAGAGGGGGGGAGGCATTCTCAAATGTGAAACCAATAGCAAAAAGAGCAAAAAAGGGCATGATTTTTGACTATTTTAAGGGTTGTTGTTTGATTGCAATTTTTTTTGGACTAACCAAGTACGTATGCCCTTATACAGCGTGTATCTATAGGTATATGGGGCCAAACGCCAAACCAAGCCCCTAGGTGTGTGTATATAAGTAGAAATAGCCCTTTTTCGGACAAAATATTGATAAAATGGAGAAATATAGACATAAAAATTGCATGTGAGTGTATATATTGTTTGGCGGTGATGTTTATGATTTTTTGGGATTTTTTGGATTTGATTTGCTATTTTCTTTTTAATATTGCTAATTTTTACCAGAAAAACTTTAAAAATACAAAAAGCAGGTGAAAACGGTTGTAATGAAAAACAAAAAATATGGGGATGATCAGTGACTATAGGAAAACCTATGGTACAGTGGGGATGCAATTATGAGACTGAAGCGAAAAGCGTGTTTTGGCCAGATTTTGACCGAAATGCCAAATTTTTGGTAAATAGGGCAAATGGAGTCCAAATCAAGAAATTTTTGAGCCGAAGCCGCATCTCGCAAGAAGTTGAGAGCACATGTCAAATTTCATGAAAAGTGGTTCGGGGACCTCCATTTTAAGAAATTTTCACCTCATTTTTAGCTCACTTTCACTATTGACCTTTTGGAGAGAGCTTCTGCCACCTAGAGCGAACGGACCTTTTAGCAGCTTCTACGACATGCACGACTACCCAAAGGGCTTCAGACATGAGAGGTAGGCTCACCACCTTGAGCTTTTCGCGCATGTTTGTCGTTTTGTCGCGAAAACTAGCGTAGGGTTCACACACAAAGCGGGCAGTAGAGACCTACAAGTAGAGGCGGCGACCTAATGGCTAATCCAAAAGCAACGAAACTTCATCGGAAGCTTACCCTAGCATAGGAGACCAGTCTTGGATGTCCAAAGGCAGTAGAAAACCATCGGGAAAAACCCTAATTCCTAGAATCCCGCAAGAGGCCACCAAATGGGAAATCGGCAAAAAGGTGCCCAAATGCTACCAAAATTCATGGGTAGGAGCATCTCGACATGCTCGAAAAGACTATGTGGCCCACATGACCAGAAAGTGACCCGAAGTGGCACTAAAATTTACAAACGGTATCAGACACACAAAGCGTCAAATAGCTCTCGCGGCCAAACCGCATGCTCTTTTGCCACCAAACTTCACGAGCGGCTTTCCTAGACCATCAACAACCAAGTCCTATGGTGGTAGCCCACCTTAAATCATCGAAGATATGTAAACACAACCACGGGTGCTTCTAGAGCGACAAATTGCCAAATGAACCTCCAGTGAAGCCAAAGTTGACAAAAACCATACGACAAGGATCCCCAAGGGATCGAGAAGCTATGGAGACCAACATCAAGAAATTTCATCGCCAAAAAGCACTCCAAAAGTCAGAAAACGGCTCGGAAGCTCTGAAGTCCACACAGGGAGTTACTTTCTATCCATTTAACTTTTTTGATGAAATTAGGCTTAAAAGGGATTCAGGGGGACCAAGGGCAGGCACTAGTGGCACATTCCATAAAAAAATCATCAGGAGACATTCTACACGTAGGATATCTCAAGGGCATTTCTGGGCACAGATCCCAACATTTTTCATCACACACATTTTCTGAATAACCTTTACATGCTAGCCACCAAGTTTCATCACATTTGGACCAAAATTGACCTCATATGCATGAAAAAACGCAAAGCTAGGGCATAGAGGCAATAATGGGCCATAGACCTACCAAATCTTGTCCAAATCACATGAAACTTGTACAACACATTCACAAGCACATAACCAATCAATCTATGTGGTCAGAAGCAAAAATTGGTGAAGTAGACATCCTACGCGTAGGATGTCTATTTGACATTTTTGGCCTACAGAGGATGTTTGTCCATTCCAGATCCAATCACATCTTCATCAAGTGCTCATATACCAATTTTGAATCCATTATAATCATTTTTTACCCCCAACACCTTCAAGATACACTTTTTGAGCCCAAAAACACTACACAGGCTCTTACAAGCATCAATCATTGTCCAAATCCAAATCCAAGAGCATAGCCATGTTCCATAGGCCAAGGACTACCCACATAACAAATCCCATGCCATTTTGATGAAATAGACATCCTATGCGTAGGATGTCTCTAGCATAATTTAGACCTTCTGTGCAAAGAGTGACATCATGGAAGCCAATACCATGGTGCAATGAGCCCTTATATCAATTTTCAACCCATTTGGACATCACTTGCTACCTGTTATGGACTTTCTACCCAATTTGTGACCTAAAGCCTGAATCAGCCCAAAAAATCCACTTTTTGATACCCAAATCCATATACAAGCATATAGCCATGTTCCAAAGGCCAAGGACTACCAGCATGTCAAGTATCACCCAATTCTGATGAGAAAGACGTCCTACGCGTAGGATGTCTAAATGGAAATTTTTGGCCAGAATTGCATTGTGAGCACATGCACAGTTTCACAAGTTCCTTTTAAGCTTTATTTTCAATTTTCAAGTCATTTGGATAGTTAAAACTGAGTTTCTCAGCTAATGTGGAAAAAATGCTAACTTCGAACTACTGAGTGCAACAAGATCTATGGCAGCCACGAAGCCACCGGCAAAGAAGAAAAGAATGACCATTAAGGATTACCTAGAAGAAGTGGAGCCCTTCGTCATACCAGAAGGAACACTAAAGCCCACCAGCACATGGATCCACGAAGATCTGCTAGAGTCCAACGACCTAAAGATCTACCACGGAGTGTTCAAAGACCCCGAAGGGAATGTGATAGAGCTACCAATGCTACCGCGGGAACTCAATGAGTTCGTAGGAAGCAAGATGGTTGTGTACTTGGAGAAGATTGATCTCCGCAAATATTTTGAAGCAGTGCATCTGGGAATTTGTGACAATAATAAAGGAAGATGGAGTGGCCAGAGTAGCCGATCTGCAAGGCAAGCCAGAAACAAAAATAGTCATCACCGAGAAAGTTGTAGCAGATGCACTCGACCTCTCCAACAAAGGGGATAGTGTAACTAAAAGAAGAGATGATGTAAAGGTGAGAAGAAAGGTAACTACAGTTTTGAAGATATTGCCAACCCAAAAGTGGCAATCATGAGTCAGTTGTACAACCAATACTTCCATATGTGTACGAAGCGGCCACAAAAGTACAGAATGCCGCCAAGAGCAATTTCCATGACATTCACTTGGGCAATGATGAAGAGCACTCCGAGGCTAATCAATTATGCAGCATATATACATGACAACCTAGTGAAGATGGGTAACATGAAGCCCACATATATTGTGCCAGGAGAACAAATCACTAAGGTGATTTCTGGGGCATTGCACACAAAAGGGAGCTGGCTTGACCCCCCATCACAAAATGACTGGCTGAGGCTCAAAGAAGATAAAGAAGACGAACCACAAAAAGCACCAAGAGTTGCCACAAGATTGAAAAGACGGCTAGAGCCTGTTCAAGAAGAGCAGCCAGAGAAAAAGAAGGGAAAGAAAGAATTTGCCCAAGTGCCGGAAAAAGAGACAAAGTCACAAAAAGTGGCAAGACTAGAGCGGCTGATGGAGAGCTTCAGAGCAGAAAGGTCCCTTAAAGGCGATTTGAGTGAACTCTGGAAGCCGTCTCCTGAAGCAATGTCGGGATCATCCCGAAGGGTACAAAGGGACAGATTCGAAGATTATATTAAAAATTTTGAGATTCTTGATGCCGCATCAGAAAATATCCTTCATGTACCTTTTACAGAAGAGGAAGTGGAGCAGGTACGACAGAAACTGCTAGACGAGCAGGAAAGCCAAGAGAGAGAAAGGAAGACAAAGGCAGACCGAGATTTAAAGAAAAAGCCTACATCTCTACCGACCAGCCCTGCCAGCCCACCTCCCTCACCAGCTCCTCGCAGCCCTCCACAAAAAGATAAAGAGGAGGAAGACAAACACGAAGGCCAGGAAGAGTCCAAGAAAGAACAAAGCTAGGAAAGGGAAGAGGTTAAACCCAAGAGTGAGGAGACAAATCCAAATGAAGCATATAGCACATTTCTGGACCTGCTAGCTGCTGTAGGATACACAAAAGAAGAGGCTGCCATAGTCGCGTTTGACTTGGAAAGCAGAGGGACTAAGGAACAAATGCAAAGCATCAGATTAGTAGAACTAAAAGAGATGGCCACAGATACCGTGGCCACAGATACAGTGGACCTGCACCCGCCCTCCAACGATTGGGATGTGGTGATGACAAAGTTACCCGGGTTAAGAGCGCAGTCCATGGCCTCAGAAAGTGAGATGGCAGCTCTCAAGGCCACTGAAGTGAAGATAAAGTTGGAAGTAGACTCTTTACAAGGACAAAGTCAAAGGCAGAAAGAGAGAGAAGCGGAGCTATAGGCCAGTCTAGCAAGGGCATTGCAAAGATGCCAAGAAATGGAAAAAGAAAATCAGGCAGCAGCCCAAAGAATGCAAGGAGTCGAAGAGGAGTGTAAGCAACTCAGCAAATCATTGATAGATGCCAAGAGGGAAAGGGATAATTTGACCCTACAGCTGGCTGAGGAGTCTAAAGAAGTTGAAGCAATGCGAAACGCCAAACAAAATGCGGAGATAGATCAAGAAGCCAGCCAGGATGAGGTCCTTGAGCTCAAGGACCAGCTTAAAGTGAAAGATCAAACCATCCAGAGGCTACGGGCATCTCCTGCAAGATTCAGAGCTACTAGCTCGACTCACATCACTACAGAAAGACAAATTTATAAAGAAGAGATGCAAGAACTTTAGAAGGAGCTAACTCTAGAGAAAAAGAAACGATTGATGATGGCAAAAGGGTCAATTGTTATGCAAACACGAATGGAAGAAGAACAAAAAGTCATGCAAGAGGAATTAGAAAGTGTCAAAAGAAAGCTTAAGGAGGTGGAAAAGATAAACGCTGAGTTGAACGACCTCCTCGTGAATATGGGAGAAGAAGCTGAAACAAAAAAACAGAAACTCCTGAAGCAGATTGAGGAGCTGAGAGGACAGCAAGCTGGAGAGTAAGAAGGCACGGGGCTAACGGCCAATCAAGGCATAGATTTAGAAAATGTGGTAGATCCTGTGGACACACCTATGCAAGAGGAAATCCTAGTAGGATCGTCTCAAGAGCCACAAGATCTTACACAGGAAGAGGAAGAAAAGCTGTGTAAAGCAATAGAGGTGGAGATTAGAGAGACGGCTAAGGAAGCCTTGGAATGGGAGAAAAGGTTTTTCAAGTCCATGACCATCCAGAAGATTGATGCCAGCAATCTCAGGTGCGAATGGCTTCATCCCTCTCTCCCATATCCTTTGCTAAAGTATGAACCTGCCACCATCAATAAGAGGATTAGAGAAGAGCTGACAGTGCCACTCTACAACGCAAATATCTCCCAGCCAGAAGGAGCCAGGGTAATAGTTGACTCTCAGCCAAAACGGAGGAAGGCATGGCTGACGAAGTACCCACAATACCTAATCCATTTGGTAGAGGCACCGAAAAAGATCAGAGACAACCTCAGCTTTTGTCCTCTACCAAGGATCGGGACGTGGAAGGCCCAGGGGATATTACAAAGGAGCCAATCCACTTGGCTGAATTATCCTAAGGTGTCGGGCTTGAAGGCAGGTGAGAGAATAAGTGTCTAATACATGGTGAAAACCCTAACGGGTGCCATCAAATTCTTCACTGGCTCTCCTGACCTTACGTGCATCATGATGAAGAAAATCTACAAAACTCTTTTAGTAGTATTTGAGACATTCAAGCATGGCCAGGTGACAGACATTATCTTCTTCTTCTAAGATACTTACAGATGTGCCTATGATCTGTCTGGTCAGCCTTCCAAGGAGGTGATACATGCATTCTATCAAAGGATAATGTTTCTGCCATCCTATCACCTCAAGGCCTTTGAAGAAGCGTTCTACACCGGCTTCTTCACAATAAACACTGATATTTTTGGCCCAACAAATGATGAATCTACATGCAAGATACGAATCACTAATCAAGATGTGTGAAACCATACGATGAAGAAGCAGCTCAACGACCATGTCGGAGACGACATGAGCAAGGAGGGGGGGAGTGTTAGAAGCTGGACACACCCCACAAAAACTGACTACTCGGAAGATTATCATTTTTTGTAATTATTCATTTATTGAGGAAATCTGATTTTTCACCTTGTAAATATTGGGACTTACAGAAGTTTCCAAATTGTATCCCAGTTTTGATAGTGAGATTGAGTAGATGGTTGATTTGGAACTTTAGGGTTTGAGAATTGTAAGGTATATATACCACTTTTTGACCTTAATGAAGAAACCTTTTGTCATTTTTTAAAGAAGTTTTGAAGTCTGTGAGTGAGCGTACTGTGTACGAGAGAGAGTGTGAGTTTCATCTTGACGATACGCGTGCATCCATAGTAGGAATTGATTGTGGAGAAGTGAAGCGTGTTTCCCCCGACGAGAGCTACGCGCCGATACCTACATTGCGCACGTAAGGTCCGGTTTTGTGAGCTCCTTCTACGAGCTTCATTTCGGTATTTGGTGAGCATATGTTGTCCGCTTTTGCATTGCAGCATATCCACGCATTCACATTGAGTAGAGATACACATTAGGCACTTTAGAATTTGGAAACGAAGACCTGCAAATTTCTACCAAACATCCTACGTGAGTTTGCACCGGGTGTTTTGGGTTAGGGATTTGGTTCATAGACCTTAGGGAGAGCGACCTATTGGTGATAGTAGGGTCTCCTTCAAGTTTTGTGGTGTTTCAGGATTGTTTGATGGGTGTTCGGCTCTAGAAAGCGTTGTAGGAAGTTTCCTCTTATGCACTCTTGAAGGCTGTGACTTAGACAATTGGTAGAGACCTCTGTAGGAATTAGTTAGGAGTCGTTCGAGTGTAGGTTGATACCTTATGCTTGCTTCCACGCATCTACGGGTCGAGCTTCGTCCTTAGCTGACAAATCTTGTTAGGTGAGTTCTCGCTGTGCTGACGTCCGTCACGGCGTATCCGTCCAACAAAGCCCTAGTTGCTACTTGTCTTAACCCCTTTAGAAGAGCACTCAAGATCCTGTACCCGTGGCTCGAATAACATTATTTGCATGGAATAGAAGAGAGGGTCTTTCAACACCAAAACATTACCAGCTTCTATCAAGATTCTAATAGCTCAATAGTGGTTAAGCCGTAGGCAGTAGGCAAGCCCCGTAGGAATCCACCATTAAGGCCATAGCTCTCAAAGGTGAAGCCCCGTTGTCTGCACGAAGTAGGCGCATTGCAAGGATGAAAAATCCCTATTCTACTTACTCAATTGCACTTAATAATACCAACCATTTATAGTTTGCTTGAGGACCTGCCTTCTTGAGCAAGAAAAGAGAAACCTTGTGCTCTGATACCAATGTAACATTTAATGTCCTATGAACTTGTGTGTAGCGGAAAATAGCATAAACATAGTGAGCATTTCATTATAATAGATTCATAATGAGCATATCAAGAGTGTTTGGATGGAGAGAGCAACAAAAAGCATAACACCTAGTTAGATAGGTATGAACTATACTTCAAAGCTTGAGAGAAATTAAGCTATTGGCATCAATTGAGGACCGGATTCACATGGAGCCTGTCCCCCCTCCAAAAGGCTTTGTATTATAGGTTTCCCCCATCAAGGGAGACACTTTACAATATAATACTTTGTGTTCCTTCAATAACTTGCTGGTGCAATGAAGATGGAAGCTTCAAGAACCATGCACGCACTTATAAGACACAACATCAATTCCCTCTCGGTCTTAGACCCAAGACCTCACACACCTTTGAAGATGGTGATAGCTAGCGGGGTATGAGAGTAGATTGAGAGGAAGAAGGAGTATTCCTATGAGAAAGAAGTAGATATCCTCACATAATCACTCATAAAATATTAGCATAGCTTAATAATCAGCATGATAGAGGAGATGAGCATGCATTGGAGATTGGCTCTTGGGTGGATTTGCATCACAAAGCCAACAGTTGTTGGTGTAGGCCTCCCTTCTCACAAGCTTGGAGTAGGTGATGAGATTTCCATTAAAGCTTGAGAAGGATAGAGAGTCTTCTTCGCTTCACACATGAGATTGTGTGAGTGTGTGTGTGTTAATTCCTTGGAAAAATCAGTCCCCCTCTCTCTTTTGGTCGACCCCTCATGAATTTTACTCATGCTGGCATACCATTGAACCCTGCAAATCTTAGCCAATGATAATTAAGAAGCATAAGTGATAGCCTTGTGACATGTGTACCCCTTTTCCCTTTTGTGAGATCTTTAGGTGATTAATTAATGGAATTAAATTCTCATTGGACCCCTTAGTCTTCTGGCCAATAGCAATCAGGTAAGCCATTGGGCTGCTGAATGCTCATTGGACCCCTTGGGAGACTGTCCAATAGTCTTCTAGAGAGCTTAATTTATATTGGTTCTTTTATCAAGTGTATTAAGATGAATTAAACTAGATATAGTCTAGCATAATTCTCATTGGTCACCTATATGGCCATCCAATAGGAATTGAATGCATCTCGACGGCAATTGGCCTAGGGAGTTGACATTTGTCCCCTATTCCCTTTATGTAAAGGGAGCCTGCTAGAGTGTGTAATACATCTTGGAATCCATTTAGAAAATTAGACAAGTCTAATTCTTCTTGATTCCTAACACTTTGATTTTTTCAAATATTAGCATCATTTAGAGACTCTTTGACAAAAATCATGTATGCAGAAAAAAATCTTTTCATTGACTTATCAAAAGCAGGTGAATTTACAAGTGGTATAGTACAACTAGACTCAGTAGCATCTATATACATGCTCTTTTCCCTGTAGGTGAAGTAGATTCTACTTTAGGGAACTTCATGTTGTCATGCATGCAGGTGAACCATGGTGTCCCTAGGATAACATCCACATGTTGGAGAGGAAAGATGAAAAAGTCTTGTTTGTCGACGTATCTTTGTCCATAAAGCGTAAACTTCCCAATCAAGGGAGTAACAGAGGCTTACTATCCCTTGAAATTTCCATTGGCAATTATAATATCTCCCATCTTGAAAGCTTGAGTGCCCAACTTAGTGGCCAACCCTATTGATATGAAGTTGTGAGTAGAGCCAGTCCAATCAAACAGGATGGAAGCATCATGCTCCCCTACCTTTCCACAAGCAGAGGAGAGAGGTGATCCTTTGCAATGAGGATACTCTTCTGGAACTTCTACCGTGGAAGCTCTAGGAGTCTCATTGCGGGCATTTCTTTTGGGCCAAGGACGGTAGCCATGTCCTAGCTCCCCACACTTGAAGAATTTGTGGTTCTTACAAAAAGCTTCTAGCTCTTCAGGAGAGTTTATTTCACCTTTGTAAACCCCCTTCTCCTTGGACCGTTTATTTTGTTGGAATTGCCTTGGGAAGAGTTTTGGGCATTGTTCTTCCCCTTTGCATCATTTCAATGTTTGTTTTCCATGGGCTTGGAATTCCTTTTAGCCCCATGCCAAAAATTGATGCATGAAGCACCCATAGTGTGCTGGATTACTTTAGTGATAGAACCAGGCCATTGGGAGTTGACGTACTTGGCCATCTTTTTAGTTAATCTTGCATAGAGTTGTTACTTTTCTCAACAAAGTCTATCTTTTGGAACATAGTAACCTTGAGATGTAAATCCCAAAACTTGTACACATATTTGTGGATAGACTCGTTGGAGGCTTCAAACTCCACCATTTGGTAAGAACTTTGTCCTCTGCATCGCTTGAAAGATATTGCTTCATGATGGAAACTCATAGAGTTTCCATGTCTTTGAGTATTCATTGTTTCCATGAAGGCTATCCCACCATTGACGAGCAGATTTTTGGAAGTGCATAGCTACATGGTGTAGCTTGGAGGAATCCGTGAAGCCCTCATCTCTGAAGGACGCATCAAATTTTTGGATGAAGGCCAATACTTTGTCAGTAGCATCAAAGGTGCCATTATAGGTAAGAAAGAGATACTCTTTCCTCCCTCTTTGAGCTTAATGAGCTTTTGGGACCTTCACTCTCCTCTTTAATTCTCTAGGAGAATATTTGTTGATTTTGTTCAAAGAGGAGGAAGGTAAAGAAGAACGAGAAGAGGGTGAACTGTTTCTTGGCTTTTTCTTCCTTTGTTTCCTCTCTTCCCTTTTTGAGTGACAAGGAGAAGGACTATGGGTTGACCATTTCCTCTTGGGAGGAGTTGGCGACCGTTTAGATTGTCATCTTCATGGAGCCACATCTTCAAAGGAGCTTATGGATTTGCTCCTTACCTATTATGTGGATTCCTCCTCTCTTATGGGAGAGAGTCTTATTTTGGGAGTCTCATCAACATGCCTCCTAAGCTCTCTGTCCTCTTGGAGAGGAAGGGTAATCCCATAAGCATGAAGCTATTGAACTTAACTTTCTCTTGCAAAGAATAGTTTCCCATATCTTGATGCAACCTAGTACCAAGGTAATTAACAAACATGGAGGCATCATCATTAGCACATTCATGTGAAAAATCAAATCTATCAATGTTCATTCTCCTCTCTTGGTTATTGTCATCCATGCTATTTAAACTTATGTATATACTACTTTGTTCTTTGGAACCCTCAAAAACCTTAGTTGCTACTCTTCTTTACCTTTCAAAGATAGTTCTCAAGTAGCCACACCCGTGTTTAGACACTGTTGATTGAAAAGACTAGTGGAGAGGGTCTAAAATTGCTCGATTCATTATGGTTCCTCTTGAGCTTGCTAGTAGCTCAATAATGGTTAAGCCAAAGAAAAGTTCCAAGAGATTCCATTAGTAAGACTATAGTTCCCAATGTTGTACCTCAAACTAAGTCCTTTTCAACCATGATAATAGATCCATGTCCCACTTACCCTATTGCAATTAACATGTCCAAACTTTCATGGACAGCTTCAACACATCTCTTATTAAGCAAGAAAAGGGAAACCAATATCTTTGATACCAATGTAATGGAAATGGCGTATGAACTTTGAGAATAGCGGAATTAAGAGAATTAGAGTGAGCATTTTCATGAGACTACTTTGAGAACATAGAGGGTGAAATTATTTAGAGGTAGCAATATAACCATTATACATAATTACTTGGCATGAACAATACTTTTACAAGAGAGAGAGCTAGAGAACTTGAAAACAATTGAGGACCGATTTATGTGGAGTTGGTTCCCCCTCCAATATACTTTTGTATTATAAATTCTCCAATGATACAATACAATCTCTGTGTTCCTTGTGACCTAGGTGATGCAAGGAATAAAGATGAGAGTATTTATGCATCACGAGCATAACATAAAATTTGTAAAAGCATTAACCATACCCGATCTCAATCCCAAGGCCTCAAACACCTTCAAAGGTGGAGAGAGCTAGCGGGGAATGAGGGTAGGGAAGAGGAAGAAGAAGTGACATACGAGAAAGAGATAGTTCCTCACTTATCGTCACTCTCCTTGCATAGCATAGCATAATCACATAATAATGATAAAGAACATGGCAAGATTAAGCATTGGATCATGGATCTTTGTTGGATTTACATTACATATCCAAGAGTGTTGGTGTAGGCTCTCAAATTCTCAACAAGCTTTGAGAAGGAGATGGAGCGCGTGCACTTTGCACCTCACACAATGAGAGAGAGAGTATTTGTGTGTGTGTGTGGGAGAGTATATCTTGCAAGAAGGCCCCGTTTTTCTTGGATTGATCCCCTCTTCTAGCTCATGGTGGAATCTCATCGTAACCCTTCAAGCCTAGCCAACCACATGCGGAGTTCATATCAAGAAACCATGCTAGCCTTGAGAGAAGTGTCCCCCCTTTCCCCTTTGAGAGAGAGTACTTGATAATTGCATACAAAATTAAATTAGCTAAATTATCATTGGACCCCTTGAGAGGCCAACCAATAGGCTTAAGGCACCTTTTGAGGGCAACATATAGAGGAACTTGACATGTGTCCATGTTGCTTCATTAGGCAAGGCTTGACTTGTGTGAGGGTCTCTGTGCTCTCTCTCTTGCCCCTACTTGTAGGGATAGCCCCCTCCTTGTAGAGATCCTTTTTTTCTTTTGAAATACCTTAAGCCCCTCATGCTTGGAGAAGGTTCCCACCTCAAGCACAACCCTATTAATATTGGAAACGGTTCCCACCTCAATCACAACCCTATCAAGCTTGGAGAAGGCTCCCACCTCAAGCTCAGCCCTAGCACCTCAAGCACGACAAGCACAACAAGCATCGCAAGCTTGGTCCGGGTTCCCACCTCAAGCAAAGCCCTAGCTTACCTATGTTCGAAGGACTTTTAACACTAACCTTTGGAGGTCTTTACTGAAGCTAACCCTAAGGTATTTAAGCTCCATTAGCTAGCTTTGCTCTTTGAAAGACCATCTCTCATTTGGACCCTTTAATCTTGGCCCTTTAATCTATATCCTAGCCCTTGTTCCCATTTATTCTCCCACATTAAATGACCAGTTTAATATGAGAAAATTGTTTGGGCCGGCTAGATATTAGATTTTTATTAGATTTTATGACAATGGAGGCAATTACATGGTCTTGTAGATAACCTCGAGAAGCGCCTACTCATGAAGTCTGTGCCAATCCAAGGACTTGTTCTAGATTTAATTCTACATACTTCGAGAAGTTAGGGGTTTTCAAGCTGACCTAAACCGACATAGAAGGAAATAGACGTGTTCATCTAGCCTAGGGGTAACCCCCTATCGATTATCATAGATATCGTATTGGTGGTTGTTGAGTTATGAAGCCACTTTGGTCTCTTCTCCACGATGCCACATTGCCGCTTTTGTTGGTTTTTCGTGATGAAATTAGCATAGAACAAGAAGAGTACATGGTAATGAGCCTAGTAAGTGGGGCCCAAGATATCTTATAACGGAAATTCCCGTGCCACTTGCCACAAAATTTGACATGTGCTCCTATGTTGTTGTGAAATGCACTATAGGCTCAAAATTTCTCCATTTGGACTCCGTTTGGCCCATTTTCAAAAAAATTGCCATTTCGTCCAAGAATTGACTGGATCTGGCTTTTTGCAACTTTTTTCATAATTGCACCTAGACTTTACCATATGTTTCCCCTGACTTAATGATATGTCATAATAATCAATATCTAATTCTCCTAAATGAATTTCTCATATTAAACTGATCATTTAATGTGGGGAAGTGCCAGGGGAGAAAAGGCTAGAATATTGGTTAAGCTAGCAGACCAGCCACAGTAGGGATCCAAAGGAGGGAAAATAGGGATCCAAAGGGGGGGCCATCTGCAAAAGATCCATGTGCAAAAATGGGCTAAAAAGACCCTAAGGTTCAGCCCATTAAGACTTCCAAAATGCTAAGGTTCCAAAATTCAAAGGTTGTGTCCAAAGGGTTAAAGCTTAGGGGGAATTGGATGCTTTGTGTGCTCTCCAAAGTCAACACATATCCCTACATGGGAGGGGCCGAGCCCTTCTTCTAGGGGATGAGAGAGAAAGCCACACACACACACACAGGCTCCCTTTACACAAAGGGAATGAGGGACACATGTCAGCTCCCTAGGATAGATGCCCACAAGGTGTGCCCAGTTTCTATTGGATGACCCTTGAAGTGGACCAATGAGAATTAAGCTAGAGTAAATCTAGTTTAATTAATTTAAAAACATTTAATAAAAGAAACCAATGAGAATTAAGTCTCCTAGAAGACTATTGGGCAGTCTCACAAGGGGTCCAATGAGCATTCAGGAGCCCAATGGCTTGCCTGATTCCTTTTGGCCAGGAGGCAAAGGGGTCCAATGAGAGTTTAGTTTAATTATTTAATTACCTAAAGCTCTCACAAAAGGGGAAAGGGGGACACATTGCAGATGACTATCACTTATGCTGCTTAATAGTCATTGGCTTGACTTGGGGAGAGCCAATGAGGGCTCAGCAAGAGCAAATAGCAAGAGGGCTCGCCCAAGAGAGAGAGGGGGCTGATTTTTGCAAGGCATTATCACACACACACTCACACAATCTCATGTGTGAAGAAAGATAAGACTATCTCTTCCCAAGCTTTAATGGAGAGCTCATCACCTGCTCCAAGATTGTGAGATAGAAGCCTACATCAACACACTCTTGGCATGTGGATGCAAATCCAACCAGGAGCCAAGCTTTAATGCATGCTCATCTCCTCTACCAAGCTAATTACTAAGCTAAGCTATGCAAATATGAGTGATTATGTGAGGAGATGTACATCTTTCTCGTAAGATACTCCTTCTTCCTCTCAATCTACTCTCATACCCTACTAGCTCTCACCATCTTCGAAGGTGTGTGAGGTCTTGGGTCTGAGAACGGGGATAATTCAAGTTGTGTTTGCTAAGTGTTTTGCTTAGTGCATGAAGATTTCATCTTCATTGCACTAGCTAGTCTTGAAGGAACACAAAGAATTGTATTGTACAATGTCTCTCTTGATGGGAGAAACCATAATACAAAGCCTTTTGGAGGGGGGACCGGCTCCATGCAAATCCGGTCGTCAACTGTTGTCATTAGCTTAATTTCTCTCTCTTTTGAAAGTATTGTCGATGCTATCTAACTAGGTGTTATTCTTTTTGTTGCTCTCTCCACCCAAGAACTCTTGTAATTCTCATTAGGAATCTATTCTAATGAAATGCCCACTATGTTCATGCTCATTTCCGCTACACACAAGTTATTAGGCCATTAAATGTTACATGATCACTCCTATTTTTTCCTTTCCTATTTTTTCCTTTTCTCATTCCGACTCCATCTCACTTGATTTTTCTATTTCTTTTTTTTCTCCAAATAATTTACAAAAATAAAAGAAAAATAACTAGATGAATCCAAAGAATATTTATAAATAAAAGTAAATCAATAAAATTACCATAAACCTCTATGTATAGTCATTTGTCATGTTTTTAACTCGGTTGCTTCGTTTTTCTCATTTGCATGCATAAAAAATATTATTTTTACATAAATACACACACCTAGAGGCTCATTTCTAGTGTTTGTCCTCATATCTCTGTAAAATCACATTAGGTAAGTGCATATACATTTTGGTTCCTCAAAAGTTTGTGCATCAAACATAGAAAACAATGCCCTTTTATTACTTTCTTAGTCTATTGGGTTTGCATTGAGAATAAAACATAGAAAACATTGCCCTTTTAGTAATTTCTTGATATGGTGCGGTTTGCATTGAGAATTTCTTTCCCCTCCTAGTTAGTGTCCTCCTAGATGATGGTATATTGCTTTAGGGTATGTGTTGTGCATGGGTATCAATCTGTGCTAATGGAGGCCATGTAATGTGGCCCTATACGCATACTTGATCAACGCATGGAAAAAATTATTGCTATGCGAGAGGAGGGTATAATAAATTTTCTTATTGGAATTCGATGTTGAGGTTTCTTGCTATGTTAGTACCATTAGAAGATCAGTGATATAATAATTGTTCTAATTGTGTCACTCATTGTTGTGGGACGCATGTCTAACCTCACCATCCTATCTTATTGCAGTATTAGTGAGAACCACGATTAATTTGTAAAATCATGGGACGAAGCTGACTCGACTAGTTCATAGAGGCTACAAGAGGTTGTCAATATCTTAGAAAACAACTAACAACTTGCATCTAACTCAAGCTACACTCAAGTGACTGAAATCACCAAAAGGCAATCGCTCATCGGCAAACAATTCACATCCGTTGTGAGCAGGATGGAAATACACAGAACGCCTCTTTAATGACCCGACACGCACTCTTGGGAAGATACACACACACACTATGGGGCACCACTCGGCTGATACAACCCACCTGGACGATGTTGGAGCCATATATGGCTCACTCTACTGAACTTGGTCTCACCTATATATTTGTATCTTGTCCTCAATATGAATCAGTCTTTGGGAGCGTATATGGTGTGTCTCTTGTCTCGTCTCTCTCAACATGGTATCAGAGCTCAACATGGTATCAGAGCGGTAACGATCACGCGCCGATTCAATTCATGGTGACAACAGTATGTGTATGCGATTCGCGTGTAAGATTCAAAATTGTTACAAATTTTATTTTTGAGCGTTGATTCTTGTTAACCGTGGTTGTTTTGTATTAAGAAGAATATGATTAGTGTTTTATGTGGCGTTTATTTATAATCAATCTAATCGTTGATTACGTTTTCTTGTTAATGACACCCTGAACTTCATCTCAATTTTTCTTGCAGTTCTGCTCAAAATTTGGAGAAACCGGAAAAGCGCAATGGAGCATAGCGCAATGGCACTTTTCATCCAAAACTTGTTCGTCTCCTTGAGCTCTTCGATTTGATTTCTAGGTTTGCGTCAATCGGAGTTCGCAGCAGAAAGTTATGCTGTTTTTACTGCAATAGAGCTTGACGCAGCTTTCTTCGTCCTACTTCTTCGTGAAGCGTCCGCGATCGTTTTTCTTATTTTGGCGTTAACTTTTTCGAGAAGATTTAGCTTTTTGCTATTCGTATTGTGGCTGTCAATCTTGCGTCTCACGCCACTCTATTTTGAGGACTCGTTTATTATTAACGTCTCCTATACCCTGTCTTTTTTTGGGTGACGTCTCTCACATCTTTGGACGTTCCTTGAGCATCCTTATTACGTTTATCGTTGACAGAACGCAGTACTCATATCTCTCTCATTCTCAATTGCGGCCTTCACCATATATGGTGTGCAGATTCTGCGATCTTATCTTATACGTCTTCTCGCAACAAGATATGGCTATGAATATTCTCGTCAACGGCTTTCCTTCTGGCCAACGTTCTGTTCCTCCTTTCCAAGGTCAAGGATTTCCAGGCTGGAAAGCAAAGATGTTGTTAATTCTTGAAGGCGATGAAATCTCCGATGTTGTTCTTGGAAATCGTGTTTGTCCGCCTCAGCCTGTTGATACGGATAATGATAATGTGCTTATCACTGAAGGACCTATATTTGAAGATTGGAATGTTGCCTATACGGATTGGCAATGACGTGATAAAGCAGCTCGTCGGTATATTCTTTCTGCTCTTACTGATTCCCTTTTGCTTGATATGTATGAACTTCCTACTTCCCATGACGTATGGAAGTACCTTATTGCAAACTTTCAGAAGAAATCTGTTACAGAAATACTTTATTTGAGAGGGTTGCTTAACAAGTTACAATATGAAGTTGGTACTGCCATGACGTGAGATATTGAGTCTTTCAAATCTATTATTAATCAACTTGCGGCTGCCGGTGATCCTGTTCCACAAAAGCAACTGATTACACTTCTCCTTGATACGGTGAAGGACTCTTCTTATGATAACATTGTTACTATTCTCTCTAATAAAGATGGTCTTGATTTCGACCAAGCTTGCATGTCTTTAATTGAATACTCTCAACGTCAAGAACGTCGGAATGCTGGTCACGATACAGCTATGATTTCACAAGAGGAGACTGAGTCACAACAGATGGAACGTGCTTTTTATGCTCGAAGGCGTCCATTTCAACGAGAAAACCGCAGAGGTGGCCGTCGCGGTAATATTTTCTCTCGTCTCAAATTTCCTAATAAGCAATGTTCTTACTGTAACAGAAATGGCCATACTGAAGATGATTGTTGGGCACGTCAATATGATGAAGAACACAATATTACCACAAAACAACCACGTTTATCTAGAGACTCTGCTTCTTCTTCTTGTGAATATTGTGGACGATCTGATCATCCCACTCATATGTGCTATAAGCGTCGATTCGACACAGATCGGAATAGAGCATATGCTACTGAACATCGAAACAACATTGTACCAGAAACAAGCTGCGTCCTATGTTCAGTTGCTCCAGACAGAATACTTCATGTACATGATGGATCACTTTTTATTGTCGATTCTGGTGCTACAGGAAATATGACATATCAGTCTAAGTGGCTCCATAACTATCATCCACTGCCAGTTCAACGTGTTGTTTATCTTGCTGATGATACTACTTGTCAAGTAAAGGGTATTGGAGACTTATATCTTGGTACCTTATCTTCTTCCACTCGAATTTTGCGAGGAGTATTACATGTACCAGATCTTCAACGTAATCTTCTTTCAGTTGCTAGACTTGTTGATCTTGGTCTGTTTGTTGGATTTGATTATACCAAATGCGGAATTGAGAAAGATGGACAGACTATAGCCACTGCTCCTCAAAATGGTAATTTGTTTGAACTCTCTCTCAATGATGCTGTAGCAAATATTGTCACTGCTCTAGGTGATCATGATTGCAAAGTATGGCATCACCGTTTTGTTCATGCTGATTTCTCAAAACTCCTTGATCTTCAACGTCGTGATCTTGTTCATGGTATGGATCTTAAAGCCCATCCCCATATGGGAATTTGTGAATTTTGTGCTCTTGGGAAACACAATCGTAAACCCTTTCCTCTTTCAAATACAACTCATTCTCATGACATCTTGGATCTTGTTCATACTGATATATGTGGACCTCTACCTTCTTCGAGATCACAATATCGCTACTTCATTACTTTCATTGATGATTTCTCAAGGTATACGACTGTATTTCTACTTAGACAAAAATCTGAAGCCTTATCTGTTTTCAAACAATTCCACAAGGCTGCGGAACTTCAAACTGGTCGTCGCCTTAAGAAGCTTCGTAGTGACAATGGAGGCGAATATGTTTCTCGAGAGTTTGTGAGTTACTGTGCTGATAGTGGAATTCATCATGAACACACTATTCCATATTTGCCTCAACAGAATGGTGTTGATGAACGAAAGAATCGCACTATTCTCAATGCTGTAAGATGTATGCTAATTCATTCTGGCTTATCTCGTGTTTTCTGGGCTGAAGCTACTTTGACAGCAACATTTATTCAGAATCATCTTCCTACTACTGCACCCTCTGGTAAGATACCCATCACAGCATGGACAGGTGACATTCCTTCTGTATCTCATTTTCGAACCTTTGGATGTATTGCTTATATTCATGTTCCCAAAGAAACACGAACAAAGCTTGATGCTCCTGGTCTTAAAGTTATTTTTATTGGATATTCTGACACTTCCAAAGGCTACAAATTCTATGACCCTTCCTCCAAGAAAGTAATTGTGAATCGTGATGCTACTTTTAACGAACAGCTTATGGGAGGCTCATGGTCCATGGATGATTCTGATGATACTAAATCATTGCTTCAGGCTTTTCCATTTCTTTCAGAAGATGAAACTCTTCCTATAGAGCAACTTTCCTCCTCACAACCATCCATTCCAAATGTTGCCAATGATGATATTGATATTTTTGTTGATCTGCCTATTGATTTTGAACATGGCTCATGTCATGTTTATGATGACGATATTGCTGATAATGCTTTTTCTACTTCTGAAGATCCCGTTACTTATGATGAAGCTATCTCTTCACCACAATAGGATCAATGGCAAGAGGCTATGGAAGCAGAGTACGATTCTCTTATCTCTAAAGGTAGATGGATACTAACTGAATTACCTCCTGGTCGTACAGCTATTAAATGTAAGTGGGTGTATAAAACAAAAGTAAAAGCAGATGGATCTTTTGACAAGTTCAAGGCGCGTTTAGTTGCAAAAGGTTACTCCCAAGTAGCTGGTGTTGATTATCAAGAGACTTTTTCACCAGTTGTTCGCATTACAAGTGTTCAAGTTTTATTGGCATTTGCTGTTCAATTTGATTTAGAAGCTCATCAAATGGATGTGCGAACTGCTTTTCTTAATGGTGACTTGGAAGAGGAAATTTATATGGAATAACCAGAAGGGTTTGTTATTCCAAGTAAAGAAGACCTTGTTGCTCAACTCCATAAGGCACTATATGGTCTCAAACAAGCTTCGCGAGCCTGGTATTCAAAATTTGATCTTTTTCTCACCTCTAAAGGATTCATCTCTTGCTCGTCAGACCCCAACTTATACATAAAACGCCAAGGTAGCAGTTTTGTGATTCTTGCTCTTTATGTGGATGATACCATCCTTGTTTCCAATGATTTGGGATTTCTTCAGCAAGTGAAAAAGTTATTGTCTTCTGCATTCGATATGGTGGATCTTGGAGAGATTCACTCTTGTCTTGGCATTCAAATCCAACGGAACCATACAAAAGGTATTTTATTCCTTCGACTGTCAAAGTTTATTGCAGATACTATTCAAAAATTTGGTATGGAATCTGCACATTCAGCCAACACACCTTGTCTTGCGAGCTCTACGAAGAATACTTCTGACAATGGCGGTCAACTTGTCACAAATCAACCTTATGCTAACTTGATTGGATGTCTTCAGTTTGTTGGCATGAACACTCGTCCTGATATTTTGTTTGCTGCTAACTATCTTGGACAATATCTTGCATGTCCTTGTCTTAAGCATTGGTCTGCTGCAAAGCGTGTATTGAAATACTTGAAAGGCACTACAGATTTTGGTTTAGTCTATCGACGACAACTCACATCGGATTCTATGCAATCTCTTTCTCTTTTGGGTTACACAGATGCAGACTGGGCAAGCTCACATTTATCTATGTGATCTACTAGTGGAAATTGCTTCTTTATAAATGGTTGTCTTGTTTCTTGGACCAGCAAGAAACAACGTTGTGTTGCAGTTTCTACGACTGAGTCAGAATATGTTGCGGCATCACTTGCAGATCGTGAGTTGATTTGGCTTCGACAAATGCTGGCTGATATTGGTCACTCTCCTCTTTCTAGCACACCCTTGCGGTGTGACAACCAAAGTGCTATTAGTCTTGCAAAAGACTATGTTCAACATAATAAGTCAAAGCACATTGCTGTCCATTATCATTATGTCAGGTATGAAGTACGCAAGGGAACCATTATGGTTGAACACTGTCCAAGTGACCAGATGATTGCAGACATTTTGACCAAAGGCCTCAATGAGTCACGTTTCATCCTCTTGCGCTCGGAGCTTGGAGTTGCTTCGGCCTCACTCTTTCTAGATTAGCTTCTTTTCTATTGTAATAGCTTTGTACATATGACATTGTAATCTTTTAGGTACCATGCACTATGCACACTCCACATTTGCACCTTGTGATATCTAAGTCACTTGAATATTTGTACATAGATGCACAATTCACTTTCACATCATCACCGCTGGTTCATATTTCACATTGTATAGGGGCTTGGGTTTTTCCCTTGAACTCCCCAAGGGTTTTTTCATCCAAAGCTAGAGACCTTTGTTTGAGTGGGGGTGTTGGAGCTATATATGGCTCACTCTACTGAACTTGGTCTCACCTATATATTTGTATCTTGTCCTCAATATGAATCAGTCTTTGGGAGCGTATATGGTGTGTCTCTTGTCTCGTCTCTCTCAACAGCCGAGACAGGGAACACACCGATGGAGTGAGAGGAGAGACACTATCCACTTGCCCACTCCACACAGAGACACACACACATGTGCACACACACCCAAAAAATCAGCTCAAAAGAGGAGAATTTCTGATGTTTAGATACAATAGAGCTTGGGCCAACACCAATGGGGAAAATAGCTCACACAGTATGGGTAAAATATGCCAGATACAATCACAAATTGGAGAAGAAGCTTCGCTCATAGGAGAAACTTACACAGCCAATTCAGTAGAAAAACAGTGAGGAATTTGGCAAAATGGACGACAGCGGACATAGCGTCTGGAACGGCCCAAAACCCCAGTCTACAATGTCAAAGTGCTCAAATCCGACCTCGGATGAGCAGTTTATGGCCAAAACAGGCTCCAAAATGAGCAAAAACACGGTGTGAAGGATTGGGGGGCTGGCCTCTACAACACCTCAAACCAACACCAAGAAAAGAGGATGAAGAGTATTGCTCTCTCAAGATAATATGGGCTGATATTCTCTCATGAATTTTGATAGCCTCACTCACACTCAGTCTCGACTAGCTTCGACTAGCTTCTCTCTACACCGCTACAACTCCCATTATACTTGGATGCACCAAAGGAAGCAAGGGAACCAAGAAAACCAAAGTAAGAGAGTAAATAAAAACAATGGAAATCTCTGCACTTTTTCTCATAAAACCAAGAGCTTCACTTCCTTCAAATGCCCTTCCATGTGCTAGTAGAGACTCCATAGGCGCTCTTATATATACACATAGCTTGACCAAAACCCATCCAAATCAAGCTCACTTTGAAAGCCCACAAAGTTCAGCAAAAAAACTCATAAAAAGTGATGGAAAACTTGGGGAAAACCTTGCCCTTTTGCGTGTGTACAAGCAAGGAATTGCAACGCAAAGTCTACCCTCGACTAGCTGCACCAAAGGGAACCACAAACAACATGGCTGCCATACCTCAAACCAAGATGAAGAGAGGTCAATATGCAGAGCTAGGAACCCACTTTCATCAGCCCATTGAGGAGAGACACCCTCTCAACTCACCACACCAGGCTCTCGCAAGGCAAGAGGGGCACCTCTACACCAAAACCCCCACGCACCACCGCAGACTGCAACAAGAGAGGCTTTCTTCTTCACAGCTGAAAACTCCCACTCACTCACAACCCCAAGCTGATTTCAGTTTTTCTTCATATTTTTAAAGCACTTACTCACACTTTTAAGTCTCGACACTTCTATGTACAAAAACAACAAAACTATGTACCCCGCACAACTGGCACGCATGCGTACAGACAGCTGGCACACACCGCCTTTGTACACTTTGTACAAGCATGATTTATTAACATCCAAGAGGTCTGAGAGAACCAAAAAACATCTCGCAAAGACTTTGGGGTGGTCCGCACCATTTCGCCAAAACACGTCACAACGGTTGCGGTTGTTCCTCCTCTTCTCTCCACGTTTTTTCTGATCTTCTCTCTGTTTTTTCAGTTCCCACACTTCAATTTATTAGTTGGGCACCCTTGGCCTTTTAGATGACCTCAAACAGACCCCGAATAGGCCAAAAACTGACCTCGTAGTGCATAGTTGTCACCTTTTTGCATCCATCCGCACACCTGGCACTCAACGTTTTTCAATAATGCATCCCGCAACCTCGTGAATTGGCCCCAAAATATGGTCCTCATGATGAACTTTCTGCATAATTATCACAAGAAAAAATCCACGTTGTGTCCGTACTTCTCCACGTGCAAGTATTGACCCCATTCGACCTCCTGATGCCACTAGATGCCATCTGACACACCTGCTTACCTCATGTCGTCGGCCTGCGGATAGCTTCCTCGGGAAGTTTTACGCGCTACCAAATCCTCATTATTGTAGAAAAAACACACTGGTACCTTCAAATAGTGAAAATCGCTGCACTATGTACACCCTGTCCTACCTATACACATGTGGGCCCCACATAACCACCTGGCTCTGGAAAATGGGCAATTCTTTATTTGATGCCCCATGCATGTGTATGTACATATGCACAATCCCTTGCTCCAAAAAACTCCTGACACCGTTACATCATCAAATGACATCGAAACGTAACGAAACTTCTAGGACAAGTTTATAAGACCTAAGCACACATGCCTATGGCCTCAAACCCCACTTTAGGTCAAGTTCCAAAATCGCGATTATTAACTGTTGAGATGTTGAGCTCTACATCTTGAGCTGACATCCACTACGGGTTTTGGCCGCTTACGGCATTTACTCATTGGCGCGTTAGCTGACCGACACGGAGGATCTCACCCAGTGATTCTACAGCCGGACTACACTTAAAGTGCCATCCTAGTACGCTTCTAGCGTGTTCACACTTAGTGACCGCATGTACATATGTGCTACTTTTCAGCTTTAGCACTTAGTCATTTTCATACTCTCTTTTCTGTGAAAAGAAGAAGAAGCTTTCCATCTCTGTGTGGTGTGTGCTTGTCTTGTGTAGCTCTCTTGCATCCTCTATCTTTACATGGTATTAGAGCCTGGTGCAGGCAAGAGAGGCAGTTTCTGAACAGGTCTCCAAAGCGCTGTACATAGATATTTACTGTACAAGTACAGTGGTTGTATGTACTCTTGATTGTGGACACTCGTTGAGTGTAGAAAGCGTTACAGGTACCACGATAGCAGGTTCAACAGATTTGCAGGTTTTTGCAGATTGCAACTATTTTGTCTTAGTGCTTTAAGATGTCTGACGGTTTCAGTCAGATTGTCACTGAGAAGCTTGAGAAAAATAACTACCCTACATGGAAGTTCAGAATAACAAATTTCCTAAAAGGAAAAGGTTATTGGGACTATGTAGAAGGAGACAATGAAAAGGAACCAGAGATTCCCAAGGCAAATGCTACAGCAGAACAAATAAAAGCTTTGAGGGACTGGCAACAAGGCCAGAGCAAAGTGATGTATTGGCTTTCTAGGAGCATCACAGATGGCATGATGGGCTATCTACAGGATGCTGAAACCCTCGCCATTGCATGGAAAAACTTAGGCAGAGTGTTTGAGGTGAACACCAAGGCCAGGAAGCTTCAACTAAAGTCGGAGCTAAATCAGGTTAAGAGGAACAACGTCTCCATCAATGATTATGCTTTGAAGATCAAGAGTATCATTGAGGCTCTTGGATCTATTAAATTCTCAGTGGAAGACGATGACATTGTTCGTGCATGCTTGGATGGTCTAGGAGATGAGTATGTACATTTCAGGTCTTCCATGAATACAAGAGACGACATCCCCGTGTTCCAAGATTTGATTTCTATGCTTATTCTTGAGGAGAAGAACCTTGACACATCTTCTTCTCATGGCAAAAATAATTCTGAGCAGGCCTTCTATTCTAACTCCAATAGAGGTAGAGGTAGAGGTTGTGGTCGAGGCCCAAGGGGTTGCAGGGGCCAATTTGAATAAAGTCAATCAAATCAAAACAATACAGGTGGCAGGGGAAACCAGTCTCAAGGCAGGGGGAGTCAAAGAGGTCGTGGTGCAGGATCAAGCAGGTAGCAACATACTGCAGATAGCAGAGAATGTTGGACTTGTGGTGAAAGAGGTCACATGTCACGTGACTATCCAAAGGGAAAAGCAAGTGGAAAGAGAGAACAGGGCACATTAGGAAATTTCAGAGGTCATTTGGAGGGCCATATGAAGAGAGAGAAAAATAGAGCGCGTCCAATGAGCATGAAGGCTACGTTACGTAGGAAAGTACGTGGAAAGACTCAAAAAATAGGAAAATAGCATAAAACTTTCACAAAACTAGGATTGTAGCATAGTAATTTCCTTCCTTTTACCGAGCTTTTAGGTGCTTGCATGTGGTCCCACTTCTGATATTCTCTTATGGTCATTAACGTACTGGAGGGTGACCATTAAGCCCGCACAAGATATTGGAATTCTAAAACACTTTCCCTCCATTAGAATGCTTTCAAAGTGAATCTCCCTCCACTAAAGCTTTTCTCTGAGAGTTATGGCGTCCACGTCTTCTCGCCCAAGAGCCTCCAGTGGTTTACTGTCTCTCACACCAACAACCAACAACTGCACTTTGCCTAGAAGGCCAAGTAGTAGCATATCCTCAATTACAATACCAGCTTCAATAAGTGCAGAGAACCAATGGGTTGGACAAAGGATAAACAAAGGTTCATGGGTCCTCATGCAACCAAGAAGACCCAAGAGGTCTAGTGGTATCAACGTTTACCGCTCAGTATGGAAGGCCAGGGTGTTGGATTTCAAAGTTGAAATCGGCAAAAGATCTGTAAAGGAAGTTCTTGTTCAGCATGTGTTTACCCATCCAGAGGTGATAGCAAACGGTGGAAATGTATCAGATATACATCAACCACGTTGCAATTGTAAGTACTCTTGACATGTGAACTTACTGATACTCTCATTATAACTTTTCTTATATATTTTGCAATGTTTCTCCCGCTTGTTATGAGTAATGTCTCCATTCTTCACAGCTCAATTACATTAGATTTGTCATTTGTACTTATTGATACTCTTAGTTTAACTCTTCTTATATATATTGTAGATGTTTATCCCTCTTCTTATGAGCAATGGGAACCTGTGGAGTGCATAATAGGCCTCTTCCATGTTGTTCATGCCCACATTGGTTCTCTACAGTACTCAGAGAGGAGCAACAAAAGACTGGCTGATGAGGGAATCTTTTTTTATGACCACTTTTACCAACTCAGCTCAGGGAATAAGAATGGCATGTTGGTGAAAGTGCCTCTACCAACCGATTGGAACACTGTGGACTGGCCAGTTCCCGAGGAAACAATGGTGGAGGCAATGCGCAGTAAGCTCTATAAGGATATACAAAGGTCTCTACGTAGCTCTATTCCTACCAAACTGGTTAGAATTGCAAACTTTTGTCCTGTTGCACTCTTCATAGAGCTGTTTCATAGCTACAACATCCGAGTTACAAAACCTATGTTCATGTGCAAGTCATTTCAGCAGTCATCCTGTGACAAACTTCTTGACAAAGGATGGTATGCAAAGGAAGAGATTGGTTTACGGTGCGAGGTCGCGCTTGATACTCTAGTTTTCAAGTACATGATTGCAAGCCAATCATTGTTACTCTCATTTTGGTATATGCGATCACAAATGCTAAACGGTAAGTACATTCCTATGGACCAGGTTTCTACAGGTTTGGAAGATAATCCTACTGTGGATGTGGAAGTGATTGATAAAGAGCATGGCCTACTATTGGTGGTTACAATAAGGGAGCTATGCAGTCTTCAGCATTTGCGAAATGACATCATTGAAGAGTCAATGGACAAGGACCTATCAGATTTTTCCTTTTTCTTAGCTGGCCGTAAGGTGATGCGGTGAAGGGAAAAAGATATTTTGTGCAAAGAGATTGATGGTCGGGTTGAAGTAGTGTCAATGTAACAGATATTCTTGTGAACCCAAGTGTATACAAATGACTTTCAAGACATGAAGTTTATTGATCTCATTTTTCAATTGTGTCCTGTGAAAAAGTGTGTTTGAAATACATTTCTTTACCACGTCAAATCTCTCTCTCTCTCTCTCTCTCTCTCTCTCTCTCTATAAATATATATATATATATATATATATATATATGTTAGACAAGACAAAGACATGATAGAAGAATCATCTTAATTCATTAGAAAGTACAAACTCGTCCGTGAACAATGGACTGAGATACAATTTTTGTAAGTATGGAATCAGAATGTCTTCAAGGTAAAAATCGAAGGAATGCCCCTCGAAAGAAGGTGGTGAGATAGTTGTTCCCGGCGGATTTAGTTCTCCCTTTTCAGGAGTATCATCAATTAGTAGTGTATTAGTTGCATCAAAGGGTACACCGATTTGGCTAAACGGTTTGTACAAAAGAGGTAAGCCTGGTTTTTTAGGGTGGTAGTGGCCCTCAACTGTAACGCATTTTCTTTGATCATACAAAAAGGCAAAATCTGACGTGTGAGTTTGGCATACACTGCAAACTATTGCAACTAGTGGCGACAAGTTTTTCCTTTGCATTGAAGACCATATGGCAACTCTGAAGCGCGGAAGAAGAAACTGAATAAATTCCTTGGTTCCTGGACGAACCACGACTCGACAAGTTCCCATCCGAAACGTTTGCAAATCCTCAAAGGTTCCTCTGTCACCGAGAGGCACCCGCATCAGCAGCAATCCATTGACGTCCAAGATAATCAACCTCTGTAAAAGTTAACAAGTACATATAAGTAGTTAGAAGCTGAACATATTTTGCCATACTTGAATAGACATTACCGGAACAACCGTATCTACAGGTAGCAAGGGTCCATACTGGGTCTCTGTAGTGTTCATGTCGTTGTTGCTCTCCTCCGCTTTATCTTCATAGTCATCATTCACATCTTCATCAGGGGTCTCCCCCATGGCTCTTTCTGCCTCATTCAAGGTGTCTTCCAAGGTCTTTTCGTCTCCCTCGGTTGATCGGCTTGCCTCATACATCCTTGCCTGATCCATATCATTTTGCTCATCCCTAGGCCTACTTTCCTCATCCATATAATTTTGCTCATCTATAGGCCTGCTTTCCTCATCTTGGGTTTCAGCCATAGGCTCTTTTGGCTCCTCCACTGGCTGACTTGGCTCTTTCATTGTCTCCTCCGGTTGAACCTTAGCACCTTCCATATGCTCATTTGACCTTTCCTCATCCTCGGCTCTTTCATCTTCTGCTGATATGACCCCCTCGGCCCGTTGCGATTCCACTGTATCGGATGTAGGGGTTTGTCGTGGTGGCACGTCATGTTTTGTAAGATCAATAGTGCGCTCATCCAAGCCGCTATCTTCAAGCTCTCTAGGGCTAGACATAGTAAGCAGGTGTTGTATTAAACTTACCCGGTATCTTTGCAAATAATCATATGTGTAGTTTTTTAAAGCACTCTACAAAATTGAAAGACCACATGGTGAGAATTCTTTTATAGACTAAACCAAAACTAACTGAATGCATTGCCAAATGGGTACCTTAGTCATGAAAGGTTTTAATGCGAAGTAGCTTTGCAGGACATATTCTGCATGGAGAAGACATCTCCAGCCGCAAGAATTCCCATCGGTTTGATTTGGGACAGGTACTTCTTTGATTGGGGCCTTGTATAGTTCATACCTTCCACATAGCTTGCCATAGGCAAACAACAACCTCTTTATACAACTGCTCAAAGCAATGTCAAGATGTTAGCATGAGGCTTCAAATTTACATGGATATCTATAAGAAACACTTTCTGATACAAAACACTTACAGCCTAATTTCAGGGTGGGTTCCTTTTATTGAATTGAACACCCACACTGCTGGTTGGTCAACATCAAGGCATATGAGACTCCAGTGATGGTTGTTCTCATATGGAAAGATGATCACAGTAACTTCCAGCATAGCACAGTGGAGAAACCAACTCTCAAAGGTCCCAGATGGACTGTTCTTTTGTCTAATAATTACTGACATTTGTGGATCAAGGAGAAACACCTCTGTGTGAGTGTGCAGTGGGAGTTGACTTTTGATCAGGCTGCAAAGACTCTACCTGAGTTAGCAAACCTATTATCTGAGTTTTCAAAGCTGGCAAGATAGTAACACTTACTTAAGACAAGCATAGATAATTGTGTCTGAAATCTGAGCATCTGGATTCTGCAATAAATCAATGTCCACTTTTTCCAGAGCTAGCTTTCTGGCTCCATCTACAAATGGTATCTCTGCAAGCAAACCATTCTTCATTGAAAGTAGAGTTTCTTGATTGCTTGCCTCTATAGATAGGGTCACATTGCACTCTGTTTGCCTCTGGGACTCCACTGCTACTTTTACTTTCTCCTTAAGCTCTGCTTCCCTCATGTCCTCTGTTTGGCGAGCAATAGTCTCTGCCCTTGCCCTTGTATTCACATCATGTGTGACATCTACAACTGTGAGTTGTGGCACTAGCTCCGGGGGGTATAACAAAATTTCCCTCATTTTCTTATCCTTGCAGACATTGGGGACCAGCAGTTTGTCATACCTCCACCTTATTCTTTTCAGTGTCTCACTATCTCTGTCCAATATAGTAACCCTGTGGGCATGGGCTGCAACAATGGTCATGTCACTGAAGTACTCCAGTAGGAAGTCCTCTGCTGCTTCCTGTAGAGCCATTAATGCCACCACCTTCCACCTTTTGGTGCCCCAGGTAGCTTCATCACATATGGACCTCACCATCCTCTGGAAGGGCAGCTTTGGTATGCATAAATCTACACATTTCTGTGCCTTTCTGATTTCTCTGAAAAGTCCCATGCAGGTTTGCAGCTTCTTCATCCTTGGCCCTTTCAGAATTTTATTTGGTTTTCCAGGTCTTTTCTTTGGGGTTGCAGATCTGCTACTTGCTTTAGATGCTAATCCTGGTCCCTTGCCTGCCTTCCTTGCAGTGGCTTTTGTTCTAGCCATCTCACTGTACACCAAAAGAAGAGTCTCAATCCCCTTCTCTCTTTCTATGACTCTCTCTCTCTCTCTCTCTCTCTCTCTCTCTCTCTCTCTCTCTCTCTCTCTCTCTCTTCTGTAGCTTAGCATATCTAAATAGAGAGAGAGACAGAGAGAGACAGAGAGACAGAGAGAGTGCACATTACTAAAGGTGCGCGCGGAGCACGTTTTTACCTCAACAAACACCTCCGCGCGCCGTTAGTATAGGGTAAAATAATACACACATACTCTCTCTCTCTCTCTCTCTCTCTCTCTCTCTCTCTCTCTCTCTCTCTCTCTCTCTCTCTCTCTCTCTCTCTCTGGTCAATGCACAGTACTAACGGCGCGCATAGAGACATGCACTACGGGTATGCCTCTCTACGCGCGCCTTTGGTATAGAGAGAGAGAGAGAGAGAGAGAGAGAGAGAGAGAGAGAGAGAGAGAGAGAGAGAGTATGTGTGTGTGTGTCTGTGTGTGTGTGTGTGTGTGTGTATTTTAAAGATGTGTGTCTGTGTGTAAGTGAGTGTGTTTGTGAGTGTGTGTGTGTGTGTGTGTGTGTGTGTGTGTGTGTGTGTGTGTGTGTTTGTGAGTGTGTGTGTGTGTGGGTGTGTATGTGTGTGTCTGTGTGTGTGTGTGTGTCTGTGTGTGTGTGTGTGTCTGTGTGTGTGTGTGTTTGTATTTTAAAGATGTGTGTCTGTGTGTTTGTGAGTGTGTTTGTGAGTGTGTGTGTGTGTGTGTGTGGGTGTGTGTGTGTGTGTTTGTGAGTGTGTGTGTGTGTGGGTGACAGAAACAGAGATAGAGAGATAGAGGCAAAGGCAGAGGGAGAGGCAGACCTTCTTTATGTCGAAGGGTGGGCTTGTTGTCGGAGACGCAGACGACGGCTCTTGCACTCTCTCTCTCTCCCTCACTCTCTCTCTCACTCACTCTCTTTCACGAGGTGTGGTTTTTCTCTCTCTTGACCTCTTTATATGACGTACAAAAGTATACGGTCTCAATAATGACCACACGTGTGACAGCATGCAAATATACTATAATTTATAGTGACACGTGGGGCGCCGCGTGTGTATCCGTTATAAGTGTGATTTTGAGAGAGAGAAAGAGAGAGAACAATAGAGAGAGAGAGAGAGAGAGAGAGAGAGAGAGAGCCAGAGAAAGAGAGAGACAGAGAGAGAGAGAGAGAGAGAGAGACAGAGTCTTAGAGAGACAGAGAGAGAGAAAGAGTGATCAGATTGTCACAGAGATAGAGAGAGGGAGAGACACAGATTGAGAGAGAGATAGAGAGAGGGAGTCCTTACTCTCAGAGAGAGAGAGAGAGAGAGGGAGGGAGAGAGACAGAGTCAGTTTGACACACAGAAAAGCAATGGAGGAGACACCTCCCTTGGAGTTCCTGCAAACCCCACCAACAAAAGGTGATCTCTCACTCTTTCTCTCTGTATTTCCAACAGTTGGTACAAATTGTGTGTGTGTGTGTGTGTGTGTGTGTCTAAACAAAGAAAAACCCAGACTGTTGTTCAACACACACACCTCAATACCCATACTTCCATAGACAGAGACAGAGACACACATACACACAGACACACACAGAGATATATATACATTGTCTCTTTCCCTACCCTCTCTGTACACGTTACTAACGGCGCGCATAGCCAACCAAATATTGGCTCCAGCTCTCTCCGCGCGCCGTTAGTATTGTTATGACTCTCTCAGTTGTACTTAAGGCGCGCGGAGAGAGTTGCAAAATGCACTTTTCCTTCCTCGCGCGCCTTTAGTCAAATAGAAAAATACAAAGAGAGAGAGAGAGAGAGGCTGTGTGTATTTTTTTAGTGTTCTTTGGAGAGAGAGAGAGAGAGAGAGAGAGAGAGAGAGAGAGAGAGAGAGAGAGAGAGAGAGAGAGAGACTAGGTGTGTTTTTGTTTGTGCTTTGGTGAGAGACAGATATATATATATATATTTTTTTTATTTTTTTTTATATTTATATTTATATCTATCAGGAGAGAGAGAGAGAGAGAGAGAGAGAGAGAGAGAGAGAGAGAGAGAGAGAGAGAGAGAGAGAGAGAGAGATCATGATGGTTTGGTTTTGGCAGAGTTGTCATGTTTCCTGATGGTTTTGACTTGTCATGTTTCCTGATGAATAGGATTAAGGTCTAGTAGGCAGAAGAGGTTGAAACCTGATCCAGAGCTTGTGCCAGGATTTCAACCCTTGCAGGCTCAGTTGCTTAATGTATCTGCCAAAAGAACTGTTGACTTTTGTCAGGACATATCTGAAGAAAAGTCAATTGGTGAAGATCAATCAGAGAGGTCACCAGGGCAAGAGGATCCCTCACCCTACAAGGCTGTGGTGCCCTCTACAGTACTTCTGAAGAGAAATACAAGAAAGAGGAATATAGACTTCTCAGATGATACAGATGTGCTAGAAGGAAGTCCCTGTGCAACTAAATGTAAAGACAAAGAGGATGTTTCTTCTCTGGAAGACCCAGCTGCAACTGATGAGAGGCTGTTTGATTTTGCAGCATCTTGTGGTGCTGGGGACAAGTATGATCTAGTTCATTCTATGTTTAATCCAAAGTTTGACATTGAAGACCTGTTAGCTCAGCACAGTAATTTCTTGCAGTCCTACAGAGATAAGTTTGAAGTGATGGTGCAGGTAGGAAGGGTTGTTTTGCCTACTATGATTCTTGTGCATTTAAATGACTGTGGTGGAAAGGGACAGGGAGTGAAGAAGTATAGGGAATTACCACCCTCTTGCCGACATCCAGCCTGCCCTTTGCATCAAAAAGAATGCAAACTCATTCAGGAAGCCTTTGGCTTTATGATTTACCTGAACAGCCTGTTTGGATTCCTCATGCAGAATCCTGATGAGGTGTTAGAGGAGCAGGATGCAGCACCAGATGAGGAATGCGAGGAGACAACTCATATGCAAGAAGTCGAGGAGGTTGAAGACACAGTCGACCTTGAGGTTGAGGCAATTGAAGTACAAAGAAGTAAGATGCTCTCTGTGAAAACCACAGAAATCAAACTTCCATTGGATGTCAGTAACTTCACTGAGAAGCATGCTCAGATGATGTTGCCTGTTGTGCCTGACTTCAGGATTGGAGACAGGACCTATATCTTCTTACATGATGTGCAAAGTGTGTTTTATTTAAGGGAGGATTTCTCCCTGGCTATTATTTCCAGAGTCCAAGAGGAGAGGAGTGGATTTGTTTCAGAGGATAGTAGTGATGATGAGGCAATGGAAACATCCAGCAATCCAATGGAATGCCTTCGAAGATGCTTTGAGAAAGCTGAAAAATACAAGGAGACACTACCTGATGAAGCCACCTTCCAAGCAATAAGACAAAGCCTAAGACCATCGAAAAGTAACAAAGAAGTGGAGGATTGGTTTAACCATTCAGGTCAGGGGTCAACTACATCTGTAGACCTGTGGCAAGAAAACCTCTTTCTGCAGGATGAGAGCTTCATGGTAACTCTCTCTCTCTCTCTCTCTCTCTCTCTCTCTCTCTCTCTCTCTCTCTCTCTCTCTCTCTCTCTCTCTTTGTGTCATTTCTGACATTGTATGTGCAGTCTTGGATTGCTGACAAGGATGACTTCCTTTGGCGCCGGACAAGAGAGTATCGAGAAAGGGATGCGGCCCTAGCACAGTACCTTTCAAAGCTTTGCGAGTCACCGATAGTAGTTTTTCACAATTCCATGTCACAAGAGGGTTCAATAGCAACTTACACATTCAAGACACTATCACGCTTCTTGGGTGGACCGGTGCTGCCCAAAAGTGCAGATAAAGTCATTCTTGTGGACAAAGTGTTTGCTAGAGATTGTTTTGGTTACTGCCCAGGCTATACAGGTGGTCGGGTAGCGTATTACTACACTTACACAGCAATGGAACTAGCTCTTGGTAGACAAAACCCAGATGAACTTTTAGAGTATGGCAAACATCTCATGATTCGTTACAAGGGTGACGTGCCAAAAAACAAAATTGAACCTGCAAAATCTTGATACACTTCAAGTAGCAATTGTATAAGATCATGTATTACATAAATTTTGTACAATGTCATCCACTCACAGTATCTTTCTCCACTTGTGATTCACATACACCATTGTCTCTCTCCACCTTCGTTGACTTTCACGAGCTCCGGAGTTGTTGTATGCCATTGATCTTTTAGCTTTTTGTTGTTGTAAATGTCTGATGGCTTGTGCTGTTGCTGAATTTTCCAAGACTTCTTTTGCCTGCATTCGATGAATGATTCTACGATAGAACCATTCAAATAGTTCTCTCAAACTGTTAGCCTTGATTCGAGAGCCACCATGTCGTGTGTGCCTGAAATAAGCATTTCTCACCATGTAATGAGACTTTTCCATCCCTTGGGTATTCCATATTGCCGGGTTCCCATACTTCTGTATAAAATATGGCAAATGATTGAAGATGATGTGCTGCATATGAAAACAGATTAGTTAGAATGTTTTATAGTCACATATTTGCACATAAGAGAGAAAGAAATACATTATAATACCATGTAGTGAGTAATCTGGGTGTCTGTCCATGCTGTCTTGAATGATTTTTTCAGAAGGTTGAGATTTTCCTTGAACTTGTTCATATCACCTTGTGACCAGTCATCTTTGTCGCACATCAAAAATAGGATGTCTATTGATCGCCAAACCTCAGCCTTCGCATTACGAGTAGTTGGTTCGTGGTCTTTGACTGCAATATGTAGCTTTTTCCAGCTCTGATACTCTACCTTGCTAACATAAGATGTGTTATATATTTTTCCATGTTTTGTTAGCTTTGGATCTCTTGTACCTTGGGGCTTAGATAAAAACCTCCGTGCCTTCACCCCACCGATGGATGGTTTGCATGGGACATCCTTCTCAGCAGTTGATCTCTTTTCATCCCGCTGGATTTTCACATTGCCACCATGAAGCCCCATATCCGACAGTACCATTTCTAAGCACTGCAGGGCTACTTGTCGTTCTGTGGAGTTCTTAATCTTCCAAGCAAACCCGATGTATAAGTAGACCAATTTCTCCACAATTCTACAAAGGGCATGCATTGTACAAATGTGGACATTCACAAGTGGTATTTTCAAAACGGGTCGAAAAGCAGGATCCTCAATGTGACGTGTTGGAGCTTTTCTCCACCACTTTGGGTCCATGACCTTTGCAGGCTCCATGCAGAACAAACACGGTGACTTTGCCATTGCACCCATTCCACAATTATACATGCACTTTAATGTTTTAGGGTCACCTGCAAGATGCCACTGAACTTGAAAGTCTCCCCTTCCATCTAGACGTAGTACCTCTCCCTGGTTAGTCTGTCGATCAATCACCTCCGGAATATTAGTTCGATGGAACACCCAATATAGAATCTCATGATCTTCTTTCTTTACCTGCAACACAAAATAAATGAGACTTAAGTAGATCTGAACATTTGAGCTTACTTGAGAATATCGCTTACCTCAAACGCACCAAGCCACCATATGTTAGATTCTGATTGAACACTAAAATATAAAGGATCATCACTGGGACACTTTGAGAGGGCTCTATTCATTAAAGTAATAGTAACACGCTCTAGCTTTTTCTCTTTAACAAGCTCACACTCATCCAGTTTTAACACAAAATGTAATAGCCCACGTGACTCTTCAAATGTGATGTTGTAAAACTCCACCATTCTCTTCTGTAGTATCCGCAGGTCCATAAAAATATTGTTGAACTCATCATATGCCATGTTCGCTCCATGGCCACTGTAAGTTGCTTTAATATGAAAGGGCTATCCAAGATAGTCTCCCTGTGCCTCGTTAAGCTGAAGCCTCTCTTTCCAAACACTTGAGGCTGATGGTAGAAGTTTGGATTTTATACCCTTCCTAACAAAGATGGATGAGACAGACTTTTGGATAGCTAAATATCCTCTTTTGCTTACACCAAGTGAATCAAGTGTGCCTTGTATCTCTTTTGCAGGCACTGAGTTCTCTGAAATAAAGCGGTCCACTACATTTCTTTGTAGAACCTTAAACTTCTTGTCATGTACTATATCTGCTGCCAGGCTTCTACTTATAAGTGGCTTCAATCTCTTTCCTATATTGGCTTTGGGGTCAATGTTTTCCTTGTCAGGATAGATTGAATCTCTACATGAAGACAATGCATAAGTAAATAACAGAAAATTTGCTTCACTAACACTATTTAGGCACATGAAAACAATGTATAACAAGAAAAAACAAAAAGATTACTTAACTAAGACAATGTAGCCAACCAAGAAGCATCACCTTAATGCTCGGATTCTTTTCTTGAGACCTCCTGATGCAACCTGCAATGTTTCAAGATTGCGCAATTTCTTCTTTCGGATACGACCACCCAAGATGGTGTCCTTCATTTGACAACTTCGCACCTTTCCTTTCAGTTCTTGTACCTCTGTTTTATGTTGCAAAATGGTAACCTGATCTGTAGAATGTAAATGTGAAAGGCGAACAATCTCACATTGTTGAGCTTGGAGAATGCTCTTGTAAGTTTCAGCTTCTCTTGTAAGTGATTTACAATAACCCAGAAGGCCCTTTTCTCCATCACCAGCAAAGGTCAATAAGCTTGTAGGATTGACAAACGGTGGAGACGCATTAGTTATTGGATTCTTAGGGTAGAGAGAGCCTCTCGTCCAGATATCTATGTGTTTAGCTCCTTGAGCTCTGAGCGTGTCTATGGAAGCGGGAGGTATATGTGTGTTTGTTTTACTGCGCTTAATCAATGGTTGGTACTCATTGTCCAAATCAATGTGAAGGTGATATTTGGCTCGTTTCTGGGTAACATTTGTGCCATTTGAGGAGTGCGCCATTAGCCAAATGTGCAGGTTTAATGGAAAGTGAATAGCGGCTGCGGATTCGTCCCTCCATGTTAGCCTCATTCCCTCCATATTGACGTTGTTCATTCAATGCAACTGAAAAGAGGATTATCCCTCAATCACTACGAACGAATGTTCAGAAGAGTAAGGAATCTACTTAAAGTACACTTTTTGAAGTTTTACTATGAAAGACCCAGCTCTTTTATTTGCCATTTTTTCTAGAGAGAGAGTGCAAAAAAATACATTTTCTTAGAAGGCCCTCCAAATGACCTCCGAAATTTCCTAATGACTATGCATCTACTAGCAGAGATGCAGATGACAACAAAAACGAGCGCATGTTTGTTATGCATCATGTAATGAATACAATGACTGCAGAGAATTCCACCCAAGATGATGTTTGGTATGTGGATTCAGGTGCCTCTAATCACATGACGTCTCGTGGAGAATGGTTTAGAGATATGCGCAAACCAGATGTGTCAGGCTATGTGCACACATGAGATAACACAGCTCACCCCATTGCTCATGTAGGGGACATACCTCTAAATACGAAGAGTGGAAAATCAAAGTACTTAGCAGATGTACTTCATGTCCCAAACATTACAAAGAATCTTGTTTCTGTTGGACAGATGGTTGAGCAGGGTTTGCAGGTTCGCTTCAATCCAAATGGCTGTTATGTAGAAGATTTCCAGAATGGTTGTAAGCTGATCACAGAGGGCAAATGTGTGGGCAGAGTGTTTACGCTGAATGTAGACATGCCTGAGGTAAAAGCTGCATTATTTGCACAGGGCACAGGTGTTGTGGCTGATGTTGATATTTGGCACAAATGCATTGGCCATGTCAATGAGCAGAGATTGCGCAGCATGCAATCAAAACAAATTGTAGAAGGTTTTCCCAAATTCAAGGTCGATGGTATGCATAAAGTGTGTGCAGCATGCTTGTTTGGAAAACAGTCAAAGGGCTCATTTCCACATGAGCGCAATGTATGTAAAAAGCCACTTGAGGTGGTGCACACAGATGTTTGGGGTCCAACCGATACTGCAAGTATACATGGTTGCAGGTATTATGTCTCTTTCATTGATGACCATACAAGGAAAGTATGGGTCTACTTCATGCGTAACAAAAGTGAAGTGTTTGGTCACTTTCAAGACTTCAAAGTCATGATTGAGAAGGACACAGATATGCAAATCAAGACATTGAGGTCAGATGGAGGGGGAGAGTACTTCTCCAACGATTTTCAAGATTTTCTGCGAATGCATGGTATACGCAGGCAGTTTACATGCAGATATACTCCACAGCAGAATGGGGTCGCAGAAAGGAAAGCAGGCACATTGCAGAGGTTGCACGTGCATTTATGAATGAGAAGAACATGCCTCATCATTTCTGGGCTGAAGCTGTAAATACAACAGTGTAGTGTACATTATGAATAGGACACCTACAGCTGCGGTGCATGATGTAATACCTGAGGAAAATTTTACAGGTACCAAGCCTGATTTGGCACACTTGAAAGTGTTTGGCTGCATAGCTTACGTGCATGTACCAGCTGAGTTGCGTAGGAAATTGGATCCTAAAGCAGAGAAATGTATTCTTGTGGGATATTCCCTTGAACAAAAGGGGTATAGGTGCTACAATCCTACTACACGAGAATTACGAGTGAGCAGAGATGTAGTCTTTGATGAGATGAGCAGCTGGTACAATAATGCACATGGCACTATTGGGGCTGATGTAAAAGATGATGTGGTTGTACAAAATGTGAGGCCACAGTCATAGGTTTTGAGTGGACCACAAGAGTCCTCTTCTCGTGGCTCTGTTGAGAAGCCATGGAGTGGTAGACTACGTACGCAGGTTACTCCACCAGCAGGTACAGGGAACGTATCACGAAAAGGAAAGAAAAAGGTTGATGAACCTATGGCTGATGCATCATCAGGTTTTTCACATGTAGACATGGATTCAGATGGTTCTGAACAAAGTCTTGATGAGGAATTTGGAATTCCGGCTCTCAGGACACCTAGTGTAAGGAAAGTACAAGAAGATGTTAGAGGGCAAAGGAGTGACCCAGGACTGCGCAGATCTAACAGAGTCAGAAATCCAGTTCAAAAATTGACTTATGATGGGTATCTAGCGCATCACCAAGCCTACATGGCTAAGGTGATACAGGATGTGGAGCCCACATGTTTTGAGGATGCAGTTGGAAATTTGCATTGGGATGATACAATGAATGAAGAAATGGCTGCATTGGAAGCAAACGACACATGGGAGTTGGTGCCATTGCCAAGTGACAAGAAAGTTATTGGCTGTAAATGGGTGTATAAAACCAAGCATAAGGCTGATGGTAACATTGAGCGTCACAAGGCAAGGCTGGTCGCAAAGGGTTATGCACAGACGTATGGCATAGACTATGAGGAGACCTTTGCTCCGGTGGCAAAGATGACGACTGTGAGAGCTGTCATAGCAGTGCCTGCATCTAGAGGATGGATTATGCATCAAATGGATCTAAAGAATGCCTTCTTGAATGGTTATGTTGATCCAGGTTACCCAGATTATGTATGCAGACTTCTCAAAGCTTTGTATAGTTTGAAGTAGGGCTCTAGAGCATGGTATGACAAGATTGCCAAGTATCTTGTCAGTATTGGGTTTAGGAGAGCTCATGCTGATCATTCACTCTATGTACGTGAGAGTGATGTGAGGATTGTGGTCATTACCATATATGTAGATGACCTTATTATTGTGGGTGACAATGCTATGGAGATTGACCATGTGAAGGGTCTTCTCAAACAGGAGTTTGAAATGAAAGATTTGGGTGAGTTGCGCTACTTTCTTGGCATTGAGGTGATCAGGACTCCAGAGGCTGTATGGTTGTCACAGAGACAATATGCTTTGGACATGTTGTCAAAGTATGGTATGGCTCATTGTAAGCCAATTTCTATTCCCTTGGATGTGAATGCAAAGCTGAGTGCAGAGAGGGGTGATGTTGTTGAGGATGTCAAGATGTACAGGAAGATTGTGGGTAGTCTAATCTACTTGACTATCACGAGGCCAGACTTGAGCTACACAGTAGGCTTGGAGAGTCAGTTCATGCAGCTTCCGAGGAAGCCACATTTGGATGGAGTATGACGCGCACTTTGGTATGTGCAAGGGACTCTTGACTATGCATTGTTCTATGCAGCAGATGCCTCATTAGCATTGTATGGGTATACAGATGCAGATTGAGCAGGTAGCATTATTGATAGGAGATCTACGAGTGGCTTCATGTTCTCTTTTGGGAGTGCTGCTGTTACTTGGAGCAGCAAAAAGCAGCCTACGGTTGCTTTATCGAGCACAGAGGCCGAGTACAGAGGTGCAGCAGTTGCGGCGTGCGAGGTAGCTTGGCTACGCACATTACTTGAGGACTTGGGAGTGCAAGTGGACCAGCAAATTGTCATCCATTGTGACAACCTCAACAGCATGCAGTTGGCTAGGAACCCAATGTTCCATGCCAGGACCAAGCACATAGAGGTCCATTACCACTACGTTTGAGAGCGAGTATTGGTAGGCGACATCGACTTGGTCTACGTCAGCAAAGAGGAGCAGATAGCGGATATCTTTACCAAGGCCCTCGGAGCTGAGAAGCTTCAACGTTTCCGGACTATGCTTGGACTCTGCGACATGCAGAGCTCGAGGGGGAGTTTTGAGATGTCGAGCTCTACATCTTGAGCTGGCATCCACTACGGGTCTTGGCCGCTTACGGCATTTACTCACTGGCGCGTTAGCTGACCGACATGGAGGATCTCTGCCAGTTATTCTATAGCTGGACTACACTTAAAGTGCCAGCCTAGTACACTTGTAGCGTGTTCACACTTAGTGACCGCATGTACATATGTGCTACTTTTCAGCTTTAGCACTTAGTCATTTTTGTACTCTCTTTTCTGTGAAAAGAAGAAGAAGCTTTCCATCTCTGTGTGGTGTGTGCTTGTCTTGTGTATCTCTCTTGCATCCTCTATCTTTACATTAACAACAATGGATTTTTGACCTAGTCGTTTTCGACCCAGAATGCATCTAAATGCTTAGCAATGATGCCCCAATACCCCGCCTATGCTTAGTTTTTGATTTAAAAGTGTAAATTCCTAGTTATGATGAAATTAGGCCGTGGGTCGGCGATGCCAAAAGCTACGTATTACTCTGAATGGCTTATGTCAATGTGTAGACCTCTTACCTGTGGTTGCAATGCAACAAAAACATTCGCAATGTGACAACCGAGAAGAGAGTAGGAAGCGCGAGAAGGACAAAAGTGAGCGCCGTTAGCTCACGCTGTGTATTTCTTATCGAAACACTTATAAAAAACTTGCAAAATTGGCTTTTATACCATAGCCAAGGTTTTTGAGTGGTCAAAAGTAATAATCTGGAGTTCTATTTTACAAGGAGAACTCTGAAAAATGGTGTCCGTGTTAGCTTGCTGCTAACATTCCCCCCTCCTTGCCTGTGTCGTACCTTGACATAGCCTTATGGGCTGAAGTAGTCTTAACTCTGTTTTCCAGCTCCACTGCTGAGTATTCTACAAATCTTGATGTGAGGTTGCTTATCACCGGCGCAAATATCTTCGTTCGCTAGGTGAAGAAGCCAGTGTAGAATGCCTCCTCAAAAGCGAGCATATTATGCGAAAGCAGGAACATGCACCTGGCATAAAATCCATAGAGAATTTTCTCTGAGGGTTGCCCACTTAGATCATAGAAAAGGCCTTTGTTCCCTTCCAAGAATCAAAGCCAGGGGGCTCCTATCTGCTCAGGATCATTGAAAACCTATATGCCAGTGAGTAGCATCCTGTAGATCTTATATAGCATTGCGCAGGAGAGATCTGGCAGACTCTTGAAGAATGTCGTGGCGCACGTTAGGGTTTTCACCATGTATTCTTTTGATGCTTGGCCTTTCTCTGGAGTTGCAACCTAAATTAAGACACGTTGGCCTTTTCTTCTGCGGTACTTCATGTGCTTTCCATGTCCTTACTTGAGGTACAGAACAGAATGCTGGATCTTTCTGTAGGGTCGCATATGCTCTTGTAAACAAAATCAGGTATCTTGGATTCTTTGTTCAACCAGCTTAACCTCCACTTTGGGTGGTCTTTATCTACGCCATCTTCTTGCATATCCTTGTATAATCTTTCCTTTACCTGTAAGAGTTCTACCTTGATGAGAGGGTATGGCAGGGATTGTTGGTGCCATTGAGCATTGACTTGATTGGGAGTGAGTTGAGTGACGTTGACAGAGTGTAAAACTCTCAGCTCCCAATCCATTGTGGCCTTCCACTGCTCATCTTCCTCTAAGGTGATCTTCTCTTTCAGTGCGTCCTCTCCAGCCTTTGACAAGTGGACCATTGGCAATGTATCTTCATTTGTGATTTGGACTTGAAAGTCTTTGTCACCACTCGGATCTGCTGTGGACTGTGTCTTAAAGTCAGCAAATGAGACCGAGGGGATGTCCATTTGGGGCAGCTTTGAAGTGACTGCCTCTTCTTGTATATCTGGCTTTCCATCTCTGAGGAGTTGATTCATTCTTTTCAGTTCTGCAATTTCCTTAAGGAGTTCCTTCTCTCTTTGGACCCGCATCAGTGCCAGGTCTCTACGTTGTGACTGCTCCAGCTTCAACTCCAGTTCTAAATCTCTATTTTTATTTTCAAGTGCTTTGTAAACTTCATTTGTTCCCTTGATCGAGGTCACGGCGGTTGGATTTTCTCTTATTTGCTGCAAGAAAGTGGCATGATCATTGATTCTTTGTTTGGAATATTGAAGGGAAGCGTTAGCGACATCTAACTGTACTTGAATTTTCTGAGTAGACAGAGAGGTGGTAAGAAGTTCGTTTGTCACTTCTGTTAGCTGCTCATCTTTCACTTTGCATGCATCAGCTAATTTAGTAAGGAGGTCACCCAACTCCTCCATTTCCTTCTATTGTTTGTCCCTGGCTATTTGATGCGGTTTTGCTTCAGTCTTTAGCTCTTGTACTTGCCTTTGGAGATCAGTGATAGTAGCCATTCTGTCGTCGAGCTCTCCTTGAAGAGCATCAATGACCATTTCTAGCTCTTTGGCTTTTGTACTGCGGTCGAAGGCTGCTGAGCGGAGTTTCTCCGTCATAACTTGCATCTGCTTTGCATACTATTTTACTTGTATAATCACTTCGTCATTGGACTGCCACTCCTCCTGTCTTGCGAATTGTGATGTGCCGACAGCCTCATGTGTTGCTTCTTGTTGTGTTGTAAGTGTGGTGGTTCTGTAGAAGTGGATGGATGTTCTTCTCTTTGGCCATCCTGAGGCTTTGATACCTTGGCAGTTTCTGGATGAGTGGAAACAACCTGTGTGGTCTCAACCCCCCCCCCCGTTTCTTCACTCTCACAGGTCTTTCTGCCTTCTCAGTCTCGGTTTCTTTCTCAAGTGTAGTGGTTTGCTCTTTTTCTGTATGTTTCTTTTGTTCAGTTTCATCCACCGGCTTGTGAGTTTCCTTGGCTGTCTGCTCTGGTTCTGGTTCAACTGCCTTTTCCTCATGTTTTTTGGCGTGGTCACCTTGCTGTGTAGCTTCCGTTTGGAATCTTTTTATTTGTCGGTCTCGGCTTCTTCATTGGTCTCTTGGCCTGGCGGTGATGATGGTGAAGTAGGAATGGGCTAGTCCTGTTGTTCCGGTGGTGGTGAGGTGGGTGGGGGAGATGCCTGGCTCTGGTCTTGAGTAGCCACTTCCTCAGCTTTCTTTGCCGCTTCTTCCACCTCTTTCAACTTTAAGGCTTCTGCCTCTTGGTACATTCTTTCTAAATAATCTTTGGGATCCTCTACCTCTTTTCTTGAATGATGCTTTGTTGGAAGTTCTTTCAAACCGGTGGGTACCCACTTTTCTAAGTCTTTTCCCTGTGCTTACCTAGTGCGCTAATACGCCTGTTTTTCTCTTTCAAACCTTGCTTGTTTCTGAGCAGGCTCCTCTTGATGGGCAGCCACAGCTTTTCGCTTCATCTCTTCCCGCCTAGCTCTTTTTTTTTTCGTTCAGAGCTTTCACTGCTATGCTATTCTGATGAGCTGTCATCTGATTCATCACCTCATTTAAATATTCTTTTACTAGATCCTGTAGCTCTTGGAGAGGGTTGTGCCGATCCGGGGCAAGCGGTAGGTTGTTAGTCATGCCGATGGCATGATAGGCTATTCTTGATAATACTTCTGGTGCGTCCAAGTATGCTATTTTCCCTTCCTTCTTGGCAGCCTTCAATTTTATCAAAACATACTCCGCGTGGTCCACAGGCTGCCTCGTTGTTGACTTCAAAATTTGTGTGAAAGTGGTGGCTACGACATGATTTGGTGTCATGTACCTTGGTGGCCTTTTTGCCAGGAAATGGAAGTGTTGATGGTACAGACGGGCTGGCTCTTCCACTATTTATGGATGACGGCTAATGTAGCCACGGCTGTTTCCTTGGTAAATGTGCCCATTGTTTTTCTGTCTCTTGCCCTCATGGCCATCCCTTCAATGGGGCAGTGTGAGTGCCTCTGCCACCATATCTTTTGTAATCACAACCTCGACCTTGTTTCCCTCGTTATCTGATATTTGGGCAGTTCCGTTTTCTTTGATTGTGGACAGAAGCTCGTAAGCTTTCTGAAAGTCTACTCCGCAAGGTTCTTGTTCGTAAAAATGTCGGATCCCCAACCTAGCCTCTTTGCTTTCTGGCTTTGCAGCTACATCATAAACCTCTGTACGCAAGAGCTGTAACTCTACCTGATGCCCTTCTTCACTCTTAAACCTGCCAGTGAAGACCGTGGTGTGGTGTTCTTCCAGCTGCTCTTTAGAAAGGTAAGATGCTTTTGCCGCCTTTACTGACTTGGTGTCTAGTTGATACGGGGGCAGTTCTTGCAGTTTCTCCTTTTGGTTTACTTCTTCTTGGCCTTCTTCGCGGCTTGCATTGCTCTTGATCAGTGAAAAGAGTGCAAAATTAACAGAGTTGTCAGATTTTTCTCCGGAATGTCCTTTTATACTGAAATGCTGATAATCTGGTCCAAACTGCTTCAAATTAATTTTTCAACAAGCAAAGATGCATAAAATCATGCAAGGAACAAAAATGTATGGTTAAAAAAAATTTTGCAACCAAAGTAAATAATTGCAATTATTTATAGCTGGGACAAATTTCAACTTTTTTGCAAACTTGGCTTCATAGGCTTGAAGTTTATGCCAATTACATGCTTTGAGGGAAATATGGGCTCATTTGGATGCACAGGGTGGAAATGGTACCAGAATTTGGGTTTAGGTCACTGAAACAGTAGATATAAAGGAAATTTGAGATTTTGAAATCCAAATTGACTCAAAATTGGCTAGTGGGCTTATCTCAACATGCTCTTTGGATGTATGATGACAAATATCCAAATTCCCCAATTTTGACCAAAAAGTTAATAATCGCAATTATTAACTTTTCTTCCAAAATTCACATTTTTTGGCATGCATTGATTCTAGGCATGGTATAGAGCTTGTGTATGAATTATGAGGTGATTTGGATCAAGAAAAGTTGTTCATAACTCAAATTTTGGCTTACAGAGACTTCCTTGCGTTTTTGACAGTTTTGCGAGTAAAGGGTGGTCATTTTAGCTCATACTTTATTTTTGGCATGTAATAGGTGTGTATACATGATAGGTGAGGTGAATTGACAATTTCCAAGGAAAAATGTTGCAAAAGTAAATAATCGTGATTATTTACTACAGTGACAAAAACTTTGCAAATCTCACAAATTTTGACCTAAACATGTTTCATACACCTAATACAAGTCCTAATTTGAAGTTGGTCAAGTTTGGTCATGCCGACATCACTTTGTGCTCTGTCGACTCTGAAATCACCGTTTTTTTGTGATTACTCTGTCTGTTGGGTCGGTCGGTCAACTTTGAGGCTTTGGACTTGTCGGTATCCTCGTCGTGAAGCTACTTGTCCAATTTTGGCTCATTTGGAGTCAGTTTGGCCTCGTATGTCAAATTTGACGCTTTGGAACCTTCGAGCCGTTTTTCGCTTTTTGAGGGCTTTACTTGATGGATTTCTTCAAACCAATCATATACATTGTATATGAACCTCGTTAGCAAGCCATCTATGGAGTCAGGTCAAAATTCTGGCCTTTCCCAAAAAACCCTAACTCTCTACTGGGGACCCCCTTGACCCTAGTCGAATGATCATCTGATGGTATCGAATGGTTCTATTATGTTAGGGCATGCTATGATTCAAATCCCATCCGATTTGGTCAAGCTGGCAGGCCGCTATGGTCAGTTTTAGGTCGTAGGTCTTCGAGCACTGCTCAGTTTCTAGGGTTTTTTCTAGGGCTTTAGACTATCTATCGGTTGTACAAAATGGATCATTGATTAGTAAGGAACTTATCCCTCATGAGTCGTGTGAGACGGTGCTGAAAAAGGTCAACTGTGGGCTCCGAAAATGACGCGCGAAAAAAGTCGAGATGTTCTCTCTACAAAGGCTCCAAGTGGAAGTGAGGTGGTTTTAGCCTAGGTTGGATATGTATACCTGGACTTCCTGAACCAATTTTCCCCAGACTCCCCTGTTAGTCCTATTAGGCCATGAAATCTATGTTAGGCTCAAAAATTTCCAAAATCGGATTCCTGTAGCTCATTCTGCAAGAATTTTGCAAAAGTAGGCTTGGTCGCCTAATTTGGGCTTCCCGCTTCCATCTTCTGATTTCATTGAAAACTTTTGTGCTTGTCTGCCTTGTCTTTCTGATCACCATTGTGTCTTTCATTTTTTCATCTGCTTTCGTTTTTTCATCTGAGCTTCCCTGCTATTTATTATTAATTTTTGACCTTTTTATTTGAAAAAATCGAAGAAAATAGAAAAATGCTTTAAAAAAGCAAAGTGAAAATCCAATAATTAAAAAATCCCTTGAAAAACACAGATTTATTGTATTTTATTAGATTTCTCTATTTTTAAGTCTCCTTTTCAATAAAAATGATGAAAAATACCCAAAAAGGACTATTTTTTCCGATTTTTTGATAGTATATACACTATTTACACTCATCGGGAAGATATCATTAGTGAATTTTCCCTTGTTGATGAGTTATAAGAGCATTATTAGGTAATTTTGCAAAAAAAATCACACATTAACATGAAATGTTTCCTCCCTCTTCAAACATTGCCCTTAATTACTTAGTACTTAGTGCCCTTCCACCCCTCCTAGATGGCGTTCTCCGGGATGATTGTGTGCATGGGTTGAACAATTGTGTCTATGCATAGCCGTTATTGGATATACCATGATATGCAGATCAATGCAATTCAACTCAATATGCTGTGCAAGAGCTGGGTCTTGAGTAAATATTTCAAGGGTTTCCAATGTCGAGGTTTGCTGTTGATGTCTTCCAAAGAGCACATCTTGTATCCTTTGTGCTCTTTGTTTGATAGTACCATCAGGGTGTTTAAGCACGCTGATTGCCTGAGCTGTTGGTAGCATGTTAGACGATTGTCGAGCTTCTCCTCGCCATTGGTAGCTCGGTCTGCTTGGTGCATGGTGTTTGAGATTCTGTTGCGACTTAACTCGCCACTGTTTGATTGGTTTCACATTGTGTGGAGAAGATAAGTGCTCCATTTTCTTCCAAACTTTTTTCATGTTAGGTTCCTTGTTCATAGATGCTCGATTCTGTGCTCGAATCCTTGGAACCGTCTTCTGTTTCTTTGGTGAAATTTTAGGCACCCAGACCTGATTTGGTTTATCCACAAGTTGTGCTTTTGGTATCCAAATTTGCCTTACTCCTTGCATGCTACTTGTAGCATTTGGTTGTCGAGGGGATGGAGAAGATTTGCTTCGTGGATTGGTCTTCTGATTGCATCTTTTCCATTCCTCTTTGCTTGGTGCAATAGGAACAATGAGTTGCCCTCCTTTAAGTGATAACTTTATAGTTGATTCGTATCCCAATCGGGTACTGCTTTGTAAGTACGCATCCAAGGAATGCCAAGAATCATCATCTCATTCATGTGCTCATCTGGCAAGCATACAAACTGATGTGGAGATGAACATCCATGTACTACCACGTTCAAGTTGACTACTCCCAATGTTGGAGTTGGATTCTTGTTGCATCCTTTGATTGTCGTTATTCCTGCGGTCAATGCTTGACTTGTTGCCTTCTTGTATGTGGAATAACTGACTGCATTCTCTCTAGCTCCTGTGTCTACCAAAGCATTGGTTCGATGATTGTTGATCTGTACTTTGATGCGAAGATCCATCACATCTACCAGTCATCATCTGTTGAAACTGCGTCTTTAGGTAATTATTGTCGATCATCTAGTTTCAAAGTGTTGATGGGAATCGGTATTATCTGTTGATTCTTGAGAGCAGCTTTACGGTTGCGCACCCGAAGTCTATCTGTTGATTCTTGAGAGCAGCTTTACGGTTGAGCACCCGAAGTCTAGCTTCCTCTTAGGCTTCATCAATAACCTGCTGTCGCTTCATCTTTCTTTGTTTGGCTGCATGCATTCTCTCTAGCAATTCATTGGTTAGTGGCAAATTATATTTTTTTAAACGACATCTACTAATACAATTATCCATTGGTTCACCATCTAGGGTTGACAATTTTACTCCTCCACTTGGAGATACATCTTCAATGATAAATGGTCCATTTCCATTTTTCTTGAACTTTGGAATGTGTTGCTTAAGGAATTATAGTAGAACAAAGTCCCCTTTCTTGAAAATTTTGGTGATTAAGTGGGAACCAAAAAACTGTTTTTGTTTCTGCTTTTGTGCATATATATGAGCTACAGCAGCTAGCCTTTGCTGGTCTAGCTTTTCCAAATCTTCAAGTCTTTCTGACAACTCATGTCCAGTCCACTCAAGAGTTTGTGCTACCCTTAATGTCAGCAATAGAAATTCTATTGGTAGTATGGCATCAATACCATAAACAAGGTTAAAGGGTGTAGCATTTAAAGTTGTTTTGAATGAAACTCGATAAGCCCATAGAGCAGCATGGAGATTCATTTCCCAGTCTGACCTTCCTGAACTAACTAATTTGGTCAGTACCGAGCTAAGAATTTTATTTGTATGCTCAGCTTGTCCGTTTGCTTGTGGGTGATAGGGAGCTGACTTGTTATGGATAACCATAAACTCGTTAAGCAAATAATCTATTACCTCATTGAGGAAATGAGTTCCCCGATTACTGACAATCTCTATTGGAATTCCATACCTTGTGAATACATACTCATATAAGAACACAGCAGTGGTTCTAGCATCATTCTTTTGAGTCGCTTTAGCCTCGGCCCATTTGGTCAAATAGTCCGTAGCTACAATGATATATTGAGCTTGGGTTCTATAAGCAGGTGGCTGTATCGGTCCAACAAAATCTATACCCCATTTTGCAAAGGCTCTAGCCCCCATCATTGGTCTTAAGAGCATGCTGTCTACTCGTGTTGGCATTTTTACTCGTTGACAAGCATCACACCTTCGAACATATTCTTTGGCATCTTCAAGAAGTTTTGGCCACCATATGCCTGCCATCAAGATTGCGCTTGCGGTGGTCTTACTAGAAAAGTGACATCCAGCTAATCCAGCATGTGCTTGTTCTATAATCGCAATATACCCATTTTCATTTTCACAAAGACGCAAATGTTAATCTTTACCTCTCCGATACAATTGGTTCCCAATGAGAGCATAGTCTCTTGCTTCCATTTCAATTGCTCTTTGATGGCGTTTACTCGTATCCTCAGGTAATGATCGGCTGGATAAGTAAGTAACCAGATAGTTACTCCACTTAGGAGCAGGTGACATTTGAAAATTTGTTACATGAGGAATGGGTAGTTGTTTTTGACACTGAGGGCAATCTTTTACAAAAGATCTAACATCTCTTCTCATAGTCGGCAAAAATACTCCAAGTCTAAAGATTCGTTGCATAGTTTGGTTTTCCGCAAAGTGACGTCCTACTATGGTAACATGTGCTTGACTTAGGTACTGATCCTTTTCTTCAGGGTTAATGCATAAAAGTAATATCCCATCTCGATTTCTTTTATATAGCCTCCCAGCTAGTAATTGATACATAGCCGATTGCTCAATTAAATCAACTGTGATAGGAAGTGGTGAATCCACTTGAGCTATTGTCATCAATGACACAATTTTTTTAGACCATCTAGGTATCATTTCCGCAGAGAACAAATAGACATCTGGTAGATCATCATCTACCCCTTTAGGTGATTCCCCTGAAACAATCCTTGACAAATTATCTGCCTGTTGATGTGTAGTGCCTTTTTTTACAACCACAGTGAAATCAAATTCGAGAAGAATGATGAACCATCTCACTATTCTCCTTGGGTTGCATGGTTTGTTGACCAAATATAACAAATCTTGGTGGTCCACAAAGAACACAAACTTGTTGGCTACTAAGTAATGTCTATATTTTTTTAACAGCATAGATCATTCCTAGTCCTTCTCTTTTAGTGTTGGTGTAATTCTTTTCTGCCACATTTAATTGTCGGCTAGCATAAGAAATAGGAAAGTCAATTTTCCCATCTCCTGGTTGGGCTAGTATACAACCAATAGCAAAGTTTGAAGCATCTACTTGTACATGGAATACCTTATTCCAATCGGGTGCTTTCAATATTGGAGGTGAGGTGAGAGCTTGCTTAAGCTTCATGAAGGATTCTTCACATGCCTCGGTCCATTCAAAGTGCGTAATCAAGCTATACATGGGTTTTGCAATTATAGCATACATGTAGATGAACCGTCGGTAATATCCACAATGTCCCATGAAGGTTTGTACCCCTTTGACTATTGTGGGTCTAGGCAATTCAGTAATTACATGAATCTTTCAATATCAGTAGCTATGCCAATTTTAGACACTAAATGTCCAAGTATTTTCCCTTGTCTGCCCATGAATGTGCACTTTTCAGGGTTGAAGAAAATCCTGTAAAGTCTATATTTCTCGAATATCTTTTTGAAGTGTTCAAAATGATCATCTCGGATTGACGAATGTATGCATAAATCATCCATGTATACTTCCAAGAATTTCCAAGGATACTCTTTGAAATCATGGCTCATCAATCTCTGAAATGTGGCTAGAGCATTAGTTAACCCAAACGGCATAACCCGATAGGCAAATATACCCCATTTTGTTGCAAAAGCAGTTTTATGTTGATCTTTGGGGTCAACCAAAAGTTGATTGTATCCCGAAAACCCATCTAAGAAGCTGTAAGCTTCTTTTCCTGCCACTCTTTCTAAAACATGCTCAGTTATCGGAAGAGAAAATTTATCTCTAATGGTAGCTGCATTCACTTTTTTGAGACTAACGCACACTCGTAATTTCCCATTCTTCTTAGGTACTACCACAATTAGAGAAACCCAATCAGTGTGTTCAATTTCGTAAATGAATTCGGCTTCCTTCAGGTTTTCAATCTCTTCTTTGATCTTCCTAGCAAATGTTTCATTATAAGTGTATGGTCTCTGTCTACTTGGTTTCGCATCATCTCTCATGGGTATAGTATGTTGACAGATTTTTGGATCAACACCCTTGAGATCCTTGTAAGACCAAGCGAAGATATCCCGATATTCCTTTAACAAAATCATCAAAAGCGTTTCTTCTTCTTCTGTTAGGTCATTTGCAATGTAAGCCGGTTGAGGCTCTTATCCTGGTTCAGCGAAGTCTACCCTTTTAGCGTTTTTAGGTCCTTCGTAAGACTCGCCTTGTTTTCTTAGCTCCCTAACACGTTGTTTAATTATGATTTTCCGATCTTTGAGAGTATACTTTTTGTAGTGGGATGAAACATGCATTACACCCTTACCATCCTCTTCCGTGGTTTCCATTTCGGTGGTGTATATCTCCTTGAGATCTTTTTTCAACTCTTGATATTTCTTTTTCCGCTCGACTCTATCTGGCCTTATCCTGTCAAGATATAGTCAAATTTCCACTTTCCAAATGAAAATAGGGTAAACCCCACCTTCTGAACACACTGGTCAACTCAAAATCCCAAAATTCCCACCAGATTAGCCTGTAGACATCCTACGGGTAGGATGTCTCTTGGCTTGAAATTAATTTTTTTCCTGATTGAAATGCTCATGATGCTCTGCAACTCTATCAGAACCACTCACACTAACTTTTGGACTTCACTTAGGTTTTCAAACACACTTTTGCGTCTTTTTGTGTCTTTTACAAACTTGTCATGAATTTACCAAGCAAGTATACATGCATGAAGTGCTCTAGATCCTGAATCATGATGCCCTACTTACTCTACTCCTACTCATAATGTGAAATGGTGATAATGGTGTTTTGGTTGCTTTTTGGCCTCTCCGAACTCTCAAGCTCTCCTCTCACCGCTTCTACCACTCCAACTCCTACTCAAGAACTCAACTAATACCTAAAACTATGTTAGTCTACCTAAATCTACCTAAGTCGAAGGATCTAGGCCAGACACACGCTTCCTAGACTCCCTCTAAGACCTAGAGAGTCCTCCACCCTCTCATGCTATCTAAATGTAAAACGAGACTCTTGGCAAGCCAAAAATCCCTATCCTCAAGGACTAGTCTCAGTCACCTACCTAAGGTTTTTGTCCCCAGCAACGGCGCCAATGTTGGACAGATACGCCGCGACGGACGTTAGCACAGCGAGAACTCACCTAGCAAGATTTTTCAGCTAAGGACGAAGATCGACCCGCACGCGCGTGGAAGCAAGCATAAGGTGTCAAACTACACTCGACCGACTCCTAACTAATTCCTATAGAGATCTCTACCAATTGTCTAAGTCACAGCCTTCAAGAGTGCATAAGAGGAAACTTCCTACAATGCTTTCTAGAGCCGAACACCCATCAAACAATCCCAAAACACCACAGAACTTGAAGGAGACCCTACTATCACCAATAGGTCGCTCTCCCTAAGGTCTATGAACCAAATCCCCAACCCAAAACACCCGGTGCAAAATCACGTAGGATGTCTGGCCGAAATTTGCAGGTCTTCGTTTCCAAATTCTAAAGTGCCTAATGTGTAGCTCTACTCAATGTGAACGCGTGGATATGCTACAATGCAAAATCGGATAACGTATGCTCACCAAATCACCAGATGAAGCTCATAGAAGGAGCTCGCAAAACTGGACCTTAAGCGCGCAATGTAGGTATCGGCACGTAGCTCTCGTCGGGGGCAACACGCTGCACTTCTCCGCACTCAATTCCAACTACCGGTGCACACGTATCGTCAAGATGAAGCTCACACTCTCTCTCGTACACAGTACGCTCACTCACAGACTTCAAAACTTCTTTAAAAAATGACAAAATTTTTCTTCATTAAGGTCAAAAAGTGGTATATATACCTTAAAATCCTCAAACCCTAAAGTTCCAAATCAACCATCCACTCAATCTAACTATCAAAACTGGGATACAATCTGGAAACTCCTCTAGGCCCCAATATTTACAAGGTGAAAAATCAAGTTTCCTCAATAAATGAATAATTACAAAAAATGATAATCTTCCGAGTAGTCAGTTTTCATGGGGTGTGTCCAGCTTCTAACAGGCTTGAAGTGCCAAAGTACACCTAAACATTTTTACACCTAAAAGTTGTTAGAATGTCTAACAATAGTAAAGATAATGAAATTAATGCTGATAGCTTTGATTTTGCTAATGAGCAGGCTACTAATGATGCCCTTATTGTTGTTAACTACCTTGTTTCTAGGCTTCAACAAGCCATGGACAATCCATCCCCCCAAAGTGAAGCCGAATGGCAGTTATGTGCTCATGGGATTCTCCAAACTCCCCACCAAGAAGAGAGAGTACCAAGGAATCCTCGTTGTGAGACTTCCAAAAGAGGCCTCTCTTCGATTCAAGAAGAAGAAGAGGATCCGTATGAAGGGCTCAAAAATCTACTACTTGACAATGCATCTCCGTCCCAAAGGAGAACTCAAGAGAGCCCACCAAAAGAACGAGAAATAAGTGAGTCTCCTGCCACCTTGGTGGAGATGGATCCACAAAGACGGCCGGTAAAACACTCTCCAACACCCCTAAACAGACAAGAGAGTTGCACACTTCTCCACACCATAACTCAAAGAGGGATGACAAAAAACAAGAGAAGAAAAAGGCAAGAAAGAGGTCATGCTCTTCTCCATATTCTTCATCCTCTTCCGCTTATGAAGAAAGTGATGGTGTAGACAAGGAAGACCAAGGCAAGAAAAAGGTGAGAAAGAGGTCACCCTCTTCTCCATCCTTCTCAAATTCTGCCTCTTCTTAAGAAAGTGATGGTGCAACTTTCAAACCCCCAAAAAGAAGAGGCCATCGAAAATCCTATGCCGCATGGAAGATTTTGTCCAAGATCAAGAAGTTCAAAGAGGTAGGAAAGAACATCTCTTTCCTTACCTACGATGGCAACTTTGGTGTTATGGACAATGTCTTGGCCTTCATCCAACAATTCGATGCGGCGTTTGGAGATGAGGGCTTCATCGAGTCCTCTAAGCTACACCATGTAGCTATGCAATTTCAAAAGTCCGCCAGGCTATGGTGGCCTAGCCTACGGGAAAACGGTGAAGCTCCACAAACATGGAAATCTTTAAGAGCTTCCATCATGAAGCAGGTTTTGGCTACCGATGCCAAAGACAAAGTACTCACCGAATGGTGAAGCTTGAAGCATTCTCTTTACAAATCTACTCAAAAACATGCGAAAAGTTTTGGGACTTTCATCTCAAAGCCATTGTCTTCAAAAAGATGGATTTTGGAGAGCAAAAAAATAATAATTGTGCGGGCTTAAGTGAAGATATGGTGGAATATGTCAACTTGCAAAGGCCACGCACCATATCTTCAATCATACACCATACCATGGTGTCTTCACGAATCAATTTCCAGCCAAGGGCGAAGAGAAATTGTAAGCCCACGGAGAACAAGGACTGTAACAATGAGCCTAAGGGGAAGGACAATGTCCAAAAGTATCCTAAAGGCAATGCCAACAACAATAAAGCTAAGGAGAGGGGAGTTTATAAACACAAAAATAAACTCTCTCCTGAAGATCTTGAGCATTATCGTAGATAACCGCCGCTGTTTCAAGTGCGGGGAGCAAGGGCATGCATATCGTGCTTGCCCCCACAAGAATACAAGAAATGAGCCTCCTAGAGCTACCTTGGTCGAAATCCAAGAAGAGGATACTCATCACAAAGGATCTCCTCTATGCCATGCTTGGGGGAAAGGTAAGAGAACATGATGCTTTTATTCTCTTTGACCCTGGTTTTACTCGTAATTTCATATCCACAGAGTTGGCCACCAAGCTAGGCATCCAAGCCTATGATATGGGAGATATCCTACCCGCCGATGGTGCTTTCAAGGGGCAAGAATCTTCAGTCACTCTCTTAATTGGGAAATTGAGGCTCCATGTCCAAAGCTATGTGGACAAAGAGGACTTCTTTATCTCTCCTCTCAAGCATGAGGATGTAATCCTAGTGGCAACATGGTTTGATTGCATGGCTGCCATTGTTAAATTCCCTGAAAGGTAGATCTACTTTAGGTTTAGGGAAAAAGATATGTACATAGATGCTAAGGAGTTGGGTAACACCATACCCATTGTACATACGCAAGCTTTCAATAAATCAATAAAGAGATCTGTACATGATTTTTGCTAAAGATTCTCAAAATGAACCTAATGCTTTAGCAAAAGAAAATATAAACAATCACAAGGCTTGTAGATGTCGATAGTGTCAAATAGAGATCCTAGAATGACCAATGATTTTTGGAAGGGCCTCTTTGAGAATTTATGGACAAGGCTAGACTTCTCTTCGGCCTATCACCCACAAATAGATGGCCAAAGTGAAATAGCTAGCCTAACAATTCTTGATCTACTAAAATCCTACGTAACAAAAGTAGATCAAAGGTCCCAATGGGAGGAGTACTTAACCTTGGTGGAGTATACCTACAATAATACTATACATACCACCAGAGAAAAGCACCTTTTGAGGTAATTGAGGGAAGAAAAAAAATTCCCATGCTACTTAAGGTACATGGGAAGATATTTGCTACAGATGAGTATAGCCAAGACCTACAAGAATCTTTCCATGAGTTTATTTGTAGAAGTTATGGCCTCCCCACTGAAGCTTAAATGCGGGAAGGGATTCCATTTATAAGACAAAGTTCTCACATAAAAAAATAGAATCTCTTAGAGCATAAGGAATCTTGGGGCATGCTATATATCAATAGATAGATCTCAATGAGTACATTCTAAATCCAAAAGGTTCAACAAGTTTTGATTTATTTTGTAAATATTTTTCCGTACGCCTGTTTTGGACAAGAGGGAGAAGTCAAAGTCCTTGTAGGGCCCATTTGAGAGTCCAAAATTTCCTTAATGGCAGAAATTTCTTTACAACATATATCATCCCAATCCCCTCTCTCTCCATGGTTGTGTAGTTCTTTTTAGCACTATTAAACTTCTTGCTTGCACCATAGACTATAAAATCCATATTTCCTTCTCTTGGTTGAGTCAAGATGCACCCAATAGGAAATGTTGAAGCATCAATATGCACATAACATATCTTCTCTCAATCTGGTGGTTTCAATAATAGAGCGGATATGGGTGCTTTCTTCAAATTTTCAAATGATTCCTCACACTCATTTATCCACACAAAGGCTACTATAGGGGTTGGGAAATGACTGCATACATTTGTATAAACCTCTTGTATTAACCACAGTATCCCATAAAGAATTGCACTTGCTTTGCATTGTCTGGTCTAGGTAGCTCTGCAATTATGTTCATCTTGTCTAAATTGATAGCTACACCACTCTCCAAGACAATATGTACTAGGTTCTACCTTGTCTAGCCATAAATATGCACTTTTGTGGGTTAAGATAGATCTTATAAGTCATGCAGTTCTTGAATACGTTTTTGAGGTGCTCTGTACGTTCATCTCTCAAGAGAGACATAGGTCATCCATGTAGACCTCCAAGAATATCCTCAAGTATTCCTTAAAGGCATGTGCTATCAATATCAAAAATATTGTTGGGACATTGTTCAAGCCAAATGGCATTACCATATATGCATTTATACCCCATTCCGTGGGAAATAATTTCTTGTATTAATCTTCAAGAGCAATTTTGAGTTGGTTATATATTGTAAGAATCCATTTTAAGAAGGATTATGTCCTCTTACCTGCCACTCGTTCCAGGACATGATCAATAATAGATAGGGGATAATTATCCCTTATTGTGGTGACATTGGCCTTCTTTGACGTCACACAGACTTGTAGTTTGTGATTCTTCTTAGGCACTACCACAATGGGAGATACCCGCCAGTGTGTTCTATCTTGTGGATAAACTCATCCTCCTTTAAATTTATCAATCTCTTCCTTGATGCACTTAGCAAACATATCATTGTACATGTAAGGTCTCTGTGAGCTAGGCTTTTCATCAGGTTTTCAATGGATTGTGTGATGCCATATCATAGGGTCTACTTGCCTCAATTCTTTATATGACCAAGCAAACATGTCCTTGTACTCCTTGAGAAGACTTATGAGCTTCTGCTCCTCTTTTAGAATTAGATATGTTGCTATATAGGTTGTTCATGGCTCTTCTCTGGGTCCTGCCAAGTCTATCTTCTTTGCATCCTCAGGCCCATTGTAGAACTCTTTTTCCTTCTGCTCTCATAGAGGTTGCATCATCACTACCTTCCGATCTTGGATACTGCACTTTTTGTAGTGGGGTGGCACACTCATTTTTGTCATCTTCTCCTTTCCCACTTTCTACTTCTGTTGTCCACACTTCCCTGAGAGTTCTCTTAAGCTCTTGTTACTTCTTCCTTCTCTCCACCTTGGTCCATTTAGTTTCTCCAAACTCGTTCAATCCTAGTTATTTTGTTTGTTTGGGTTTTGTTTCAAATTCTAACTTTCTGGTTTTTTTTTCTAGGTTTCTAATGCTCTCTTTTGTTTCTGGATTGTGAGCTTTAGATAACCTTCCAGGTATCTTGTCCTTGACACAATCTTTAGCCTTTACTAACATCAAAAATTGTGTTTTATCCCTTATTCCAGGCATAGGGTTCTCTCTTGGGTTGTTTTTATCTCTCTTGTTCTTGTAGCACTCTTGACATCTAAGTTTTTGATCTGAAAAATCATAAAACCTGACATTTTCTATCCTCTTGTATTGTTCACTTGGGTTGTCACAACATTCATTATCTACATCATCTACTCTCTCAGAATGCTTTGGGAGTCATAAAGCATCTCCTCTTCTTTGATACTCACCACTTGATCATCTTCCGGTTTTTCCAAGTCTAATTTCTCATCATTCTAATTGACTATACTCAGCACATAGTATGGAGCTACGTCATAACCATCCTTGTCATAGAATTTTGTTGTGGGCCCATCCAAAATAGCACACACACCTATTGTTTCTAGAATATGAGTCCATTCCAATGTTTTTAGAGCTTCTTTGGGAAAAGGTTTAGGAATGTGTTCCTTTTCTTTGATAGCTCTTTCAAGAATACACTCTTATCGCTTCAAGCTCCCACTATGTGATGCACTGCACATCCATAGCTCTTTGTGCTTATCTAGCCAAGCTGGAAGCTCCGATTCTACTAATGTAGTTGAATAAAACTTCTCCATTGGGGTCCAGTTCACATCTTTGTAACTATGGTCTTTAACATTTATGCATGTCATGGTTTCCAGGTGGCTGAGGTATATGTGATCATATCCCCAGTCTTAAATCATCTCCAATTGTCGCAAGAATGGTCACCCAAGGATGATGGTCATAATTGTTCTTTTGTCAAAGTCAACTATAGCAAACGCATGCTCATACTCAATGTTGCAAGAAGTAACAATCACTTTCTCCAAAATCCCTATGGTTTTCTACATGTATCTGTCGACTAGTTGCAATTTCATCCTGGTATCCCTCAAGACTGATTTTCCCCATTTTTACTAAATTTCCTTGGTGATGATAGCAGCCAGCTCCACTATCAAGAATTTCCATAGTTTCTACACTTTGTAATTCTACTCCAAGCATAGTATCTCCATCTTCAATACTCTTCAACCTTGTTTAATGGTATAGGTTTTGTGTTCAATTGAGGTTTTTCCAGTTTTTGGATCCCTTTCTCGAATCTGTGATGCTAGATCTTTTACCCCAAACATCTCCATGTATTTTCTAATAGTTGCCGTCTTATTTGGAGAAATTGTGCTAGCGTAATATTACAAGTCATAGGCGTAGACAATATGTCTATCAGTCCTTTAGACTCTATAGCCTTTCTTGACAAGAGTCTTTGAGACGACACTACCTTCACATTGAAATTTTCTTCATAATCTCCCATGTAAGAGGGAAAGGTTTTCAAAGATTCAGGTTGACTCTCTAAAGATTGCATTGATCCTCTATCCCCATTATGAGAGAATATCTAGATTATCTTGAAATCCTACCTCAAACTCCTCAATAGGTTGTAGATGTAGCAGGTGGGAACATTTTCTTAAGAACTACCAACAGTTGTTAGTAACTTCTAGAAGTATCGACGGGCAGTAACTATAGTTGTTACTATAGTAACTCTACACAATCCTATAAATAGGACCCATTACACATTCTACCGGGTGGGTTGACTAGTTGGTTGGTTGCGGGTGGATTGTCATGTATTGTTGTTAGCCTCTATACTTATCTCTAAAGATTCTTGTATTAATCTGGGAACTTTTTGGGCTTGGGGCTATTTCTACTTTAATGGTTAAGTTTGTACTTTTAATATTATGCATAAATGTATGAATATACATTATCAGTTCCAATGTTCTAGTCTTCGTTCTTTCCAGTCTAGTACTCCTTCTAGTTTAGTACTTTGTCCTCGTTCAGTTCTCTGTTCGAGCCCAATACTTTGATTACAGTTGTCTGATCTAATGTGCACCATCTAGATTCCCTGAACTCACAACTAGCTCTAAACTCCAACATTCGAATAGCTACCTAAAGATACCAACTCATTCCATTTTGGCAATCATGGTGGCTAGAGATGAAGCTCTATTTGACAAGCAAACTCCCTCCCCATTGATATTCTAGGATGTACTCATGCCTCCCAGAGTTACACGTGGCCGAAAGCCACCGACTAGGTTTTGTGGAAAAGCAGAGTAGGTTAGTACCGTTCCTAAAGAATTAAGTCAAGGCTCTAGCATAGAACAATAGCTCGAGAATGAAACTAACACTTCTCTCTTGCATGGTACTATTGAAGAGGCACTGGACCCTCCACACTCCAATCATTCGGTGCAAGGATGGGCTGAACGTGAGCAACACCAAACCAGGTCTCAAGGCTCTAGGTCCACAATAAGAACACGAAAAGTAAGGGCACCAAGGCAAATCACTACAAAACAGATAAGAAGCCAGTATTAGATACTAGTACTGGTACTGAGTCTGAGACTCAAAAAAATATTCACTAGGAAGCTGACATTGATCATTATCGTAAACCACAATCCAAACACCATTGTCATACTTCAAAATCCAAAAGTTCTAGAGAAGCTACTATCAACACCTCATTGAAAATCTCATTTTTAGTCTTCAAAGGAAGTAAGAAACATGATCCAAATGTTCATATCCAAGTTTTTGAACAGTATGTTGAACTGAAGCACATTGATGAGTATGAATGGGGGAATATTTTTCCCAAACACAAAATGTGACAGCCAAAAAAGAGTATTACCATTACCCAGCCTGCCAGATCAAGTCATACAACAAATTACTAAAATCTTTCAGACTGGAGTATTCAGACAATACAGGGGATAAAGATATACTTTGTGATTTGAATCACATTAAACAAGGGAGATTGCATGTCAGAAGTTATGTGGAGAAAATCAAAGGGCTGACCAGACAATTGCAAGAACCTCCTTCTGAAAATAGAGTGAGAACATGGTTCTTGCATGGATTTGTAGTAAGAAACTCAAAGAACAAGAAGTGCCTGCACCAACAAAGAAATTCATCCCTGAATTAGAGCAACAAGCCAGGAAAGAAAAAGAACACAAGAAGAGAAGATCTAGTAGCAGTGGTTCATCCAGTAAGAATTCAGACTCTAGTAATAGCTCCAGTACATTTGAGAGTGATTCGAGAGAGAAAAAGGCAGGGTAAAGGAAAGAAAGAATCTTGGTTACACAAATTTTAAAAGAAAATTCAAATAGATTGTTGAGATCATCTAGATCAGACCTTCCATCAGAAAAATGGAAACCTGGTGCTCCAAATAAAAATCTAGAGATCACGTCTTGAATGAATGTCCACAATGCACTTATTGTAAGGCTTATGGCCATCTCTGGAATAATTATGCCATTTGGATTCATTACTTTAAGAAAGGTAAAGATCTCTCCTTGATAGCATTAACCAGCATAGAACCAATATAAACGAGAAGGAGCCAGTGAGTCCAAAGCCAAGAATCCAGGCACCAGTGGGACTAGTAATGACCGAGGCAGATACCCAGGGGGTACTGGCTGAGGTAGAGGGTATGGGAATTTTCAGCGTAGAGATCCTAACTATTACAATTGTGGAGAGTATGGATATTTTGCATCTTAATACCCAAATGTAGTCAAAATTGAAGCACCTGATGTGAAGGCACCAGAACCAGTGTCGGCTCAGGTAGTTACTAGAAGGAAAGGTGTAATCATCTAAGAGATTCCATAGGATCTCCAACATTCAGTAACTATTAAAGGCAAGAAGTGGGAACAACAGAGATAGGTTTGAAAGGCCAGGGGTAAGGCCAAGGTAGTGGATGAGTGGTATGAGCAACGAGAGTTGGCAGCCAAGATTATAGAGAATCTGGCCAAAAAGCTACCAGAACAACAAGAGTGTTTTGAGGCTCACACCATCTAGAAGATCCCGGTCTAGTCTTTTGAGAAGGGACAAACAAAAGACTCAACATCTGAAATTAAAGAATCTATGATTGTTGCAGTACAAAGTTTGGTGGAGGAAGTCAAGCAAGTCAGATCACACTTGGCCAAGACTGACGCAACTGAATTGGTGAAGGATCTGTGCCTATCCCAGTGTCAGTAAGTGGAAGAAGTCAAGCAAGTGAGACCAGACTTGGCCAAGAATGAATCAACTAAGTTGGTAAAGAATTAGTGCGTATCCTAGTGCCAGCAAGTGAATCTCAGAGAAAGGAGTTGAATGGAGCTGTGAGGATATTCACAAATTTTCTAGCTCCGAGGACAATTATGGGAAGGAGAGAGATGAGATCTATGTCAAGTTCTATGAACGCATCTAGAATTTGATAGTGGAGTTGAATGATATCAGACAAACTTTACTAGAAGCTGCAAAGTTTATCAGATAGAAAAGGAATTTGAAATCGAGGCAACGGCAATAGACCTCTCAACGGTAAGAGATGATGAAGTACCAGTCATTCAAGTTGTTTATAAGTTGAGGAAACAATGGAAAACTTTATCTAGTGTTATTCTGGATTGGAGGTAGTGGAGTCAACATACTGGGGGAAAATCTCCTACAGAAACTGAAAATCATTGATTTGAAACCAGCACCATTCAAAGTGAGAATGACAGACCATATGGTACTACAAGATATTGGTCTGATAAAAAACATGCAAATACTAGTGGGTAAGGAATGCAGTATTAATGGTGGATAAGACAAAAGCTGACAAATAGAAGAGATAGTTCTCAGACTAGTTCACTGAACTGTATGCTCGAGAAAGGATAGTCCATTTAGACAGTTAGCCAACGAACGAATCTGAATAGAAATCGCAAAATTTTTATTTTAGATCAATGCCAAACACTAGTGAAGAAGGCACTGAGATGGAAACTAAAGGTACTTAAGTCCAAGTTGCAACTCTAGAATTAGGAAATCCATTCAAAGATTATGCAGCTAGTATTCGTATTGAAAAGGAGGTAGAGTTATGGCCCAAACGGATTATTTCCAGATGACCAAGTGGTAGAAAAATGGAACCTTGGTTCATAAGACAAACCCCGAATAATCAAAATGAGCAAGCACCCGAACTCAAAGGTGAAGGAGAAACTAAAGGCTCCTTTCGAGAACTATAAAGATGTGTTCTCTTGGGAGCACATTAATCTAAAAGGTGTAGATCCACAGGTTTGTCAGCATCAGATATCACTAAAACTAAATGCCAAATGAGGATGGCTGCAGCTGTACAGAATGAATCCTATTTATGCCAAGAAAGTCAAGGAGGAGATAGACAATTGCTTAAAGCAAGATTCATTATTACTGAAGTGGACACTAATGACTGGTTATTACCGAACGGTGGTGTTTATGTCAAGAAAGTCAAGGAGGAGATAGACAATTGCTTAAAGCAAGATTCATTACTGAAGTGGACACTAATGACTGGTTATTACCAAACAGTGGTGGTTCTAAAGAAGAATGGGAAGTTGAGGGTTTGGGTGGACTACAAAAAATTGAATGCCCAGATTATTAAGATCCATTCCCATTACCATTCATATGTATGCTTTTAGATGAAATTGCAGGCCATGAAATGTCCAACTTTATGGATGAATATAGTGGCTATAACCAGTTGAAGATAGCACCTGAAGATAGATCCAAGAATACATTTATCACTGAATGGGGAGCATTTCTATATCTAGTAATTCCAAATCCAACAACATTTCAACGTTGTTTGATGGAAATATTCAGTGCATTCCTACACAAGTTTCTAGCCATCTTCATGGATGCGTTTACAGTCTTTTCTAAGGAAGAGATGCATTTCGTATTCTTAGAAATGGTATTTGAAAGGTGAAAGCAAAAAAGAGTCTTCCAGAATCCATTCAAGTCAGTCTTCATGGTCTGAAAAGGTCAACTCTTAAGACATATTGTGTCCCGAAATGGTATTGAGATGACCAATGATAAGTGAAAAGTGTCCAACAAGCTAAGGCACCCAAAACTGTGTCTAAATTCAGTTCATTCTTAGGCTATGTCAACTTGTACAAAAGGTTCATTCATATTTTGCAACCAAAGCCCTATCTTTATATGAGCTCACTATAAGAAGCAATAAGTTTATCTGGACCACTGAGTGTGAGAAAAGGTTCCAGTGTTCAAAAAATGTGATTATCAGCAAACCAGTCCTTTGACACCCAAACTGGGATACTATTTTTCATGTTTTTGTGGATACTTCAAGACTTGAAATGGGAGCTATACTGTCCCAACCTCATGGAAAGACTGCTTACCCAGTTTACTTTGCCAATTGCAGGTTCAATATTATGCAACAAGGATACACCACTACGGAAAGAGAAGCATTGGGAATGGTATTCGGTGTTCGAATTAGGGTTGGAGGACAAAACAAACAGATTAGAGAAGATGAAGGAAGCTCAAGGAACACAATAGAGAGTGTGTTACCTAGTGTGCAATGGAAAGGTAGATAGCCCTATATTGATGGGCGTATATATTATGCACGGTGGAAAAAACCTCCTAAAGAGGGAAAAAATCCCTCGGCGGTCCTAATGTGTTCACAGACATCACTACCACATGTATATGGTAACAAATCCCCCTTGGAGTGATGTGGTGAATGAGAGCTCGCACATGAGTAAAGGGAAGTTCCATGCCCTGAGGACATGATCAGTCCACAAAGGGGAGTAAGCCCAAATCTTTGCAGAAAGCTTCAAGCTTATCACAGACAATGCCTTTATGAAAAGATCTGCAAGGTCGTCCTCCGGTAGCACATAAGCCAAGCTGATCTCTCCTGCGAAGAGCCTCTCCTTGACATAGTGGTAATGCACCTCAATGTGCTTTGTGTGAGCATGAAAAACTGGGTTCCTTGCAACTGCCAATGCGCTTTGACTATCAGTGTAGATAGTGTTGTCAGTGTCCTGTCCAACACCCAAATCAACCATACGGCGTCTGAGCCATACAAAATCAACCGTAGCTGTGAAGACTACCGTGTACTCAGCCTCCCAACTCAAAGTGGCCACAATAGGTTGCTTCTTGCTCAACCATGATATACATGAGCTGCCAAGCATGAAAGAAAAACCACTTGTGGACACTCGCATGTCAAAAAAACCAGCCCAATTTGAGTTTGAAAAAGCATGTAAGTCTGGTGGCAATGATCCCCCCTTGGGATAAACCAAGACAAGATAAAGTGCCACTAAGGTAGCAAAAAATCCTCTTCACATCCTGCCAATGCTCAGACCCTGGGCTATGCATAAATCTACTGACCTGTGAGACTACAAAGTGAATATCCGGCCTTCTGTTGCATAGATAAATGACGCATCCAACGGCAGTTTGGTAAAGAGTGACATCTATAAGATCACCAGCATCATGAAGACTCAATTTCAAACCTGTTTCCATGGGAGTGGCAATAGGTTTGCAATCCTCAAGTCCAAACTTACATAGCAATGTCTCTATGTAACTTTTCTAACACAAGCCAATACCACCATCACACTGCTTAAACTGTATACCCAAGCAATGATGCAACAACCCCAAATTTTTTGTTTTAAAGGTAGCATTCAAATCAGTCTTAAATTCAGAAATATGTCTCTCATTTGGTCCAGTGAGATCAGTAAATCATCTACATAAAGAACCACAATGAGAAGTACATCACCGTCACGCTTTACATACAATGTGCTTTCTGTTGGACTGTTACAAAAGACTTGTTTGACCAAATGAGTGTCAGCTTTCTCATACCAAACACGAGGAGATTGCTTCAGCCCATACAAACCCTTCTTACATCTGCACACTTTGTCCTCTTGTCCTTTCTTGAAAAAACTGCAAGGCTGCGTTACATAAACTTCCTCAAATATGTCACACTCAAGAAGTAGTAGCAATGTGTGATTGATGTACATCCCAACCAAAATGAGCTGCCAATGCACATAGAAAATTCACAGAAGTCATACGACAAGTGGGAGCAAAAGTCTCTTCATAATCTATGCCTTTTTGTTGTGCATAACCCTTTGCAACAAGTCGAGCCTTATGGCAATCAATCTCACCATCCGGTTTGCATTTCAACTTGTAAACCCACTGTGTACCAATGGACTTTTTTCCAAGATGCAAATCACATAAAGTCCATGTGTCATTTTCTATAAGTGCATCATATTCTAATTGCATGGCAGCCATCCAATTTTTTGAATTCTTTGCTTCATCAAAAGACAGAGGTTCCTCAACATCATGTAAGCTAGACACAGTCAAAGCATAACAATCTGATGCATAAGATGCATGGCGAGATCCTGAACGAGTATGAATAGACAAAGGTGCACCCAATTTACTGTCACACAATGTATGCACCAACCACTTTGGCATACCTCTAGCTTTCTCATTTTCAGCCCTTTCCTCATCAAGTACATCATGTACATCTACATCACTAATAGGTTGATCTGTAACATTTTTTGAAACCCCCATAGGCTGTACATTGCATTGGAATTCACATTCGAACTTCCACCACTAAAAAGAGTCATGAATTTCCTGTGAGCTTACATTACTATCTCTAGTACATGACAGCAAGGGCTGAACAAAATCTGCCTTATCATCCAATTTTTTGTGCTTTGTTTGTGGCACCAAAACATATGCCAAACAATCAAAAACACGCATGGGCTTAATAAAAGTATTTCTATCATCCCCTGCTTCATATGGAGTAAAAATATTTTGTAGGACACCTGTTTAGTACATAAGTGGCACACATGATGGCCTCAAGCCAAAAAGAATGCGGCAAAGCTTGACTTTTGACCATACATCGTGCCATTTTTGTAAGTGACATGTTTTTCCTCTCAGCAACACCATTTTGTTGAGGTGTATAATACATTGGTGTTTTATCCCATGACTAGACAAAAAAGCATTAAATTCATGAGACATATACTCCCCCCCCTCAATAGAAACGGAGGGTGTCCATAGTACATTTCGATACATTTTCAGCCTTAGCCAAAAATTGTTTGAAACACATAAAAACTTGGGACTTCGCTTTAAGTGGAAATACCCATGCATGCCTGGAGTAATCATCAATGAAAGTCACGAAGTAAAGGTAATTTTCCAAGGACAGAGTTTGCATGGGCCCACAAACATCACTATGCATAAGTTGCAACCTGCATGTGGCCCTAGCTGAACCATCCTTTGGAAACCTCGAAAGCATAATCTTACCCAAAATACAACCTTCACAAACATGTTTGACAGGTGCTTCAAGAGGCAGCAAAGAAGAAACCATATTAGATTTCTGCAAATGCCACGCAGGAAACTAGCAAAATTTAGATGACCAAAACGTGCATGCCAAAGGTTTTCATCTGAAATAGCCCTTGAATCAGCAATTATAGTTGCAAAATTTTGTCCACACTTGTCATACAAAGTGAGCTTATACATCCCACAGCACAAAAGCCCAAATGTAGCAATTTCAACACCAAAACGGAGATCATGAATTGTACATATGTCATCCACAAATTTGACTACAAGTCCAAGTCTAGCAATTGAAAATACAGAAAAAATATTCTTCTTGATCCTAGGTACATACAGCTTATCAACAAGTGTGAAAGATCTACCATTTGCAGTAGTAAGCACAATCTTCCAACTCCCTAAACCGGATAAGAGGCATTGTTGGCACGAGTGACTTAATTTCCATAAGGGACAGACTCAAGAAAGGTGAACATTCACGATGTGAGGTAATGTGCTTTGTAGCACCACTGTCAAAATACCCACATGTGAATCTGTAGCAACAACTGACATGCATATATCATGGACAACAGGATATTAGGTGCACTCTCCACTAAAATCCCATTCTGCATCAACATCAGCATCGCAATCTCCTTTCGTAGAAGACTCAACAATGGGTGCATTTGTAGTGGACGAGCATTTGCAATGCAACCACCCTCTTTATTCTTAGCCTCTTTGGCCTTCAACTTAGTACACTGCTTGATCAAGTGATCTCTAGTTTTACAATAATGGCAACATATCTTCTTTTTCTCCTTATCATCAAAATTTCCAGACGAATTGTTGCTAGCAGAAGCATTAGGAACAGAATTTTTGCCACTCGCTGCAGAACCATAAGAAGTGGCTGCATTGTTGTTACCACCCTTTCTTTGAGAAGTATTAAAACCTAATCAACTACACGCTACCTAGTCCTAGTTTTTCAAGAAAGTGACTCTTGCAACAACAATGTGCAGAATCTATCAAACTTGGCAACTTCAGGATTTCCTTGGGTCATAAGTCTCCAAGTACTAGCAAATGTCTGGTAAGAATCTAGTAAGGCATTAAGAACAGTCTGCACAGGGGAACTATCTAAAATGACTTCACCTATAGAAATAAGTTGCTCATTGATATCCTTGACACCAACAAGGAAAGTGTCCATATCATCTTTCTCATGCATAATCTCTGACTCTAGCTCTTTACGTAGCAAAGCAATTTTAGCCACATTATGACTTGCATCAAGACCAGCCAGAATATCCCAAGCCTATTTTGCAGATTTTGTTGAACGAATGTGAGGAACAATGGTGTGATTCACAGACAACACAATCAATGCACAAGCCTACGCATCCTTTACATCCCAACCAAAACAACTCTAATAGAAGGAATCCTTGCAGTAAGACCTGCCACATCCTCAACATCGCCTACATCCTCAGAACCAGGACGTGCATAATGTCTTGCAAAATATTCTAGATTCCCTTTGACACAAGAACATGTTGCATCATGTAAGCCCACATAGGGTAATTGTCCCCATCCAATCTGTCCTCAGCAGCAAACATCTTGAACACATCTGTGTTGTTGTGAGCCATGGTAAATGTTGCACCTGATGTGAAAACCACCCAAAAAGAGGAGAAACGAAACGGGAACAACACCTGCTATATAGCAAAAAGTGTAGAAGACCGTAAGGCACTTGTTATACAAAAAACAGCACTAGAAAAAATTCTGTACAAAATGACAAAATAGCCTATGCAGTACTTCCTATAGTGGAAACGGAGGCCGAAATGAGCCCGAATCAAAAATCTGAGTAGACTATACTCTACGAGCTCCCCCAAAATTATTGTCGACCTACGCCAAAGCTCACAAAAATTGGAGAAACTGAGTAGGCATGTGCTGGAGCTTCTGGCAATTGAGCCCGGGAGGATGCAACCTGCTCTAATACCAATTGTTGGAATTAGGGATGAAAGAAAAAACACATAGCTTGGAGAAGACAAAGGAAGCTCAAGGCACACAATAGAGAGTGTGTTACTTAGTGTGGAATTGAAAGATAGATAGCCCTAGAGTGATGGGCGTTTATATTATGCACGGGGGGAAAAACCTCTTGAAGAGGGGAAAAATGCCCCGGTGGTCCTAATGTTCACACACATCACTACCACATGTATATGGTAACATTCAGTGCAACTAAGTTTAGGCACTATCTATTGAGAAAACTATTTCATTTTATAGATCATTAGGCATTAACAAAGTCATTATTCAGGGCCAAAGTAATTTGTTGGATGATATTCTTAACGGATTTCAAATTTTTCATTTTCCATGAACTTGGTAAGGCACATTATGGCGGTGACTTTTTGTGAAGCATTGAAGGTTATTCTCAAATATCCCTACGAGATGAGCCAGTGGATGCTGAGTTATTCCAAGCTTTAGCTGAAGAAAATACAGATCCATAATGGCAAGCAGTATATGATTTTCTTCAAAAAGGGGTATTCCCAGACACTTCATCTCAGAATCAGAAGAAGGCATTGGCTGTCAAAAGTTTGAAGTTTACTCTTATTGAGGGTTTACTGTATAGGTTCAGTGTGGATGGTTTTCTTCGAATATGTGTATCGATGCATGACAGAATGCAGGTCATTATTGAATCCCATAGGGGTGATTCAGGAGGTCATTTTTCTACTAACATCACTTATAAGAAGATATTGCAAGTAGGATTATGGTGGCAAACTATGATAGCTGATTTCAAGGCATTTTGCAAAACTTGTGGTGCATGCTAGAGGATGGGTAGACCTACAAAAATAGTTATGACTCCACCACTCTAGTACAACCTTTGGGGGTATTTAAGAAATGGGGTTTTGATTGTATGGGGCCATTTAAGAAAGTCACTCCCAAAAAGAATCGATACAATTTAATGACTACCTGTTATGCTAGAAAATGGATGGAGGCCAAGGCTCTTCCGAAAATAACTCCTAAATCTATTGTTGTTTTTATTTTTGAAAATATCATATGTCGGTATGGTTGCCCTATTGAAATTGTATGTGACCAGGGTACACATTTCATTAATGATACTATGAAAATATTGATGGACATGCTTTCAGTCAAACATAGAAAATCCACCCCATATTATCCTTGATGCAATGGTCAGGCAGAGAGCAGTAATAAAACCATTAAGAATATTCTGACAAAGATAGATCACAAGGATCCACACTAGTGGGATGCTAAACTTTAGACTTCTTTATGGGCATACCAAACAGCTTATAAGGTGAATACTGGAATGACATTTTTTCGAATGGTATATGAAATAGAAGCAACCATGCCAATGGAGTTTATTGTTCACAGTCTCTGATTGGCAATGGAGCATGGCATGGACTTCAATCAAAATCTTTAGCAGAGATTGGAAGAATTGCTATGAGTAGATGAGTTAAGGCAACGAGCAATGCTGGAACAAGAGGTGGTTCAACAGTGAAGGAAGCATTGGCATGACAATAAAATCAAAGTCATAGAATTTCAGACAGGAGATCTGACTCTACCTCACCAGTCTAAACTAGGACAGAAAAAATTAAACCTCAAGATAGCTTGGTGTAGGCCATATAAAGTAGACTGGGTGTTCTCCAACATTACAGCTAGACAGCGAGATCTATCTAGATTACTGTTGCCTAGAGTGTATAATGCGGCCATAATTAAGATTTACTATTCCAGTAGTGAAGAGGTTCTAGAGAATACTGGTATTGATTATTCTGCGACATCGGTACCAGTAGACCGGTATGAACAAAAAGTAGAGTCTCTAAATCTTTTTTATATCAGGCTAGTAATGACATCACTTTTAGAGTCAGTAGATATTCAAGACCATATACAACCCATATCAGTCTTAGATAACGGTCTAAAGGGAATCAATGATCAAATCATTCAGGAGATTATGTCAAGAACATCTGGAAGAAGTGACCAGTGTATGAGTGCCACATCAAATCCGGTGGAGCATTTATGGTGCGGACCCGTATAACAATGAGATGTGGATGAGTTTTCATGCACAAATCTCCTGCACGATGACTTTCTATTGCTACACATTCACCATCACTAAGATCCAAGATTCTCACAGTACTACCTGCAACCCGTCGTCTTCTAGAAGATCTCATCCTACTTTACCTGACACACCATGCTATGACTTTGAGAATACAACCGAGTCTTCTTGCTCTCCACCGTGTTTTGTGCAGACAAACTGTATGGGTAGAGGAAAGATGCTAGAAATTTTTCAAGAGAAAATGGATGAAGCTAAATCGGTGATCAATACTATCACAAAATCTATTTCTTTCATTCAGTATATCAAGATTCACAAATATGTATTTACAGACCTAGCAATAAAGCTTCTAGAGATTTGGGATTTACAGGTAGTGGTTGAGGCCATAAAACTCGATTTTGACTTATAAATCATTAAGCAGATACTAGATAGATACATTTGATGCTGACCATGGTACTACTATAATCAATGGAGTCCAATTGCAAGTCATAACCGGTTAAATCTCTTAGGGTTTCTGACTACCTGATGAAAAGAACCCCTCTCCAGCTACACTAGAGCAGGTTAGTACGATAATGAAGGGAGACGAGAAGCCCAGAAAGAAGAGGAAAGCTGGTGGCCAAGGGGTTCCAGTAGCAAAATTAGAATGCTCTTTAGTATATTGGTTTATTGCTCAAGTGAGCAATGTGAAGAACAATCCCACCTACATCTTTGAAAATCTCTTTACCATGCTACTAGCAAAGATACTTCACCCTCATGCTCCTATCAATCTTAGTCAATTTCTAGCTACCAGTGTGTTGCAACAGACTGCTACGCTAAAATCACAAAATTTGCTCAAATCTTGGTATGTTTGGCAATTTCTCTATTGGGCTCAAGGTTGATATTCTCATTAGAAAGTCAAACAAGCTTGTGGCTTAGAAAAGATGCCTATCCTTCTGAGCACTTCCTTAATAAGTCTCTCTTGAATTACATCTTCTTCACCATTTTGTGCCGTCAAGTAGCAGATTTCTCCCCTCCTCCTGTCTGTCAGGAAGAAGTTGGTACATTGGAGCTTCGCACGTCTTTCTCTGGCAGGCAGAGTTGTAGTGGCCAACTAGGTGTTGCTAGCTACTATGTGGTACAACACTTTTTGCTGGATCTTGTTCACTTCTTGTATCAGCTAGGTTGAGAGGATGGATCAGGAACCTCCTTTGGTCAGGGCGTGACACTCATATAGCCCGTGCCAAAGTGGCATGGCAAGTCACCACTCTTCCTTATTCTACAGGAAGGCTAGGGATCATAGACCCAGCACAGCAGAGCAAAGGCCTTCTTGGGAAGTTCATTGTTAGAGGACTTCTTCCTGGTGAGGAGTCCTAGAAGGAGTTCTTGCTTCAACGGCTCAGTGCTAGGGTGCCTAAGGCTGGAGGCCCCTGACGACCCTCGACTAGATGGATTTTCACAAAGATGCACAGAGTTGGCTTGAGCAGGATACTAGAGGACCAATTTTCTCTTTGAGTTTGGTCCGATCTTGGGAGCAATTGCGGCAAGGCTTGGAGCAGTGTCAGCCTACTTGCACGGAGGAGTGCCTGAGACAGCCCCTTGTTTGGAACCCCATGGTTAGCACTCTGAGAGGCCACTTGGTTGGTAGTTGGCCTCATGTTTCCTGCGGTCCCATGAAAAAGGATCGAGAACGCTCTCTAGGTGACTGGTTACAATTTTTAGGATTGCTAGAGGAGCTTCAGAGTATTAAGCTATACAGGGCATCAAAGGGGTGCAGAGCATGTGTTAAAAATATCTTAGAGGAAGTACCAGTTGAGTGGCTCACACCTCTTGAGTGATCACCACCCAGGTGGATGGGAGCCTTCAGGCGACTGGATGTTGTCATCTCAGTTTGGACCCGCTCAGAGACTATATCCTCTCTGTTTTTTGAGCTATAGGGTGAGGGATGCTTACATTGAGCTACAGTAGAGGCCCCGTAGGTGGCAGAGTGTTGTTTTTAGAGGATCCAAGTGGTGGGCATGTGTGGGAAGACTTGTGTCATAGATCTCGACCCAGCAGCTCTTGAGACTGGCCACTGGAGACTGTGGACTTGGGAGAGCTTTCCCCTGGCACGAGTACGGTGGGATCTTGGAGAGTGGCTGTGGAGGGACCCTTTCTCCTATGCAGACCACTCAGGTGTCCCTTTCTTCTAGTACATTGTTCGAATGAGACGTCCTGCTACTGCAGCACCTCATTGGCAGGAGGAGGGTCTTAGAGTTCAGTTCTTGGTAGTTTTTTGGGAGAGGTTGTGGGACTCTAGACAACTCAAATGAGTCACTTTGTTCTAGTGGATGGTTGCACACAGTGCTACAGAAGTTGGGACCAGGCTTGTACATAGTGGTCTCTCGACCACATGTGCAACTTGTGACCATCTTGTGGAGAGTCATCGTCACTATATTTGGGACTATCCTTTGGCACAACAAGTGTGGCTTCGTGTTCTTTGACTTATGCCAGCCCTTTCCACAACTCGGCATTACACTTGGGAAGAAGCTGCTTGGTCCACTCTCAAGGGCTTGGCATTTTAGCTTGAACTATCTTCAACCAGCGAGATGATAGAGATGCAGGGGGGTCGACCTTCACTCTAGCCTGCCACAGAGCTTACTCTACAGGAGTGGTGCAGGGAGAGAGAGGAGTGTTGGGAGCTCATCCGTGGCCTGACACTCTGGTTCATCCAACGGGCCCGCTGCTTAGCATCTTCGAGGCTCGCACTGCACCATCAGCCAAGATTGGTTGGGATGTTTGGCTAGGGCTGATCCATACCCTCAGAGGACATCTCGAGAGACTCCAGGGCAGCTCCGACTGCATGCGGGAGTGTAGAGAGACTTTTCTTTGACTTTCACGTGCTGGGATTTTTTTCACCATGGTTTAGGGTGTACTCAGATGACACTACCATCCACCTCTATGGATTTTTCCTCCTCCCATCTCTTGATTTAGCCTCAGTGTACATATGCTATTTTTTCATTGGGAGAGTCTCCCTAGAATGATTGTTGTAGCCCTCTTTTGTAGAGGTGGTTGTAGCCCTATGTGTAGTTTCATTAACTAATAGAAGGATCTTTTTCTTGGAAAAAACAAATTATAGGAAGGGTATTGGGGCATCATTGCTAAGCATTTAGATGCATTCTCGGTCAAAAACGACTAGGTCAAAAACTCACTGCTGCTGTTAATAATTGCGATTTTTGCACTTAACCTAAAGTGAGAATTCATACCATAAGCATGTTTTCTTAGGTCTTATAAACATGTCCTAGAAGTTTTGTAGAGTTTGAATGTCATTTGATGCTATAACGGTTATGATTTATTTGCCGATTAGCGACTAGCTTTTTGTGATTTCGGTCATTTGAGTGTAGCTTGAGTCAGATGCGAGTTGTCTTTTTTTTTTCAAGAGATTAACAACCTCTTGTAGCCTCCATGCACTAGTCGAGTCAACTTCGTCCCATGGATTGAAAATTATATTCGTGGTTCTTGCTATGTCAGCAACAAGATAGGAGTGAGGTTAGACACTCGTCGCACATTTGGCGCCATTTTCGGGGATCGAAGAGACCTAAACTAGGGAAAAACATGAGTATCTTGTGTAGTTGTTCTTTAACTTCCTCTAGGATCCACCTAAAGTCAAAAATTTATTTTTAAAACCGCATAGCTTAAGATTGTCGTCTTTTGCTGTGTAGAGGTAGATTGGGAGTAGGTTGTACTTGCTAAGTACAACCTACTAGGATTGTAGGACTCTAGGATTAGATTAGGATTTTGAGAATGATTGATAGACTAGACAAGTCTTAAGATCAAGGCTCAAAAAACCATTAAAAACAAGAAAATGAGTGTTTGTGGACACTTTCCACAACCCCATTGCAGTAGAATCTAGGATTAGGGTAAGTAAAAGATTCCGAGGTGGGATCTGAGAACATTGCTCTCTCTAGAAGAATCAATTGTGAGCTATTTATGTAAAGCTGCAAAATTTCAGGTCTACGGCTTCAAACAACACCAATAGATTGTCAATTTATTCTTGTTGAAGATTATACTTTAAAAGTTGTATGAACCAGTGGGTAAGCTCAAGGACGCATTTGAGGTAAATTTTCAAGAGTTTGCAAAAACTCAAATTATTTACTTTTTCTTGGTATTTTAGGCCAAATTAAGTTTTGACTTCACTTAGAGGCTTAAAATAGATCATAAAAAGTCTGTACACTAAAAATGCTGAAAAAAATGCTCATTTTAGGCCAAAAGTAAATAATCACGATTATTTACTTTCAGTTAAAAAGTGACCAAGGTTGATACCAAAGACTCTATACACGTGTACAAACATCTTTTATAAACGCCCATAGAATTTGGATCACCAAACTGACCAGAATCTTGGTAAAAACGGAAATTTGTACCGATTGTTGAGAACTTGAGTGTGAATTGGGAAAATCTTGTTCAAACTTAGTGAACCTTGACTCAGAGGCTTATAATGAATTGTTAAACAAGTGTATATGCTTTGATTACCAAAAAGATACAAAAAATTACCAGAAGTAAATAATCATGATTATTTACTTTTGTCAAATTTCTCAACTTTTTTTACCAACCCAGCATACCACTAGTTTTAGCATGTTATATTAAGCCCACAATCAAATTTGGTAAGATTTGGATCATTGAAGTGAAAATTGTGGCCAAATTTGTAAAGTCAGTTTGCAGACACAAAATAGCTAACTTGATTAAAATTGATATAGGAATCAAGTGATAGATAAGGAATTGAAATCTTGACAGGAGTTGCAAGCAAGTCAGGTGGAAGAAACTAATAACAAGTCAATCCGACGATAAGTACTCTATCTAGGGCTTCACCAGTCTGTATGAACCTTAGATCATGGTCGTATACTAGGAAACCAAGGCATATTTGGAGAGACCGCTAGTAGAGTATTCATCGAAGAGAGTGTGAGCAAAAGTGATCACTTGGACACTATTTTTGAAGAAGTCTCAAACACTTTTTCAATCTGAAATGTCTTCTTATTTGACTCATTCAGGAACCGGAACAACAATGCGGTATAAGCACATACTCACATTTTACAAGACTAATGGTCATGGAGCTCAAGTTTACCTATATCCTAATGAAGTGTTAAACGAGTCAAGGTTAGTTAACAGAAGCTGCTAAAGATCGAAGATGTATAGATGCACATCGAGGATGAATACAAAGAAGCAGTGAAGATTGGAGTTACACATTTTTCACATTTTCCCAAAATAGTCATGTATTGTAAATTTTTGATTTAATTCAACCCTTACAATATTTTAATGTGTTACGGGCTCAATGGGAGTTCCAAGATGTAAAGAATATATCAGTTAGGGTGCCTAGGTTGCAGATTCAGTAAGTGGTGCATCCGTAGAGGCCTTGGGTGCCTGGACATTGCATATTTTTACCCTAGGTATATAAGACAGTGTGTAAAAGAAATTAGGGTTCAAAAGCTCATTTGTTGAGAGCACTCTTTGGTGACAGCTCTTGAGGTGTGTGGCTATAGATTCCTTAAGCTTCTCCTTGCTCATGAGATTTGATTAACATTAATCAATGGTTCATCTCTTTCACTATGCCTCTCTAGCTCATGCTTCTTATGCTTGTCTATGATGCTTAGATTAACTAGATCTTAACTAATTAGTGGTTAATCCCTCTCTAATCTTGTGTGATTGCCCTCTCTTGCTTGTGTGTGCATGTAGGTTTGATTGGAGTATAGTGCTCGATAGATCTATGTGTGTGTGCTTGTCATTAGTGTGTTGCATGATATGATTAGTGTTGTGTGCATCTTGCAATCATAGTGTGTGTGATTGGGTTGATTATAGGTGAAGAAAAGTGGATGTGGAGATTGCCCTTCATTGTGGCTTAGCTCCTCCATAGGCCGAGAATCTCACCTTGTAGAGTCAACCATTTTTGTTACCATGATTAGCTTACTAATCGTGTGAGTGTTTCCATGCCCTAGCCGGGTAGCTCATCCCTCCGGATTGGTAATTTTGTTGGTCATTGGAGCTATTGCAACGATGGAACCCCCAACATTTGGCGCTGTTGGTGGGGACGATGGCTTATGCTAGTGTAATTGTGGCATGATCAAATGCGTTCCCTCACTAATTTCACTTATGTGTTTATGTTTTTGTGGATTTTGGATGTGTGTGCATGAAGCAATGTGTTCATATTTCCCTAATGTGTTACCGTATCTTGCCAATTGTGTGTTTACACACTCTAATTTCACACCAACCCCTTGCTAATTTCACTAATTTTTACTAACTTACTAATTTGCTGTGAAGGATTGGAGCATTCGACCATTCAATTGATCTTCAATGGAAAGGTAATCAAGGTGTAGAATTGTGTAGAGATGCCACCATGATGCAATGTAATGTTGATGCTATGTTGGATTGATATTTTTTTTATTATTCATTTTCATCCCATCGTAATGCCGAAATTTTTAAGATTTGGTGGCGTATGAATTTGACAAGTTCCAATTGCTATTTGGTGAATGTGCGTTGCTAATTGGGTGCCGAGACATTGCATATTTTTACCCTAGGTATATAATGCAGTGTGTAAAAGAAATTAGGGTTCTCAAGCTCATTTGTTAAGAGCACTCTTTGGTGAGAGCTCTTGAGGTTTGTGGCTATGGAGTCCTTGAGCTTCTCCTTGCTCAAGAGAATCGATTAACACTAATTAATGATTCATTCTCTTTCACTGTGCCTCTCTCATGCTTCTTATGATTGCTTATGATGCTTAGATTAACTAGATCTTAACGAATTATTAGTTAATCCTTCTCTAATCTTGTGCAATTGCCCTCTTTTGCTTGTGTGTGCATGTAGGTTTGATTGGAGTGTGGTGTTCGATAGACCTATTTGTGTGTGCTTGCGATTAGTGTGTTGCATGATAGGATTAGTGTTGTGTCCGTCTTACATTCGCAGTGTGTGTGATTGGGTTGATTAGAGGTGAAGAGAAGTAGATATGGAGATCGCCCTTCATTACGACTTAGCTCCTCCATAGGCTGAGAAGCTCACCTCATAGAGTTAACCATTTGTGTTGCCACGGTTAGCTCACTAACCGTGTAAGTGTTTCCATGCCCTAACCGGGTAGCTCAACCCTTCATATTGACAATTTTGCTGGTCATTGGAGCTATTGCAACGATGGAACCCAAACAGTCTTTTGCGATAGTTTCCTTCGACATTGAAAACTCTTCTTCTTCTTCCCGCTCCGGGTGAACCCACCTCATATTCTCACTCACTCCCTCACTCACTCTCTCTCTAACTCTCTTTCCTCCCTCTAACTTATTCCCCTCTCTCTCTCCGCTCTGACTTCTCTCTCTCCTCACTGTGTCCTATTAATACACACACACACACACACACACACACACACCTCTAACTTACTCTCTCTCTCTCTCTCTCTCTCTCTCTCTCTCTCTCTCTCTCTCTCTCTCTCTCTGTCTCTCTTACGCAGTTTGGCTCGGCCCCACCCGCTTGGCTTGGCGTGACTCCACTCCCTTGGCTTGGCTCACACAAATACACACACACACACACACACACGCTGACCGCTTCCCTGTATCCGGCTTGCAGCACAACTCAGTTCGCAGTGCTTGGTTCCACTTGACCAACTCTCTCGCTTACTTGCAGCCTCTTTTTGGCTCCTTCTAGTCAACGGTCACCTACTTGCCTAGCCTCTCTAATCACACACCCACAAACCTACTCTCTCTCACACACTTTCTCTCTAGTCTCTGTTGTGCGCCATCACTGCTTGGGCCTCCGTCATCTCTGCTTTCACTCCCAGCTGCAACCCTCTTCCCAGTACGGCGTGCCTTCAAACTGCAGGTCAACGCCCACGCCGCCTTCAGTGTGTCAACCGTCGCCAGGTAAGTGGGGTGCAAGTAAACATTAGTTAATTTTAGTAAGTTTATTTATTTATATCTATTAAGTTTATTAAAAAAAGTTATTTATATATATAAAATAAAAATAAAAACTACAAAAAACATTAAAAGATATAAAAAAATAAAAATCCAATAAGAATTTTATTGAGAAATTTATTAAAAGCTCACACAAAACTCATAAAAAATAAAAACCTCTTAGAAAACTCATAAAAAATAAAAAAAGAGCTTAAAAATTTACAAAAAATGTTGAAAAAACACATAAAAATTCACAAAAAAATAAAAAACTAATAATATTTTTGAAAAACACAAAAATCCCACAGACAATTCACAAATATAATAGAAAACTCAAAAAGGTCACAAAAAATCTAAAATGATTCAAAAAATTTCCAATAAATCAAAAAATTCATAAAAAACTCAAAATATTCTTCAAAAAATCAAAAAATCCCTAGAAAATTCAAAAATTGACCAAGAAAACACAAAAAACTCGAAAATACATGAAAAAATTAGAAACTTCACAAAAAATTCACAGAATCATAGGAAATTTGTAAGAAATCAAAACTTTCTCTAAAAAACCACAAAAATACTAATTTTTTTTAGAAAATTCAATTTCACCAAAAAATAAAATAAAAATAAAAAGGAAGTCATAGAAAAAAACCAAAAAAAACCCAGAAAAGCAAAACCATCACACATGGAGGAAACTGCACAACGAGCAAATCAAAAGCCAAAAAGCAAAGCCGGAGAACTGCACCGTAAAGCGAGCACAGATCGAGAAGAGCGACAAGGAAAAATCGAGCAAAAAGTGAAAAAGCCCGAAAGAGAAAAAGAACGGCCGGAAAAAGCAAGCGAAACCACCAAGAGTGGAGCGTCAAATAAATTTCAAAAATTTTACATGCGAGAAACGAGCAGGTGCAAGTGTAGCAGTGCAAATTAGATTCCAATCGAACAAATAGGGGCACAACTTGCATACGATTGCAGATTAGGCTAGTACGAGCAACAAAAAAATTTGCTAATCAATACCAGAATCTGCCATTTGACAGTTTTTATGGATTAAGTCAGCATGGACTCAAATCGAGCCGAGAGTTCGAGTACAGCAGAACAAGCGAGTAGCCAAGTGCAATAGAGAAAATTTAATAGCTTTATGGCTACAATGGAAATAAATTCTTGTATACATATTTATAAGGAAGATACTTGATGAGCAATAAAAGCAGCACAGGAGCCAAGATGTTCACAGACTTCAGTGGAGCCAGGTATTGCAAGCTTAAAGATGAAGTGCATATAGAAGTGCAAAAAATTGACCCAAGTATTTATCAAAAAACCTCCACAAGTCCGCAAAGCATACATTTAGTGCATATGCAATCAGGGTCATTGTACATGAATTATAGTGGTCTTGAGAGCCAGAATGGCAAGATCCAAGAGATTAGCCAATTAAGGCTAATCTAATTGGAGAGCCAAGCCAAAGACAGTGGTGCACCCAAGGTGTGTCGAACCATGGAAAATGCCAGCATCAGCTGCATGACATCAGGCAGAGCGATCAGAGAATGCTTCGGCGCTCGGATACCAGATGCAAATTTGAGCCAGTGCCATTGAGATATGTATGCCATATGTGATGTTTAGCAGGTCAAAGATTATTTTCTAACTCAATTGGTGGTGGGAGAGCACATCGGCCAATTGAGAGTTATGGTTGCACAGGCTAGTCAACGGTCATATCGGTCACCACCTCTCTAGGTGAAGATCTCGTCACCCATGGACAATTCTTGTGGAGCGATCCTTGTTTCTTGACGGCCATGAAACCTCGAAGCTTTGTTTTGATGATGCTAAGGTGAACTAATTGAATTTTCTCAGTGGCATAGGCGGTCAAGTATAAGCGTGAAGGGTAGTTCCTTGATCGGGTCCAGCAGTGCATGTGAAAGGAGGCCAACCTCAAACTTTTTAAAGGTGAAGTTTAACTTGGACAAAAAAAAAGGATAGCGCTGCATGAGGGATGGCGTTACTGCAGGTGGAAGGCGAGGAGTCTGGGCGAGAGTGAGGCATGGAGGGAACGTGGAGAGTTGCACGTAGGGGGGAGGCAAAGAGCTTCCATCGGCGGGGTGATGTCAGCCCATCAAGTGCAAAAGGCCAAAAAGAAGCAGTGTTGCGGCGCCATTGCATGAAGGGAGGAAGGCCCCTTAGCATACGAGGAAGGTCGTCAGTTGCAAGGAGGGGAGCTTGGGGCTTGATCTTGGGGAGTTGCAGATGCCATGAGCTGCGTGCTGTACTGCAGGAGGGGGAGAGGCTGAGGGAGGCCAGCCTTGCATGAGACAGAGCAGGTAGCGGGGCTGCATGTGGAGCGTGAAAGTGAGGGAAACTGGAGGGGCCGTCGACTGGGGCTCATGGGCCAGCAGGTAGGGATGAAGGAGGGCCGCAAGCTCAAGGGGAGGGCTGCCAACAGAAGGAGCACAGTCGGCTGAGGCGAGCAGGCCGAGAGAGGAAGGGTGGCGGGCTTCACGAGGATAAAGCTTGCACCACCTGAGGGGCCGGTTATGGGCGGTATGACAGAGCAGTCACGAGTGCAAGGAGGTCACCATGAAGGGGGGGCCAGCACTGAGAAGGTGGAGGGCCAGTGATAGGGAAAGAGGCTGTGGAGCCAATGCCAAGGTCTGCAAGAATGCTACGCAGAGGTGGCTGAGCAAATCAGAGGGAGCTCCTTGATCGGTTGTGCAGAGGATTGAATAATGCATTGAAAACGTTTCTTGGGAGCACTAAAAAGAAGTCTAAAAGGCATTGCTGAGGGAGTTGAAGGTGGGCTGAGAAGAGTCACCAGTGGCATGTAAAGCAAAGGGCAGCCAAAGGTTGGATGCATAAGAAAGGGGGCCGAGTGCAGGGTTTGAAGAAGGTGATAGAACCAGGGCCGCCCATAGCCAAGGGCCGCTCTGAGGCGAACAGGGCCGAGAGGCTATCGTGAGGGTTTTATTTGGGGCTGCAGTTGGTGAAGGCACATAGCCGCCATGTCGTAAAGGGAGAGGGCAGTCACATAGCATAGAAGTGGTCGCCAAGTGATGCCATCATTGAATTTAGATGCTTTTTTTGTGATGCATAATGTTCTTGTAGTTGTCTTGAGTGGTTTGAATTCAATCGTCGTTTCCGTCTAATCTCGTGTAGTGAGTCCGTGGTAGCATTGGCTCCGGACAGGTTGTGTGTGTGTGCAAAGAGCTCGAGGGAGGCAGGGAATGATTGCGTGAGCTATTTTGTGTGTGGTCGAGGCGTGTTTCGTCTCCTTGTGTATGTGCATTTACCAATTGGGGAGTTGTATGCATCCGTTGCTGTCAAGATATGATGGTTTGTTGACGGGTCTATGTGTGATGAAGTGCTCATATGTGTGTGTATAGCCGGTGTGCTTGTAGGTGAGTCCGTGCATTGGAGATTGGCAGATAGTGTGCGTTTGTGTGAGTCTCTCTGTGGTTAGGGGTGCGGGTTAATCCCTGAGCTATAGGAAGGCATTTATACAGTGTGCTGGGTTTGTTCCTTCTTTCCCCTTTCCATCAGTGGTGCCCCCACTGAGGACCTATTGATTGCTCCTCGGTGAAGTCCTACGGCTTGAAGATGATTGCACATTTTGGTCCGCTGGTTTTCACTGGGGAGGAAGATGTAGAAGATTGGATATGTGATCTAGAGTTGTATATGATGTCACTACAGATGCTGACGAACAAAGCAAAGCTTAGAGGTTTGTCACAAGTGATGCAGGGTAAAGCAAAGGCTTGGCTCAACAATTTGGAGGTTTCCAATAGGCAATCATGGTCGAGGGTTCAAGCCTGTTTTGTTCGAGATTTCAAGACGGAAGTATCAAAGACTCAATCGGATGGAAGATTCAACCAAGAGGTATGCACGAAGTCAATTCTTGATAAAGAAGTCTCCTATGATGAAGCTTTAATAGGTTCCGTTACTAGTAGATATGAATGTGATGACGAAGATGCTTGGAGTGATTCAAGCTCCAGTTCTGTGGAGGATTTTGCGGTTTATGACGAAGATTGGAAAGCCATGCTTGACGTCACCTACCATGCAGAAGTGCAAGACATTGAAGACCTAGTGGACAAAAGCGGTCTGCTATCTACATCAAGTTCAAGTGAAGGTGAAGTAGAGGTATGCCAAGATGCTTTATCTATACAGGGGGTGGGGCAACCTTGCCTTGATCAGGAGACAGAGGTGCACTATAGGGTTCTAGAGCAAGTGTGTTTCCGTGGAGAGACAGCTTCGGCAATTGACTCTATGGAGACAGCTATTGGTGCAGCTTGTGAGAGCCAAGTTACTTGTGAAGAGGAGGGTACTACCAACCTTGCAGGTGATGAAGTGTGGGATCAATTTTTGTCTTGCTTGTCCAATGATGTGGTGATTGAGCAAGTGTTTGAAGAGCAGGCACCTAAGGCTGATGGTCGACAGTTGATGGTGGAGCAGTCTAGCTCGCTCTCACGTGAAGTGCAGGTTGAAGGGGTAGTAGCCCATGCTCTTGTGGCTAAAGAGCGAGTAAGGGCAAAAAACAAGGTGTTGACGGTATGTGCTACGCTCCTGATGAAGGTGTATTGCCGGTAGCTTTCTACGAAGCTCCCCACTGTTTGCAAAGCTTTATGCATGTGGGTTCTGTTATGGAGAGCCCTCTAGCAAAGGGAGGAATGATTGCAAGTGATGCAATTAATTCAATTGTGGGGGTATACACTCATTTTCGGTATCAAGCATGCATATGGATACAGGTTATTGAAGAGCCATGCTATGGGAGGCTACCAGTATGGCTTGTTTACAGGTTTGTGGGTGCCAAGGATGTATTGCTCACACATGTTTTACAGACAGGTGGCTGTTCTCAATGCCATCAATTTGATCCTGGTGGAGCTGGCGTCACACATGGGGCATGTCATGCCTTTCCATTTGATCCGGGGGGTTTATACGGCTGAGAAAATCTCTTTCTATCTATCTATACAGTTGTACATACTACATATAGCTTCTTATTATGCTATCATGTTCTCGCTTCTTATGCAGTTTTTTGATACCTATATAATGCTATGGTTGAGCATCAATGCTCAACGAGGGAGTGGGAAATGATGGTGCACCCAAGGTGTGTCGAACCATGGAAAATTCCAACATCAGGTGCATAGCATCAGGTGCATGACATCAGTCAGAGAAATCGGAGAATGCTTTGGCGGATATCAGATGCAGATTTGAGCCAGTCCCATTGAGATATGTATGCCATATGTGATGTTTAGCAGGTCAAATATTATTTTCTAACTCAATTGGTGGTCGGAGAGCACATCGGCCAATTGAGAGTTATGGTGGCACAGGCTAGTCAACGGTCATATCGGTCACCACCTCTCTAGGCGAAGATCTCGTCACCCAGGGACAATTCTTGTGGAGCGATCCTTGTTTCTTGACGACCATAAAACCTCGAAGCTTTGTTTTGATGATGTTAAGGTGAACTAATTGAATTTTCTCAGTGGCATAGGCGGTCAAGTATAAGCGTGAAGGGTAGTTCCTTGATCGGGTCCATGGAGTGCATGTGAAAGGAGGCCAACCTCAAACTTTTTAAAGGTGAAGTTTAACTTGGACAAAAAAAAGGATAGCCCTGCATAAGGGATGGCGTTACTGCAGGTCGAAGGAGAGGAGTCTGGGCGAGAGTGAGGCATGGAGGGAACGTGCAGAGTTGCACGCAGGGGGGAGGCAAAGGGCTTCCATCGGCGGGGTGATGTCAGCCCATCAGGTGCAAAAGGCAAAAAAAAAGCAGTGTTGCGGCGCCATTGCAGGAAGGGATGAAGGCCCCTTACCATATGAGGAAGGTCTTCAGTTGCAAGGAGGGGAGATTGGGGCTTGATCTTGGGGAGTTGCAGATGCCATGAGCTGCGTGCTGTACTGCAGGAGGGGGAGAGGCTGAGGGCGGCCAGCCTTGCATGAGACAGAGCAGGTGGCGGGGTTGCATGTGGAGCGTGAAAGTGAGGGAAACTGGAGGGGCCGTCGACTGGGGCTCATGGGCCAGCAGGTAGGGATGAAGGAGCGCTGCAAGCTCAAGGGGAGGGCTGCCAACAGACGGAGCACAGTCGGCTGAGGCGAGCAGGCCGAGAGAGGAAGGGTGGCGGGCTTCACGTGCATAAAGCCTGAGGGGCCGGTTAGGGGCGTAATGACAGAGCAGTCATGAGCGCAAGGAGGTCACCATGAAGAGGGGACCAGCAGTGAGAAGGTGGAGGGCCAGTGATAGGGAAAAAGGCTGTGGAGCCAATCCCAAGGTCTGCAAGAATGCTACACAAAGGTGGCTGAGCAAATCAGAGGGAGCTCCTTGATCGGTTGTGCAGAGGATTGAAGGATGCATTGAAAACGTTTTTTGGGAGCACTAAAAAGAAGTCTAAAAGGCGTTGCTGAGGGAGTTGAAGGTGGGCTGAGAAGAGTCACCAGGGGCATGTAAAGCAAGGGCACCCAGAGGTTGGATGCATAAGAAAGGGGGCCGACTGCAGGTTTTGGAGAAGGTGATAGAACCAGGGCCGCCAATAGCCAAGGGCCGCTTTGAGGCGAACAGGGCGGAGAGGCTATCGTGACGGTTTTATTTGGGGCTACAGTTGGTGTAGGCACATAGCCGCCAGGTCATTTAGGGAGAGGGCAGTCACATAGCATGGAAGTGGTTGCGAGGTGATGCCATCATTGTATTTAGATGCTTTTTTTGTGATGCATAATGTGCTTGTAGTTGTCTTGAGTGCTTTGAATTCAATCATCGTTTCCCTCTAATCTCATGCAGTGAGTCTGTGGTAGCGTTGGCTCCGGACAGGTTTTGTGTGTGTGTAGAGAGGGAGGAAGGGGATGATTGGGTGAGCTATATTGTGTGTGGTCGAGGCATGTGTCGCCTCCCTATGTGCATGCATTTACCGATTGGGGAGTTGTATGCATCAGTTGGTGTCAGGATATGATGGTTTGGTGACGAATCTATGTGTGCTGAAGTGCTCATGTGTGAGTGTGTATAGCCGGTAGTGCTCATAGGCGAGTTCCTGCATTGGAGATTGGCAGATAGTGTGCGTTTATGTGAGTTTCTGTGTGGCTAGGGGTGCTGGTTAATCCCTGGGCTATAGAGAGGCATTTATACAGTGTTGGGTTTGTCCCCTCTTCCCCCTTTCCAACGGTACAAAGGTCAAGATGGAGCAATCTACAGCTTGATGCTCAGTGTTTTGAAAGAAGAGGCCAACAACTTGGCAATCACTAGAGTTTGACATGATAGAACGAATTGAAATACCACCAGTCATGGCGTATTACTCAGATTGTGGATGAAAAGGTGGACATTTTGTTGTAGGAAATACAGACAACAAGGACACATCAACTGTCGAACAAGATACAAAGAAAATTGAAAATGCTAATCTCAATGTAAGTGCATTTAACTTGTCAGTTTTTATGCAATCAAGTGATTTTGCATTACCATTAGAAGCACCAGTAAAAACACTGCAAGTTCAAAATCAGCATAAAGATGCACAGACACCTGAAAAGCTTAAAATTGATTCTTTGAACAACAAATTCCTGCATGAATTTAGTCAAGGTGTCAAGATATCATCAAATGTTGAAAAGACTGTTAAATTTGCAAATGTCTTTGCATCCACTTCCACAAGTGTGCAACATTCATGAGTCTAAGGGACATATCAAACAGAATGATGTTAGATATGTATGGTACACATGATTCATATCCACACTATGTAGACCAAAAAGAGCAACTGTACAAAAAGGATAAACCAGTGTTTGAATGGCCCACATACCAGCTCATAGAAATGCGTCCAGTGATAGATAAAAAAAGATGGTTCATTTCAGAGAAAAGAATCTTTTATAGCCCATCCTCTCTAGAACTGAAGGATATTACCCGAGTGAACCGAGAAATCTGTTAAGAGGAAAACTCTCCTCCATCGGAAATTGAGCTTCGATGTTGTGACCAAACGAGCATATACTTTGGCCAAAACAATCGTAGTAGATATAGAAAAGAGTCTAGCATCTATGATGCATTGGGTCCTGAAACCACAGAAGGTCATATCATAGGAGACCCATGGGATAGACAATATGAGGGCAAAGATAATGCTATCTACAGCTTGACTTGGGTAATAATTTGTCATGTTTTAGGAAGATACATAGGAAACTATGCATAAGGTTTATAGATGTCAAATGTCAACAGTGCTACCCAAAGTATATCTTTACAGTCCCAAAAGGTGAGACTAAATCAGAGCCAAACAATTTTGAACTCTTACATGAAGCAGGCTATAGTGATCACCCTAGGAAGGGGGGAGTTGTAAGTCCATCAAGCTTAGCTTATGTACTAGGAAATGCTACACCAGTTAGAAGCCCTAAAGTCTCTAACCAACAAACCCCTTCAATGTAGAAACCATTGAAAGATCATATGGTTGTTGGAAGTTTTCAATTGACCCAGATTCCATCAGAGTCTGCAGACAAATGGTTATATGAAGAGCATCAGAGACAAAAGTTTCAACTGATATGCACAAGTCAAAGTCAAAAATCAACAAATCCAATAGTGTTCAAACAATTACATGTGACCGAAGCTCACATATGCATATCAAGATGCAGAGGGTAACGAATATCAACAAGATCATGACCTTGTACAAACCCCTATGGATGGTACGACTAAAGTCAAAGACTATCTAAAGATGATGCAAAACCTCAAGCTACCAGATCAGGTAATAGAACAGTCAAAGTCAATGAAAGCTGAAGTCCAGAAAGCTACACAAAGGTCACCACCAAAATCTCCTCCAAAGAGACAAATGTTGCCATAAAGTACAATGGATCTTTTAAGGTCAAAGGTTACTCAAATGCAGGATGACAATGCTCAACAATTGCAAAAAAGTGCTCAGTCATACAAGTCAACATCAATAAAAATAGGTGATCAAAGCAAACAAAATGCAGATAAAGCTTAACCAAAGGACACTGCCACAACAAAAGCATTCAAAACAGAAAAGGATCCCGAGATGATCAAGTGCAACATTGTTGGTGAAAACGAAGAAAAGCTGCCAAGAGAAGTAAAGCTATATTTTCAGCTAGATAAGAATCTCATGTATTTCTTCACTTCGAAAAGATGTTGACAACCACAACTGGAAGATGCTCCTAAATTTGTGAGCATATCTGGAGACAAAAAATCAGAATGTTGGAGAATCAACTCCACCACCATCAAAGTAGCTTCACAGATCATCATAGCTCAATGTCATGTGATCACAACAGAAGATATGCCAGATGTTATCATCATGGGAATGCCAATGTCTAATAGATGTCAGAGATACACAATGTAAACAAGCTGCAGTCTTTAGAGACAACAAAGAATGGAGATCAAGACTCGCCACCCGCGAACGATAATACAAAGTCCTCGAGCTCAGTTAAAAGGGAGACTGATATCAAAGCAGATCTTACTGAATATGATTCATCTCCATCAATCAAAACTTTAGAAGAGCTTAAAGCAAATCAAGTAATAGCAAGTGAAGATCAAACAGAACAAAAAGCAACCAGATAGCTATTGAGCTAAGAATGCCACCGAGACCAGAAGTTAAGAAGAACGAAATTATAGTCAACCAAGAAGCAATAGGAAGTCCAAAGATCCAAACATTCCCAACAACTAAATAGTTGAAGGAAGTCAGATTGTAAAACAAAGTCTCAAGCCACTCTCCATAGAGACACAATCAGATCAAGATGAGACCATGGAGAAAGAAAAAAAGGATTTCAACACAACTAGCAATGAGAATAGCTATAGTTCTCAACAGTACAAAATGAGCAAGTGTAAGATGCAATGCTCTACTGAATAAAGAAGCAAAGTGCAATATGGTTGCAAAGAAAACATCCATAGCATTCTAGAGATTACTCAGAGCAACCCAGTTAACAAAAAAATCATGGGCAAGGATACAAGTCAAAAAGAAATGGTTTCTACTCTTAGCATCCAAAATCATGAAGAGCAGGTAAAGTTTTAGGTAAAGCCTTCAAAAGAAATGCTTGCAAATGTAATCCTTGGACATCAATGGTTAGATCAACACAAGGTCTACAAAGAAGATAAAATGCTAATACTCTCTTCTCCAAGAGGTAGCCAACAACATTTACAAGTACCATTAATGTTAGATTCAGAGTTACAGAAGTCACAAATATCAAACACAAATCTTGCGGACAAAAGTAAAGCTAAAGTGGACCCTCCACCAATTATCAAAGAAGATGTGACATCATATGCCTCTACATCAAAGAACCCTTATGGATCAGCTTCTTCTAGAAAGTCAGGCTTTCAAAACTTAAAGTCAATTGCTGACCCAATTGAAACCTCTCAGGAGACACCCAGAAAAGCAAAGATATATGTGTGAAAGTACTTGAGAAAGCAAAGGAAATTCAAGCAAGTGCTTGTTCCAAGCAGTTTAGTCAAAGTCAATGATCCGATTTGGGTTAAAGAGGAGAAATCAACACAAAAAGACAAACACATGGGATGGATAGCATCACAATGGAGCTTAAAAGAATAGAAGCACTATGGAGGTAACAAATAGATATGGGTACCAAAATCGCAGGTTAGAGAATATGAAGTAACATCAAGACCCTCCCAAGGAAGAAGGCTCCCAAGGTATCAACCTCGACAATATCCTAGGATACCTAAGAAGGAGGTATACAACAGAACAACATCAAAAGATGCTAAAGTCAACCACAACTCTCAACAGGATCGAGAAAAAAGACAAGTCTCAAAGAATGTTCCTCTTGGACAAGGATTCTACACAGGGTATACAAAGATTTGGCTACCAGTCAAACATAAGCCAACTACAACTACACCAGACCTGCATGAAGATCTCAGGAACTCAACAAGACCTAGAATAAAGCAAAGTCAATAATGGAGATACAAAGGTCATCAAGAGGTTTGGATTCCTGATTCTTCCGATGATCCTAGTCAAAAGCCAAATTCTAATAGTGAATAGATGTCTACAACAACATCAAAGACTCCTATCAACATGCCTACTTGGAGAATCAAACAAATAATGGATTCTTCACAGTCAAAGAAGGACAACCCAACCAATGTGAATGCAGATTCAAAGATGATCAAACAGGTATGGCAAAAGAAACCTTCAATGCCAACTTGGTCCTTCAGTAATCCTCTTTTTGAGGATTCAAGCTTACTTTTACCTGTAGAAATTTTTGTAATGATCAGAAGAATGTAAAAAGTCAAGTCGCCAAGGTGCAAACTACACTCTTTGGCATAGTCAGAGTCGGACTGCGGAGCCATAAAATGAGCAAAGCATTAGTCCCAAAGCTTCAAGTCATCTTAAACTATGTGCTAAGAGTTGTAGTTATTAGGCTTACGCTCAAGCTGTAAGAGTTGAGCATATCTAAGGTCATGTCGCTCATGCTGGATGAGATGAGCATAAGAGTCAAAGTCTATTAACTTACAAATGGTGGAGTGTCGTAGAGTCCAACACTAACGCATAGTGCACAGTAAGATGAGAGCACATATCCTTGTCAACGAAACCATTCTTAAGAGGATGCTAGCTTGCAAAGCCATGTCATATGCTTTTATAGCGACACAATCTTTATGAAGAACCCCTCAAAATCCTTCTTGCACAACATATTGTTTCTCATGCATTTTTGTGTATGCATAAATAGGATGTCCCACCATTGTACATATGCATTATACACTATTTTTTGCTTCCACCTATGCACCTTGAGTGGACTACAATAGACAAACCAATGTTTCATCATGCTATCCTCTCATATTTGCTGCCTTTTTATTTCCATACCTATCAACAAACAATCCCTTGAGTAATTTATTAATATTTTTCATGCTAATAAGTACTCCAATAATGCACGTATCCAAAAGGTACATACTTTTGATAAATAAACAATAGCCTCATTATTATGATATTACAACGGACAAATGCAACATCATATCTCACATTGGACATATTCGGACCAATGAAGATGCTGCAACAAATTGAACCTCATCAACAAATTCAATGATAGATTAAGACAATCAACCCATCAACAACCAATCAAAAACCTTCCACAGCTTCCACAAACACTTTTCAACAGTGCCCGAGAATGGGCACTAAAATCGAAATGGGGGAATGTTAACCGAGTCAACGTTAGTTAATAGAAGCTACTAATGACTGAAGACGTACGGATGCACATCAAGAATGAATACAAAGAAGCAGTGAAGATTAGAGTTACACATTTTCACATTTTGCCAAAATGGTCATGTATTGTAAATTCTTGATATATTTCAAGCCATTGTAATATTTTAATGTGTTATAGGCTCAATGAGAGTTCCAAGATGTAAAGAATATGTCATTTTGTGTGCCTAGGTTGGAGATTCAGCAACAAGTGGTGGATCCCTAAAGGCCTTGGGTGCTTGGACATTGCATATTTTTACCCTAGTTATATAAGACAGTGTGTAAAAGAAATTAGGGTTCTCAAGCTCATTTGTTGAGAGCACTCTTTGGTGAGAGCTCTTGAGGTGTGTGGCTATGGAATCCTTGAGCTTCTCCTTGCATATTTTTACCCTAGTTATATAAGGCAGTGTGTAAAAGAAATTAGGGTTCTCAAGCTCATTTGTTGAGAGCACTCTTTGGTGAGAGCTCTTGAGGTGTGTGGCTATGGAATCCTTGAGCTTCTCCTTGCTCATGGGACTTGATTAACACTAATCAATGATTCATTCTCTTTCACTATACCTCTCTCATTCTTCTTATGATTGTCTATGATGCTTAGATTAACTAGATCTTAACTAATTAGTGGTTAATCCCTCTCTAATCTTGTGTGATTTCCCTCTCTTGTGTGTGCATGTAGGTTTGATTGGAGTGTGGTGTTCGATATATCTATGTGTGTGTGCTTGCCATTAGTGTGTTGCATGATAGGATTAGTGTTGTGTGTGTCTTGCAATCGTAGTGTGTGTGATTGGGTTGTTTTGATGTGAAGAGAAGTGGATGTGGAGATTGCCCTTCATTGTGGCTTAGCTCCTCCATAGGCTGAGAAGCTCACCTTGTAGAGTTAACAATTCTTGTTACCATGATTAGCTCACTAATCGTGTGAGTGTTTCCATGACCTAGCCGGGTAGCTCATCCCTCCTGATTGATAATTTTTTTGGTCATTGGATCTATTGCAACAGTGGGATCCCCAACATGAAGAGTATGCCATTTGCATTGAAGACCATGACAAAGAGTTGAAGAGGAAATCAAGGAAAACAAACAAGGAAAAATGTATATGGATAAAAACGGAACTCAGTATTTGCAAGTTGAAAAACCTGATGTCATAGACAAATGGGGGTTAGAAGTAAATATTCTAATTCTAGATATGGTAGCAAAAGAAGGACCACCGACTTTAGAATCTGAGGAATACAATCAAGTTGAATTGAAAACTTTAAAACGGCTTAGCATGGATAATCCTAGGATCGGAGTCTTGTTGGGAGGATAGAAACGTCAAAGATCTTCTATTGACTTCTCATGCCAAATCAGAACAATTAACACCCATAAAGATCATCTGTATCTTCAGAATAAAATACAAGGGCTCAACAAATCTACCAACCTACCATTAGGAATTGTTATAACAATAACTTTGTTATGTTGAGTCCTGAGGAGGTAGAAAAAACCAAATACCAAGGGTACTCCATAAGAGATTGGATATTGCACCAAGGACCAAAAACTATTCCAAGAGAGGAACTCCGCGAGAGATCTTTTGGGAGCAATGTTAAAACACCCGAACTTGCCTCATCACGAATAAAATTGGGTGACACTAAAGCCAGTCGAGGGATACATGAGTCACTATTTCCAACAGATTGATTTGAAGGACTTGGGAGAGGACCAACTACCGGGAGACACGGAGTTGAACCAAATAGACTAGTCAGACCAACTAATTTTCAAAAATGGGTCAAAAAATACAGTGGATTTGAGGATCCATATGAACACTTAGCAAGATTTTAGCAAGTGCTAAGAGCAGAAGGGATATTTGATTTCCATACTCAATTTGAGGGATTTGGAATGATAATAGAAGGATAGGCATTGACATGGTTCCAAAACATTCCACCAAGGTCAATCATGGACTTAAATACATTAGCTCAAGGATTTGTAGCTGCATGTACCAAAACAGGGATCAAACATAATATTGTAGCTCAAATCTATAGCTTCAAAATGAAGCAAGGTGAGTGTGTTAAGGATTGTGCATTTAGAATGAAGCAATACATTGCAAGATACCCTGAACTAGGAATACCTACAAAAAAAATATTAGTATCATTGTTTCTAAAGGGACTGTTAAACAAAGAACTTCATGCTATATTGTATAGCAAGAAACAAATGACCGTAGAAGAGTGCGTCAAATGTTATTGACTTAGGAGACAATTGTGATATTTTCAATGAAGAGGATGTCCCTAAGGATAATCAAAGTGAGAAAATAGCATCCACCAAACTAGCACAAGTGGGAACGGTTGTTGTAACACCACTTACAGCCATAGAAGACATGCTCAAAAGGATGAACAAAATGATGAATAACATGCAAAAAGCACCTATAAGGGGACCAAGGCAAGGGATACCTCAACAGGGACAACCAATTTAGTTGCAAAAATGGTATGCAATCTAGGGTAAATGGACCAACCATGAGGCTATTACCGACCAAAGTATGATGAAAATGTTCAATATGTGCCTATGAGGCCACAAGGACAACCCATGTACAAACATCAGCCTAATATGGCCCCAGCTCAAAGATCACCGATGGGTATGGAAAGACCTCAACTTGTGTTTGGTCAACATATCGTGGATCAAATGCAGTGCTTGTAAAGTACCTACATTTTGACAAAGTCATAGATGAACAAGCACTAGTGCCTGTTACACCCTATATTGAGCCTAGTCCATCTACAGTAATGGTAGAAGGAGAGTGGTATAATTCACATCCACCACCAATGGAAGAACATGCTACTTATACTACACCAGAGCTTGCACCAATGTACTATGTAGCTAATCAAGGTGTTAGACATTCGATGGTAAGACCCATGATTAAGCCAAGGACTGGAAACTGTCATAACTGTGGTGCAAATGATCATTGAAAAAATGAATGCCCGGATCTAGACAAGAAAAAGGAAAAAAAAAAGAGCTCTCCTTTAGCTCGTTCAATCCACTTGAAACTTCATTTGGAATTGTCTTTGCATTGCTAGCACTTGGAACATTTCCTTTTTGGCCACTCTTGCATGGTGCAAACTTCTTCTACTTTATTCGTCCAACTCAGCCGCCCATTCTCCTTTTCACTTGCCCTTTGGGAATTCCCATGAACATCTTCTTTATCTCTCTCACTTGACTGGCATTGAGGCGGGATATAAGGCCCCTTGAATTTCTTTGGATTTCTCTTTGTCTCTTTCTCTTGCTCCATTGGCACCGCCACCTATCATGGGACCCCTCCCCTAGGCGAGCATTAGCAACATTGCTATTGGGGGGGTCACTTAACAGCGTGGTTTCAAAACATTTGGGCCCATATGGGTGTGGGATTGAGCCCTCTCTGGGCTGCACGTCACTTCAATACACCGTTCACGGGTGCCACCAACAACCATCAACTGCACTAGCACGCCACCGGCATCAACTCAAAACAGAGCGTTGCGCACCCCCGCATGGCTGCAAGGACCGACAAGACAGCCCCCTTGAGGGTCGCCATCACCATGACAAGGAACCTCTCACTTCACATCTTGAAACCTCAATGAATGCCTCCGTTTTGGTCTTATATCCCATTCTCTCGACTCCGCTTTGTGCATGTGGGTCAATCCCATGACACGTGGTGTGCTGTGGGAGATGGCCCCTTCAAAGGTGTATAAAACCTCTTCAAAATAACTCTTGCATCTCGATTTTTCTTCCTCGGCTTTGCATGGCTCATAAGTTTTTACTCACACACCCAGTGGCCAAGCCACCGCTCCCAGCTAAAAACTTCCATTGTCGATTTTGGATCACGAAGACTCCACTGCACTTTGGGGCTCTCGGGACCGCAAACCAAGGCCGTTAAGAAACGAGAAAAGCACCTGTAGCCAATTCCAACCAAATGCACATGACTTTCCAATTGCTATATCTTTTCACTCCCTGCTTCGTTTAGCATGCAGTCAACTCGTGCTAGCTCCATACATTGCATAGCACGTTCTGGAACTTTGTCAAAACCCAAAAAATGCCCGATGGCACGACTCCCCATGTAGTCAGGTGGGCACCAACCTAGCCCTTGGGACAACCTCAATGGGCCATAAACTGCAACTCGTAGCTCTGATCTACAATCTGAAAAGACAGATATGCTCCATAAATTGAGCACTACACGCCTATACCCTGACATTCACTTAGGCCACCTGTCCCCAATTGCCCTATTCGGCAAGAATTTGCAATGCATTGTGTCTTCAAACTTCAATATATTGATGAGCCATCTGGACGTGCTCCTTCATCACTTCAAGCTCCACATTCCCAAACCGAAAGACTGCACCTTGAACCTCCTTCTCTTGCTTTCAAATTAGCCCCTTCTGGAGTCTTTCTTGGCCTATAAACCTCATCAACCTTATGTTTCCGCTACCACCTGTCTGCCTATGATATTTCTGGCTTCTCCAGCCCTTTGCCGTGATTCTTCTAGCATGCACATACTTGCCCATTCCATCTTCTATGGTCGACACACTTTGGCTCTACCATCATTGCCCACCCCGTAGTTGAGCATTTATGCTCAACCACATACAAGCTTTATTCCACTTCTAAATACAAAACTTGTCACACACTATAAGAAAACCAAAACCATATAGTCTTATTGCATCCTATTGTCAAACCTTCAAGTGTTTTTGCCAACCCCTTGCATCACATAGCTTCCACCTGGATCAAACACATGCCTTTGATATCTTCCACCCACTTGTAACCGCTCACAATAGTGCCTTACCCCAACACATAGACCATCATGTGTCTAGGCTACCCATAGCCTACCTTCATCACTCCATGCATCCCTCAGTAAATTGTCTACTCCATACCGAGAAACACCAATCATATCACCAAAAGAACATGTACCTGAATCCAAGCTCGAAGACATCTCTGAACCTCCCTCCCAACCAAATAAAGTGGTGGCCTCATCCATAGACCCCTGCACCTTCAATGGAAGAAAAGTCACTACCTGAGATTATCCGTTATCCACTATTTTACATGTCTGCCGCATCGAAATCTCCACCATCTCTGGCAACACAACCTTCTCTTTGGCCACACGCTCAATTCCAGCATCATCGAGCCCTTCCTTGTCAACTGGCCCTTCAAGGTTGATCAACACCACATGCTGCTCTTCAACTTCAATCACCTGCTCTTCAATGACCTCTTCTACCATTGCATCATGCTCCGCCAAGGGAGGACTCGTTCTCTACTACATCCACCTCGACTTCCTCCATAGACACGATTGCTCTATCTCTTTTGGCAAAATTTTGTACCGGTTGCATCACCATGGCACATTCCACCGCCACTTTCATCAACACCACCATTAGCATGGCCCCACACACCACCTTCACCTGCATTCCATCATTTGTAGACCTGGACCACTCCACTTGGTCTTCATCATGCATATCGACTTGCTCTCTTCCTTGCTCTTCTTGCACATGGGCTACTACCATATCATCAAACACATAACAAAGAAGCTTTACCTTTACCAGCTCAAGTTCGTCAAACTCTATCTCCTCATCATAGAATGTGGACTCATTTGTTCTATCCTCCTCTCTTGTCTCCCAGCTACACAAGTTTGTATCTTCATCATCATTGGCATCATATATCGACTCTATATCTGCATCTTTGTCTGCTTGTTGCTCCACAAAATCTTGACCATCATCATGACTTTGTGCACTTTCTTCATATGCTGGTGAATCCTTGGTATCTACAACCTTATTGCATTCCACTAGCTTTTCATGCAACGTCTCCACAAGAACAAGCTTTACCTCTTCAAACTGCACTCAAACCTCAACATTTGCTGCCGCTTTTGCACCTTGGTTTGCTTCAACATGGAGCTTCTCCTCGTTGACAAGCTCATCCACCCTCGGCACATGCACTTCACAAACTGGAAATCTCCAAGGAACATAGCCAGTAGTAGGCCTTACCTCAACAGGCTTTGCACTTATAACACTTGGAGCCACCTTTGGTCGGCGGACCAAAGAACACTTGCTACCGCTGTCGACAGGCACATAATCTGCTGGCTTCCACATGCCCAACTCCAGCTTCCGCTTCACCTTCCTGCTCTTCATCTTGGCCAAATAGACCAGGTCTTCATAGGTATCCGCACCGCCTTTGACCTTTTCTCTAATCCTCATATGGAAGCACACTAGCAGCTTCGAAAACTTCAAGTATTGCTTGCTTTTGACCCCACTAACAACCTCTAATTGCTTACAACAGGCTTCAAACTGCTCAATAAAAATGGAGAAATCCTTACTTACATCCTGGCGTACCGCCTTCAGCCTTGCACCAGCTTCTTCTGGTGTAATCACCTCTCAAAACCTCTCCAGAAATTGACTTTGCAACCTTTGCCATGATGCTCAATCACTGCTCTTTAAACCATTGACCCACACCTTGGCTCCTCCTCGCATCAACAACGGCATCGTCTATAACTTTTTTGCATCCATCAAAATACACATCGATAGCAGCCATAACTCAAAATCTTCTAACCAATACTCGGGATCTTCAATGCCCGTAAAATATGGGGCCAAAGCCTGGCTCCATCATCTCTATCAGCTTCAAACTCGACCATCAAACACCTCGACCATCAGCCAACCGCTTTGTCAGCTAAAAAACACAGCTTCAAACCTCAAATTTGGCTTATCAAATAGCTCCTCAGTGGGGGCACCAGAAGATGGAGAGGGGGAAAGGGGAACACACCCAGCGCACAACACAATGCCTCACTATAGCCCAGGGTATACATAACTCCCCAATCCACTAGAGTTCACCTTCAAAACTCGACACTACCTGCAAGCAAACTCCCACTTGCACAACCATATGCACACACCTTGCAATGCACCAGACACATCCAATTACTCCGCTCTACTCAATTCACATCCTTCCACACATACACAACCTCTCTCTTTACACGACAAACTTCAAGGGGCATGCTGACACACACCCGGAAACACACGTACACAAGCAAAGAAGAGAAGGGGGGAAGGGGGAATGACGCTAAGAGACAACAATGAATGGCCCTCTTGCATATACAACCATGGACAATCAACCTGCACCCCTGCCGGCACACACCTCGGCAAAAAACAATGGCTCAAAAGCCTACACAGGTAAAAAATTCCAATGGCCAAAAGGCTCCACAAGCTAGAAGAAACATGGCAAAAAGGCCCCAATGGCTCCCCAAAAAGACATAGGGAAAAAATCCCCCAAAAAATAATGTTTACATCCTTTTATAGGGGTGTGTCTAGGAGACGTAAAAAAAGAAAAACAATGAGAGCTCTCCTTTAGCTCGTTCAGTCCACTTGCAGCTTCATTTAGAATTCTCTTTGCATTGCTAGCACTTGGCACATTTCCTTTCTGGCCACTCTTGCATGGTGCACACCTCTTGTCCTTTATCCGCCCAACTCAACCGCCCATTCTCCTTTGCACCTGCCCTTTGGGAACTCCCTTGAATACCTTCTTTCTCTCTCTCACTGACTGGCCTTGTGGCAGGATGGGCCCCTTGACTTGCATTGAACTTCTTTTTCTCTCTTTCTCTTGCTCCACTAGCACCGCCATCTATCGTGCGACCCCTCCCCTAGGCAAGCATTAGGGATATCTCTATTGGGGAGGTCGCTTAACTCCTTGGTTTCAAAAACTTTGGGTCCATCTGGGCGCGAGATCGATCCCTTTCTAGGTTGACACGTTGGAGAGGGGAATACGGACACACCCAACACACTCTACATTGCCTCTCTATAGCCCAGGGATTACACAGCACCCCTAACCTCTCAAATAACAGCTTCAAATTGGCTAATTTGCACTAACAACTCCACTTTAGCACACAGAATAACTATCTCGTACCTTGCAAAAACAACTTGCAGCACAAATGCACCCAACCTGCTCAACTCACCCTTTCCGACTTAAAAAAACACCCCGATTTTTCCCTCTTGGTAACACCCTTCAAGCTGCAAGCAAACCTTCTGCAAGCAATGGCCAGTACACGAAGAGCGAGAGAAAAGGAGGGGAATGGGGAGAAGCAACACAAGAAAATAGGGGCAAATATGTGGTATTATTGCATAGGGGAATAGTACAATCAAGTATGCAGCTTCAATGGCAAGCTTTGCACTACACAGGCTTGCAACTTTCAATCACACCCTCAGGAAAAAACAAGCCCCCAAACTTTCACATTTACATTCTTTTATAGGGGTGTCTCTAGGAGGTTTAAAAAAGAAATAATGGGTGTGCTTCTCCTCTCGTGGCCTTCAATTAGAACTTTTTTTTGGAATTTGTTTGCATTGCTTGCACCCGGTATAGTTCATTTTTGGAAACAATTGCATGCCACCCCTCTTGGTTCTTTAGCCTCTCAATTTGGCCACCCGACTTGCTCCTCTTGGGCCTTTGAATTCTCTCTCTACTGCCTTGCTTGATCTCGGCCTTCCACTTTCCCTTGCTAGGTCTTTGAATAGCCTGTGCCTTGCCTTCCCTTCATTGTGGGATCACCTTCTTCCATGAGGGGGGGAGGCAATAGCGAGGTCGCTATTGCCCTCCCTCGTTCCTTCAAAACTTTGGGGCCCCAACCAAGCCGCGGGACTCAACACTAGCGCAGGCCTGCCACATCGTCAAGGCCAAACGACCTCCGTCCTTGCACGCACATGGGCGCCACCGCGCCGCCTCGCTTTGCGAAAACCACCACCAGCTCCGCCCCGCGCAACGCCCAACAGGGCCGTCGCCCGCGCGCCATAGCCAATGAGGAGGGAGCTCCCCTGTCTTCACCTTATGATCCTAATGGGGCTCACGATTCACTATATATACTCCGCCCCCCAGGCCCGCCGTTGTGCATATGGGATAACCTCCTCGACACGTGGAAGCCCGTGAAACGGTAGCCCTTGGGGCTCTCCAAATTCCTCCCAAAAAACTCCCATTTCAAGTAAAAAAACCTCTTTTTTCCTTGCCTTCTTCTCCTGGCTTTACTCTACCGCACTAGGGTTGGATCTTCAAACCGCAAAGCCAAGCCGGATCGCCGCCGTATTGGCTCCCGAGCCGTACAAACCCCACTACATTCCGACTCCCCGGAGTTCACTATCAAAGGCAACCAAAAATTTGAAAAATCATCTACAAACACTTTATCTTCAACAGCCCTAGGTTTTCCCAAGCCGTAACTTGGTGCCTGAAGCTCGGAATCACATGCCATGACTTCTCATTAACTCCACTCAACATGCTCTACCTGCTTGACCCTTGTCGAGGCCTAGGAAACGCCAGATGACACATTCTTCAATGTGGGCAAGTGGGCTCAGACCCGGCCCCCGGAAAAAATATAACTGCTATAAAATGCAAATCATGGCTCTGATCCGCAATCTGAAAAGATGGGTAAGCTTCACAACTTGAGCACTACACATGTATCCACTCTCACCTGCATGGGCAACCTAGCTACCCTGTCCCGCAAGAGTTTGCAATCCATTAAAACTTCATCCTTCAATAACTTGGGCTCCGTAGCTTGTTTTGATGAGCCGTCTGGACTTGCTGCTTCACCACTTCAAGCTCTACATTCCTGGACCCAAAAGCTGCACTTCATTCTTCAATAACTTGGGCTCCGTAGCTTGGTTTGATGAGCCGTCTAGACCTGCTGCTTCACCACTTCAAGCTCTACATTCCTGGACCCAAAAGATGCAATTTGCATCTCCTTCATCTGCTACCCAAATTATCCCCTCATGGAGCCTTCCTTGGCCTATAAGCTGCATCAGTCAAACAATTCCGCTGCTACCTATCATCCCATGATCTTACTAGCTGCTCTAGCCCTTTGCCATGCTTCTACTTGCCTGCATATATCTACCCATGGCACCTTCTAGAGTCGACACACTTTGGCTGCACCATCATTGCCCACCCTCCAATTGAGCATTAATGCTCAACCACATAAAAGCTTTTATTCCACTACTAATTGCAAAACCTGGCACACACTATGAGAAAACTAAAACCATATGTACATAGTTTTATTGCATCCTATTGCCAAACCTTCAAGTGGGTTGCCCCACCCCTTACATAAGAATCGGATGCACTGCTGGCACCAGCTCCCTTTCAAAATAGAGCTTGAGACGCAAACCATGAACCCTGTGTTTGAGGAACCGGCCATTCATCCTTATGAGTGCAAAAGTACCATTGGGAAAAACTCGATGAACCTTGTAAGGTCGTCTCCATTTTTTTTTGAACTTCTTCTGAAAGGTGAAGTCAAGATAACTCTCATAATTCATCACTAGATCGCCCTTATCAATCCGCTTTGCTGGCAAATGTTGGTTGAACTTTGCTACTCTTCTCTCTTGGTGCTTCACATAAAAATATGCCGCTCCCTCATGATCCATCTTCAAAGTTTCAAGACTTGTAATCCTATCCTGCAAAACATCTTGATGAGTCTTGTCAATTTGCCACAAACCTTTGAGAACCCCTAATTGCACATGCACAGGTAGGACTGCTTCCCTACCATATACCAACTCATATGGAGTAAAGTTGGTTCTCACCTTATATGAAGTCCTATAAGCCCACAAACATTTGTCAAAGTTAGATTCCCACCCTCCAACTTGCTGGTATATATAATTTGTAAGCATCTTGACTATCTGCCTATTGGCACTCTGTACCAAACCATTGCACTGCAGATGGTATGGAGATGAAAATCGGTGTTGAATCCCCAATTTGTCCACTAGGGCACGCACCAACTTACTTCTGAACCCTTGTCCTCTATCCAATATAAGCCCCCAAGGCACTCCAAAGAGACAACATATGCAATCAAATACAAACTGAGCAACATTATGTGTGTTTACCTCTTTGATCGCTTTAGCCTCAACACGCCGGGTAAGGTATAGTCTATGGCCACTATCACATATTTCTTATCGCTCGCTGACTTGGGCAATGGACCAATTGCATCCAAACCCCACTTTTCAAAAGCATCATGTGTGATGATAGCCCCTTGCTGCTTGGCTACCAGTCGTCTTTCACCCATCACTTGGCAATGATGACACGTCTTGCACCAATAATGCACATCTCGCTCAACAGAAGGCGACCAGAACCACTTCTTAAGATACAAAACAAAAATTTACTCTTACCCTGATGACCGCTTTCTTCATGGCATTGCTCCAATACCATACCGATATCTTCCTTATAAAGGACACGACGTAGCACCCCATCTCTACTGTGCATCATAAGATCTTCTCCAACCAGAGTGAAGCTTTTAGCCTTTTGAACAACTCTCTTCTTTTGTAGCTTGGAAAGCCCGACGGAACATTGACATGTACTCAAGCAATCATCAATATCCTTCAAAGTCTCTCTACCTGCATAAGTGGCCGGTCCCACATACAAACTCGACACTTGAGTCTGAACACGACTGCTAGCCAACCGATCTGCTTACTGGTTTTGTTCTCTTCTCACATGTTTGAACTACACTAATTCAAAAAGCCTCAAAAGATTCTTTATGGAAAAAACCAATTCTTGAGGGAATCCCTCTTTACCTGCCATTGGCCCAAAAGTTGCTTGACAACTAGTAGAGCATCACCTTTTACTACTAAGCTTGATATGCCAATTTTAATCCATTGCTTGAGTCCCAGGTGTAAAGTAAGATATTCCACTTCATTGTTGGTATGCACCTCCTCCAAGTCGTAAGCTTTGGAAAAATTAACTGTGCCATGCGGGTCTTGAATGAATCAACCTCCACATGATTTGTATGTTACCCGTCTGTAAGTGCCATCAAACCACACCGTGAAGGCCCCTTCCAAGTCAGGTTCCTCCTTATCCTCCTCTCGTACCACCCTTGGATAAATTGGTAACTCAACATCCTTGTTGACTAGGATATCTGCCAAATGAGACAGTCACGTGTGATCCACTTTGAACTCAAACTCAAACTCTTGAAGCTCGATTACCCACTTCATGATTTTTTTCCCTCGCTTCAAGTGTAGCACCACTTGAGGCAAAAGATTGTTAGCAGTCAATACATAAAACTTCCGAATGACCAAATATACTTTGAACTTTCCACAGGCAAAGACCAAATCCATCACCCACTTTTCCGCCTCTATATGAGTAGCTTCCCCCAAACTAATGGCCTTGCTTTCAAATTAAATAGGCTTATAACTCCTTCCCACCTTTTGTAGCAATACTGCTCCGATAGCCACCGTTCCCACCGTCATAGCAATATAAAAATCATCCTCATGAGTGATTAGGAGGACATACTGTAGGTAGCTGACATAAAATACCTTTCACTTTATCGAATGCCTCTTGAGCTTCCTCATCCCATGGAAATCCATGCACTTGTTGAGCCCTTTTCTGAAGAGGGTAGAGATATTGAGACAACATCCAAAAGAAGCGGGATAAATACTTTAACTTATGCACGAATGATGCCAATCCCGTTGCACTGGTTCAAGGCTTCATAAGAACCAATGCTTTCACCTTCTCTAGGTCTGCTTCAATTCCGTTCTGTGATACCACATGACCCAACAAGAGAACCCGTGGTTGTGCTAGCTTGCACTTCTTTGGATTCAATTGACCTCCTTCTTCATCTAGCCTTTGAAAACATAGCCTTAACTTGGACAAATGTTCTGCCCTGGAACTAAAGTGTTGGACGGATACGCCGCGACGGACGTCAGCACAGCGAGAACTCACCTAACAAGATTTGTCAGCTAAGGACGAAGCTCGACCCGCAGGCGCGTGGAAGCAAGCATAAGGTGTCAACCTACACTCGACCGACTCCTAACTAATTCCTACAGAGGTCTCTACCAATTGTCTAAGTCACAGCCTTCAAGAGTGCATAAGAGGAAACTTCCTACAACGCTGTCTAGAGCCGAACACCCATCAAACAATCTCGAAACACCATAGAACTTGAAGGAGACCCTACTAACACCAATAGGTCGCTCTTCCTAATGTCTATGAACCAAAACCTCAACCCAAAACACCCCGTGCAAAATCACGTAGGATGTCTGGCCGAAATTTGCAGGTCTTCATTTCTGAAATCTAGCAGTGCCTAATGTGTAGCTCTACTCAATGTGAACGCGGGGATATGCTGCAATGAAAAATCGGACAACGTATGCTCACCTAATCACCAGATGAAGCTCGTAGAAGGAGCTCACAAAACCGGACCGTACGTGCGCAATGTAGGTATCGGCGTGTAGCTCTCGTCGGGGGCAATATGCTGCACTTCTCCGCACTCGATTCCGACCACCGGTGCACAGGTAGCGTCAAGATGAAGCTCACACTCTCTCTCGTACACAGTATGCTCACTAACAGACTTCAAAAACTTCTTTTAAAATTGACAAAAGGTTTTTTCATTAAGGTCAAAAAGTGGTACCTTACAATTATCAAACCCTAAAGTTCCAAATCAACCATCTACTCCATCTAACTATCAAAACTGGGATAAAATCTAGAAACTTCTGTAAGTCCCAATATTTACAAGGTGAAAAATCAGGTTTCCTCAATAAATGAATAATTACAAAAAATGATAATCTTCCGAGTAGTCAGTTTTCGTGGGGTTTGTCCAGCTTCTAACACTCCCCCCCGTCCTTGCTCATGTCATCCCCGACATGGCCGCTGAGGTGCTTCTTCATTGTATGGTTTCGCGCATCTTGATCAATGATTCGTATCTTGCATGTAGATTCATCATTGTTGGGCCAAAAAGATCTGTGTTTATTGTGAAGAAGCTGGTGTAGAACGCTTCTTCAAAGTCCTGGAGGTGATAGGATGGCTGAAACATTATTCTTTGATACAACGCATGTATCACCTCCTTGGAAGGCTGACCAGACAGATCATAGGCACATCTGTAAGTATCTTGGAAGAAGAAGATAATGTCTGTCACCTGGCCATGCTTGAATGTCTCAAATACTGCTAGAAGAGTTTTGCAGATTTTCTTCATCATGATGCACGTAAGGTCAGGTGAGCTAGTGAACAATTTGATGGCGTCTGTTAGGGTTTTCACCATGTATCGGACACTTATTCTCTTACTTGCCTTCAAGCCCGACAGCTGAGGATAGTTCAGAATTAGGTGATACTAGACATGCTAGTAGTCCTTGGCCTATGGAACATGGCTATATGCTTGGATATGGATTTGGATATCAAAAAGTGGATTTTTTGGACTGGTTCAAGCTTTAGGTCACAAATTGGGTAGAAAGTCCATAACAGGTAGCAAGTGAGGTCCAAATGGGTTGAAAATTGGTATATGGGCTCATTGCACCATGGTATTGGCTTCCATGATGTCACTCTTTGCACAGAAGGTCTAAATTATGCTGGAGACATCCTACGCGTAGGATGTCTATTTCATCAAAATGGCATGGGATTTGTTCTGTGGGTAGTCCTTGGCCTATGGAACATGGCTATGCTCTTGGATTTGGATTTGGACAAGGATTGATGCTTGCAAGAGCCTGTGTAGTGTTTTTGGGCTAAAAAAGTGTGTCTTGAAGGTTTTGGGGGTCAAAAATGATTAGAGTGCCTTCAAAATTGGTATATGAGCTCTTGATGGTGATGTGATTGGATCTAGAATGGACAAACATCCTCTGCAAGCCAAAAATGTCAATTAAACATCCTACGCGTAGGATGTCTACTTCACCATTTTTTGCTTCTGACCACACAGATTTGTTGGTGATGTGTTTGTGAATGTGTTGTGCAAGTTTCATGTGATTTGGACAAGATTTGGTAGGTCTATGGCCCATTATTGCCTCTATACCCTAACTTTGCGTTTTTTCATACATATGAGGTCAATTTTGGTCCAAATGTGATGAAACTTGGTGGATAGCATGTAAAGGTCATTCAGAAAATGTGTGTGATGAAAAATGTTGGGATCTGTGTCCAAAAATTCCCTTGAGACAATCCTACGCGTAGGATGTCTCCTGATGATTTTTTCATGGAATGTGCCACTAGTGCCTGCCCTTGGTCCCCCTGAGTCCCTTTTAAGCCTAATTTCAATAAAAAAGTCAAATGGATAGAAAGTAACTCCCTGTGTGTACTTCAAAGCCTCTGAGTTGTTTTCTGACTTTTGGAGTGCTTTTTGGCGATGAAATTTCTTGATGTTGGTCTCCATAGCTTCCCGATCCCTTGGGAATTTTTGCCGTATGGTTTTTGTCGACTTTGGCTTCACCGGAGCTTCATTTGGCAATTTGTCGCTCTAGAAGCACCCGTGGTTGCGTTTACATATCTTCGATGATTTGTGGTGGTCTACCACCATAGGACTTGGTTGTTGATGGTCTAGGAAAGCCTCTCATGAAGTTTGGTGGCAAACGGGCATGTGGTTTGGCCGCGAGAGCTATTTGACGCTTTGAATGTCTGATGCCGTTTCTGACGTTTAGTGCCACTTCGGGTCACTTTTTGGTCATGTGGGTCACATAGACTTGTCGAGCATGTCGAGATGCTCCTACCCATGAAATTTGGTAGCATTTGGGCGCCTTTTCGTCGATTTCCCATTTGGTGGTCTCTTGCGGGATTCTAGGAATTAGGGTTTTCCCCGATGGTTTTCTACTTCCTTTGGACATCCAATACTGGTCTCATATGCTAGGGTACGCTGCCGATGAAGTCTCGTTGCTTTTGGGTTAGCCGTTAGGTGGCCACCTCTACTTGTAGGTCTCTTCCTCCCGCTTTGTGTGAAGCCTACTCTAGTTTTCGCGACAAAACGACAAACATGCGCGAAAATCTCAAGGTGGTGAGCCTACCTCTCATGTCTGAAGCCCGTCGGGTAGTCGTACGCGTCGTAGAAGCTGCTGGAAGGTACGTTCGCTCTAGGTGGCAGAAGCTCTCTCCAAAAGGTCAATAGTGAAAATGAGGTGAAAATTTCTTATAATGGACGTCCTCGAACATCTTTTCATGAAATTTGACATGTGCTCCCAACTTCTTGCAAGATGCGGTTTAGACTCAAAAATTTCTTGATTTGGACTCCATTTGCTCTGTTTACCAGAAATTTGGACTCCATTTGCTCTGTTTACCAGAAATTTGGCATTTCGGTCAAAACCTGGCCAAAACACGCTTTGCGCTCCAGTCTCATAATTGCACCCCCACTGTACCATAGGTTGTCCACTGATCATCCCCATGTTTTTTGTTTTTCATTACGACCGTTTTTCACCTGTTTTTTGTATTTTTGAAGTTTTTCTGCCGAAAATTAGCAAAATTAAAAGGAAAATAGAAAATCAAACCTAGAAAATCCCCAAAAATCATAATAAATCACAAACATCACCGCAAAACATTATATACACTCACATGCAAATATTATGGCCGGATTTCTCCGTTTTACCAATATTTTGCCCGAAAAATGGCTACTTCTACTTATATACACACACCTAGGGGCTTTGATTTGGCGTTTGGTCCCATATACCTATAGATACATGCTGTATAAAGGCATATATACTTGGGTTTGTCCAAAAAATTTCGCAATCAAACAACAACCCTTAAAATAGTCGAAAATCATGCCCTTTTTTTCTCTTTCTGCTATTGGTTCCGCATTGGAGAATGCATGCCCCTCTCCTAGCCGGAGTCCTCCCGGACGACAAGGTATCGCCTCGGAGTATGTGTCGTACATAGGTTGAAATTTTTTTGCTAATGCTTGGCCGATTAATGTGGCCCTAATTTATGCATACTCGATCAATGCATGGAAAAATTAATGTTGTGCAAGAGAAGGGAATAAGCAAGATGCTTATTGGCATTCGCCGTTGAGGTTTCCTATTTTCTTTGCAAGTAACAACTGTAACTCGACTGCTCTCTGTTTAATTGTCTTTTTTGCAAAAGGCAATCGCTTTGCCACTACTGTTGGTATAGCCGTAGTTGGTTCTATGGAGAGGATTGGCTTGGCCGGAATGGCCGTGGACCGTATTTCTTTTGCTGTCCATTGGTAGCTTGTTTTTACCGGTTTTTGTAGGTGTTTTGCTACCTCCTTGGTTTCCACTGTTTTGTTGCAGATGGGCATCCACATAAGTCGATTGTCCTTTTTCAAATGCAGTTGTCTGCCTTCCGTTGTTGCTTGTACTAAAGGGAGTTCCTTTTGCTTTTGTTTTGGTATCCAAATGTGAGTAACATTTGGGTTATTGCTGAGCATTTTCTTTGGGATCCATATCTGTTTTATGCCCTTGGTTTTTGGTTGAACTATCTCCTTCGGTTGAATTCTTTCGTTGCATTGTTGTTTGTCTGTCATGTCATTTCTATCCTTCCGCATCCATACTTGTTTTCCTTGTTTTGGTAACCTAGAACTTTGCATTGCGGTCGGTGACTTCATATGTATGTAGTTAGCATGGTTGGCTTTTACCTGTCTGTTGGCCTTGGGTATCATGTTGTTCTTTGGTGTCATTCTTGCTTTTGGCTCTCTTGCCACTGATTGACTGCATTGCTGGCAGAGCTGATTGTTCCAGTATTGCTGAGCAAAGGCTATCACCTATTGTTCTTGTGCATGCTGAATTTTGACTGCATTCGCATTCCAATCTATCTGCACATTGTATTCTTTTTGCCAAGGTTGTCCCAACAACATTGGGTGTTGTGTGCTTTCATCCTCGACTACATAAAATTTGTGTGGGTAAATATATTGATGTATTTGAACATGCAATATAGTCCATCCCAATGTTTTCAACGAGTGTGATGTACAACTTTCCATCACTTGAGGAGTAGGATGCAGTTGACCTGTGGACTTGAGCTGTTGGTATAATCCGTAAGAGATCAAATTTGCTTGAGCTCCAGAATCAAGCAATGCCCTCGATTCAACTTGATTGCTACCCACTTTGACTGCAATTATTGGTTCCACTATGTCTTCATTCAACTTCGTTAGTCGAATGGCATTGATTCGCAATGGTGCTCCAATTTGTTGTTGTTGTCGCAGAGGTCTTCGTTTTGCAATGCGTTCTTTGGTTTCCGCTTGAGCTTCTTCTCGTACTCTCTGTTTTTCCTTCATTCCTTGTTTTCCTTGATGAATTTGTTGAAGCATATCCTGTGTGAGTGGTAAATGATATTTCTTCAGTCGACATCCACTAATCCAGTTCGGCATTTCTTCACCTGCTAATATAGCAAGCTTGACAGCTCCGCTTTGTGATAGATCACTAATCACAAAGGGTCCCATCCCTCGCTTTTTATGTTTCCTGGCATGTTGCTTCAAAGTATAAACAAGTACATAATCACCTGTTTTGAACTCTTTAGAGCGCACATGCTTGTCAAAAAACTCTTTTTGTCTTCTCTTTTTAGCATAGATTGAAGCTACAGCTCTCAAGCGGAGTTCATCTAGCTTTTCAAGATCATCTATTCTTGAAGAGAGCTCATGCCCTATCCATTCTAAGCGTTTCGCTACTCGTAGAGTTGGAATTAAAAACTCTATGGGTAGTATAGCATTCAGACCAAACACCATGTTGTACGGTGTTGTTCCTATCGATTTTTTGTAAGCTACCCTGTATGCCCATAGGGTTGAGTGTAGCTGCTGATCCCAATCTGTTCTTGACTCTGACACTATTTTAGTGAGAACCGTGCATAGTGTTTTATTGGTGGCCTCAGCTTGTCCATTTGCCTGTGGATGGTATGGAGAAAATTTCCTATGTATGACCATGAATTCCTCTAGCAGATATTCAATGATTTCATTAAGAAAATGTGTCCCACGATCACTGACAATTTCTATTGGTAAACTGTATCGTACAAAAAAATTCTCATACAAAAATTGTGCAGTGGTCCGTGCATCTGCTTTTTGCGTTGCCTTGGATTCCACCCATTTTGTGAGATAGTCCGTAGCCACTATGATATATTGGGTATGGGTGCGATATGCAGGTGGTGAGATAGGTCCCACAAAATCAATGCCCCATATTGCAAATCCTCTTTCTCCCATTATTGGCCGTAGTGACATCTCATCTCTCTTTATCGGCACCTTGGTGCGCTGACATGCGTCACAACGAATTACAAACTCTTCAACATCCATATGCAATGTAGGCCACCATATACCTGTGGTTATGACAATTTTTTCCGTCTTATCGCCCGAAAAATGGCCTCCACTTATTCCGCTATGTGCATGTTCTAGAATCAGCAGGTATTCGCTTTCACTTGCACATATTCTAAGTTGATTGTCCTTTCTTCGCTTATAGAGTTGGTTCCCAATTATCTGAAAGTCGCAAGCTTCCAGCTCTATAGCCCTTTTTCGTGCTCTTGTGATGTTCTCAGGAAACGTCCTGGTGGTTAAGAAATCAATGATATATTGATTCCATGCAGGTGCAATGTTTACCTGAAATAATGTCCCGTGATCCACTGGTCATTTGGCACTACATGTAGTACAATTGGTAACATAAGAATGGGTGTCCGCATACATAGTTGGCCAATAAACCCCTAACTGTTTCAGTCTCTGGTGTGTTTTTACTGTTGAACAATGAAATGCACAATCCTGGACATGTGCTTCTTCAAGGTAGCACTTGAATTCTTCCGGATTTATACATAATCGTAGGATTTGGTCCGATCCTAGATGATACAGTCGTCTTGCTATCAATTGGAAGTTTTTTGTTTGTCGAATTGTTTGTTGTTTAGATCTGTGTTCCGTATTATCAAACCTACTTCCAAAGGAAAGAATGCTAACAATTTCTTGAGACCATTTGGGTATCATTTCAATATTCAAAAGATAAGCATCTGGCATGTCAATATCTACTCCTTCAGGAGCTTCCCCGTTGTGTATCCTTGAAAGATGATCCGCTCGTAGATGGGTTTTACCCTTTTTGACTACCACTGTGAAATCAAACTCTAGAAATATAATAAACCAGCGTACAATTCTCCCTCTATTGCATGGTTTATTTACCAGATACAAAAGATCTTGATGATCTGTGAAGAACACAAATTTGTTTGCGAGCAAATAATGCCAAAATTCCTTTACAACATAAATCATTCCTAGCCCTTCTCGTTCGGTGGTTGTGTAATTATTTTCCGCACTGTTTGACTGTCGGATTGCATAACAAACTGGAAAATCCATTGTTCCGTCTCTAGGTTGAGACAGAATACTCCCAATTACATATGCAAAAGCATCAATGTGAACATGGAATATCTTTTCCCAATCCGGTTCTTTAAGTACAGGTGTGCTGATATAAAGTTTTCTTTCAGCTTTAGGAATGAAGTTTCACACTCCTCGGTCCAATCGAAATTGACTAGCAAACGATATAGAGGTTGTGCGATGACCGCATACGTGTATATGAATCTTTCATAATATCGGCAGTGTCCCATGAAGGATTGCACTTGTTTAGCATTAGTAGGCTTGGGTAGGTCTACTATGACTTTGACTTTGTCTAGATCAGTGGTTATGCCATTTCTTGAGACAATGTGTTCTAAGATGCGGCCTTGTTTAACCATAAAGATACACTTTTCCGGGTTAAGACAGATTTCTCTACATTTTTCAAAGACCTTTTGCAAATGGTCAATATGTTCCTCTCGTAGAAGGGAGTGTACACAAAGATCATCCATGTATATTTTTAAGAATATTCTTAGGTATTCTTTGAACGCGTGCGTCATTAACCTTTGGAAGGTAGCTGGGGCATTAGTTAAGCCAAACAGCGTGGAAAACGCTGTTTTGTGTTGATCCTCCCTTGCAATTGCCAGTTGGTTGTATCTTGAAAACCCGTCCAGAAAGGAATAAGCCCGTTTTCCGACCACCCGCTCAAGTACATGTTCTGTGATTGGCAAGGGATAATTATCCCTTATGGTGGCTGCATTTACCTTTTTGAGGTTTACACACACTCACAGTTTTCCATTCTTTTTGGGAACTACCACAATGGGTGACACCCAATCTGTATGTTCAATTTCATAGATGAATTCGGCTTCCATCATCTTATCAATCTCTTCTTTGATTCGTTTAGCAAATGTACCATTGTATGTATAAGGACGTTGTTTGCTAGGTTTTGCATCCAATTTCAAAGGAATTGTATGTTGGCATATTGATGGATTAACTCCTTTGAGGTCTTTATAGGACCATGCAAACACATCTTTATATTTCTTCAGAAATTGTGTTAGCCGTTCGTCTCCATATCTCAGGTAAAGACCGTTTCAGTTCTTGGTATTTCTGTTTATGCTCCAATTTGTTCCACTCTTGGTCTTTTGTTGTTTCTTTTTTTTATTTTTGAGATTTTTGTTATTTTTTTTCTGTTTTAGATTTTCGTACCTATTTTATTTCCTCTCGCGTTCTTTCCCTGCGATCTTTTGAGAATCTTCCTGATATGTGATCTTTTACACAATCCTCTGCTTTTACAAGCATCAAGTAGTGAGTTTTACCTTTTATCCTGGGCATCAGGTTCTTTCTCGCTTGGTTTCCTGCTCGTTTCCTCCTATAGCGCTCCTGGCGTCTAGAGTGCTGATTAGCAAAATCATAAAACTTGCTATTCTCTGTTTCCCTTCCACGCTCACTTGAGGTGTTTGAACACTCATTATCTGCATCATCATTTACTTCCAGATGCTCATAGGAGTTATAAAACTCTTCTTGTCCTGGTGGTTCTATCGTCTCATCTTCTCCTGGTATAATGCTTACCATGTAGTAGGGTAGTACATCATAGCCATCCTTATTGCAAAATTTTGTTGTTGGACTATCTGTAATGGTACAGACAACCAATGTTGCTAGTATGTGTTCCCATTCTAGAGGCTCCAAGGCATCTTCAGGGAAAGGTTCCAGAATATACTCCTTGTCCTCAATCGCTCTTCGAAGATGCATTCCTCCCTTCTTAAGCTTCCACAATGTGAAGCTCCCCACATCCATAACTCTTTTTGTTGCCCTAACCATGCTGGGAGTTCCGATCCTGCTACTGTAGCTGAATCAAACTCTTCCATAGGTGCTTGATTCACATCTTTGTAACTATGGTCTTTCAGGTGTATTTTAGTTTTTGTCTCGCCATGTCTGAGATATATGTGGTCGTAACCCCAATCTTGGACCATTTTCAATTGTCGCATGAATGGTCTTCCCAAGATGATCTCATAATTTTTCTTTTTGTTGAAATCGACTATCGCAAATGTATGCTCATACTCGATTTCATACGAAGTGACAATCACCTTTTCTAAGAGTCCTAGAGGCTTATCCATGAACCCATCTGCCAATAGCAATTTCATTCTGGTAGCTCTTAAAGCTGGATTTCCCCACTTTTTCTAGATTTCCTTGGTGGCGATAGCAACTCCCGCTCCACTGTGAAGAATAGCTTTGGAAACTACTCCTTAGAATTCTACTCGTAGCATGGTGTTTCCATCTTCTCCCTCATAATACTCTCCAACCTTGTTTAATGGTACTGGCCTAGTGTTTAGTTGAGGCCTGTCCAACTCTCCGATCCCTTCCTGTAGCCTTAAGGTGGTGTCTTTCACTCTAAATTTTTCTAGGCATTTACCTACTGTGGTCCACATATTTGGTCGTAACCTTAGGAGTTCTGCGAATGTGATTGTGCATGCCACCGGGGTGGATAATAACTCAATCAACCCTTGTGGATCCATTACTTTGTTACAAGAAAGTCTTTGAGATGGGATTGCTCTCACTTCGGATTTGGCTTCATACTCTCCCAGGTAAGAGGATAAGGTTGTGCCCAGAACTAATTGATCTCTGTTCTCTCCCTTGTGAATGTATCTCAAAGTTCATTTGTGACCTTGCCTCAAATTCTTCAATAGGAGGTAAGATCATATTCTTCTCTTTTCTCGTGCTATTCATGTGGTTACTCATCCTGTTAGCCTCGTTGGCCTCACGAATTTGCTTCCACAGATCGTCTAGACTGTTAAAGTCCTTACCCATTTCTGTCAATGTTTTAGGCTTGAACCTGTCACTTGCCTCATCTGTTGTATTTGGCACTATGATAGGTTCTACTCTAGACTCAAAGGCATTAGTAAGTCTTTCCTTTATTTCTACATGTTCCTCTAAAGTTGGTTGGATAGAGGTTGGAGCTGGTGCCTCATGCCAATTTGCAGGTTTACCTAGTGGGACTTCCATCAATGATTGAGCTGTTTCGATCATCTTTTTACACATTTCCAACCTTTGTTTTCCTATTTCTGCATATGGATAAGTCATCCACCTTTGCTCCTGGGTTTGGTTCTTTTTGAGTCTGGCTTCATAAGCTTTTAGAAGAGCATCCAACTGCTCATTTACCTTGTCTGCCAGTACAGATCCTCCTGATCCTGCACTTTTGGGCTCTGCTATTTCCTTGGATGCTATGGTTGCCGTGGTGTGTGAGCTTAAGCTAGCTAGATCCTCTAACCGCTCTAATATATCCTTTGTATGTTTCAACTCCTCAGATAGAGCTATTTTCTCTCGTTCCTTCCTGGATTTCATACGCGCCTTTATAGCTTTCCAAGTGCTTCTCTGATTTTTCGTTTCTGAACTTTGAGCATCGGTTTTTGGCTCTTCAACTATGGGTTCGTTCGTCATTCTTTGAGCTTGGGCTTGTGTTACCGCCTGAATATGTATGATTGTTTCATTTTTCGACCCTCCACTGGAAGGTACTGTTTCTAGCATGTTCAAGGTGGTTTTTTCTCCTTTGCTCAGGTTTTTAGGGCAATCGGGAATCAGATGAGTAACTCCGCACTCGGTGCAATATGCGTTTACTCTAATGATTTCATCATGAGGACAGTCTCTTAGCCAATGGTCTCCACCACACTTGTAGTAGGGTCACTTGGGTTGTTGAGGATCTCCTTGAGCTCCCCTTTGTTGGTATGCATGTCTCTGTCCGCCCATGCCTCCATTGGCTATGAACAACAATGCTCGTTCATCTAAGCTATATCTCCCTTCTCCTGCTGCGTGTGCAGCTGTTGGTGGTCCTGTACTTCCTATCATGCTCCATGGTTCTGATGTCGAGGGTTCTTTCGGTGGATAATAGACAGAGTTTGCCACATATTCGTTGGGATCTTCATAATATGCATGCATAGGCACCAAAGCCTTATCCTCTGATTCGGTTATGGTTGGTGTGTATCTTATACCGACTGGTCGTAATCGTGGTAGGGGTGGTTGTTGCCCCAACACCGGTTGTGGTCTTTCTACACCTACAGGTCCTAGTAGGTTGCCTGCTTGATACCTAGGCATCTGTGGAACTTGAGGAGAAGCTACCGGAGCTTGGGGAGCATAAGGTCTCTCTCTCACATATCCCTTGTTATAATAACATTCCTCGGTCCCATGGTTTGTCCATTTTTGTTCAATATCACACCACTTGGGTTGTTTAGCCTGGGGTTTGGCGTACAAGTTAATCTTTTATAGCACTTCATCTACAAGCAGCTCTTGGTTTACAGCTACTTCTCCTTTTGGTGCTGTCTTAGAAGACTTGCTTCCACTTTGTTGTGAAGATGAATCGTCATCAAGGTCCTTGAACTCCCCCTCTTTGTAGACCGCACAATTGTCCACAAGGTAAAGAGCCTCCTTGGTCAACTCATTCAACGTTGTGATCCTCTTCATATGTAAGTCTTTCTGGAGATCCGCATTCCTTAGTCCTTGGATGAATATAAGCATAAGTCTGGACTGAGTTGGCAGTTCTTCCACAGGACAAAACTTAACATATCTTTTTAGTCTTAGGGCTGCCTTTCGTACAGATTTTCCATCTGTCTATTTGAATTTATGGATTTGTGAGACGGTATTATGAGCTATCCCCCTTTGTGAGAATTCCTCGATAAATTCGTCAAATACTTTCTTCATAGACTCAAAGTCTCTCCGCTCTACAGAGTCAAACCAAGTAGCAGCGTCATCCTCTAGGGTTAGTCCAAACCCTACAAATTGGGTAGGGAAGTCTAACACCTCTTTAGCTCTAATTACATGCACAAAGGCTGCTACATTATCTCTTGGGTCTCTGTTTCCTGTGTATTTCTTGTTTATCCATTTTTGCACTTGACAAGGTCTAATTCTACGATGGTCTACAAACCTCATCATTGGATCTCCACGTCCTACTCGATATACCTCCTCAGGTCTTCTGTAGTAGGCTGGTTCCTCTCCTAGTGGTGCTCCTAAGCCATAATTTCTAACAGTTCTCGCCAGAGATGGTTCATCTCTTCGAACTCGTTCTATGGGTGGCCCTCCAAGCTCTGTTGACCCTTGAGTCTTTGGCTTACTCTCTCCTTGATACCTTAAATAGAGTGGTGGTTCTTGCAGATCCCTTAGCCCTCGTGCAGCTTGATAACCATCTCGGTTTCGGTCTTGCTCCATTGTTGCACTCTGTCGAAGCCATACCTGCAATGATGGCTGGTTTGCTGGTTGGTTTTGATTGTTGAATGCCTGCGGTCAGGTAGAATGTGAGGTAGCGTCATACTCTTCAGAAAAGGGATTTGTCGACTTGCTTGGGGTGTAGGTGACTCTTGGCACTTCCTCTCGGGCATATGCTGATGCTCCTGGACCTGTCGCCCTTTCTACCTCCTCTGGGAGAATACGTTGGTATTCTTGCCCGTATCTATCAACAAAAACTATACCCTTCCCCATAGCAGTTTCATAAGAGCATAAGTAATGAACCTTGTCTTTGCTTAATTCGTTTAAGTATGGTTCTTTGCTGTGAAAGTTAGCGACTATACCCTCACTCTCATGCTTATATATTCCCACGTCCTCATTATAAGTTGGAACCTTGGCTGTTTTCTTATCATACATAAAAATAGCTCCGGGCCGATCAATGTTTGGTGGCGGTTCTTGAGCTTCTGAAACCATTTTCCCTTTCGGCACATTATCTCCATATCTATTGTAATCTTCAGGGTTACTGACTATCAGGTAGTGGTTCCCCTTTTTGTCTCGGAATCTATCTCCATCATCATAGACTCGAATTATCTCCAATCTTTGAGCCGGCCTCTCTTCGATACAAATGCACTTGCGTCTTCGATAGTCAGAATAGACTAGGGCTCCCCTCGAGTTTGTTCCCTCTAAGAAGATCACAGTGAGCTTGGAATCATTCAAAGGATTTAGGGAGGTGCTTCCTCCTGGCATTGGTCCGTCATATGCAAAACCTCCTGGCTGTTGACTACCCATCATGAGGAAAAAATTTTCTGATGAGGTTTCAGTATCACTACCTTCCTCAATAATCGGTGCTAGTGGATCTAGCCTTGCCTGAGTTACACTCTCCTCGGTTGACACTAAGCTACCTTGGTCACCTTCCACCTTCTGGTCTCTAAAAATGTATCTTCCTGATCTTAAATTCATCAAACTTATCAATGCAATTTATCACAAATCCAACCACTCACCTGGCAAAGGATCAGTCTCCGCACAGCTTCTTGCTTTGCTGCTGAATATACCTATACACAAGCGTTTAATTTCGACAATTGAATCAAAGCATTTAGCTGCTAGAGATTATCTGTCTGCTATTCTGGAACTGTACTTCCCTTGGATGTTGCTTAATTTACGTGAAAAAGTCTGAATTCAGTCTTTGCTCCGTCAAAATGGACAAACAAGGTCCAAATTCACTTCTAAAAGAAGTTCTCCAACCCTTAAGCCAAACGGAATCTCACTATCTAAGCCCAATCAAATTTTCTCTTCAATAGGCCCCAATAGACATCCTACGTGTAGGATGTCTCCTGCTTTGTTTTGCATGGAGTTTTGCACTAGGGATTCCCCTTGATGTGCTGAGCCCACAACTATTTTTACTCCTTGATTTGGACACCTATAAGCTGGTCAATGGATCAGAAATCTGTTCCGACAGTCTGTTGCTAATCTTGATCAGTCTAATCAACTCCAATTTAGACCAAAATTGACTAGGGGGCTTGCCTTAGGCTATACAACCCCTTGCTATTCCCACTATCAGTATATGGCTTCAATTTCTTGCTTTAGACATCCTATGCGTAGGATGTCTTTTTCATCAGAATGGCTTCAAATTCAAAACACAGGCTCCCCTTGAGTTGTTGATCACTTTGGTAGCTCAAAATTAGGTTTGGAGTGTAAAATCACACAGAAGACATCCTACGCGTAGGATGTCTTTTTGGCCTATTTGACCTTAGACTTGACCCATAGCTTTCCCTTGATGTCAGCAACCCAGTGGTATGCTTAGATTTTGGTTTGGATTTCAAAAGTCCCCAATTTTAGCTGTTCTTGCCTTTTTCAGTCAAAAGTGCTAAAGTCCGCTTTGAACCCAAATTTTCTCACCCAAATGAGGTGAAACCCCTCTCAGTCACTCAATGTATCATGCAAGTCATGCTCATGCAGCCAACTTATGGTTTTGGTCTTAAAATAATGCTTTGGCACAATTTGGGTAGGATGTCTGGCAATTTCAGTCTATCTAGCCTTATCCTGTCAAGATATGGTCAAATTTCCACTTTCCAGTTGAAAATAGAATAAACCCCACCTTTTGAACACATTGGTCAACTCAAAATCCCAAAATTCCCACTAGATTAGCCTGTAGACATCCTACGCGTAGGATGTCTCCTGGCTTGAAATTAATTTTTTTCCTGACACAAATGCTCCTGATGCTCTACAGCTCTATCAGAAACACTCACAGTAACTTTTGGACTTCACTTAGGGTTTCAAACACACTTTTGCATCTTTTACAAACTCGTGATGAATTTACCAAGCAAGTATACATGCATGAATTGCTCTAGATCCTAAATTATGATGTCCTACTTACTCTACTCCTACTCATTATGTGAAATGGTGATAATGGTGTTTTGGTTTCTTTATGGCCTCTCCGGACTCTCAAGCTCTCCTCTCACCGCTTCTACCACTCCAACTCCTACTCAAGAGCTCAACTAACACCTAAAACTATCTTAGTCTACCTAAGTCAAAGGATCTAGTCCAGACACACGCTTCCTAGACTCCCTCTAAGACCTAGAGAGTCCTCCACCCTCTGATCCTATCTAAATGTAAAACGAGACTCTTGGCAACCAAAAATCCCTATCCTCAAGGACTAGTCTCGGTCACCTACCTAAGGTTTTCGTCCCCGACAACGGCGCCAATGTTGGATAGATACACCGCGACGGACGTCAGCACAACGAGAACTCACCTAACAAGATTTGTCAGCTAAGGACGAAGCTCAATCCGCAGGCGCGTGGAAGCAAGCATAAGGTGTCAACCTACACTCGACCGACTCCTAACTAATTCCCACAGAGGTCTCTACCAATTGTCTAAGTCACAGCCTTCAAGAGTGCATAAGAGGAAACTTCCTACAACACTGTCTAGAGCCGAACACCCATCAAACAATCTCGAAACACCATAGAACTTGAAGGAGACCCTACTAACACCAATAGGTCACTCTTCCTAAGGTCTATGAACCAAAACCTCAACCCAAAACACCCGGGGCAAAATCACGTAAGATGTCTGGCCGAAATTTGCAGGTCTTCGTTTCCAAAATCCAAAGTGACTAATATGTAGCTCTACTCAATGTCAACGCGGGGATATGCTGCAATGCAAAATCGGACAACGTATGCTCACCCAATCACCAGATGAAGATCATAGAAGGAGCTCGCAAAACCGGACCGTACGCGCGCAATGTCGGTATCGGCGCGTAGCTCTCGTCGGGGGCAATATGCTGCACTTCTCTGCACTCGATTCCGACCACCGGTGCACACGTAGTGTCAAGATGAAGCTTTCACTCTCTCTCGTACACATACGCTCACTCACAGACTTCAAAAACTTCTTTTAAAATTGACGAAAGGTTTTTTCATTAAGGTCAAAAAGTGGTATATATATCTTACAATTCTCAAACCCTAAAGTTCCAAATCAACCATCTACTCCATCTAACTATCAAAACTGGGATACAATCTGGAAACTTCTGTAAGTCCCAATATTTACAAGGTGAGAAATCAGGTTTCCTCAATAAATGAATAATTACAAAAAATGATAATCTTCCGAGTAGTCAGTTTCTGTGGGGTGTGTCCAGCTTCTAACATATAGCAACCAATATCATCCATAAACACTCTGATGAACTTACTTAAGTATGACCCGAACACCTTGTTCATCCAATCTTGAAATGTCGCATACACATTCACCAGTCCAAAAGGCATCCTGTAGGTAAAGCAACCCCATGGAGAAATGAAGGTAGTCTTTAACTGGTCCTCCAAAGCAATACCAATCTGCAAATGTCATGAAAAACCATCCATAATGGAATAGCGTTCATGTCCGATAACCTGGTTAAAAATCTCATCTTGAAATGGCAGGGGGTAATGATTCCGCTTGGTTGCAGCATTCAAAGGCTTATAATTTACACATACTCGCTATTTTCCATTTTCTTCGGGGTAATGACAACAGGAGAGACCCACTCAGACTCTTTTACTGGGTATATAATTGCCATAGAGCTTCCTTTTGAATATCTCCCAACCTTCTGAGCTTCTGTGCGTTTGGTCTGTCTCCTTCTTTAAGTAGAATCTGATGCCCCACTCCTTTAGCTCCCCTTAGATCCTTATACTCTGCTGAAAATAAGTTAGGATAGGATGCACATAGTTACATATAGCCTTCCTTCTCCTGCTTCGCTAAATTTGTACCTAGCATATCTTCCTTCTTTAGCCTCTAGACTACAAACAGGAACTTGCATACCTCTCCTTGCACTGGTGGAGTCTATTGTGACTCCAAATAAATCTGTATCCAGCTTCAATAAATCCTCATCACTCTATTCCTCTTCGACACTGGTCAACCCTTCATCATAAGTAGACTCCGTTTCATACTCATAACTGGTACTGAAATCTCAATTATCTCCACTGGCCGAGGGATGAAAATGACTTTCCTTGGTTTTTAGGTCCAACACAATCTCTCCTCCATTTTTCCGATCTAGCAAGGTAAACACCCCGGTCTCCCAATCTTGCTTGGCTCCAATTGCCAACAACCATGGCCTCCCCAATATAATTGGATAAGCATTTTCTCTTTCTTTCATGACATAAAAATCAATTAAGCATTCAATTCCCATAACCTTTACCTTCTCGTCCTGTGCCACTCCTAAACAACGAGCTTTGGCATGATTAACCATCCTCATTCGCACATTGGACCTAACAACAACTTTAATGTCAATATCCCTCATAGAAAATTTAGTAATAACACAGACTTGCACAACAACATCGATGTAGGCTTGAACATGTTTCTTCTTCTCAAGCAAAACATCCACCACCGGAAGCACATCGATCGGACTCCCCACCTTTAAGGCTAGATTCTGTACTGCATGCACATCTCCTCCCACTCTAGTTGACCACTGCCTTCTTAACTTAGGGTTTAATGCAAGCAGTTGCCGAAAAGTGATGTTAACCTTTTGATTTTGAAAATCTCTTACCAAATTATACTCCGGATTACCGCGTCCCAACTAAAAACCCTTTTGGGTAATTCTTCGTCTTTGCCTTCTTCTGCTTGGCTCTGCTTGCTCTCTACCTTCATTTACCTTTTCTTTCCCTTTCTTTGCTCTAGTTTCACTCTCCATCTCAGTTTCTCTTTCACCTCGTGCTCTTTTGTTGGGCATAATGTCAACCTCCTACCTATCAAAACCAATAATGTTAACCCTTTGTATTTCATCATTACCTGATGAAGCCGCCTGTGCTTGGTTTTCAACCTCTTGCTGCCCTCTTTGGCCATTAAAATGTGCCTGACCCCTGCCTCGACCAAATAGAGGATACATGCCTCCCCTTTCCCTTGGTGGGTGAGGACAATTTGGAGCATAGTGGCCTTCCTCTCCGAAATTGTAACACCTGCCAGGAAATTGCCTAGCTCTATCTGTTCTTGTCCTTGCTTGACCTTTGTCCATAACACTTAAACGCAACTCTTGCATTTGCTCAGACAAATCTTGAACTGTACGTAGCCATTGTTGAGGAACGGTTGCTACCCCTCGATTGGGTTGATTCTCCATTTGGATTTCTTCTCTCGGACTCGAAGTTGGATTGGGAACCATCACCTTGTCATGAACTTTGGGATGCAAACAAGCCATAAACATTTCCAATTTAAAGTACTCACCACCATTGACCAACTGCATGGCCACTGCAAAGTCCCTCTAGCACTCTTCGAAGCGGGCGAGGAAGATGCTAAATTCCTCGTTCACGTCTTGCTTCAAATTTTCCAATCTTGCATCCAAGTCGAGAGGAGATACCTCTTTTCAAAAATCTTGTAGAAAACGGGCCCGCAACGTCGGCCACATAAGTCTTGGCTCTCCCTCCAAAGCATAGAACCATGTCTTTGCTTTACCCTGCATGAACAACGAGATCGTTTGCATTTTGCTATCTTCATTCACCATATGCAGTGACAACATATACAAATCTAAATCGACCATCCACTCTTCCGGATCTCCTTCTCCGGTGAAAAATGGTCCATAACTATGTGTTGCCATCTCTCCTTGATGGAAATAATGGTCTTTGATCAACACCGACGAGCAATCAGTGGCTCCTTAGTGGGGGCACCAGAAGATGGAGAGGGGGAATAGGGAACACACCCAGCACACTCTACACTGCCTCTCTATAGCGCACGGATTCCGTAACACCCCTAACCTTTCAAATAACACCTTCAAATTGGCTAATTTGCACTAACAACTCCACTTTAGCACACAGAACAACTATCTCGTACCCTTTCCGACTCACAAAACAACTCAACTCACCCTTTTCGACTCACAAAACACCCTAATTCTGCCCTCTTGGTAACACCCTTCAAGCTGCAGGCAAACCTTCTGCAAGCAATGGCCAATACGCAAAGAGTGAGAGAAAAGGAGGGGAATGGGGAGAAGCAACACAAGAAAATAGGGGCAAATATGTGGTATTATTGCATAGGGGAATAGTACAATCAAGTATGCAGCTTCAATGGCAAGCTTTGCACTACACATGCTTGCAACTTTCAATCACACCCTCATGCAAAAAAGCCCCCAAATTTTCACATTTACATTCTTTTACAGGGGCAAATATGTGGTATTATTGCATAGGGGAATAGTAGAATCAAGTATGAAGCTTCAATGGCAAGCTTTGCACTACACATGCTTGCAACTTTCAATCACACCCTCATGCAAAAAGGCCCCCAAATTTTCACATTTACATTCTTTTATAGGGGTGTCTCTAGGAGGTTTAAAAAACAAATAATGGTTGTGCTTCTCCTCTCGTGGCCTTCAGTTAGAGCTTTTTTTTGGAATTTGTTTGATTTGCTTGCACCTGGCATAGTTCATGTTTGGAAACGATTGCATGCCACACCTCTTGGTTCTTTAGCCTCTCAATTTGGCAGCCCGACTTGCTCCTCTTGGGCCTTTGAATTCTCTCTCTATTGCCTTGCTTGATCTCGGCTTTCCACTTTCCCTTGCTAGGTCTTTGAACAGCCTCTGCCTCTCCTTCCCTTCATTGTGGGATCACCTTCTTCCATGAGGGGGGGAGGCAATAGCAAGGTTGCTATTGCCCTCCCTCGTTCCTTCAAAACTTTGGGGCCCCAACCAAGCCGCGGGACTCAATGCTAGCGCAGGCCTGCCACATCATCAAGGCCAAATGGCCTCCGTCCTTGCACGCACGCGGGCACCACCGCGCCGCCTCACTTTGCCAAAACGACCACTAGCTCCGCCCCACGCAGCGCCCAGCAGGGCCGCCGCCCGCAGACCATAGCCAACGAGGAGGGAGATCCCTTCTCTCCACCTTATACTCCTAATGGGGCTCACGGTTCACTATATATACTCCGCCCCCTAGGCCCGCCGTTGAGCATATGGGATACCCTCCTCAACATGTGGCAGCCCGTGAAGCGGTAGCCCTTGGGGCTCTTCAAATTCCTCCCAAAAAACTCCCATTCAAGTAAAAAAACCTCTTTTTTCCCTGCCTTCTTCTCCTGGCTTTACTCTACCACGGCCGGGTTGGATCTTCAAACCGCAAAGCCAAGCCAGATCTCCGCTGTATTGGCTCTTGAGCCGTGCAAACCCCACTACATTCCGACTCCCCGGAGTTCGCTATCCAAGGCGACCAAAAATTTGAAAAATCATCTGCAGACACTTTATCTTCAACAGCCCTAGGTTTTCCCAAGTCGTAACTTGGTGCCTGAAGCTTGGAATCACGTGCCGTGACTTCTCATTAACTCCACTCGACATGCTCTACCTGCTTGACCCTTGTCGAGGCCTAGGAAACGCCAGATGGCACATTCTTCAATGCGGGCGAGTGGGCTCAGACCCGAACCCCGGGAAAAATATAACTGGCCATAAAATGCAAACCATGGCTTTGATCTGCAATCTGAAAAGACGGGTAGGCTTCACAACTTGAGCACTACACTTGTATCCACTCGCACTTGCATGGGCCACCTGTCCCCAGATACCCTGTCTGGCAAGAATCTGCAATCCATTGAAACTTCATCCTTCAATAACTTGGGCTCCGTAGCTGTCTGGACTTGATCCTTCAGCACTTCATGCTCTACATTCTTGGACCCAAAAGGTGCACTTTGCATCTCCTTCATTGGCTACCCAAATTAGCCCCTCATGGAGCCTTCCTTGCCCTTTAAGCCGCATCAGTCATACAATTCCGCTGCTACCTGTCATCTCATGATTTTACTAGTTGTTCCAACCCTTTGCCATTTTTCTACTTGCCTGCATATATCTACCCATGACACCTTCTAGAGTTGACACACTTTACCAACGTCACTTCAACACACCGCCCGCCATAGGCACCACTAGCGACCACGGACTGCACTAGCACGCCACTGGCGTCAATAAAAAACAAAGCGTTGCGTGCCCCCGCAGGGCCGCGCGCACTGCCAAGACAACACCTTTAAGGGTCACCATCACCATGACAAGAAAGCTCTCACTTCACAGCTCGACGCCTCAATGAACGCCTCCGTTTTGGAGTTATACCCCATTCTCTTGACTTCACTGTGTGCATGTGGGTCAATCTGATGACATGTGGCGTGCTGTGGGAGATGACCCCTTCAAAGGTGTATAAAACCTCTTCAAAATAACTCTTGCATCTTGATTTTTTCTTCCCCAAATTTGCATGGCTCATAAGCTTCTGCTCACTCACCAAGCGGCCAAGCCACCGCTCCCAGCTAAAAACTTCCATTGTCGACTTTGGATCACAAAGACTCCACTGCACTTTGGGGCTCTCAGGACCGCAAACCGAGGCCGTAAAAAACAAGAAAAACACCTATACCAAAATTTCCAACTGCTATATCTTTTCGCTCCGGGCTTCGTTTGATGAGCAGTCAACTCTTGCTAGCTCCAACATTGTGTAGAACCTTCTTGAACCCTATCAAAACTTAAAAAATGCTTGATGGCATGACTCCCCATGTGGTCAGGTGGGCACCAACCTAGCCCCCGAGAAAACTTCAACGGGCCATAAACTACAACCCGTAGCTCTGATATACAATATGCAAAGATGGGTATGCTCCATAAATTGAGCACTACGTGCCTATATCCTGATATCTACTTAGGCCACCTGTCGCAGCTGCCCTATCTAGAAAGAATGTGCAACACATTGAACCTTGAAACTTCAATATCTTGGGCTCCATAGCTCTGTTTGATGAGCCCTTTGAATCTGCTCCTTCATCACTTCAAGCTCTACATTCCCAAACCCAAATACTGCACCTTGAATCTCCTTCTCTTGATTCCCAAATTAGCCTCTTTTGACGTCTTTCTTGGCCTATAAACCGCATCATCCTTACGTTTCCGCTACCACCTGTCTTCCCATGATCTTTCTAGTTGCTGCCATGATTTTGCTAGCATGCAGATATCTTTCCATGCCATCTTCTATGGTCAACACTCTTTCTCTATACCATCATCTTGGCAAAACCTTTCATGTGACAAGTACAACCCAAACAAGATTGGAAAAACAACTACCTCTACTTGAAGCAAGTGGGATCAATAACAAGGGTTAATTTAAAAGATCACAGTTATAGAGATTTCATGAAAATGCCCATACAATAATTTGACTCGGTCTCTTCAAACAACTGAAACAAATTTTCCATCTTGGTTGAACAAAGACACAGCCTCAGAAAAAGGGAGCTTAAAACGAGAAGAATGTATCTTAGAAAGGGAATACACAGATGAAGCTTATGTACCTAAACCCTTTCCGAAGCATTTTTTTGAGCCATTTGAATGGACTCAAATTTTAGCAACAATGGATGTGTGTTTAAACATGTCTATGTCTACTCAAGTTTTAATTGAGGGCAACTTTGACATAATTCCCATACAAATGATCTCAAACCTTCACACTGAAGACGAAATTCAAAAACCCAAGATTTAAGAAGAAATTGAGATCCAATAAGAATTGAGAAGAGAATTGGGGTCCAATAGGAATTAAGAAGAAATTGGGGTCCAATAATAATTAAGAAGAGAACTGGGGTCCAATAGGAATTGACAGGAAAATGGGGTCCAATAAGAATTGAGAAGAGAATTGGGGTCCAATAGGAATTGAGAATAAATTGGGATCCAATAAAAATTAAGAAGAGAATTGGGGTCCAACAGGAATTGAGAAGAAATTGGGATCCAATAAGAATTTAGAAGAGAATTGGGGTCCAATAGGAATTGAGAAGAAATTGGGGTCCAATAAGAATTGACAAGAGAATTGGGGTCTAATAGGAATTGAGAAGAGAATTGGGGTCTAATAGAAATTGAGTATTCTATCCACCATTTTCTATATAAGCACCCCCTCTCCTTTGTAATTTACACATATTGTTAATCTACTTGCATACTTGCCATGCTCAAGATTATGCTTAAGTTAATCAAGGTTTCCATTAAACCTTGATCTTTCTCTCTCCCTCTCTTGAAGGCCAAACCCTTGAGGGTTTTTGAAGAAGCTCCACTCTCCTTCCTCTTCATCCTAAATCCCTTTCCTTCTTCCTTGAGCCTCATATCTCTTCAAGAAAGACTTCAACCCCACTTCCCTCTTGATTAGAGGAGGTAATCTTCATTTCTAGTAGGATTAATTAACCTAAACCATGTGTTTTAATACTAGGAAGGTTTATGCGCACCATTTTAGGTTTAAGCTTTAATAGTAAAGTTGGAATTAGGGTTAAGTATTAATGGTAGTTATGCATCATTAAGTTATGCTTCAAAAGTAGATTTTCATCCTTAAGCTAAGCTTTAATGGTAGCTTTGCACGTAGGTGTAAGATTTAGTGACTACCTTGTATTTTAGGTTTAAGCTTTAATGGTAACCTTGGAATTAGGGTTAAGTATTAATGATAGTTATACATCATTAAGTTAAGCTTCAAAGGTATATTTGCATCCTTAAGCTAAGCTTTAATGATAGCTTTGCACTTAGGTGTAAGCTTTAGCGACTACCTTGTATTTTAGGTTTAAGCTTTAATGGTAACCTTGGAATTAGGGTTAAGTATTAATGGTAGTTATACATCATTAAGTTAAGCTTCAAAGATAGATTTGCATCCTTAAGATAATCTTTAATGGTAGCTTTGTCCTTAGGTGTAAGCTTGTATTAAGTTAAGCTTCAAAGGTAGATTTGCATCCTTAAGCTAAGCTTTAATGGTAGCTTTGCCCTTAGGTGTAAGCTTTAGCGACTACCTTGTATTTTAGATTTACACTTTAATGGTAAGCTTGGAATTAGGGTTGGATATTAATGGTAGTTATACATCATTAAGTTAAGCTTCAAAGGTAGATTTTTATCCTTAAGCTAAGCTTTAATGGTACGTAACTTTGCACTTAGGTGTAAGCTTTAGCGACTACCTTGTATTTTATGTTTAATCTTTAATGGTAACCTCGTAGTTAGGTTTAAATGCTAAGAGTATCTATGCATCATTGAGTTAAGCTTCAAAGGTAGATTTGCACTCTTAAGCTAAGCTTTAATGGTAACTTTGCACTTAGGTGTAAGCTTTAGTGACTACCTTGTATTTTAGGTGTAAGCTTTAATAGTAACCTCGCAATTAGGGTTAAGTGCTAAGAGTATCTATGCATCATTAAGTTAAGCTTCAAAGGTAGATTTTCATCCTTAAGCTAATCTTTAATGGTAACTTTGCACTTAGGTGTAAGCTTTAGTGACTACCTTGTATTTTAGGTTTAAGCTTTAATTGTAACCTCGCAATTAGGGTTAAAATATAAGAGTATCTATACATCATTAAGTTAAGCTTCAAAGGTAGGTTTGCATTCGTAAGCTAAGCTTTGATGGTAACTTTGCACTTAGGAAAAGCATTGAAAGACAAGCTTGCAATTTAGGGTTTAGCTTCCATGGTGACTTTGTGTGAGATTAGGGTTAATTTTCCATGGTGACCTTGTGTGATTAGGATTAAGCTTTCATGGAAACCTTGTCTCATTAAAGAGAGAAAGGTTTAGACTCATTATGGTAATCAAGATTAGGGTTTTCATGTCTCTTTACGGTAGGAAGAATGTATGGTTATAATCCTCTCTTCCAAACTTCCCGGAATTGATCTCTGTGTTGTTTGAACCGAAAACTCTACAAGCTTCTGTGGGGATGCTCCATGGATGGCAAAGGATTGCAAAAACCTAGGAATCGTACAAAGCGTGGATTGAACTTAAAAAGTTGGCATTTTCGAAGAGACATTGGCCATCAAATGCCTATGGCAAAAACTCACTTGTATTTTCTAAATAAACTTGGATGGTAGATAATTAATGAAAGTAGGAATTAAGTTTGATAAATGAATGAACCTGGAAATTACCAACTAGGAGTTAAAAAAGAATATCGAGAGATGATAGGGATAGCCCATTGCAAAATATAGATTTAACTAGGAGTTTTGAAGATTGTCTGAAAATGACCGGAAACCAAGATGGATCTTCTTGGGGTCAATTTGATTGAAAGGCCGGCCCATTGAAAGGATCCTCTTGGGGAACTTGACGGAGATTGGCCCTTTTCGGCTAGGGTAGCGTAACCGGCAAGTTTCTTATACATAGTTCATGCATGCCCGAGGGATAAGGGATGAATGGGATTGTTTTATTTTTGCCCATCTGTGTGAAGTACCCACGGTTTCTTATTGGAAAATGGCCATAATCCAGGTATGGCCTGATGCCAGTAGTTGGATGAGAAGGTCATACTCAGGGAGGATGATGTGAATTTAATTAAAAAAATTTGTTCGATTTGGTTGCTTAAAAAAGAACTAGAAAGGCTAGGAATATAGGGCTATCATGTGCATCTGTTACTAGATGGTGCTATACCTCTCGAAATAAAATGCTTAGGAAGGAATGATTAAATTAATTGATGAGCCTTTCCCAAACACTTAATTCTGGGAGATATTGTGAAGGTGCTGCCATTTTGATGGCTTGTAACCGATTATCTTGGTCCCGAGTGAGGCAAGATGAATTGGTTGAAACTAAATGTGTTGCATGATTAGTTAGGAAACTAGTTACAAGCTAATTGTAGTAGATAAAGGTAAAGAAATGAATTAAAAGTTTCTACATAAAGATCTGGTGGGAACAAACAGATGAATTTCCTTGAACGAGGGTATGCAACAGATTGTATGCTGCTTGTTGTCTGATAGACTGTCTTCCTGATTTTGTAGTCGAAGCTAAGTACTACCTTGGGAAGGGATTTTCATGAAATGGTTCGGTGGGTGGGCAGATCCGGAGGGTCAGATGGCCGGATGTTGAATAAATGTTTAATGTTCAACGCTAGGAATATGCGGTAGAAAAAAACGGGTAAGTGGGAATGAGTGAGACCAGGTAGGATTACAAGATCTCTCTTTTTAGGGAAAAGCGATAACTGCTTGTAAGGAAAAAGGGGTTATTGCCATGAACCAAGGGAGAACAAGAAAGCAAGAGCAGATCCTCAAGTTAAAGATCAAGAAAATCAAGACTAAGGAGCACAATTTCAGGCGTGGATGATTGAAAGATGCCAAGGACGGATTAAATTATGATAAGCAGATAGAGTCATCAAATTGATTGGATTTAACCCCTTGGGTTGGCGTTTGAGATAGGCCGAAGTCCTATCTGGGTGTCGCTCTCAAGTGGGAGGGATACCTGCAAATAGATGTACATCATTCCGTGGAGCAGTCTCGAAGTCTAAGGGAGGTGAGTAGGGTCGAATTTGTTGGGGTGTAGGCTAGGTGGCCGTGGGAAACCGCCCCTATTCATACTTTCACCTAATCTATATAGGGAGAAAAAGAGATAGAGTTGACTCTTCTCTTTCTTCTCCACTAACCCAACAGAGGCTGTCTGTGTATCATCCCCTTCCCCATTTTCTTCTGTCCCCTCTCTTGCACACACTCCCTATATGCGCACAACAATTGGTATCAGAGCTGCGGCGACAAACCGCGTGCGCGATCTCTCTTCGACAATCGACGCGGAAATGGTAGAGCTCGCCGGCTATGGCGAAGCTCGGAGCTTGTGCTTGAGCTTGGCGGTGGCAGCGGATCTGACACGGATCAGAGCACTCGAAGGAGATTAGATTGTTTCTCGGATTCTTGACGTATGCTGCCCCTCCAAGGCGGAGGTGGAATCTTGAAACAAAATGTGGATTTGTAGATAGAGCTTGAAAAATCTTGTGAAAGGGTCTGTGTGTTGAGTTAGTAGAGCCGACATTAAGCAAGCCGAGCAAGGACATTCAAATTTTTTTGTGTGCAAAGGCATTGAGGGCTCAAAGGGCACATTTGAAGCTTGTCAGCAGTGCAAAATCGAGTAGGGGCAACCATTCAGAGGCTTGCTCGCTTGGAAATTGCAAGCAATGCAAAGCTTGAAAGCTCCCAAGGTAGGAACAAAGGAGACTGCTTGAAGCAATACAAGCAAAATCGAGCTGAGCCATTGAAGGGGAATTGGGTGCAACAGCAGAGGAGATTGACAATCGGGCAACTTGGGGAGATTCTGCAGAGAAATGCAAGCATGACAAGGCAACCTTTTGCAAGTGAGAAGCAACATCAAAAAACTGGTACCGAGCTGCAAGGCAAAGACCAAAGGCTTGAGATGGTGAGCACTTGAATGCAGCTGAGTACAATCGAGCGGACATTGGGAGCTTGGATTGGAGTTTGAAGGCTTGAAAGAGGAAATAGGCCGGAGAGCAGGTCACCGAGCAGGTGATGAACATGCCAAGGCAAGTTTGGCATCGAAGGCAGTTGAGCAGGATCATGAAATCTACAGCAGGTCCAGCATACGAGGGCGAGGTGGAGGTGCAACCGAGTACCATATGGCCAATTTCGTTAATGCTGTGAGCAGTGCAACAGACCGGCCGCATTGATGGTTTGTCAACACACACACACACACACACTCACTGTGTGTGTCCTATGGCTCGTCGGCGCTGGCACAAGCAGTAATAAGCATTAAAATCATTTTTTTTTCTTTGAGCCTTAAAAACTTTTTTGTGTGCAAGGGTCTGTTCTTGCCAAAGACCCTTGACCCTCAAACCCTGACTCCCCGAACTTGGAGATAGAGAGATAGACACATATTCGCTCATTGCGGGAAAAGCTTGTGAGATAGAGAGTGAGCGAGCGAGAAAGAGAGAGAGAGAGTGAGAAAGAGAGCTTGACACCGTGCTTGCGAGCGAGCACAAGCATCTGAGTCCGACAAGTTGAGAGCAATCTTCATAGATCGAGCGAGATCTGCGATCGATACCGATCCAACTCGGCAATGACCGTTCAATATTGGCTTCGAGCATTGGCGTTTTACGGCTACTCGGCTAGCCACTTCCACCCGGCGGCGGAAGGCGACATCGACATCGACACCGCTCATGCGCACCGGCTCGACACTCCTCATTGCCACAGATCTCTGACATCCGACCCAGACACCAGGCGCTTCGCCACACGAGCGCGTTCGCGCAATCGACGATCGTGCTTGCGACATGCGAGGGTGAGGTACCTCTATCATAGAGGAGTGACACCCGGCATCGGCACCGAGTGCACCGATCGCCCTATACGACACAGTTTATGGATACGACACCTTTGGTGGCTATTCGACTAGCATATTTCTGCCCGGCTGCAGAAATCGGCACATAGTGACACCGACACGCAGGTTACAGGCTATAGGGGGGTTTTTCAGCCCATTCACTCATAGATTCTCCAGGTTACTAGACACAGCGTTTTCACAGGCGATTTGGCAGTCATTTCAATAGCAGATTCTCTGCGGACACATGCGTTGATAGATGCATTTTGTTGTGAGCACGCCTAGTGCTACTGAGCTCTTTTGAGAGCATATATCCCCGCAGGGATCACTTTCACTGCATGCAGCTGTTCTTGGCGCCTGTTTGAGCGCGATTTTACTCATGTACGTTGAGTTGCGGACACTGCCCACTGTACTACGTGTGGAGCCATTTTTTGGCTATTTTGGCAGTTTTTCCTGGCCATTTCTGAGACTCGGACCAAAAGAGCCCTTTCTGAGACTGTGGCTAGTCCATTTGTGTCTGCATTAGCTTTTGGAGGGTCGATAGCGTGAGGTTTTCTTTGAGCTAGGGTGTGATCGAATGTTGAGACACCTTCGGTGATATAGGTAGCTGGAGTTCCCCTTTACGGTACCCTCGCCATAGGATATGTATCTGGACGGTTATTTATGCTTTTAACGCCGAGTTGGCAGTCACATAGCACTTGTTTTGTGCAGCAGATGCCCAGTTAGTGCATTTGGCATATTTCTATGCATTTTTAGTTGAGTTTTGACTCCTCATACAAAGGAGACTCTGCCGGATTTACTTCTCGCGAGTCGTGACTTCCATTGTTGGCACTTTTGAGTCTATTTCGGTTGAGATTTTACTCCCGATACAAAGGTTACTTTGCCCAAATTTCTACAGCTTCTCGCCATAGTTTGGCACCTCTCAAACCCTCTTATCAGCGATGGCTTCTTCTTTAGAAAAGGAGGAGTAATTCATTCGGAAGCTCGATGGCAGCAACTTCACCATGTGGAAAGAGCGCATGAAAGATGTTTTGATAAACAAAGGCCTCTCAGAACTGTTGAAAGAGCGCGTAGAGGATGATGATTATACACAAGCTCAATGGGAGCTTTTGGATGCAAAAGCCATGGCTACATCTAGCCGAGTCAGTCTTCTTCACTATCATAGAGAAGAAAACAACCAAGGAACTTTGGGATAGCTTATGTTCAGCATGGGAGAGCAAAAGTGCATCCAACAAAGTTTTTCTCATGAAAAAGCTTATGAAGCTCAACATGAAAGAAGGTAGCACAGTTTCCAGTCATTTAAATGAGTTCAACTCCTTGTTCAGTTAGCTGACATCTCAGGGCTTTAAGGAGTTTGACGACAAACTCGAGTCTATCTTCTTGTTATGCTCTCTACCCACTTCATGGGATATCTTTTGCACAGCCATTAGCAATTCAGCTCCGAATGGCAAGTTAGAGTTCAATGTTGTCACAGATGCATTGCTCACTAAAGAGATTCATCGTAAATCTCTCGATAATGCTAGTCAGGGGGATGCATATATGGCTCGCAACTCAACAAAGGCAAGAGGCCGTGATAGGAACAAAAAAAAAATCAAAAGTAGAGAGCAAAATCCTCGTAGTCCTAGCAGACACAGGAACCAAAGTAGAGACCGCAATGCCAGAAATGTCGAGTGTTACTATTGCCACAAGAAGGGTCATTACAAAATGGATTGTCGCAGTTTCCTAAGAGATCAGAAAAACATGCAAAAGGATAATTCTGGCAAAAGCAAAAGTACAGTAAAGATTGAGGAGCTCAATATTGTTGAGTCTCCCATACCTACCACTACAGTAGAGGATGCTCCTCCTCTAGTGATGCTCATTATGCCCATAGAGCTGCATGTGGAGGTGACAGCAGATGCCTCAGATGTTCTCATTTTCACTTCAGATCTCACTCCAGATGCTTTGGTTGCACAGGATGAGGGTTATGCACAGAATTGAATCCTTGATTTTGGTGCAAGTTTTCATGTCACACCGCATAGAGAGTGGTTTTCCTCTTATGCATCCATGCATGGAATAGTCAAGCTTGGTGATTCCTATGAGCTTGACATTATTGGCATTGGTGATGTGAAACTTCAAATGCATAATGGCACTACTTTTGTGTTGCAGAATGTTATACATATGCCCAAGCTTACGAAAAGCTTGCTTTCTATAAGGAAATTGGATGATCTTGGCTACACTACAGTTTTTGGTAATCGTTCTTGGATGATCCGCAAGAACAACCTTATCATGATGAAAGGCAATAAAAACGGATCCCTGTACTCTTTGTTTGTTTCGAGTGACGAACACTCTATCTATGTTGCCGAGCTTCCATCTCCTAAGTTGTGGCATAGTCGGCTAGGGCACCTTAGCCAAAAGGGAATGAAAACACTTCAGCGTTTTGGCTACTTACCTGTCTTAGATTACACGGACTTTCCAATGTGTGAGCATTGTCTATATGGCAAACAGACTAGATTGACATCTTCGCCATTGAATAAGAAACTAGGCGAACCTCTAAACTTGGTGCACAGTGATTTGTGTGGTCCAATGCCACATAAAACTCTAGGGGGGGCGAACTACTTTCTCACGTTCATAGATGATTCTACCAGAAAGGTGTGGGTGTATCTCCTTAAGCATAAGGAAGAAGTATTTTTGACATTCCAAAAATTCCTCGCCATGGTTGAGAACCAATCAGGAAAAAAGCTCAAAGCTTTTCGCACGGACAATGGTGGAGAATACGTCTCCACAGAGTTCAAGGATTTTTGCAATAGAAGAGGCATTCGGCGGCAGTTTACTACTCCATACACACCTGCACAAAATGGGATAGTTGAAAGAATGAATTGTACAATTGAAGAGCGAGTTGTCTCTATGATGTCTATGGCGAAGCTTACTCCAGTGTTTTGGGGGGAAGCTATTCTGACAGTAGTGCACATCATCAATAGGTCACCTAGTTCTCCTTTGACTTTAAAAATTCCAGAGGAATTATGGACTGGCAAAAGGCCAAGCTATGAGCATTTACGTGTATTTGGATGTGAGGCATATGCACATGTGCCCAAAGAACTTCGTCGAAAGTTAGATCCCAGATCACACAAATGCATTTTTATTGGCTATGGTGCAAACGAAGAGATGGGATATCCTCTCTGGCACCCAGAATCAAACAAAGTCATTCGTAGTTCACATGTGATTTTCAATGAATCTCAAATGCACAAGAAGCCCATCAAAAATGTTGAGTACAGACGTGTTCGTTTTGAGGATGTAGCCTCCGAACCAACCCAGTTCAGTAGTGTTGCACCTACTCCTCAAGTGCAAGATACTACTATTGCTCTGGAGAGAGCAGAGTCCAGCAGACAGGCACTGAGACGCTCTGAGAGAGCATCACGTGCGCCCGATCGGTTTGAGCCGGGTATACACCACATTTTGGTCACGGACAGTGGAGAGCCAACCTGCTACAAAGAAGCTATACAAATGGAGGATAGCGTTAAGTGGGAGCAGGCTATGCAATCAGAATACAATTTGATTGTGGCTAATGAGACATGCGATTTGGTTGAATTACCAAAAGGCAAAAATGCTTTACCTTGCAAGTGGGTATACAAGAAGAAGTATACAGCGGAAGATCCCGAGCCTAGATACAAGTCTCGTCTAGTTGCCAAGGGTTTCAAGCAGCAAAAAGGTGTGGATTTTGATGAGATTTTCTCTCCAGTAGTCAAGATGACTACACTTCGCACCGTGCTTGGCTTGGTTGCTATCCAAGACATGGAACTTGTCCAAATGGATGTGAACACAACATTTCTTCACGGGGATCTAGATGAAGATGTCTACATGAAACAACCAGAGGGATTTGTATGTGAAACCTAAAAACCAACGAGGACAGAATTGGTTTGTAGACTTAAAAAGGCACTCTATGGCCTGAAGCAAGGTTCAAGGCAATGGTATAAAAAATTTGACAAATTCATGCAGTCTCAGGGTTACATAAGAAGTCAAGAGGATCACTGCTTATACACAAAAAGATTGAATGATGGTTCTTTAATCATCTTGATATTGTATGTAGATGAGATGCTTATCGCAGGCAAATCAATTGATGAGATCAATCAGTTGAAAAAGATGCTAAGCACTCAGTTTTCCATGAAAGATTTGGGAGATGCCAATCACTTTCTTGGTATGCACATCAAGAGAGACGGGAAATGTGGAATTCTTGAATTATCTCAAGAAAAGTACATTCACAAAGTCTTGCAACATTTCAGTATGCAAGCATACTCCAAACTTAGCAAGGAAGACTCTCCCAAGACAGTGGCTGAGAAAGAGGAAATGGCGAAAGTACCATATTCTTCAGCAATTGGTAGTTTGATGTACGCTATGGTAGCCACAAGACCAGCCATTGCACATGTAGTGGGAGTGGTTAGTAGGTACATGGCAAACCCTGGCAAGAAGCATTGGGAAGCCATGAAGAAAATCCTCAGATATTTGAAAGGTACAGCTAGCAAGTGTTTACGCTTCGGAAACAGTGATGCATCCATTGTAGGTTACACGGATGCGGATTATGCGGGTTGCGTGGATCGTAGAAGATCCACATCTGGCTATGTGTTCATGTTTGCTGGAGCAACTATCTCTTGGAGATCGTGTCTCCAAGATTGCACGTCTTCGTCTACCACTAAGACAAAATATGTTGCTACGTCTGACGCCAGCAAGGAAGCCATATGGTTGGCTCGTCTAGTGGGAGATTTGGGCATTCATGAGGTTCCAGTACTACATTGTGATAGTCAGAGTGCCATTGCTTTGGCAAAGAATCCAGTGTTTCACTCAAAGTCGAAACACATAGAGGTCAGATACCATGTCATACGAGATGCATTGGCTGGCAAGCGTATCGAGCTTGTCAAGGTTCACACTAACGACAACCCTACAGATGCTCTCACAAAGAGCCTAGCCTCGGAGAGATTTACACATTGTATAGAACTTATGGGTGTAGGATGAAGCCTCGGAAATGCTTCATCAATTTTGTATAGACTAACTATACTAATGCCACTATTGGCCACCGTGACCTTCAAGTGGGAGGTTGTTGGGGTGTAGGCCAGGTGGCCGTGGGAAACCGCCCCTGTTTATACTTTCACCTAATCAATATAGGGAGAAAAAGAGATAGAGTTGACTCTTCTCTTTCTTCTCCACTAACCCAACACAGGCTGTCTGTGTATCATCCCCTTCCCCATTTTCTTCTTCCCCCTCTCTTGCACACACTCCCTATATGCGCACAACAGAGTTTGGGTATGGCCCTCACAAGTGGTATCAAACCATGGTTTGCGATCTAGAGAAATATCAAAGCTAAATGGTTTATGATTTGGGAAAAATATCAGAGCTCATAAGGGTATTAAATGAAAATAATGTTGTTTGAAAACTTAAAAACAAAGGATAACCATACTCAAGAATTCGAGCATTGATGTATAGGAAGATGCCAAGATTTTTGCTACAAGTTTGAAGTATTGGGATCATGTATATGGAAAATATGATGGAAGCTTTGATGAAGGCTTTTGCTCTTTCTTGAGCAAGGAGAATTGATCAGGGTTGAAATCTCATAAATGAGAGATTTATGAAGGTTGGAATTTATCAAGATTGGAAAATTACATGGAATGGCAAGGATGGAATTTTTGTTTACATCAATACTATGAAAAATTGAGTACTTATCCACTAAATTGAAGAAGTCTTCTAGAGCACAAGAGTTGCAGATTTTCCAAGTTTTCTATTGTTAGCACTTCATGAGAATTCAAGATTACTGTAAATCGTACCAAGATAATCTTGAGACAGAAGGATTTTTTTTTATCAAGTGAAGAATTGGATTGCCAAATTGTAAGTCATAAGAAAGAATCTTAAGAGTACAAGTGATGACCAAGTTTTATTTTTTCTTAAAATCTAGTCTGACCAAAACAAATCCCTTAAAGATAGGAAAGTGCAAGAGATAAGCTCACAAATTCTGCGGATCATTCAAAGACTTGAGAAGGATAAGAAAGCAAACTTATGAGCTAGCCAAGAACTTTAAAATTGGAATCTTTAGTCAAGATCATTGTAGACGAAAGACCAGTTGTTGCAGAATTTAAAAGTACATAGTCAAGAGAACTCATCAAAAACACATTGGCAATTGAAGAAGAGAGACTGACATTTTAAAGAAAAGGAAATACGGACAATACTCAAAATTTTTAAAAATGGGTTATTTCTTCAATTAAAGTCAAAAAGGATTACAAGGGAGGCAGGAAATAATTACAAGAGAGGCAAGAAAGTTTGCAACTCGTAAAGATCCTCTAATATATGGTCACATAACCAAGTATCACAAGCACCGCACATGTTAGGATGCTCACCCTCTGGAATGTTTCTACGAGAAACAGCTTGAGCAATTTATCAGGTATGAGCTGAGAAAATAAAAGGACCTCTAAGAGGAAGACTCCAGAGGGTATCGAGGAAAATCTTGGAATGGGAGATAAACTACACAAGCAAGAAAAACCTTGTGGAGAACCTAGGATCTCGTGTCCTTTTGACACAGTAGTATCGAGGGCCAAGTTTTAGAGCCTCTGTAACCATAGCAAGTCGGGTATTGTTGCGAAAATGGTCTCTACCCCAGAGAGTCACTCTTGTGAGGTGTCGCCATGTCTTCCATATCGTCTAGCCGACACAAGAATTTGGCTGAGTAAAGAGGAGATCTTTGTATCGCTCTAAGAACTGCCTCATCTGCACCTACAAGTGAGAGATGCATACAGGAAGAACCAAGTCTTCTTGCCAAGACACCATCAGATAAGAAAATGACTAAGTTACAAGAGAGTGAAGATCGCAAAAATAAGAGGATAACAAGTACATAAAAAAGGGATTACCAGTAGCTTATAAAAAGGAAATAGTGTATCAAAGAAGCCACAAATGTGATGACTTATTCAAGAAGATAGCTTATTAAGAAAGATTTTCCATGACTCCAATATTATATTAGCAGATTTTTGGAGATGAAGAAGTGTAAGAGAGAAGTCAAGTTGAAAGCGTTAACAAGAAGTTAAGTTGCAAGACGTATCCAAGAAGCTTCATCAATTACTTACTTTATTTGAGTTGAGGACAGCTCTTCTTTTTCTATGGGAGAGAGATGCTGCCTTCAATAGACTCAAAGACCTCTTGACTAGGAGTCTTGTCCTCATCAACCCTGACTAATTTCACTCCTTAGCTCTTCTTTACCCGAGGAAGTTCAACAAGAAATTTAGGTAGACCCCTATTTTAGACCTCTTCTGTAAGAGATTCAAACTCAAAACTCGAGGGAACACTTAACTGACTATACCTTAGTAGATAGTCTTCTTTACTACCTACAAAGCTTTAGCCCCTAGATATTCCTCAGATGAAGTGGGAATGTTTGAGTATGGACTTTGTTACAACTCTTCCAAAGACAATTGGAAACTATGATTCTATTTTTGTCATAGTAGATAAGCTCACTAAGGTGGCTCATCTAATTCCAGTCAAGCAGACAGCCACCGCCATCGACATAGACCAAGTATTTGTCAAAGAGGAATATTACATAGAATCCTTGCAAGAATCATCAGTGATCGGGATGCTAAATTTACTTCTAAGTTTTGGCAAGCCATGTTTTGATCTCTAGGTACCCAATTGAATCTCAGCTCAGCATATCATCCAAATACTGATGGTCAAACTGACCGAGTGAATCAAGTCATTGAAGATATGCTTCGAGCATACTGCAACCAGCAGCCCCAGCAATGGATCAAGTTTCTTCCCGAGTTAAGTTTGCTTATAACTCTTCTCACCATTGTAGCCTCGGAATGTCACCCTTTAAAGCCTTGAATGGTTAGGAATGTTTAGTCCCTCTTGGATTAGCCGACCCAGCTCTTCAAGTTCCTGCCACTAAGTCTACCCTAGAGGATATGGATCATCAACTTCTAGTCATTAGAGACAACCTAAAGAGAACTAGTGATAGGCAGAAGAGCTACACTGATCTTCATCACTCCGCTAGAAGCTTTAGCGAAGGCGAACAAGTTTTCCTCAGAGTCAAACCCAAACGAAGCTCCTTAAAGCTAGGGAAATTCTGTAAGCTTGCATCAAGATATTGTGGACCTTTTGGAATCCTTAGAAAGATAGGAGAACAAGCCTATGAGTTAGCCTTACCGCCTCACATGCGCATTCATAATGTTTTTCATATCAGCCTCCTTAGGAAATATGTCGCTGACCCTCTACATGTTTTGAATCATGATGACACCATTCTCGTCAATCAGGAAGAATTTCAATTGGAACCAGAGCAAGTTCTGGAAACTAAAGAGAAGCAACTACGGCACAAGACAATTCAAGAAGTACTAATCAAGTGGAAGGGCTATCTAGTTGAAGATGCTTCCTGGGAAGATTGAGACTAGCTAATTACCCAGTTTCCAAGTTTTGGAGGATGAGTCCATGTAAATCATCTTTTGGAATCAAATCAATATCTCCCTTTTGTCCAAATTGTTTATCATATTTTTGGTCGGTTCTTCGGAACATCTTATAATTATTATTCAAGATATAGATGGCACTTTTGATGTAATTTTTATGTGGATGTAATTAATTGTCATATTTATGGAATTCAAGCATCTCTAGTCAGTCAATTCTTTTGAGATTCAAATCGTCTATGGTGTTTCACAAGTCTAATTATACGTGAAATACCTGATTACCAAGTGAAAGATGAGGCACTAAGCTATAGACATAAGAGAAATAAGGATGGAAAATAAATTGGGTCACAAGGAAGGAGATATTGGAGGATTAATTGAAAGATCAGTATGAAATCCTTAACTTTCAAGAACATGGTATCAGGTGGATGATATCAATGGAGAAATAAGTCAGCGCTCAAAACCAAAAAAGTTAGATTCTAGGTAAGAATGGTAAGATCTTTACAAAGCATATTGAGGTTAGATAGAGAGCGAAGTGAAGAAATGATTTTAAGACTTCACAAGAGAAACACAATCCGGTCACACCAAAGGAAAAATATCTAGCTGAGTAAGATCACATTCAGTAATTAAAGTAACTCCGAGTCATTAAGACTTATTTATGATTAAAATTTGTATACTTCTTCGTCAAAAGCCACGTGGGAACTGATCTAGATCGAGAATTGATAGAAAAAGGGACTAACTTGATTAGAAGATAAAGTTAAGAGATAGGATTTAAGAAGAAAATTGGGGTCCGGTAATCAAGCTTAGGGTTTGCATGTCTCTTTACGGTAGGAAGACTGTATGGTTATAATCCTCTCTTTCAAGCTTTAATGGAAATCTCTAGATTCCCATTTTATCTCCAAAGCGATGTTTAATGTAAATCTTGAAGACTCATAAATTATAGGACGACCTTCTAGCTTCCTAAATGGAAAGCTAGGCACCATAAGAAAGGAGTAGTTGTCTAAGCTCGATAGAAGTAGTTTAATTTTTGGTATTGTAGAGTATTTCTAAAGTTGTCAATTTCAAGTTTGTTTGCAAATACGGGATGGGGGAGATATGGGATAACTTCGCGGAATTGATCTCCGTGTTGTTTGAACCGAAAACTCTACAAGCTTCCATGGAGATGCCCCATGGATGGCAAAGGATTGCAAAAACCTGGGAATCGTACAAAACGGGGATTGAACTTAAAAAGCTCGCATTTTCAAAGAGACATTAACCATCACATGTCTATGGCAAAAACTCGCTTGTATTTTCTAAATAAACTTGGCTGGTATATAATTAATGCAAGTAGGAATTAAGGTTGATAAATGAATGAACCTGGAAATTACCAACTAGGAGTTAAAAAAGAATCTCGAGAGGTGATAGGGACAACCCATTGCAAAACATAAATTTAACTAGACGTTTTGAAGATTGTCTGGAAATGATCGGAAACCAAGATGGATCTTCTTGGGGTCGATTTGATTGAAAGGCCAGCCCATTAAGATGATTCTCTTGGGGAACTTGACGGAGATTGGCCCTTTTTGGCTAGCGCAACGTAACCGACAAGTTTTTTATACCTAGGTCATTCATGTCCAAGGGATAAGGGATGAATGGGTTTGTTTTAGTTTTGCTTGGCCGGGTGAAGTACCCGCGGTTTCTTATTGGAAAACGGCCATACTCCGGGTATGGCCTGATGCCAATAGTTGGATGAGAAGGTCATACTCAGAGAGGATGATGTGAATTTAATTAAGGAAATTTTTTTGATTTGGTTGCTTAAAAAGGAACTAGAAAGGCTAGGAATATAGGGGCTATCATGTGCATCTGTCACCAGATGGTGTATACCTCTTGAAATAAAATGCTTAGGAAGGAATGCTTAAATTACTTGATGAGCCTTTCCCAAACACTTAATTCTGGGAAATATTGTAAAGGTGCTTCCATTTTGATGGCTTGTAACCGATCATCTTGGTTCTGAGTGAGGCAAGATGAATTGGTTGAAACTAAATGTGTTGCATGATTAGTTAGGAAACTAGGAACAAGCTAATTGTAGCAGATAAGGGTAAAGAAACGAATTAAAAATTTCTAAATAAAGATCTGGTGGGAACTACTAGATGAATTTCCTTGAACAAGGGTATGCAACAGATTGTATGCTATTGTTGTGTGACAATGTCTGACAGACTGTCTTCCTGATTTTGTAGTAGTTAAGTACTACCTCGAGCAGGAATTTTCATGAAATGGTGCGGTGGGTGGGCGGATACAAAGGGTCAGATGGCCGGATGTTTAGCACCAATATTTCCTTTATCAGCACCATTGCCCCAGCTGGAGCCGACCTAATAGCTTCCAAGCCTAATGGTGGGCAAGGGGGAGTATCATCATCATGGTCACTCAGGTTTATGTTGATTGTACTATGTATCTCCCTCCTCCTCAAAGAGCACTTCATCTCTACACCATGATCGCGAAAATGGAATGAGATGGTATCTTTATGTAGCTATTCCAATGTTGGAGTTTAGAGCTAGTTGTGAGTTCAGGGGATTTAGATGGTTCATATCAAAATAGACAACCGGAATTGAAGTACTGGAGTGGAACAAAGAACTAAACTAAGATAGAGTACTAAACTAGAAAGAGTACTAAACTAGAAATATTGGAGACTGGACCCTTGTAACGGATAATGTGTATTCAAATTAGTATGCATAATACAAAAAGTACAAGCTTAAGCATTAAAGTACAAATAGCTCCAAGCCCAAAAGGTTCCCAAGGTTAATACAAGAATCTTTAGAGATAAGCACATAGGCTAACAAGAGTACATGACAACCAACCCACAACCAACCAGCTAATTGACCCACCCCGTAGAATATGTAATGGGTCCTATTTATAGGATTGTGTAGATTTACTATAGTAAGTACTGTAGTTACTGCTTGTCAAATACTTCTAGAAGTTACTGTTGGTAATTCATAAGAAATTATTCCCACCTGCTACATCTACAACCTATTGAGGAGTTTGAGGTAGGATCTCAAGAAAATTTGGAGATTCTCTCATACGGGGAGATAGAGGATCAATACAGTCTTTAGAGAGTCAACCTCAATCTTTGAAAACCTTTCCCTCTTACATGGGAGAGTATGAAGCAAAGTACGATGTGAACGTGGTGTTGTCTCAAAGACTCTTGTCTAGAAAGGTATGGACTCAAAAGGATTGATATACATATTTTCTACACCTATGACATGTACTATTACTCTAGTAGAGTTTCTCCAAATAAGACCAAACATGTGGGCAACTATTGGAAATTCTTGGAAAAGTTAGGGGTAAAAGATCCAGCATCACAGATTCTAAAAGGGATGCAAGAACTGGAAAAATCTCAATTCAACACAAGACCTATACCATTAAACAAAGTTGGAGAGTATTTTTGAGGGTGAAGATGGAAATACTATACTTTGAACAAAATTCCAAAGTGTATCAACTATGGAAACTCTTGATAGTGGAGCTGGTGTTTCACCAAGGAAATTTGGGAAAAATAGGAAAAATCAATCTTGAGGGCTACCAGGATGAATTTGCAACTAACTCGACAGTTGAAGATGGTTCAAGATTGGGGATATGATCACATATACCTCAGGCACATGGAAACCATGAGACGCATAAACGTTAAAGACCATAGCTACAAAGATGTGAATTGAACCCCAGCGGAGGAGTTTGATTCAACTACATTAGCAAGATCAGAGCTTCCAATTGTTGGAATTAGGTTCGCAGAGAAATGCACACAGCTTGGAGAAGACGAAGGAAGCTCAAGACACACAATAGAGAGTGTGTTTCTTAGTGTGCAATGGAAAGATAGATAGCCCTAGAGTGATGGGCGTATATACAACGCTTGGGGGAAAAAAACCTTTGAAAGAGGGAAAAAATGCCACGGCGGTCCTAGTGTGTTCACACACATTACTACCACATGTATATGGTAAGAAATCCCCCCTGGAGTGATGCGGTGAATGAGAGCTAGCCCATGAGTAAAGGGAAGTGCCATGCCCTAAGGACATGATCAATCCACAAAGGGGAGTAAGCCCAAAGCTTTGCGGAAAGCTTCAAGCTTCTCATGAGACAATGCCTTTGTGAAAAGATCTGCAAGATTCTCCTGTGTTGGCACATAAGCCAAGCTGATCTCTCCTGTTGACAGCCTCTCCCTGACATAGTGGTAATGCACCTCAATTTGCTTTGTGCGAGCATGAAAAACTAGTTTCCTTGCAACTGCCAATGCACTTTGATTGTTAGTGTAGATAGTGTTGATAGTGTCCTCTCCAACACCCCAATCAGCCATAAGGCGTCTGAGCTATACACACTCAACCGTAGCTGTGAAGACTGCTTTGTACTGAGCCTCACAACTCAAAGTGGCCACAGTAGGTTGCTTCTGGCTCAACCATGATATACATGAACTACCAAGCATGAAAAAAAAACCACTTGTGGACATTCCCGTGTCAAAACAACCAACCCAATCTAAGTCTGAAAAAGCATGTAAATCTGGCGTCAATGATCTCCCCTTGGGATAAACAAGCCAAGATGTAAAGTGCCACTAAGGTAGCAGAAAATCCTCTTGACATCCTGCCAATGCTTAGACCCTAGGCTATGCATAAATCTGCTGACCTATGAGACTGCAAACTGAATATCCGGCCTCGTGTTGCATACATAAATGAGGCAACCAACAACAATTTGGTAAAGAGTGACATCAGCAGGATTTCCATCATTATGTAGACTCAACTTCAAACGTGTTTGCATGGGAGTGGCAATAGGTTTGCAATCCTCAAGTCCAAACTTACAAAGCAATGTCTCTATGTAACTTTTCTGACACAAGGCAATACCACCATCACACTGCTTAAACTATATACCCAAGTAATCATGTAAAAGCCCCAAATCTTTTATCTTAAAAATAACATTCAAATCAGCCTTAAATTCAGCAATATGTCTCCCATTTGGTCCAGTGATCAGCAAACCATCGACATAAAGAAACACAATGAGAAGTACATCACCCTCACGCTTTACATACAATGTGCTTTCTATTGGACTGTTACGAAAGCCTCATTTGACCAAATGAGTGTCACCTTTCTCATACCAAGCACGAGGAGATTGCTTCAGCCCATACAAAGACTTCCTACATCTGCACACTTTGTCCTCTTGTCCTTATGACAAAACCGCGAGGCTGCGTTACATAAACTTCCTCAAATATGTCACCATTCAAGAAAGTAGTAATAATGTCTGATTGATGTACATCCCAGCTAAAATGAGATGCCAATGCACATAGAAAACGCACAGTACTCATACAAAAAGTGGGAGCAAAAGTCTCTTCATAATCTATGCCTTTTTGCTGTGCATAACCCTTTGCAACAAGTCAAGCCTTATGGCAATCAATCTCACCATCCGGCTTCCGTTTCAACTTGTAAACCCACTTCGTACCAATGGCCTTTTTTCCAGGAGGCAAATCACATAAAGTCCGTGTGTCATTTTCTATAAGTGCATCATATTCTGATTGCATGGAAGCCATCCAATTTTTTGAATTCTATGCTTCATCAAAAGACAGAGGCTGCTCAACATCATGTAAACTAGACACAGCCAAAGCATAACAATATGATGCATAAGATGCATGGCGAGAGCCTGAATGAGTACGACTAGACAAAGGTGCATCCAATCTACTATCACGCAAAGTGTGCATTGGCCATTTTGGCATACCTCTAGCCTGCTCATTTTCAGCCCTTTCATCATCAAGTACATCATGTACATCTGTATCAGTAATAGGCTGATCTGTAACATTTTCAAAAACCCCCATATGTTGTACATTTGCCTCATTGGAACTTACATTCGTATGAGTCCACCACTGAAAAGAGGCAACAAAGTGTCATAAATGTCCTGTGAGCTTACATTACTGTCTCTAGTACATGACAACAAGGGCTGAACAGAATCTTCCACAAACACTACATCCTGTGAAACCAAAATACGTTTTGTTTGCGGATGATACAACCTGTAACCTTTACTTTCGGCACTATAACCAACAAAAATACATTTGACAACCTTATCATCCAATTTTTTGCGTTGTGTTTGTGGCACCAAAGCATATGCCAAAGAGCCAAAAACACGCATGTGCTCAATAGAAGGCTTTCTATCATGCCATGCTTCATATGGAGTAATAGACTACAAAGCTTTTGTAGAACACTTGTTTAGTACATAAGTGGCACACGTGATGGACTCAAGCCAAAAAGAATGCAGCAAAGCTTGACTTTTGACCATACATCGTGCCATTTCTGTAAGTGACATGTTTTTCCTCTCAGCAACACCATTTTGTTGAGGTGTATAAGGCACCATACATTGGTGTTTTATCCAACGACTAGCCAGAAATGCATTGAATTCATGAGACATATACTCCCCCCTCGATCGGAACGGAGGGCGCCCATAGTACATTTCGAGACATTTTCAGCCATATCCAGAAATTGTTTGAAGCACATAAAAACTTCGGACTTCGCTTTAAGCGGAATTACCCATGCATGCTTGGAGTAATCATCAATGAAAGTCACAAAGTAAAGGTAATTGCCCAAGGACGGAGTTTGCATGGGCCCACAAACATCACTATGCACAAGCTACAACCTGCATGTGGCCCGAACTGGACCATTCTTTGGAAAACTAGAACGCTGCATCTTACCCAAAATACAGCCTTCACAAACATGTTTGATAGGTGCTTCAAGAGGCAGCAAAGAAGCAACCATATCACATTTCTGCAAACGCAACAAACTTGCAAAAATTCAGATGACCAAAACGTGCATGCCAAAGTTTTGCATCTGAAATAGCTCTTGAACCTGCAACAGCATTTGCAAAATTTTGTCCACACTTTTCATACAAAATGAGCTTATATAGCCCGTGGCACAAAAGGCCAGATGCAACAATTTCATGATCAAAACTGAGATCATGAACTATACATCTGGCATCCACAAATTTGACTCCAAGTCCAAGTCTAGCAAGTGCGGATACAGACAAGAGATTCTTCTTGATCCCAGGTACATAAAGTGCATCAACAAGTGTGAAGGAACTGCCATTTGCAACAGTAAGCACAATCTTTCCAACTCCCTAAACCGGATAAGAGGCATTGTTGGCACAAGTGACTGAATTCCCATGAGGGATAAACTCGAGAGAGGTGAACAATTCACGATGTGAGGTAATGTGCTTTGTATCACCACTGTCAAAATTGTTGGAATTAGGGTTGTAGAGAAACACTCTGATATCAATTGTTGGAATTAGGGTTGCAGAGAAACGCACACGGCTTGGAGAAGACGAAGGAATCTCAAGGAACACAATAGAGAGTGTGTTTCTTAGTGTGCAATGTAAAGATAGATAGCCGTAGAGTGATGGGCGTATATACAACGCTCGGGGGAAAAAACCTCCAAAAGAGGGAAAAAATGCCCCGGCGGTCCTAGTGTGGTCACACACATCACTACCACATGTATATGGTAACACCAACTTGGCAAGGTAATCCCAAAGAGCTATGGATGTACGGTGCATCCCATTGTGGGAGTTTGAAGCAAGAAGAGTCTATTATTGAAAGAGCTATCAAAGATAAGGAATACATTCCTAAACCTTTTCCCAAAGAAGCTCTAGAGCCATTGGAATGGACTCATATTCTAGAAACAATAGGTGTGTGCTATTTTGGATGGGTCCACAACAAAATTTTGTGACAAGGACAGTTATCAGGTGGCTCCATACTATATGATTAATATAGTCAATTAGAATGATGAGATATTAGTCCTGGAAATACCCAAAGATAATCAAGTCATGAGTACCAAAGAATAGGACATGTTTTATGACTCCCAAGGCATTTTGAGAGAGTAGATGATGCGGATAATGAATGCTATGACAGCTCGAGTGAAAAAGACAAAACGATAGAAAATGTCAGATTTTATGATTTTCCAAATCAAAAACTTAGATGTCAAGAGTGCTACAAGAAAAAGACGGCTGAAAACAAACCAAGAGAGAACCCTATGCCTAGAAAAATGAATAAAACACAATTTTTGATGCTTGTAAATGCTAAAGATTGTGTCAAGGAAAAGACGGCTGAAAACAAACCAAGAGAGAACCCTATGCCTAGAAAAATGAATAAAACACAATTGTTGATGCTTGTAAAGGCTAAAGATTGTGTCAAGGAAAAGATACCTAGAAGGTTATATAAAGCTCACAATCCAAAAACAAAAGAGATCATAAGAGACCTACACAAAAATACCAAAAAGTTAGAATTTGAAACAAAACCCAGACAAACAAAAGAACCAGGATTAAACGACATTGGAGAAACTAAATGGACCAAGGTGGATAGAAGGAAGAAGTACCAAGAGCTTAAGAAAACTCTCAGGAAGTATGGAAAACATAAGTAGAAAATGGGAAATGACGAGCTGAGAAAAATGAGGACAAAATGAGTGTGCCATCCCACTACAAAAAAAAGTTCACTATCCAAGATCAGAAGGTAGTGAGATGCAACCTCTATGAGAGCAAAAGGACAAAGAGTCCTACAATGGGCCTGATGATGCAAAAAAGATAGACTTGGCAAGACCCAGAGAAGAGCCATGACCAACTTGCATAGCAACATATCTAATTCCAAAAGAGGAGGAGAAACTCATAAGTCTTGTCAAGGAGTACAAGGACGTGTTCGCTTGGTCATATAAAGACCTGAGGCAAGTAGGCAAGTAGACCCTTTTGAACCCGATGCAAAGCCTAGCTAATAGAGACCTTACATGTACAATGATACATTTTCTTAGCGCATCAAGGAGGAGATTGATAAATTAAAGGAGGATGAGTTTATCCACGAGATAGAGCACACTGGTAGGTATCTCCCATTGTGGTAGTGCCTAAGAAGAATGGTAAACTACAAGTGTGTGTGAATTTAAAGAAGGTCAATGTAGCCATGATAAGGGATAATTATCCCTTACCTATTATTCACCATGTCCAGGAACGAGTAATAGGTAAGAGGGCATACTCCTTCTTAAATGGATTTTTAGGACACAACCAACTCACAATTTCTCTTGAAGATCAATACAAGATAGTGTTCGTCACAAAATGGGGTATGTACGCATATACGGTAATTCCATTTGGCTTGACCAATGTCCCAACAACATTTCAGAGATTGATGGCACATGCCTTGAGGATATTCTTGGAAATCTACATGGATGACTTATGTGTGCACTCTCTCTTGAGAGATGAACATACGAAGCACCTCAAAAAAGTATTTGAGAAGTGCATGACTTATAAGGTCTATCTTAACCCATAAAAGTGCATATTTATGGTTGGACAAGGTAGAATCCCAGGACATATTGTCTTGGATAATGGCATATCTATCGATTTAGACAAGATAAAAATAGTTGCAGAGATGCCTAGACCAAACAACACAAAGCTAGTGCAATGCTTTATGGGATACTGTGGTTACTAGACGAGGTTTATACAAATGTATGCAGTCATTTCCCAAACCCTATATAGATTTATAGTAGCCTCTTTGTGGAAAAATGAGTGTGAGGAATCATTTGTAAAATTGAAGAAATTGCTCTAGTATTGAAAGCACCAGATTTTGAGAAGATCTTTTATGTTGATATTGATGCTTCAACCAAGAGAAGAAAATATGGATTTTCTAGTCTGCTATGCAAGCAAGAAATTTACTAGTGATGAAAAGAACTACACAACCATGGAGAGAGAGGCGCTTAGGATTCTATATGCTGCTAAGAAATTTTGGCCATTACAAAAATTTTGGACTCTCAAATGGGTCCTATAAGGACTTTGACTTTCTCCCTCTTGTCCAAAATGGGCATATGGCAAAAATTTTACAAATTAAATCAAAATTTGAACCTTTGGATTTAGAATGTACTCATCGAGATCTATCCATTAATATAAGCATGCCACCAAATTCCTTATATTCTAAAATATTCCATTTTTTTATGTAGCAACTATGTCTTATAATTGGAATCCCTTTCCACATTTCAGCTTCAGTGTGGAGGCCATAACTTCTACAAATAAACTCCAAATTTGTTGGAGTTTGAGGATTTAGAACCTACTTTCTAAGATCTTTCCAACGGTATGTTGGTTGATAGGGTTTGGACAAAGCGTTTATGTACTTCACAGGGTTTCCCACTTTGGGCAAGAGAGGCAAAGTCAAACCTCCTTATAGGGCCCCTTTTAGAGTTCAAAATTTCCCTAATTATTATCTCCTTGCTAATAAATTTGTGTTTTTCACGGATCATCAAGCCCTTTTATACCTCGCAGACAAATCATGCAATAACGAAAGAATTATAGGATGGTTTATCATATTGCTAAAGCTTAATTTTATAGTTGTGGTGGTTAAAAAAGGAAGGTGGGATCTGCAAGCAAATCACCTTTCCAGATTTCCAAACAGAGAATCTCCAAAAGAGGTAGACGATGACATCCGTGACGCATATCCTTGTAGCGTTGAAATGATACTAAAATGGTCTTAGGAGATAGTCAATTTAGTACCGTATGGGGGTGAGTTTGAAAGAACGTGGCAGGAAATTAAAAGACGAATGGTTTAAAAATCAAAGTATTTCCAATTACTTGTTGGACGTTTGTATCATTCAGGTTTAGATAGCATTTTAAAATTATTCATACGTCTAAAAGATTATGATTGTTTTATTTTGGAAGAACATGTTTAGGACTCAACATTTTATTTCTCGCAAAAGAAAATATACCAGTGCTTGTGATAGAATATGAGTTTATTGGCCGAATATGCACACTGATGTACAAGAGTACAATACTAATTGTGCTATCCACAGGTCTAAACCATCGATAGAGCATGCAACATTGTTTCAAGTATCAATTGCACCAAAATGGATTTCCAATATATATATGACTACCTCACAACAACAAGGAAGTTTCTTGAAAACACCTCTAAAGCACAGTAAAGGGCCATAGAAATAGAGGTTTGAGATTTTACACTAATTTAAAATCAACTATATGAGAGAGGAAGGGACAATCAACTCAGGATATGTGTGGTTTGAGGCATGTATTTACCAATCCTAGAGCAGGCACATGAAGGACTCAATGGATACCATTGTTTAGGAGATAAGACGACAAAAATTGCCTCAACCGCAGGATTATGGTGGCCTACATTACACATGGATGCTGAAAAATACATTAAGAATTTTGATTCTTGGCAGCATACCAAAGTACCAATAAGGAGAGGTGAGATTTCCTTAACACTAGGTTGGTAATTGGACACTTTTATGTCCTGTTAAGTGACCATTTTCCTTGAATTATGTCAAGAGTTTCAAAATGGATTTTGAGGTGCTATCTATCTAGAAAGTTGTCTCATGAGCTGAAAAAAACTCGACATTTTTTTGGAATATCAATTCCATCTTTAACATTGTCCTTGCACAACATTTCACAACCTAAACTGTGTGAAAAAACGGGTCCTGTTTTTGGCTTTTTTCAACTTTTTGCAACTATACCACTCTAGAATTCATGTTTGTGAGGTCTATAATGCTACAGAACTATCTTTAGTAGTTCTCAACATGTCGTGATGCTTCTAGGGAGAAATAAATATTAAAGTTGTAAGTTATGACCATATTACAAAAATTGTCAAATCCAGTTTTTTAGCCAATTTTAGCTCTTCTATGATTTTTTGGTGGATTTCATGATATTAAAATGCATTTTTGATTTTCTTTGTCGCATATTGTAACATAAAGTTAATATTCTTTGAGTTTTGGGGCACCTAATACCCTATTTTTCATAGTACACAATGATGGTTGATTTTTTCAATTATAGAAGAAAACGAAACATTCTAGTATATCAAGTATAGCTTTTTCAATATTGTTAGTTTCTTGTGACAACTACATGAATTTTGTAGGTAGTAACCATATCTAGTCATAAGGATCAAATTTGGCTAGATATTGAATAGTTTCTATGGGATTCTACAACTCATAATGTTGAACCCAGTTTTTTCATGTTTGGTGTATTTAACACTTCATCTTTGTCCCCAAGATTCCCCTTGGTAAGAGATCATATATTATTCTTTTGGCATGCTCCATGGCTCCTTATGAGCCTAAAGGACAATAGGAAACTAAGAAAACATGCATATATTATTTGTATTGAGCGTGGCTATAGAAACTTTGATGATAGGTTTGCAGAATGGTAAAAATTCAACGTTTTTGTACCTATTTATTTTGGCAAAACAAAAAATAGTGAGTGAGAAGCAATCATATGTTCTGATCACCAACCCATTGAAGTTAACTAGGGAATTTATCTCAAGTCCTACAAAAATCCCTAATCTTATTTTTATGCAACAAAACGTAAGAAATGATTGTTTTGATGAGAATTCACTGATCCATCAACTTTGGAGGCTTGGTGTGACCAAAAGATGAGAAATTTTACAAGTTTCTTATTTTTTCCATGTGTAGTAGGCCTTGAACTATAACCTCATGAAAGGATTTTACAAAATGAGTGGATCTACTATGGTTTTGGAGGTTTTTTTCAAAACCCTGAAAGGACACTTTTATGTCCTGTTAGGTTACCAACCTAGTGTTAAGACCAATGATGGGAGCCATAGAATTTTCTAAGTGGGGCATAGACTTTATTGGAACAATTTCACCCCCCGCTTACAGATCTCATGCCCAATATATCATTGTGGCTACACACTATCTCACAAAATGGGCTAAATCTAAGGCCACCCAGAAAACAAATGCAGGGAACACTACAAAGTTTCTATATGAAAATATCTTTGTTAGATATGGTCTACCCATAGAAATTGCCAGTGATCGTGGCACACATTTCATTGATGAAGTTATTGAAAATGTATTAGACAAATTGATGGTAGTTTACAAGAAGTTTGATCCACACCATCCACAAACTAATGAATAGGATGAGGCTATAAAAAGGACTCTATACACTCTCTTGACCAAAATAGTATCAGATTGAAGAGCATATTGAGACCAACTATTTCACTCTAGACTATGGGCTTATAGGGTGGCCTACAAAACATCTATTGGAATAACAATGTACAACATGGTTTTTGGTCTGAAGGCTATTAGCCTATGAAATTCTTGATCCCAACACTGAGAGTATTTAAACAACTTGATTGGATGGGCCATGAACTGTATTTAAGGCTAGATGACCTCAAAAAACTAGATGAGATTCACCTAAAGGCCGTTGCCAAGCTATCTATGCACAGAAGAGAAGGCAATATGAAGTTTTTGATAAAAATGTACGCTCAAAAGAGTTTAAAACAGGAGACTATGTCCTGGCTTATACATTGAAACAACATGCAAAAAAACTTAAAACCCAAGGGATGGAGCTCTTTGTGATCAAAGATATATCACCAAGTGGGTTTGTCAAGGTTGCTACATTGGATGGTGAAGAAATGCTTAGCTAGATTAGTGGTTATCGGCTTAAAAAGTATCATTTACCACTAATCCAGAACATGCTTCAACACATACATGAGGAAAAAAAAACATTTCAAGGAAAGAAGTACATCATTGTAGAAGCTTGAGACGAAGTGACGGGAGCAAAGCGAACCCCGAACCCCCGACGGCCTCTAAAACACCGGGGACCGAATGGCGTGCCTCGAGCCTGTCATGGTAAAGCAAACAGGGGGCACCACCTAGCTTCAGCGGCTAGGACGCAAACAACACACCACCATAACAAAGTTTTCGTCCAAGAGAGATGGATGCTTGGGAGCAATGATGAAGAGGAAAGGGAATGAGATCAAGTGTGTGTGTGTGTGTGTGTGTGTGTGTGAGAGAGAGAGAGAGAGAGAGAGAGAGAGAGAGAGAGAGTGAGGGAGGGGGTATAGCGGCTTAGTACTTAGGCACCACAAAAGGATGACGAATCCGCACACCCTTCACACATACACAAACTCACTCCAAAACACAAGACTAGGTGGCGATTCCGCACACCTCACATGGGCAAAACATTGCAAGAAAACATACTCACAAAACCTCAAGCTTTCTTTAGAGAATTAGGCGATGAAATGGGGAGCATAGGGTAGGGATATGAGAAGGGAGAGAGTGGTAGAGCACATGGCGGATAGGTGGGAGTTGATGGCGAAGACTCGCACGAGGATTATGGCCATTATCCTTCATTTAGTTTCCCTTCATCTTCCATGGCCCAAGGGTGTAGAGGTCATGCTCAAGACGGAGCATGGTGATTGCGGTGATGGTGATGGGGTGGGTGTGTGTGTGCGCAGTAGGCACACACAGTGCATAGTGTGTTCTTTGGTGATGTTGTGTGTGTGTTTAGTGTGATGGTGAACCCTCTTTATATAGGGTAGGAGGAGGGAGAAATTCTAGAATTTAGAAATGAAGAAATCATTATCTACACAGGCCATGTGACTATGGGTCCCACTTGTCTGGCTGTGTGTATATGTGCCAGAATAGGAGTCTCATGAGAGAGAGACTAAAAGAGAGAGAGATGGGTGAATGGAAAAAACAGAGGTGACATGGAGAATAAAGTAATTACAAGAGGGGAGAGAGGGGAGTGTGTTCAGAGGTGAATCTGTGTGCAGATGTGTGTGAACACAAGAAAAATTAGGTAACCACTGGGTGGGGATGGGTCTGTGGGCACCTTTTTGAGTGAAACTGAGTGTGTGTGAGTGTGGGGGAGGTTATTTAGCTAAAATACAAGAGATATGGTGCCCTTTAGAGAGAGGGGGGGGTATTTGGGTCATGGGATATGATAGGAGAGAGAAAGGGGGGGTGGGGTATACTATTTTGGAAGATACCATAAGTTGCATGTGAGTTAGGGTGCATTATTGGTGAGTTAGAATGCATTATTGGTGAGAGGTGGGGTAGCTTGAGGGGAGAGAGAAAGGAGAAAGGACAAGGGGAAGAGAGAGGGGGTTGACCTTTTGAGTGGAGGAGAGGAAAAGGGACACCTGGTGGGGCAACAATGAAGAAAAAGGAGGCAAGGTGGGGATGGGCTGCCCCGCAGGCATGAGGTGGCCTATTTTACCTTTCTCATATATTTACATAATCATACTTTATTTTTTCTTACGTTTTTCCAATGCCTTTTATCACTCCCTCCCTAAGAGGAGGTTTCCATGGGGTGGGGACGAGAGAAGAGGGGTATGGGAGCTTGGCTTGTGAAAAGCCCCCATCATTAGCCCTCCCCTTTTGGCTAGAGGCATTCATGCCTCTAGCTCATCTGTTTCTTCTTCCGCTTAGCTGTAGGATCCGATATCGAGCTGCCTTCTGAACTAGCCATTCCATTTGGCCATTGGTGAGATTTCTGGGATATTCATGAATCTGTAATAGGTCCGAGTGATAACTTGTTCCTTGGAATAGTGTCGGTTGATTAAGGGGGAAGCCCATGGCTTCCAGAACTTTGTGCCAATGTCCTCCTGGATCGCAAGTGAAAAATAGGATCATTGTTTGCAGTGTCCGAACAATAAAATTTGCATGCCAAATTGGATCAAATTTGTAACCACCAGTAGCGAGAGGGGAAATGAGCATCTTGGCTCCTGCAAAGACAGAACTGAAAATTATGATTCCCAAGAGCGTACCAAGAATCCACCATATATGGCCGCCTTGTTGGTGTGGTGAGCTCAAGTTGTCTTCAGAGTCCTGCTTACTGCCATGACTACAAAAGACTGCAAGCATATCATGCTTCTTTTGGGTGTGCTCAAACATGTCAGCTTCCTTTACTGATGCTAATAGCAAGCCACCTACCTTGCGGCTTAAATACAAGCGTAATCCACTTACCTTTCTCCAAAGAGAGGATGCACTATTTGTAGAAAATTGTACCAAAATTGCGAATGAGGTCTTCATTCTTGCATTCTATCAGACTTTTGTCTATCCATGGATCCTTTGCTCTTATCTCCATGCTGATCTTCTCTCTATATGTTATAGTGGCTAGCCATAGGGATAGGTCTGATGCATCCCATGCAAACACAATGCTGTGTTGTGGAGGAGTTTGGAACATCCTTAAAAGGTTGGCAGCATATTGATCATCAAACTTACTCTGAACACCCTCACATAAACAAGAGGCATTACCCATCTCCAAGTTTATAACATCTTTCAGTAGACTAGAGGCATTACCCATCTCCAAGTCTATAACACTACACAATAAAATCTTGCTCCGCTGCCAAGCCTCTGGAGAAATATCTAACTCCAAACCTTCAGTCATACTTACCTCTTCGTTATGGTCCTCTAGTGAAACTGCCTTGATGCAAGATTCCTTTAGCTTGCTACATTGTCCTGGGTCCATGCTGGGGCACAGGCTTCCGTTTTCAAAGCCCTCCCCTTTGCTTGATATGTTGTCCACTTTCTGCAAAGCCTTGCTAGCAGGTTGGTCTTCCTCTTCTCTTGTATCTTTCATGACCTTTGCATTCCTCTTACTCTGACAAGGCCTAATCAACACGTTACACCTTCTTACCCTTACTGCCCAATGTTGTCGATTCATCGCTTTGGTGCCTATTTCATTCGAGGTTAAAGATGTACTCACATTTGTAACACAATTTTCTTGACTTACCTCCCCCACCTGGGTAGCATCTTTTGATTCTTTAACCTCTTGTTCCACTGCTTCAGTTCTTTGAATAGTCTTCTTACTTGATCCTTCTTTTGTTACACTCATCTTGACCTCTTCTGCAAGACCAATGATACTTGGTGTGCGGGTACCAATTGGTGGTGGGCGTAGGATGATTGTAAGTGGTGATTGTGGCGGACGTAGAATTTGTGTTGGTGGGGCTGGTGCTTGGGGTGTGGGTGTTCTTTCTCTAGGGGGTGACAATTGGTTCCTCCTACCTCCTCTATTATAGTTTTGTCGTAGTTTGGGACAGTAGTACATATCGTGACCGTCTTCTCCGTAGTTGTAGCAATGATACTCCCTGTTTTGTCGTCGTGCTCTTCGGGGGTCTTGATCTCTTTCTTGACTCCTCCCTTGCTGTATTAAGTGGATAGACAAACTCTGCAATTGGTCAGTAATATGGGCCAACATATCTTGTTGGTCATCTCTTACCCCAAGAGCCGGTGGTGGTGGTGGAATGGTGGTTGTCGTAGTTGCTGGTCGACGCGATGTTCCTGATTCTATTGACTCGGTTTCTTTGGCTTTCATTCGCAGCTTCTTGTCCTTGAGGCGAGCAATCTCAACGGCTAACTCGTACGTAGCCGGGAATCTACCTTTCACCTTCTCCTTGAGAAGCAGCCATAAGCCATGCGTGAACCGATCTTTTTTTAGGAAACTGGGTGCAGTTTCCCCCCTAGCCAGTGACTCAACCCACCGTTCCCACAAATCCACAAATTTGGACTCATAGGTGGCATATTCTAAAAGACACTCCTGCTTCAAGTCTCTCAACTTGTCCCACAACTTTTCTGAAGTGGTACCTCCCCCAAAGCGCCTCTTAAAAGCGGTTTTTAACACTAGGTTGGTAATGGGACACTTTTATGTCCTGTTAAGTGACCATTTTCCTTGAATTATGTCAAGAGTTTCAAAATGGATTTTGAGGTGCTATCTATCTAGAAAGTTGTCTCATGAGCTGAAAAAAACTCGACATTTTTTTGGAATATCAATTCCATCTTTAACCTTGTCCTTGCACAACATTTCACAACCTAAACTGTGTGAAAAAACGGGTCCTGTTTTTGGCTTTTTTCAACTTTTTGCAACTATACCACTCTAGAATTCATGTTTGTGAGGTCTATAATGCTAGAGAACTATCTTTAGTAGTCCTCAACATGTCTTGATGCTTCTAGGGAGAAATAAATGTTAAAGTTGTAAGTTATGACCAAATTACAAAAATTGTTAAATCCTGTTTTTTAGCCAATTTTAGCTCTTCTATGATTTTTTTGGTGGCTTTCATGATATCCAAATGCACTTTTTATTTTCTATGTCGCATATTGTAACATAAAGCTAATATTCCTTGAGTTTTGGGGCACCTAATACCCTATTTTGCATAGTAGACGACGATGGTTGATTTTTCAATTATAGAAGAAAACGAAACATTATAGTATATCAAGTATAGCTGTTTCAATATTTCTAGTTTCTTGTGACAACTACATGCATTTTGTAGGTAGTAACCATATCTAGTCATAAGGATCAAATTTGGCTAGATATTGAATAGTTTCTATGGGATTCTACAACTCATAATGTTGAACCCAGTTTTTTCATGTTTGCTGTATTTAGCACTTCATTTTTGTCCCCAAGATTCCCCTTGGTCAGAGATATATTATTCTTTTGACATGCTCCATGGCTCCTTATGAGCCTAAAGGACAATAGGAAACTAAGAAAACATGCATATATTATTTGTATTGAGCGTGGCTATAGAAACTTTGATGATAGGTTTGCAGAATGGTAAAAATTCAACTTTTTTGTACCTATTTCTTTTGGCAAAACAAAAAATAGTGAGTGAGAAGCAATCATATGTTCTCATCACCAACCCATTGAAGCTAACTAGGGATTTTACCTCAAGTCCTACAAAAATCCCTAATCTTATTTTTATGCAACAAAACGTAAGAAATGACTGTTTTGATGAAAATGTACTGGTCCATCAACTTCGGAGGCTTGGTGTGACCAAAATATGAGAAATTTTACAAGTTTCTTATTTTTTCCATGTGTAGTAGTCCTTGAACTATAACCTCATGAAAGGATTTTACAAAATGAGTGGATCTACTATGGTTTTGGAGGTTTTTTTCAAAACCCTGAAAGGACACTTTTATGTCCTGTTAGGTTACCAACCTAGTGTTAAGGGTTCCCAGTCATCCTTGGGTGCTTGTGGAAGTGCATTGTACCATGATCTAGCTTCTAGCTTCATGAGATGCTTAAAGATTCTAACTCGGGATTCATCCGTATCTTTGTTGCTCAATACACATGCTACTTCAAAGTCATCTAGGAAGTCTGTTACCAAATCCGCCCCCTTCTTCCCTTTAAATGTTGGAAATGCTACACTTGCCATGATTACTGAGAGAGAGCTAGAAAGACACACTGCTTAACTTGCAAAAGTTTTTTTCTTCTTTACAAGGAGGCTGTATACCCTCTTATACTAGGACATAGATTAAAACTTCAAACGGTACATTGCCTTGTACCAAAGGTAAGACAAATGGTTGATGTGATGCCAGAACCTCCAAAAACCGCTCCCCACCCGGCATGGTGTCAATGACGTGTTGGTAGTGAGCCTTCAAATACAGTATTACCTTGATTGAGCGTACACGTGTTGGTATGTGTGATCTGTCTTGAGGTAGGTTGTACTGATTCATGTGAAGCTTAGAGGTGCTTAGTCACTATCCAAGCTTGTGGGAGAGGGTGGTGTTCTTTCCTGAAAAAAACTCAGTAGATCCCTAGTTTCTCTAGTGAGAGTGTGAGCCAATGCTTCCGTTATCTGTGCTGCAGCATCAGGTGCGACTTGAAAACTGACTGTGATAATTACCTCGGTGACTTGAGTTACCCGATTCTCAAAGTAGAATATTGTTGATTCTCTACTGTGTAGAGCTCCTTCCATTTTGTTGTTGTGGGTTGGTTGTAGGTTGCGGACATGGTTTCGACCTTCTCCTTCTTCTTCTTGGCACTTGGCCTATGTATATCCACTGGGTTTGGTGTGTTGGTTGACTCTCCCACTGCAAATCGATTACCGTTACGCCTGACACTCGAGCTTCGATGGAGATGCGGAGTTCGTCTAGTTGTGCTTGGAGCTCTTCTTCTTCTGTCGTCCAATTAGCAAATCCTGCTAGCCATTCATCCATTCACAATAGTTAAAGGGGTTTCAGTCTTGTAAACTGAAGGGTTTTATGAAAAGATCCTCAGTGGGGGCACCAAATGACGGGAGCAAAGCGAACCCCGAACCCCCAATGGCCTCTAAAACACGGAGGACCGAATGGCGCGCCTCGAGCCTTTCATGGTAAAGCAAACAGGGGGCACCACCTAGCTTCAGCGGCTAGGACGCAAACAACACACCACCATAACAAAGTTTTCGTCCAAGAGAGATGGATGCTTGGGAGTAATGATGAAGAGGAAAGGGAATGAGATCAAGTGTGTGTGTGTGTGAGAGATAGAGAGAGAGAGAGAGAGTGAGGGAGGGGGTATAGCGGCTTAGTACTTAGGCACTACAAAAGGATGGCGAATCCGCACACCCTTCACACATACACAAGCTCACTCCAAAACACAAGACTCGGTGGCAATTCCGCACACCTCACATGGGCAAAACATTGCAAGAAAACATACTCACAAAACCTCAAGCTTTATTTAGAGAATTAGGCGATGAAATGGGGAGCATAGGGTAGGGGAATGAGAAGGGAGAGAGTGGTAAAGCACATGGCGGATAGGTGGGAGTTGATGGCGAAGACTCGCACGAGGATTATGGCCATCATCCTTCATTTAGTTTCCCTTCATCTTCCATAGCCCAAGGGTGTAGAGGTCATGCTCAAGACGAGCATGGTGATTGCGGTGATGGTGATGGTGTGTGTGTGTGTGTGCGCACTAGGCACACACAATGCATAGTGTGTTCTTTGGTGATGTTGTGTGTGTGTTTAGTGTGATGGTGAACCCTCTTTATATAGGGTAGGAGGGGGGAGAAATTCTAGAATTTAGAAATGAAGAAATCATAATCTACACAGGCCATGTGACTGTGGGCCCCACTTGTCTGGCTGTGTCTATATGTGCCAGAATAGGAGTCTCATGAGAGAGGGACTAAGAGAGAGAGATGGGTGAATGGAAAAAAGAGAGGTGACATGGAGAATAATGTAATTACCAGAGGGGAGAGAGGGGAGTGTGTTCAGAGGTGAATCTGTGTGCAAATGTGTGTGAACACAAGAAAAATCAGGTAACCACTGGGTGGGGATGGGTCTGTGGGCACCTTTTTCAGTGAAATTGAGTGTGTGTGAGTGTGGGGGAGGTTATTTAGCTAAAATACAAGAGACATGGCGCCCTTTAGAGAGAGGGGGGGGTATTTGGGTCATGGGATATGATAGGAGAGAGAAAGGGGGGGTGGGGTATACTATTTTGGAAGATACCATAAGTTGCATGTGAGTCAGGGTGCATTATTGGTGAGTTAGAATGCATTATTGGTGAGAGGTGGGGTAGCTTGAGGGGAGAGAGAAAGGAGAAAGGACAAGGGGAAGAGAGAGGGGGTTGACCTTTTGAGTGGAGGAGAGGAAAAGGGACACCTGGTGGGGCAACAATGAAGAAAAAGGAGGCAAGGTGGGGATGGGCTGCCCCGCAGGCATGAGGTGGCCTATTTTACCTTTCTCATATATTTACATAATCATACTTTATTTTTTCTTACTTTTTTCCAATGCCTTTTATCACTCCCTCCCTAAGAGGAGGTTTCCATGGGGTGGGGACGAGAGAAGAGGGGTATGGGAGCTTGGCTTGTGAAAAGCCCCCATCAGAAGCAAAGGAGCTTATGGAAAAATGGAAGCTTCTACGACAACAGTAGTAGCAAGGATGACCACTATGGATCAATGTCATCAAAGTGACAAATTTTGAAGAGGAGCATATAGTGGATCCAACAATAAAAGTCAAGCTTGGAGATACACAAGTGGAGGCCAATGCACTCCTAGATTCTAGAGCTCAAGGAAATATTATTTCCTACAACCTGTATAAGTAGCTTACACTTGAGGAAGAGCTTCAACCAACAAAACAGGATGTTCAAATTTATTTAGAGCATTCAATCAAGGTAATGGGGTGGACGGTGATACATGTGCAAATTAATCAATATCTCTATCCTCAGAAGTTTAATGTGGTAGAAGATAAGCCAGTGCAACATCCATTATTGCTTGATCATCCATGGCAAAGAAATTACAATGTACAGATTGATTGGAGCTCTGATAAAGTCAACATTCAACATGCGCAAGTGGCGGAACAAAACAACAAACGATTGGTAACATATTTCAAATCTAAGGGAAAAAAATTTCCTTACAATAGATCATAAATGGAATTCCAAGAGCCAAACAAAGGAGGTTACTATTGTAGAGGTGAGCATCGAGAATTTTCAAGGGGTAAATCTAGAAAACCCACCAAGGAGAAACCACCACGACAGTCACAATCAACACCTAAGAAAGTCTCGGTCAAGAAGGAAGAGGTTGCACAAGTTAAGCAGACCAAGCTTAAAGCCACCTCAACAAAGAAAAATGATAAAGACTGAAAATAGACCCAACGGTATGATCAACTATTGGTGCCTAGGAATTTGATTTCCATACAAGGTATTCAAGTGAAAATCTGGATTCCAAAGAGACACAACAAGAAACTCCCTTCAATAAAAGACCTTGAGATCCAACCAAACCCACAGCCATATAACCCACAACAAAAGGTGAAGTAGATTTGGTGCCCAAGCAGTTATGGAAATCTCAAAAAGACCATCCATAAACTTTATCAATTAGAGAAAACCAACATTTTCAACAACATTTACCTTGATTAACCACCTCAGAGCTTCAAACTCCCACTTGAATGCTTAAAAATCACCTTCAAAGCTTCACTTTAACCCATCTACCTTTCACTTCACTTCCTCTAGCGGAGCATTGACCATAATTTTGCTTCAAAAAGCTGCTTTCAAGGCTTCAAAATTGGTGCTTTTTTCTTCCTGTAGACCATCAAAACACCTCTTTTCTTTTCAACAAACCTAGAAAAAAACTTGCACTGCACCTTCTTCCCTCAATGAACTGCTCTCTAGTAGAAACAACCCGTAAATTTGACCAAGTTTTTGCATCTTCTGCCCTAATGAAAATGGAAAAATCAGACCATTCCATCTCTTACAAAACCTTCTCTTCAAGTCTTGCACTTAAATTGGCATTGCCAAACTCATCGTTTTAACTTCAAACAAGGGCATTAGTGCGTTGGAGAGGGGGAAAGGGGAACACACCCAGCACACCACACAATGCCTCACTATAGCCCAGTGTATACACAGCGTCCCAATCCACTAGAGTTCACCTTCAAAACTCAAAAATATCCGGAATCAAACCATTGCTTTCATACAATCGTACACACATACGCCTTTCAATGCATCAGACCGACTCAATCACTCCGCTCCGCTCAATTCACAGCCTTCCAGACTCACACAACCTCTCTCTATCTCTCTTTGCACGACCAACCTCGGGGGGGCACACGCGCCTACACACGCCCAGAAACACACACACACAAGCGAAGAAGAGAAGGGGGAAGGGGGAATGACGCCTTGAAACAGTAGGGAATAGTCTTCTAGCATAAGCAATATCATGTACAACCAACACACTGCCGGCATGAACCTCGGCCACCAAAACAAGAGCTCCCAAAAGCCTTGGCAAAAAACCCTCCTTGGTCAAAAGACCCCCTTGGTCCCAAAAAAAAAAACCCTAACAAATGAACAAAAACCTCCTTTTATAGGGGTGTGCCTAGAAATCTCAAAAAAAGAAAAACGTGGTGTCATTCCATGTCGTGCACTCCATTTGAAGTTCCTCTTAGCATTAGCTTGCAGTGCCAACACTTGGCCTAGCTCACTTTGGAAAGCTTTGCATGGTGTGCACACTTGCCCTTTGCACCTTTGATTTGTGCCGGTCAGACTTCTTTTTCCTTGGTCCTTGAGTATCCTAGCATTGCTCTTCAACTGTCTTTACCGCCGCCTCCTTGCAGTGGGACCCCTTCCCCTCAAGGCAATAGCGAGGTCGCTATTTGGGGGGGGTACACCCCTTACCTCAAAAGTTTTGGCCCCAACGGGCGTAGGCACCGCCTCTTGGCTACCTGCCACGTCATCAACAAACTTCACCGCCATGTGGCCGCCCACGGGCACCACCGCCTCGCCGCCCAAAATCGCCGGCGCCTCCGCCTACAGCGCCACCACAACAGCACCCAACGCGAACGCCATTGCTGCGCCCAAGGGGAGGTCCCCTCCACCTCTCTTGGATGATAATGGGAGGGCCACGCCCTACTATATGTACTGTGGCTCCGGCATATCTCCTTATGCATGTGGGTTTTTACCCCCGCCACATGGCATCGCCAGATGCCTCAAGCCTCAAGTCTTTGAAAAAACCCTTTGTTGTTTTTTAACAAAAACTTTGTTTTTTGCCTGCCTTTGCCAGGTTCCCATTCTCTGCTCCCACCTCCTGTTGCCAAGCCGCAAACACCGACCGAAAATCCATCTTCCCGGCTACAATCACACCCTCTGTATCTGCACTTCAATCCCTCGGCATCCTCGAACCAAAGCTTCCAAAAACGGAAAAAACATCTGCAACCTGATCCGGTCAAATGCTCCCAGTTTTCTGACGGCTATATCTCCTTGCTCCTGACTCCGTTTGGCATGCAGTCACTTCCTGCTGTCTCCGTATGATGGACAACCTGCTCTTGAACTTCGTCGGTACTCAAAAGATGCCAGATGGCACATTCTCCAATGCGGTCAAGTGGGCTCAGAGCCGACCCCCGAAAAAACTTCAAATGATCATATCTTGCGAACCGTGGCTCCGACCCACAATCCGAAAAGATGGGTAGGCTCTATGCATTGACCTCTACACATCTATACCTCAAGCTCCACTTGGACCACCTGTCTCCAGCTGCCCTGTCCGGCAAGAATCTACAACCCACCAAAGCTTCAAACTTCAATAACTTGGGCTCCGTAGCTCGGTTTGATGAGCCGTCTGGACCTGTTCCTTCAGCACTTCAAGCTCTTCATTCCTGGATCCACAAGCTGCACTTTGCATCTCCTTCACCTGCTACCCCTGTTAGCTCCTTATGTAGCCTTCCTTGGCCTATAAGCCGCATTATGCATACACTTCCGCTGCTACCTGCCATCCCATGGACTTCCTAGCTGCATCATCCCTTTGCCATAATTTTGCTTGCCTGTACACATCTTTCCATGCCATCTTCTAGAGTCGACACACTTTGGTTGCACCAGCGCTGCTCAGTGGGGCCACCAGAAGATGGAGAGCGGTAATGGGGGAGAACACCTAGAACACAACAGAAGGCCTATATATATTGCATGGTATTAACAACACCCCTATCCTCTCGGGAAACACCTTAAAAAACACCATTGCCTGGATACACATGGACCCCCTCACCTTTAGCTAAACACCAAATGGTTGCACACCACACACTCAAACTCGCTAAGATCAACCACCCACATGCAATTCACATCTTGTTTCAAACCACACACCACTTCCACACACAAAAAAACTCTTTCCTTTCCATTCTGCACACAAAGAAGCCTGGGAGCACACCTGCTCACACACAATGGCACCACACAAAGGCATAAAATGTAGAGAAGGGGGCAAGGGGAAGGACACTCAAGAAACATCTATGGAAGCTTTAACATGTTAAAAAACACCATATATAACTCATCTACATAAAAAATATTGCACCCACATGGTCGTTGGGCAAAAAACACACACCATTTGGGCTCTACAGGCACACATTTCTACACAAGAAGCCCCTAAAAAAAAACCTAGACACGCACCATGGGTATTTGTAGGTTCAACGGCTCAAGGGCCTATCAAACAACATTAAAATTTACAAAAAAGTATATTGGTCCATTTGGCACTTCAATTAGGAAACTTGGAGGAGGGGACCGCCTTTGTAAGCTCTCTCTCAATTGCTCTCTTTTCCTTGAAGGGGGGGCAGTGCACTAGCAAGGTTGCTAGTGCCCCTACCAGTTTAGAAATTTTTATTTTATTTTTCGTTACTTTACATCTTTTTTCCCACCTTGGGTCCCCTTGGATTTGACCTTGAGCTGTCCCTTTGTTGGATATTTGATCTACCTCTAGACTCTGCCCTTGAGATTAAACCCTTGTCCAGCCTTGGAATTTCCACTTTTGACCCATTCAACCCATTTGGATCTCCTCTCTCTGGCCCTACCTTGCAGATTCCTCTATATCTCTAGCTCCTTCTCTTAGCACATGACCCCTCCCCTCTCCCCAATCATTGACAAGATTGCTAATGGGGGGGGGGGGGGGGGGGGGGGTGAGGGATTTGCTTGTCCTTTACTTCAAAAGATGGGGCCTCATGAGTCATGAAAATGGTACCCTATAACCTACCACATCATCATTTATTACGACGTTGTCTGACTTTTGAACACTATCAAGCACGGATCGTGCACCTCTGTTGGCCAAAACACCACAAGCGTCCACCATGGCGCACACCTATCGCAAGGGCAGTGTGCACGAGAAGTGAGCAAGGGAGAGCTCCATAGTTCTCTTCCATAGAAGGCTTCTACCCTCATGCCACAAAGCCATGCGATTTGTATTTGCATAAGGAACCAATGGGTGGTCATGTGGCACGCTATTGGTGCTTACCCCTCCAAATCCTCTATCAAAAATCACTAACATAATTTGTTTTCCTTCCCAAACCTTCAACACCGTGCCTACTCTTGCTCAAAAACTTGATGCTCGAACACCGAAAAAATGTACTGCTCAAAAGACCGTCGTGTTCCATCACATGAGTACGACAATTCTTGTTGATTCCATGCATCACACAGTACCTTTCTAAGCTCTATCAAGGCCCAAAAAGAACCAGATGGCATGCCTCACAATACCATAAAATTGACACACCCAATCCTTAGCAAACATTTATCTGACCATAACTCTCTCATCCGATCTCTAATTAATGATCTAAAAAGATGGACGTGTTCCATTGCACACATCTATCCACTCACCCCAGCTTTGTTCACCTATCTCAACGTGCCCTATCCGTTAGGGATCTGTAAAACCTTCCATTTTTGAGTTGCCATAACTCCCACTCCATAGCTCTTTTTGAGGAGCTGTCTGGACCGGCTCACATGGCCACTTGAACACCACCCTAGCACTTTGGAACTCTATATCTACCAGCCCAATTGGCATCCTTTCGAACCCTTTTTGGCCTAAAATACCCCATTAGCCATACACTTCTATTGACACCTAGCCCAGGTCCTTTGTACTTGCTCTCGAAGGGTGCACTATGTAATCATTTAATGTATAACGTGAGTTCAAAAAGAGGGGTTCTAAAATGCAAAAAAAATAGGAAATTTAGCAGAGATACATTAAAATAAGGGGTTTTAATATTCAAATTTGGAAAATTTTCCTAAAATAGGAGGTCACTTTATTCATTTAGTCATGTTAAAAGAGGGGTTTTTTTAATACCCCACGAACACACGTGATATACGGGGGTACCAAATAGTGAACCCAATGAGTACTTGCTTTTGCACTTTGCACTGTACTTGTATACAACGTTAGCCTAGAATTGCACTCTTCCTAGCTACGACCAACTTTGGTTGAATCGACATCACAAATTTCCATATCGAGTTTAAAGGTTTTGAATCAACCCTATAAGGCCAACCCCTACTTGGTTGAAAAAGGAGGACTATGGAAACATAGAAGCATTGTTACACAATATCATTGAAGAGTTTTCCATGAGAGGAATCAAGGAAAATACAATGTCAAAGGTACATTCTTCAAGCAAAAAGATAGTGAATAAGTAAAAGAGACCCACCCTGTGATTCAACCAATACATTGAGAGGTGCCCGCCATGTGAGAAACCTAAGAAAAACCACCAAGTAGTCTTGCTCATTTGCTGATGGGATTAAGAATGAGCACATCAAGAAGGATTTGCACTTGAAAAAATGCTAGGTTCTACACAAGGTCACAAAAGAAGTTGTCTACATAGTAGACAGTTACACCGATGAATACTAAAGAGTTTGTGAGAAGAATGGGGCAGAAATTGGGAATCTAGACCAGAGAGTACCATTGTTAAGGAAATGCTTGACATGTGGAGGAGACCATCTAATGCAATAGTGCTCCATGTTGCCACAACTATATTGTAAGAAGAAGTGGTGTATCATTGAGGACAAGTGGAAAAACCATACCACTAAGGAATGTTACTAGAGCCAAGGAAAGGCCTTATCATCCTAACCATTAGTACTAGCCAAGCATGCCAGTAAATCCTTAGTATCAATAGAATAGTCCAACTCTGTCACGTCCAAGAAGGTATGCATCAGAGCTAGCAAACCCACAACAAGGAGTAGAGAGGTTGAGACCAGTCTTAGGCCATCAACCTCCACTGCCATGTTGAAGGTCAAGCACCAGTAAGATATGTGTATCTAGATTAGTGCAAGGAAAAGAACTCTCTAGTGATAGTGCATATGTATTACAAAGAGGAAAACTATAGACCCTATCATCCAAGTGATCATTATTCATCAAGGACTATTGAGTCATATGAGAAGGAGAATGTTGTTTTATCCTCTAGTAATTCCCAATCAATAGTGGGCAACATACCTCATAGCGAAGGGTTTAGTCTAAGTCAAGGAACAAAGATGTTCATAGATAATTAGGGTGATTCTAAACCAAAAACATGTCCCCAAAGACTGTATGATCAGTAACCTAGAAAATAGAGAACTCTTAGACCTTGTTTTAAGTGCCATGGAGACCATTTGGCTAAAGATTGCACTAAATACTAACCAAATGTTGTGTCTAACACTCCTCAAGTAATAAAGAGTGATGATGGTAGATATTGTGGTAAATGTGGGTTTAAACATTTGTATGTGAAATGTCCTTAGAACCCAGAAAATGGTGGAAAAGGGATGATAAACACTATGGGGCTTTTGCCTTCTTCAAGTGGTTCAAACTTGGAGACAAAATTACCATTGAAAGCGGTAACCCAAGTGAAATATAAAGAGACAAACCAGAAAGGTGGTAGCTACTCTGACAAATCCGTTAGTGTGAAATCTATTAGGAATGCCATAAGGGACAGATTTAGAGCTCAATACCACAAGAGTTTAAAGGCTGCTATGATTGAGCTATCACAAGCTTGAGAGCAATCACAAGAACCATCTTAAACCTCATCTAGTGCCATGCTAGAGGAAGTACCTGCGAGTCAACAAAAGTAGAGCCAGAGGATCCTAGCTCAGGAGGTTCCATCCTAGTCAACAAAAAATTTGAGCCATTGGAAGAAATTCTAAAGGCATATGAAGCTAGACTATACAACAAACAAACAATGTAGCATAGGTGGATGAATTATCCTAATGCGGAATGGAAAAATCTTAGGTTGGAGATGTGAAAAATTTTGATGGAGATTGCTCAAGTCCTTATGGAATCTCCACCATCTGTGCATGTCCAAGCTAGGATAATAATTCAACCACCTGCAGACCTTAAAGGAGAAAATGAGAGAAAAGCAGAGAGCATAAATAACATAGGTGAACAAGAACAGAGTCATGAGATTTTAGTTGCAAACAAAAATGAGGGAGCAAACATGCAGATGCATGCCAAAAGGGTTTATTTGATCAAGTGGTAGAAAACATGATGGATAAATTTGTTTACCAAATATATCTCCTATTATGCCAGAGGTCAAAGGCATTTGGCCTGACAAAATTTGGGATGTAGTAAAGAAGCCTAGAGACGAGAATCATATGTGGGAATCAACACCCATTGAAAAAGTAGAACTTTACAAAGGCATGATGGATGTTGACATGCAATCCATGTATGGTGACTAAAAAGGAACGGAGAAATCAGAGGATAGTAGAGAGGAAATCCTTAGGGAGTTTCCCTCCTACTTAGGACCATATGAGTAGAAATCTGACATTATGATCCTACCATCACAACGAGGGGTCCTCACGCCAATCATAGATTCTGATGGATTGCAAGAATTCATGTCAACACCAACTAGATATACGCTGATGATAGTCGAGTTTTCAAACTTCGATGTGAAGCCTACTCCCATAAACAAATTTGGTGATTATTGTTGGGGTAAAGCCCCATGTGGCCTAACCCTCCCACTACACTTATTCATTTATGTACATAATAAAATGGGCTCACATATTCATAGTGAGTTTAATCCCTTGCAAATAGAATTATCCTCTTCTTCTCATTGTTGCACACACACACACACCCTTGCTTGTGTACTTCAGGTGGTATCAGAGCTTGAGGATTGGAGAGCACCATTAGAGCTTGGCAGGGAAGGAGGTGGTGAAGCAGCAAAAACTTCAGCATTTTTTTGCAAACCTGTTTGGGTATGTCAAGAGGTTTTTGTTCATGTTGATTCCCTCCATACCCATCCATTTTTTTGTGCTCTTCAATTTTGCAGAAGACAATTTTCGCAAAATCGACTGAGAGAGAGCTAGAAAGACACACTGCTTAGCTTGCAAAAGTTTTTTTCTTCTTTACAAGGAGGTGCGTGTGTATACCCTCTTATACTAGGACATAGATTAAAACTTCAAACGGTACATTGCATTGTACCAAAGGTAAGACAAATGGTTGATCTGATGCCAGAACCTCAAAAAAAACCGCTCCCCACCCAGCATAGTGTCAATGACGTGTTGGTAGTGAGCCTTCAAGTCCAGTATTACCTTGATTGAGCGTACACGTGTTGGTATGTGTGATTTGTCTTGAGGTAGGTTGTACTGATTCATGTGAAGCTTAGACGTGCTTAGTCACTGTCCAAGCTTGTGGGAGAGGGTGGTGTTCTTTCCTGAAACAAACTCAGTAGATCCCTAGTTTCTCTAGTGAGAGTGTGAGCCAATGCTTCCGTTATCTGTGCTGCAGCATCAGGTGTGACTTGAAAACTGACTGTGATAATTACCTCGGTGACCTGAATTACCCGATTCTCAAAGTAGAATAGTGTTGATTCTCTATTGTGCAGAGCTCCTTCCATTTTGTTGTTGCTGGTTGATTGTAGGTTGCGGACATGATTTTGACCTTCTCCTTCTTCTTCTTGGCACTTAGCCTATGTATATCCACTAGGTTTGGCGTGTTGGTTGACTCTCCCACTGCAAATTGATTACCGTTACGCCTGGCACTCGAGCTTCGATGGAGATGCGGAGTTCCTCTAGTTGTGCTTGGAGCTCTTCTTCTTCTGTCTTCGAATTAGCAAATCCTGCTAGCCATTCATCCATTCACAATAGTTTAGGGGTTTCAGTCTTGTAAACTGAAGGGTTTCATGAAAAGATCCTCAGTGGGGGCACCAAATGACGGGAGCAAAGCAAACCCCGAACCCCCGACGGCCTCTAAAACAACGGGGACCGAATGGCGCGCCTCGAGCCTGTCATAGTAAAGCAAACAGGGGGCACCACCTAGCTTCAGCGGCTAGGACGCAAACAACACACCACCATAACAAAGTTTTCATCCAAGAGAGATGGTTGCTTGGGAGTAATGATGAAGAGGAAGGGAAATGAGATCAATAGAGAGAGAGAGAGAGTGAGTGAGGGAGGGGGTATGGTGGCTTAGTACTTAGGCACCACAGAAGGATGGCGAATCCGCACACCCTTCACACATACACAAGCTCACTCCAAACACAAAACTAGGTGGCGATTCCGCACACCTCACATGGGCCAAACATTGCAGGAAAACATACTCACAAAACCTCAAGCTTTATTTAGAGAATAAGGCGATGAAATGGGGAGCATAGGGTAGGGGAATGAGAAGGGAGAGAGTGGTAGAGCACATGGAGAATAGGTGCGAGTTTATGGCAAAGACTCGCACGAGGGTTATGGCTATCATCCTTCATTTAGTTTCCCTTCATCTTCCATAGCCCAAGGGTGTAGAGGTCATGCTCAAGACAAGCATGGTGATGGTGTGGGTGTGTGTGTGTGCACTAGGCACACACAATGCATAGTGTACTCTTTGGTGATGTTGTGTGTGTGGTTAGTGTGATGGTGACCCCTCTTTATATAGGGGAGGAGGGGGGGAGAAATTCTAGAATTTAGAAATGAAGAAATCATTATCTACATAGGCCATGTGACTGTGGGTCCCACTTGTCTGGCTGTGTGTATATGTGCCGGAACAGCAGTCTCATGAGAGAGAGACTAAGAGAGAGAGATGGGTTGATGAAAAAAAATGAGAGGTGACATGGAGAATAAAGTAATTACAAGAGGGGAGAGAGGGGAGTGTGTTGAGAGGTGAATCTGTGTGCAGATGTGTGTGAACAGAAGAAAAATCAGGTAACCACCGGGTGGGGATGGGTTAGTGGGCACCTTTTTCAGTGAAACTCAGTGTGTGTGAGTGTGGGGGAGGTTATTTAGCTACAAGACAAGAGACATGGCGCCCTTTAGAGAGAGAGGGGGGTATTTGGGTCATGGGATATGATAGGAGAGAGAAACGGGGGGTGGGTAATACTATTTTGGAAGATAGGATAAGTCGCATGTGAGTTAGGGTGCATTATTGGTGAGTTAGAATGCATTATTGGTGAGAGGTGGGGTAGCTTGAGGGGAGAGAGAAAGGAGAAAAGACAAGGGGAAGGGAGAGCGGGTTGACTTTTTGAGTGGAGGCGAGGAAAATGGACACACGGCGGCGCAACAGTGAAGAAAAAGGAGGCAAGGTGGGGATGGGCTGCCCCGCAGGCATGAGGTGGCCTATTTTACCTTTCTCATATATTTACATAATCATACTTTATTTTTTCTTACTTTTTCCGATTCCTTTTATCACTCCCTCCCTGAGAGGGGGTTTTCATGGGGTGGGGACGAGAGAAGAGGGGTATGGGAGCTTGGCTTGTGAAAAGCCCCTATCACCAGCAAATTAGAGAAAGAACGAGGCGCAACAAAAGGAGAGACGACAACAACAACAGAGAAAGAAAAAATTGCGAAAGAATAGGTGCTTAAGCAACAAGAAGATGAAAGTAAGCAAGTTTATCCAGTAAACGTTGTCACAAGAGTACAAGCAAAAGTGCAAGAGCAGAAGCCTACAGATGGAGAAACTAGTAAGAGTTCCAAAAGCCATAGAAACTCTAGACAAGCAAGAAGGACTAGAATGAAAGCGAGACTAGAAAGGGAGAAAGGAGAAGAAAAGGTTGTTACAGAGCAACAGACACAGCAAAGGGAAGCTGAAACCCTTAAACCAGCTGAAGCACCCAAGAGTGCTAGTTCAGGAGGATCTGTCCTAGTGGACAAAGTGAATGAGCCTTTAGACACGATTTTACAGGCTTATGAGGCTAGATTGGCAAATAGATAGACCTTAGAACAAAGATGGATGACCCATCCTTATCCTGAACTAGAGAAGCAGAGGCTAGAAATGTGTAAGCAGCTCATTGAAACTGCTCAAGCATTTCTAGAACCACCTCCACCAGAATTGAAGGATAGGATAGTCACCCCACTGCACAAAGATGAGAGCATTAAAGTAGAAGAATTGCCTAGAGAAGAGGTGGATCATAGGGAAGAACCACTGCTAAGGTTGCAAGACTCAAGGGTAGTCCAAAATACAACAGATGAATCAATGAGGGATTTCCCACCCTATGTTCCTATAGTTGAGAAGCAGTGGCCAGAGGAGTTATGGAAGGTTTTCCGAGATGCCCAAAAAAGGGAAGAGGATGCTGGACTAGCACCATTTCCTGAAATCACATTAGATAGACCACAAATGAGTGTTGATGCAAGGTCATATCATGGTGACGTAGGATCGATAGCCTCCGAAGACAGTAGACCTGCATCGTTAAGAACTTTGCCACAGTACATGGGAGAATTTGAGGCAAAGTTTGAGATTGTGAGAGTTCCATCATAGAGTCTAGGAGGGACAAACGAATTGGACACAAAAATATTGATTGACTTGCTATCCATGTCAGTGAAGTGCATAGTTACGTTGGCAGAACTTTTGAAAATCAGGCCAAGTATGTGGACGGATATAGGAAAATGCTTGGAAAAAATTGGGATCAAAAGCCCGTTAAGGTTCCTGGAAAAAGAGCTAGATGAGATCGAGAAGCCTAGATCGAATGTAAGACCGGTACCTCTGAACAAAGTAGGAGAGTACTGTGAAGGAGAAGATGGTAATGCCACGTTGCCTGTCGAGTACAATGGGATTGAAACGAAAGCTATACTTGACAGCGGAGCACGAATTGCCATAGCAACAAAATGAATATGGGAGAAATGGGGTAGGCCCGCCTTTAGAACAACCAGAATAAAATTACAGTTAGCTAATGGGCATGTGGAAAGACCCATGGGATTGCTAGAAGCGATAGTGGTGTCTTCTTGTGTTATAGAGTATGCGCATACTTTTGCCATAGTTGACTTTGGCAAGAAAAATAACTATGAAATCATCCTTGGAAGACCATTCATGAGGAAACTCAAGATGGTACAAGATTGGGGTTATGATTATCTATACTTGAGACATGCTGAATCCACAACACGTGTAAATATGAGAAATCATAGTTACCAAGATGTAACTAGAACGTCCGTGGAAGATTTTGATTCTGCAACACAATGTGGATAAACAGAACATCCGTGCATGGGCAAAAAGAAAGAAATCTGGATGTGCGGAGCATCGGAGTGTAGTGACTTTGGGAGAAATGAGAATGCCTTAGAGAGGGTCTTAGAGGATGATGCTTACATAAGAGAACCTTTTCCGGAAGAGGTGTTAGAACCGCTAGAGTGGACTCAGATATTGACTACTTTGGATGTCTGTGTTAATGAGACCACACCAACAAAATTTTGCGATGAGAATGGGTATGACATAGTCCCCTACTACATGCTAAGGGTTATGGGTGAGACTGATGACGAATCTGAGTATGAGTTCGAAACAGGGTTATAAGCTATGGGGATAACACAAAACCAGATACCTAGCCCGAATACTGGTCATATAGAAATAGGTGCTCTTTGCGATCAGTGTGCGATAACACACTTGATTACAAACTGTCCAACTCGAATGCATAGTACAAAGGAGGAGCCGCAAGTCAACAAAGCAAAGTTGCAAGAAGAAGGGCTAAGATCCAAAGAAGATGCTTCACGTCCAGCGCCTACAAATGAGCAATATGAAGACTTGTAAACAAAGAAGAGGTGCAACAAGTGACAGGAAGTTCAGACACTATTGGTGACATTTCAACAGCTGAAGTCGAGGAAGAAGAGCCTATGACTCTACAAGAACCAAATGCTGATTTTGTCTCTTCAAAAGACATATCAGAGGAAATGGTGGTCAAGCAGGAGGTAGAACACACAGATGAACTCAGAAGTGTCAACAATGAAGAAGAAGACGACAAGGAGTCCAGGCCAAAGATTTCTCAAGTCACTCAAGAGAACACAGGCAATCTAGTACCAAAGAAGATCAACTTTTTGCTAAGTGCACAAGACGGAGTCAAGATGAATTTTATGGCAGAAATTGATACAAATTCAACGACTAATGTCATGTCATATGGCATGTGGTCACTTCTAGGTAAGCCAAAGCTTTATGATATTCAGATAAAGGTAAATCTCTCACCTGAAGTAGATGTTATAAGTATGGGGATTGCAGAAGATACTCTCCAACTACACTCACACAACGTCAAAGAAAAATTCTTGGTGGTAGATTCTCAACTAATGGGAACACACTTGATTTTGTCCAAGCCATGGGCACAAGTCTTTGAAGACGAGCCTGAATCTTCAACAATGGTCATCACGACAAGCTATCAAGTGGCAACAGAGGTCAAGTCTACAATAGTTCAAAGATTCTTGGCTATTGAAAAAGGCAAAGCTAAAGTAAGCCCACAGTCTCTAGCCCACCCAATGCAAGTGCAAGACAAAGCCTCTACATCAAAAGCCAAACCATCAACAAAACAATGGAAACCCAAGCAAAAAGTCTATCAACCAAAGTTTCCATCGCCCGAAAGTCTCCAAACGAAGTCAAAACAGGTCAACCAAGTGCTAGTATCCAACGCACAGATTAAAGTTAATGATCCAATTTGGACAATCACAGGAACAACCTCAAGAAGCAAAGGTAACAAGATGGATCACATCAAGCGAGTCAATTATTGCACAAGGCTACAAGAAAGGAAATTCAGATGTTTAGGTCAACAAGCCCAAGATAGCAGCCTGGTGATATCCATCCCATGACAACCACTCTTTCAGGAATCAACAAAGCCGTCAACGTCAATCACATAACTCAACCAAGAGAAAGGACAGGTACAAAAAGAAAAACAGAAGGTCTTCCACTGTACAAACCATACGACAAGTCTGGGTTATGAAATCAAAATTTTACCAAACTATCCAAAAAAGTCAAGTGAAGATCATCTCCAAGCAATTCCAAAGATTCATTCCAGTTGAGTTACTTGAAGCACAAGGATTCTATGAGGGTAACTTTCAAATTAGGTTACCTAAGGTAGTATCTTATCAAGGAATCATCCAGGAAAATCAAGAAAAATCAAGAAATCAAGAGCAACCACCGGCTACACCAAGAGTACTACAACCTATAGATGGATCCCTCGTCAATTACTACAAGAGCAAGGCTTTTACAAAAGTAACAACCATATTTGGAAGTTAAAGACAAGGTACCATCAAGTCAAAGAAGAAACAAGGCAAGTGGCAAAGGAGATCACACCAGGCCCAAGAACAATGTGGGTTCCAAAATCCACGATTCAGTCTCAACAACAAGAAAGATACACAACATCTTAACAACAAAAAGAAAGCAACGGTAAATGCGGAGGTCACTGTTTTGAAGAATACTATCTAGAAGAAGAAGACTTCATCAACCATTGCTTCAACATCAATACCTGTCTCATCAAGCGACCACAATTTGCTACCAAGGAATGAAGAGCAGATATATGCCAATGTATTGGACAAGATGGCATCTCAAACAGAAACTAACGAGAAAGGCCTAAACATCAAAAGCATATGGAATTGGATGTCAGGCCACGATCAAGTAAGTCCAAGTCGCCATTAAACTTACATGGCATAAGAGTCTAGAGTCGGGCAGCTAAGCCAGTAAATGAGCAAAGTGTCAGACCCAAGCTTCAAGTTAATATTTTTCTGTGGTCTATGACTCGAGCTAATAGGTACAAGATCAAGCTGGAGAGTTGAGCATACATAAAGTCATGTCGCTCATGCTGGAAGAGGTGAGCATAAGAGTCAAAGTCCATATAATATATAAGGTGGAGAAGGCGGAGTAGTCCAAAAAAAAAAAAAAACACTCATGCACTTGACACGGTAAGGAAGAGTGGAGAAACCTCGACAACAAAAACCCTTCTTGTGAGTAGTGAAAGCTTTTGAACCACTCATGCTATATGTTTTGCTTGCTACACTAACTCCATGAAGAACCCATCAATACTCTTCTCTTGCATTGCATCTTGTTTAACATGCATAACTCTGTGCAAGCATAAAGATGTCCCATCATTGGATATATGCATTAGGCAATCTTTTTTATTCTACCCATGCACTTACACAAACAAATGATGATGACCAAGCGGAAACAGGTTTTATGAGCCTTTGCTCAACAACAATGACTCTGACGTCAAGCTACTATACCCTTATCCATGTATATCAAGCCCATACTAGTAGCCGTATGGCCATATGTACTTTAACTCAGCATAACTCTATAACATCAGAACCTAAGTACATGTAGCCTCACATTTAATTATGACTAAAGACATTTTTTTTCCCACTTGATTTTTCCCTTTAGTCTTATCGAGGTATCCAAGACCTTCATTTTGTATATATGCTATATTTTACTTCTACTCTTTTATTTTTTATCACAACAACAACAAGAAGAACCACGATATCCCCACACTACTAATTGCAAATCTACTGACAAGTCAAAAGGGAGAGGCCAAAAAACAGCTTGACAAAGCTTCAAGTCAACTTACAGGTACGCCTTCTAGATAACAACCACAGGAAAAGCAAACTAGATCTACAATGACAACGAACAGTTGCACCAACAAGTCAATACAACCTCATGCAATTCAAGATACAACAACCAATCGGAGGGGGAGAGTTCGAGGCTTCAGATACACTACAAGTACAACTTCAAGGCAGCTTTAACATCACGCAAAGCAACCAACTACTGAAGAGGCTGCCACAACAACTTCAACCAACACCAAGACATCAATAAATTGTCAAGGCCAGCAAAGACATAGGGTCTTGTCGGGGACGACAATAATTCCGGGGGGGGAGAGTGTTGAAAGGACGCCCTTTAAACAACGTTTTCATAAAGATTCCATTAAGATTCCTCAAAGATTTTGTAAAGATTCCACATGAAGATGGTGATGAATTAATGAAGATGAAGATGGATGCTGCAACATGAAGATACGCGTTCATGGACGTCATCGAATATCCCGTTATTATTATTTTGATCCATTACGGCCACTTTTGTAATGTTTACGAGAACCTCATATTTTAAATCAGCACTTGTATTTTGGCCGCATATGCTTGTATAATGAGTAAAGCCAATTCAGTTTCTTGTAATTAAGCTCTGTAGAAGCCTAGGGACAATTCAGGTCATTTGACCGGACATTAGGTGAAGGCTTTGTATATAAGTTAAAACCTAAGGCTTTGTAAAAAAACACATTACGTTATCTCAATTAATATACAGTCGTGGGTTCTGCAGCACAAGGTAGTGAGCTTCACGCACACACACCATCGCGCACACTAATCACATTGCAGATATGAGAGTAGGAGTGTGTTAGCATCGAGGAGCTCTCCACGTCAACGGAAGCAATGCAAGCCAAGGACCACATCGAGGAGGTCTCCGCGTCAACGCAAGAAATGTAAGCCGAGGACCACATCGCAAGCCCGCTTGCTACGAGCTATATTTGGTCGTAAGTACCTCAAACGACATCCGATCTGAATGATCAAGTAGTCATTAGAATTAGGGCGAGAAGCTCTTCGTGTTGATGTCTTTGTAGATCAGTTCCGGACACTTTGGAAATTGCTGTTTTGAGTCTATCGCGACAACGATTAGAGGTCTTACAGTTCCGGACTTCAGGGTCATTATGATATGATTTGAGACTGTTTCGAGCTTGTAGTGTTTCGTAGGATACGTTGTCTGTTTCTTTGCTTTATGGTAGTGTTGTGGTAGGATTAGTGTCTGTAGACAACCCAGAGATTGCCTCCATGCCCTAGTCGGGTCAGCTACGTCCTCGGATTGACAGTTTGTTGGTCTATGTTCTCGCTGTGCTCCATCGTCCGTCGCGGCGTACCCGCTAACAATAATGCCGTTTTCTCATTTGATCAATAGGACTGCATTCAGAATGCCTCCCCTCTCCCAGTCAGAGTTCTCGTGGACAGTGTGTCATTGTGTTTGTGATGTGTATGGGCTTTAATGCACTGCCCTATGCAAGGCCTTGTAAGTGTCCCTATGTATGCATACTCCATCAATGCGTGAAAAAAGTAATGTCATGTGAGAAGTAGGTTGAAAATTGCTTAAGGGAATTTGACGACGATTAACTGTTCTTGCATTACAGAGTGTGTTTCATATAGTAATCACTGCAATTCAATGGCTCATTGGCAAATTGTCAAAAGTTTTGTCTATTGTTTGCTTGGATTTGTGTTTGAGGTTTGGGCTCCCACATCATTATAGTGGGATTTGATTTTGTTGAGGGTTTTTCTAGATCCAAAACATCCTTGTGGGTTGTGGGTTTTAATAAAAACTTTCTGTTTTGAAATCTCATATATGATTTGTCTATTTTTTGTGCGTAATGGGGTGCCTAGGAACCCACACTTTTGTATAGATGAATTTCCTTGGTCTTGGAATTTGTTAGGCCGCCCGATAAACCAATTTCTTTTTTAGTTGTGAGTGAACGTTGTGGTTGTATTTGTGGAGATGGACACTTCAGCTGGACTTTTAAAAATGTATCCTTCAACCCTAGGAGTTCCTGTAGGTATCCAAATCTGTTGTTTAGGGGTGCCTTGGATTGCTAGGGCTTGACTTGGACATGTATCTTTTTTTATATCCACATGTACTTGGGTTGTTTGTCGTGAGCCAACTTGGCTGATGATTTTGAGAATGCAGTTCTTGAGACCCCCTTGGTGATAGGTGGTTGTTATGTCAAAATGGTTGGTTGGTTCTTGAGGACTTGTACTAAAGGGAGCATTTTAATAGCAAATGCACATTCATGGCTATCATTAGACCCTCTAACTGTCATCTCCTATATGGCGAGTGGTGTCTGTTGTTCTGCCTCTATTGCATTGAAGCGATTGGCCAATTCCCTAGTCTTTTTGTTGTAATTCTCCAAAAGACACCTAGTATCTTCCATGGATGTTGTGCCTCTATTGCATTCAAGTTAATGGCCATGGTCCTTTTGCTGTAATTCTCCAAAAGACACCTAGTATCTTCCATGGATGTTGTGCCTCTATTGCATTCAAGTTAATGGACATGGTCTTTGTTGTAATTCTCCAAAATACACCAAGTATCTTCCATGGGAGAAAACGTGATATATTCACATGATGGTCATCTGTAAAATTGTGGGACGGGTATCTAGCCTCACTCCTCTCTTATTGCAGATATAGCGAAAACCACGAATATAATTGTCAATCCATGGGATGAAGATGACTCGACTAGTGCATAGAGGCTACAAGAGGTTGTCAATATCTTGAAAAACAACAGACAACTTGCATCTAACTCAAGATACACTCAAATGACCAAAATCACAAAAATCTAGTCACTAATCGGCAAACAAATCATAACCGTTACAACATCAAACGACATTTGAACATTATAAAACTTCTAGGACATGTTTATAAGACCTAAGCACACATGATTATGGTATCGATTTTGACTTTAGGTCAAGTGCAAAAATCGCGATTATGAACAGTGAGTTTTTGACCTAGTCATTTTCGACCCAGAATGCATCTAAATGCTTAGCAATGATGCCCCAATATCTTGCATATACCTACTTTATGATTTTTAAGCTTAAATTCCTACTTATAATGAAATTAGGCCACGGGTCGATGATGCCAAATGCTATGGATTACCATAAAATGCTTACATTAAAGCGTAGACCTCTTACCTGTGGTTGCAACACAACAGATGGCACTGAAATGTGACAATCGGGGAGGAAGTAGGAAGCACGAGAAGGAGAGAAGTGAGCGTCATTAGCTCACGTTGTGTTCTATCCAAAACTTACAAAATACTTGCAAAAAGTGGCTTTTATATCTTAGCCATGGTTTTTCTGGTCAAAACTAATAATTTGGTAGCTCTAACTAAAGACAGATTGACATGATCTAGAAGCTTGTAGCCCTTGATCATCAATTAAAATGTTTATTTAGAAAGTAGGAGTTACAACATTCCCGATTTATCAAAATGAAAAGTGTTTTTACAATAAAAGCTCCAAAAAATGTTCTCCGAGTTAGCTTGCTGCTAACACCCCCCCCCCCCCCCCCCCCCCCCCCCTCCTCAACTGTGTCGTCCCTTGACACAACTTCATGGACTGAAGTAATCTTTGGGTTGACTATTGGCAAGGAGGTCTTTAAGCACATGTAGGGATTTTTCATATCTGATTCGTCTTTCTTTGTCTGGGACTTGCAAAAACTGCATGGTGACTCTGTTTTTAAGTTCAATGATTGAATAGCCAACAAACCTTGATATGTAAGTTTGTTGATCACTGGCCCAAGTATCTTCGTTCCCCATGTGAAGAAACATGTATAGAATGACTCTTCAAATGCCAACATATTGCTAGATGGAAAAAACATACAACTGGCATAGAAGCCGTACAGGAATTCTTCTGAAGGCTGTCCACTTAAATCATACAATAGACCTTTGTTGCCTTCGAGGAAAGACATCCATGGTGCTCCTGCTTGCTCAAGCTCGTGAAAATATTGAATGGAGGTGAGCATCATTCTGCAAATCTTATAAAGCATGGCACATGAGAGGTCAGGAGGCTCTTCAAGAAGGTCATGGCACCCGTTAGGGTTTTCACCATGTATTCTTCAGTTGTTGGTCCCTACTTCGGAGCTAGTAGTTGTGGGTAATTTAGCCATGTTGACCTCTTCTTCTTCAGTGCATCATGTGCCTGCCATGTCCTTACCCTTGGTACATGACAGAATGTTGGGTCCTTTTGTAGGAGTGCAGGTGCTCGTGTGAATAAAATGAGGTATCTAGAGTTCTTGTTCAACCAGTTTTTTCTCCATTTTGGGTGGATATCATCTAAGACATTTTCCTGCATATCCTTGTAAAGTCTTTCCTTAATCTGCAGTAGCTCCACTTTTATGAATGGTTAGGGTAGTGATTGTTGATGCCTTGAGCATTGATTTGGTTGGGAGTGAGCTGAGTTACATTTTTTGAGTGGAGAACTCTCAACTCCCAATCCATTGGTGCTTTCCATTCAGCATCTGCTTCTTGGACAATCTGCTCTTTTAGTGCATCTTCCTTAGCTTTACAAAGCTAGACCATTGGCACTTGCTTGGCTTCAGTTATTGGTACTTGAAATTCAAACTCTCCTGCAAGCCCTTCTACTGATGGTTGTGTTCCCATATAAGCAAAATAGACTCATGGTATGTTGATGGTTGGTTGTTCAGAGGCTCCTACCTCATCGTGAGTTTTTGTTTGTCCTTCTCTTAGCAACTGATTGACTCTCTTCAACTCCAATATTTCCTTGAGAAATTGCTAGTCTCTTTGGACCCGCATCAATCCAAGGTGTGGTCTTTGTGTTTGTTCCAGGTTCATCTCAAGTTTAAGTTCCTTGTTCCTCTTTTCTTAAGTCTTGTAAACTTCATATGTTCCCTTGATGGAGCCTATAGTTGGGTTTTCTCTTATTTGTCTTAGAAATTTTTCTTGATCATCACTCCATTGCTCTGAGTATTGCAAAGAGGCACTAGCTACATCGAGCTGCACTTGGATATTTTGTACTGACAGAGTGGTGATTGAAAGCTCATTGGTTACCTCTGTCAGCTATTGATTATTGCTCTTGCATGCATCAAATAACTTTTTCAAGAGCTCTCCCAGCTCTTCCATCTCTTTTTATTGTTTCTTCTTTGCAATCTGGTGTATTGCTGCTTCATTTTTTAGCTCTATATTCTATCCTTGAAGATCTTCAATGACTTTCATTCTGTATTCTAACTCTCCTTGAAAAGCATCTATCACTTGCTCCAGCTCTTTAGCCTTGGCACTACGGCTAAGTGTTGATATTCGCATCTTACCTGTCATCAGCCACATTTGCTTTGCATATTCATTCACTTGCATGATGAGTTCATCATTTGTTTCCCAATATTTAGGCTCTACCTGGGGTTGTTTAGAATTTTGGGTTGTGTTGATTTGTGGCTCTTTTGTTGGTGCAACGGATTCTGCTTGTGGCCGTGGAGTTGGTTCTACTTCTTCTCCTTGAGGCTTTATGGGTGCCTCAGCTGCTTTTACTTGGGCTGTTGTAGAGGAAGGTCCTGCTTTAGCTATTTTAGCTTCCTTGCATTGTTGAAAACTTGCTTCTTCCTGTTGTTCGGGCTCTTTTTCTTTTGCTATGTCGTCTGCATTGGATTTATCTATTGGTGAAGACCTTCGAATCGGCATGGGCTGATCTTCTTGTTCCATGGTTGGTGACAAGGGTCATGGAGACATCTACTCTTGGTCACATTGTGCCTCACTTTGTTTAGCAGCTTTTGATTGTCTCTGTTGCTTAGTCGCTTCTTTCGTTGCTTTTCTTTGAGCTTCTAGAGCTTCCTTCAGCTTTAAAGCTTCAACTTCCACATACATCCACTCAAGCAAATCTTTGGGATCCTCTGGTCCTTTCCTTGTAGGGTTCTTGGTTCTTGGTCTCTTTATATCTCTTGGACTCTATCTTTTGGGTCTTCACCTACAGCTTGGGGACTTTTCATATGTTTGATTTTCTCTTTTAATTCTAGCCTTTTTTTTGTTGCGTCTCCTCTTGGTGAGCTCCCACTGCTTTCTTTTTCATTGCTTATCTCCTTGCCCTGGTTTTTTCATTGTTAGAGCGTTCACTACTATGGGGTTCATGGGAACTTTTTGCAAATTCCTCATCTAACTTGTACACTCTCTTTGTTGATCGCGTGGTCCTTGGAGAAGGTTGAGCTGACATAATCTAGGTGTTTTGATTTGGGGCTGGCGGAAAATTTTCGTCCATTTCAATAGCATGATATGCTATTCTGGTTAGCACTTCTAGAGCACCCAGATATGTGATCTTTCCCTCTTTCTCTGTGTCCTTTAGTGTTATAATCACATACTGTGCATGATCTATCTCTTGCGTGGTTCTCGACTTCAATACTTGAGTGAAAATAGTCGCAACCTCATGGTTTGGAGAACCATGGCGGTCTCTTTGAGAGGAAGTGGAAATGCTGATAATAGAGGCAAGCTGGTTCCTCCACTTGCCTTTGGATGATATCAAAAAATGTGGCAGCAACAATATCTTTGGTAAAAGTACCTGCTATCTTTCTATCTCTTGCTCCCATAGTCATCCTTCTGTTGGCAACTTGAGTGCCTTGGCCACTATTTCTTTAGTGATCACCACTTTAACTTTTTGCCCTTGTTGATCAGTGATTTGGGCCGACCCATGTTCCTTGATTGAAGATAGCAATTCATATGCTTTTTGGAAGTCCACTCCGCATGGTTCTTGGTCATAGAAATCTCTTAGCCCAAGTCTTCTGTTGGCTTCCTCAGTGTCTGGCTTTGCCGCTACATCATGTACCTCCTTCGATAGCATTTGCAATCCTACCTGGTGTCCTTCTTTGCTCTTCAATCTGCCAGTGAAAACCATTGTGTTTTTTTCTTCGAGTTGTTCTTTAGACAAGTAAGTTGCCTTTGCTATCTTCACTAAGCTTGGATCTAGTTGGTGTGGTGGAAACTCTTGCAGCTTTTCTTTCACGGACACCCTTTTCTTTGCATTCTCGGCCGCTTGCATTGCTCCTGTTTAAGTGAATGCAGTGTCAACGTGAGAAAATTCTACGAATTCCGCTTTGAAATGTCCTGATTCTGAATTGTTGACAAATGATGTTCATTTTGCTTCAAATCAATTTTGGAGCATGCATAGACGCATAAAAACACGTACACATCAAAATCATACAGTTCAGGAAAAAATTACAACAAAAGTAAATAGACATGAGTATTTAGAGCTGGGAAATTTTCCAACTTTTTTCATTTTTGACATCATAGGCTTGAAATATATGGCATTTAGGTACTTTGAGTGAAGTGTGGGCTCATTTGAGTGCACTGGGTGAAAATGATGCCAAATTTAGGCTCTAAAACAATAGATATAAAGAGATTTTGAGTTTTTGAGAACCAAACTTGCTCAAACTTGATTAGTGGACTTGGGACATCATGTTCTTTGGTCGCATAAGGTCAAAGTTGCAAATTGCACCCATTTTGGAAAAAAAGTAAATAATCATGATTATTAACTTTTTCATGTACATTTTTTTGTTACAACTTGGTTCTAGGTATGATGTAGAGTCTCTCTGTGAGATATGGGGTGATTTGGATCAAAAAATGTGACAGTTAACTCAAAAATTGGATTGAAAAGACTTTGGTGCGTTTTTTGACAAATACAGAGTATTACTTGATCATTTTGGCTCATACTTGACATGTGGCATGTAATAAATGTGTACAAGTGATAGGTGAAGTGAAGAGATCAATTCCAAGCCAATCAAGCACAAAAGTAAATAGTCGCGATTATTTACAACAGTCACTTTTTTTTGCAAGAATTGACAATTTGATGAGCTAAACATATTTAATACATCTAAAGCAAGTCCTAAAACAAATTTGGTAAAGTTTGGTCATGTCAGCATCACTTCATGCTCCTATTAACTCTCAAATCATCAATTTTTGTGACTAGATGGCCTGTAGAGTTGGTTAGTCACTTTTGAAGGTATGGACTTGCCCGCTACATAGTCCTGACGCTACCCATTCAGTTTTGGCCCATTTGGAGTCAGTTTAACTGCATATGTCAAATTTGATGCTTTGTAGCCTTCAAGCTACTTTTTGTTGTTTGAGAGATTGCCTTGACTATTTCCATGAAACCATCTAGGTACATTGTGTATAGACCCAGTTTATATGTTTCCTTTGGAGGCAGAATCCAATTCTGGCATATGGTAAAAAACTAGATTATTTACTTGGGACCCTCTCGACCCCAATCAACTGGTCATCTGGTGATATAAAAGTGTTTTATTATATAGGGGCATGCTACAGTTCAAGTCTTGTCCAATTTGGTTGAGCAGACTAGCCGTTATGGTCAATTTTGTGTTGTAGGACTTCGTGCAAAGCTGGATTTGTAGGGTCTTTTCCTGAGTCTAGACTTACTACAAGGACATATAGAACTGTCCATTGATAAGTTTAGAACTTACCCCCCATGTCTCGTGTGAGTCGGTGTTGTAAATGGACGACTGTAGACTCCAAAAATTGCACGTGAAGAAGCTAGAAAGCTCTCTCCTCCAAGAGTGACCAGTGGAAATGAGGTGATTTTGGGCTACCTTGAATATCTATACTGGGACTCTGGATATCTATACTCAGACTTCCCAAACTATTTTCCCCCAAATTTCTCTGTTTGTCCTACTAGGCCGTGAAATCTACGCTAGACTCAAAAATTTATTCAATCATATTCTGTTAGCTCATTCTGCAAGATTTTGTGAAAGTACTCCTTGGTGGCGTAATTTAGGCTTTCCGCTTCCATCTGTCGATTTGATTGAATTTTTTTGTGCCTGTCCGCCTTGTCCTTCGGATCATTAGCGTATCTTCAGTTTCTCCATCTGAGCTCATTTGCTATTTATTATTAATTTTTGACATGTTTATTGAAAAAAATGAAATAATAAAATATGCTAAAAAAGAAAAGCAAAGAATCAATAATAAAGACAATCCATTGAGAAACACGGCTTTATTGTTTTTTGGTGGATTTCTTCATTTTTTAGTCCCAATATCAATAAAAATGATGAAAAACAAAAAAGGCCATTTTTTGATGATTTTATGATAGTATATACACTATTTACACTCATTGGGAATATGTTATCAATTATATTTCCCTCGATGATTTTGCAAGGGCATTATTAGGTAATTTTTTGCAAAAAATCACACGTTAACATCCAACTTTTTTCTTCCTCCTTAAACATTGCCCTTAATTACTTAGTTCCCTTCCACCCCTCCTAGATGGTGTACTCCAGGACGATTGTGTGCATGGTTTGAACAATTGTGTCTATGCATAGACTTGGTTGGCTCTATCATGCTTCAAAGATCAATGCAAATCAAACCATTATGCTATGTAAGATTTGGGTCTTGAGTAATTAACTCAAGGGTTTCTGAGGTTGAGGTTTCCTGTTGTTGTTTCCTAAAGAGAAAATCTTGTAGCTCGTGTGCTCTTTGCTTTATTGTACCATCAGGATGCTTCGGCATGCTGATTTCAATTGTCATTATCAATGATGATGGTTGTTGAGCTTAAACTCGCATTCGTATTTTGGTTTTTCTTTGATGAGTTGTTGTGGTTGAGTGTTTTGAGTCTTGACTCTCCATTGCTTCATCTATTGTACAATTAGCAGAGAAGATAAGTACTCCCTTTTCCTCCAAATCCATCTTGTGTTAGTTTCCCTATTCAAAGATGATCTTCTTTGTGTTTTTTACTTTGGAACTTTCTTTGGTACAATAGATGATGTTCTGGGCATTCAAATTTGACACAGCTTGTCCTTCAGTTGTGTTTTTGGTACCCAGATATGCCTGATTCCTTCTATGCTACTTGTAGCATTTGCTTGTCTATAGGATGGAGAATAGTGATTGCTTCATGGTTTGCTCTGCTAGTAATCTCTTTTCCATTTTTTCTTTGCTTCGTGAAACTACAACAATGAGTTATCCTCCTTTACATGATAGCTTGAGTTGATTGGTATCCCAATCTGGTCCTGCCTTATACGTTCGCATCCATGGATTCCAAGAATCATTGTTTCATTCATGTGTTTATCTAATAAGCATACAGACTGATGAGGGAATCAACATCCATGTACTACCCCATTTAAGTTGACTACTCCCAGTGTCGGTGTTGGGTTCTTGTTGCATCCTTTAATAGCCGATATTCCTAATGTCAAAGAGTGATCCGTTGCTTTCTTGTACGTGAAATAACTAACTACATTTACTCGAGCTCTTGTAAATGACCAATGCATTTGTGATATGATTGTTCAACTGTAATTTGATGCAAAGGTCCATTCCATCTAACCATTCATCATCTATTGACACTGTATCCTTCTGTAATTCCCATAGTCATTCATCTAGTTACAAAGTGTTGATGGGAATAGGTATTTGATGATTTTGGAGATTAGCTTTCCTTTTGAGTACTCGAAGCCGAGATTCCTCTTGTGCTTCATCAACGACTTGCTGTCGTTTTATCTTTCTTTGTTTTGTTGCATGCATCTTTTCTATCAATTCATTGGTTAGTGGAAAATTGTACTTCTTTAAACAGCATCCACTAATCCAATTAGCCATTAGTTGACCATCTAAAGTAGACAACTTAACTGCTCCACTTGGGGATACAACTTCAATGATAAATGGCCGGTTTTTGTTTTTCTTAAACTTGGGATTGTGTTGTTTAAGGGAGTAGACTAAAACTAAGGCCCCATTTTTGAAGATTTTTGTGACTAGATGGGAGTCAAAAAACTGTTTTTGTTTTTTCTTTTGTGCATAGAAGTGAGATACAACTCTTAGCCTTTGCTCATCAAGCTTTTATAAATATTCAAGACTCTCTAACAATTCATGTCCATTCCACTCAAGATCCTTAGCTACCCTTAGTGTCGGCAAAAGAAATTCTATCGACAGTATGACATCAAGGCCATAAACAAGGTTAAAGGGTGTAGCATTTAAAGATGTCTTGTGTCATAATAACTAATATCTAATTCTCTTGAATTATTTTCTCATGTTTAAGTGATCATTTAATATGGGGGAAGTACCAGGGAGACGAAGATAGATTATTGGTAAGGCTAGCAAATTGGTCACAGTAGGGATCCAACCGAGGACCATCTGTAGAAGAGCTATGTGTAAGCAATGGGCTTCAAAGAACTAAGGTTGAGCCCATTAAGACTTCCAAAATGCTAAGGTTCCAAAATTCAAACGTTAAGTCCAATGGTCATTGCTTAGGAAAATTGGATGCTTGGTAGTGTACACAAAGTCTTTAAAGACTCCTAAAGATGAGGGGGCGAGCCCTAAAGGTAGGGGAAGTGAGAGAGTGAGGTGAGAGAATACACACACACACACACACACACACAAAGGCTTACCTTTACACAAAGGGAAAAAGGGACACATGTTAGCTCCCTAGGCCAGTTGCCCCCAAGATGCATTCAATTCCTATTAGATGGTTATAGAGGTGGACCAATGAGAATTAAGCTAGAGTACATTTAGTTTAATTCATTTAAAATCACTTGATAAAAGAACCAATAGAAATTAAGCACTCTAGAAGACTATTGCCAAGGGGTCCAATGAGCTTTCAACAGCGCAATGGCTTGCCTGATTCCTATTGTCTAAAAGACTAAGGGGTCCAATGAAAGTTTAATTGCATTATTTAATTACCTAAATCTCTCACAAAAGGGGAAATGGAGACACATGTCACAAAGCTATCACTTATGCTTCTCAATTGTGATTGGCTAAGCTTTGCAGGGTCCAATGGGGTGCCCACATGAGTAAAATGCAAGAGGGGTCCACCAAGAGAGAGAGGGGGCTGATTTTGGCAAGGCATTATCACACACACACTCACACAATATCATGTGTGAAGCAAATAAGTCTCTCTCTCCTTCTCAAGGTCTAATGGAAAGCTCATCATCTACTCCAAGCTTGTGAGAAGGGAGGCCTACACCAACAACTCTTGGCTTTGTGATGCAAATCCAACTAAGAGCCAAGCTTCAATGCATGCTCATCTCCTCTACCATGCTAATTACTAAGCTATTCTAAGCTTTTATGAGTGATTATGTGAAGAGATATACTTCTTTCTCATAAGACTATTGCTTCTTCCTCTCAATCTACTCTCATACCCCGCTAGCTCTCACCATCTTCGAAGGTGTGTGAGGTCTTGGGTCTAAGACCGTGAGGGAATTGATGGTGTGTTTTATAAGTGTGTGCATGGTGCTTGAAGCTCCATCTTCATTGCACCATCAAGTTATTGAAGGAACACAAAGTATTGTATTGTAGAATGTCTCCCTTGATGGGGGAAACCTATAATACAAAGCCTTTTGGAGGGGGGACCGACTCCATGCAAATCTGGTCCTCAATTGTTGTCAATAGCTTCATTTCTCTCTCTTTTGAAGTATTGTTTATGCCTATCTAAGTAGGTGTTATGCTTTCTGTTCCTCTCTTCATCCAATCCCTCTTGCTATGCTCATTAGGAATCTATTCTAATGAAATGCTCACTATATTTATGCACCACACACAAGTTACTAGGACATTAAATGTTTCATTGGTATTAGAGCACAAGGTTTCTCTTTTCTTGGTCAAGAAGGGAGGTCCTCAAGCTAACTATAAATGGTTGGTATTATTAATTACAATTGAGTAAGTAGAATAGGGATTTTGTAGCCTTGAAGTGTTCCTGCTTCGTGCAGATATGGAGGCATCACCGTCGAGAGCTATGGTCTTAATAGTGTAGTCCTATGGGGCTACTCAGCTATTAGAAGCTTGATAGGAGCCGATACTATTTTGGTGTTGAAAGACCCTCTCTTCTATTCCTTGCAATTAATGATATTCAAGCCATGGGTACATGAGCTTGAGTGCTTTCTAAAGGGGTAAAGAGAAGTAGCAACTAGGGATTGAAGTGCCAAAGTACAACTAAAAAAATGTTTATACCTAAAAGTTGTTAGAATGGCTGACAATAGTAAAGAGAGGGAAATTAATGTTGATAGCTTTGATTTTACTAATGAGAAGGCTATCAATGATGCCCCATATGCTTGCTACCTACCTTGTTTATAGGCTTCAACAAGCCATGGGCAATCCATCCCTCCAAAGTGAAGTGCAACGGCAGCTTCGTGCTCATGGGATTCTCCAAACTCTCTCCAATTTGGAAAGAAGAAGAGGGTCCGTACGAAGGGCTCAAAAATTACTACTTGACAATGCATCTTCTTCCAATGAAGAACTCAAGAGCCCCCACCAAAAGCACGAGAAAGAAGTGAGTCTCTACCACCTCGATGGAGATGGCTTCACAAAGACGGTGGGAAAAACGCTCTACATACCTCCTAAATGGAGAAGACATTTGCAAACCTCTCCACACCATAATTCAAAGAGGGATGATAAAAAAACAAGATAAGAAAAAAGCAAGAAAGAGGTCACCCTCTTCTCCATATTCTTCATCCTCTTCCTTCCTCTTATGAAGAAAGTGATGGTTCAGATAAGGAGGAACAAGGCAAGAAAAAGGCGAGAAAGAGGTCACCCTTTTCTCCATCTTCCTCAAGCTCTGCATCTTTTGAAGAAAGCTATGGTGCAAATTTTGAACCACCAAAAAGAAGAGGCCATAGGAAATCCTATGCCGCGTGGAAGACGTCGTCCAAGATCAAGAAGTTCAAAGAGGGAGGAAAGAAAATATCTTTCCTTACCTGCAATTGCACCTTTGGTGCTACGGACAAAGTCTTGGCTTTCATCCAACAATTCAATGCGGAATTTGGATATGAGGGCTTCACGGAGTCCTCTAAGCTACACCATGTAGCTATGCATTTCCAAACGTCTGCCTGGCAATGTTGGTCTAGCCTATGGGCAAACGGTGAAGATCCACAAACATGAAAAGCTTTAAGAGATTCCATCATGAAACAGTTTTTGGCTAATGATGCCAAAGACAAAGTACTCACCGAATGGCAAAGCTTGAAGCTCTCTCCTTATGAATCTATTCACAAAGATGTAGACAAGTTTTGGGACTTACATCATTGTCTTAAAAAAGATGGATTCTGGAGGGCAAAAACAACAATTTTGTGCGGGATTAGCCAAAGATATGGGGAGTATGTCAACTCCCAAAGGCCACGCACCATATCTGCGGTCATACACCATATCATGGTGGCTTCACGAATCAATTTCCAAGGACCTGAACAATGAGCATAAGGGGAAGTAAAATGTCCAAAAGTCTCATAAAGACAACGCCAACAACAACAAAGCTTAGGAGAATGGATTTTATAAAGGCAAAAATAAACTCTATCCTAAAGAGATTGAGAGTTATCGTAAAGATAACTGCTATTTCAAGTGCAGGGAGCAAGGGCATGCTTATCATGCTTGCCCCCACAAGAATACACGAAACTAGCCTCCTAGAGTTACCTTGGTCAAAATCCAAGAAGAGGAAGCTCACCACAAAGGATCTCCTCTATGCCATGCTTGGGGAAAGGTAAGAGAACATGAAGCTTTTATTCTCTTTGACCATGTTTCTACTCACAATTTTATATCCATAGTGTTGGCCACCAAGCTAGGTATCCAAGCCCATGAGATGGGAGATGTCCTACCCGTCATTGGTGCTTTCAAGGGGCAAGAAGCTTCAATCACTCCCTTAATTGGGAAATTGAGGCTCCATCTTCAAAGCTATGTGGACAAAGAGGACTTCTTTATCTCTCCTTTCAAGCATGAGGATGTAATCCTAGGGGCACCATGGTTTCATCCCATGGCTGCCAATGGTAAATTCTATGAATGGAAAATCTATTTTAGGTTCAGGGAAAAAGATATGTAAATAGATACCACTAAGGAGTTGGGTAACACCATACCCATTGTACATATGCAAGATTTCACTAAGTCAATAAAGAGATCTATTTCCATATACATGAATTTTGTTAAAGATCCTCAAAATGAACCTAATGCTTTAGCAAAAGAAAATATAAATAATCACAAGGAATTAGAGTTATCCAATTTTCTCAAGGGCTTTCAAGGTGTTTTTATTGACGACATTGCTTGTGAACTACCTCCTAAACGAGGCAATGATGACCATGCAATTGAACTTCTTCCAGAAAGTTCACCACCTAATAAACCTCCTTATAGAGTTTCTCAAGCTCGACAAGAGGAGATTATGCGGCAAGTGCATAAGTTAGTAGAGAAGGGCATGGTTAGGCCTAGCTCATCTCCATTTTGTTCACCCGTGTTATTAGTGCAAAAGAAAGACGACACATATCGTATGTGTGCTGACTATAGAGCACTAAATACGATCACTATCAAAAATAAGTTTCCTGTTCCACGGGTAGGAGACCTATTTGATAAGTTGCAAGGGTCGACCTACTTCAGTAGGATTGACCTAAAAAGTGGCTACCATCAAATAAGGATAGTTGATCAAGACATTGTAAAGACCGCATTGCACACTACCTTTGGTCTTTACAAATACATTGTCATGACTTTTGGTTTGACCAATGGACCAGCCACATTTAACCGCTTGATGGAGAAGCTATCAGGCCTCACTGAACCTTTACTGGAGTGTTATTTGATGATATTATCATCTACTCTAATTCACTAGACGAACACAAGCAACACCTCCAAGTAATATTTCAAGTCTTACAAGAGAATAAACTTTATATTAATCGAAAGTGAGTTTTTCTTACAAGAGAGTCAGTATTTAGGTCACATTATCTCTCAAGATGGCATCCAAATGAATCCATCAAGGCTAGAGGTAATAAAAGGATGGCCTAATCCAAGGAATCTTCATGAACTAAGAAGCTTCATAGGTATGTGTGCATACTATAGACATTTCATAGAAAAGTTCTCACAAATCGCGGGACCATTACATTAGGTATACATGGTCGGCCAAGGAGAACAATCCTTTCGAAAAGCTTATCTCTCAAGCTATGCTTACACTACCGGATCTCTCAAAGCTAATTGAGGTCCAATGTGACGCTTGTGGTGATTTCCTTGGAGCTGTTTTTCTCTAAGAAGGGCACACCATAGCCTACAAAGGTCGACGGCTCCACCCTATTGAGCAAGTTATAGGCATATATGAGAAAGAACTCCTCGTAGTTCTACATGACTAAGACTCATGGAAATACTATTTATTGGGGACTCCTTTCATTCTACGGATGGATCACCAAAGCCTTAAGTACTTCATGATAGATCAAGCTCTCCAACAAACAAATGCGGTGGGAAAATTTCCTTTTGCAATTTCATTTTCATATTGCTCACATTGCTGGCAAGCATAATCAAGTAGCCGATGCATTCTCAAGACAACCGAGAGTGAATGTGGTTTCCATAGAAACTCACAATGATCTAACTTCTATGGTAGATGAGTACGCTATTGATCCCGATTTTAGAGATGTGATCTCAGCCCTTGCACTAGGGAAGAAAGAAGAACCATTTAACCTAAAAAATGGTTATCTTCTCTATGGTAATAGACTATATGCTACTAGCTCACTACGTGAGAAAGTAATGTATAAATCTCATGATCCTCCTTATGCAGGGCATAGAGGGATTCAGTCTATCTTGAAAGGGACTAAAACATATTTCTATTGGCCTGCCATGAAAGCCAACATACAAGAGTATGTTTCTAAATGTGTGGTATGCCAAAAGACAAAGTTTGATAGAGGGAAGAAACTTGGATTTCTTCAACCTTTGCCAATCCCTACCTCGCCATGGGAGAGCATATCCATGGATTTTATCTTTGGATTGCCCAAGTCTATCCATGGGAATACAGGAATGTGACGATAGTAGATAGGTTCAGCAAACAAGCTCATTTTATACCTGTCAAAAATACTATAAAAGCCCATCAAATGGCAACCCTCTTCATATCACAAATTTTCAAGTACCGTGGCTTGCCAATTTCTATAATGTTGGATAGAGATCCCAAATGACCGGTAATTTTTGGAAGGGTCTCTTTGAGAATTTAGGGACAGGGCTAAACTTCTCTTTGGCCTATCACTCACCCACAAACGGCTGGTCAAAGTGAAATATCTAGCCTAACAATTCTTGATCTTCTAAAAGCCTATGTAATGGAAGTAGATCAAAGGTCCCAATGAGAGAAGTACTTACCCTTGGCACTAGGTTGGTAACCTAACAGGACATAAAAGTGTCCTTTCAGGGTTTTGAAAAAAACCTCCAAAACCATAGTAGATCCACTCATTTTGTAAAATCCTTTCATGAGGTTATAGTTCAAGGCCTATTACACATGGAAAAAATAAGAGACTTGTAAAATTTCTCATCTTTTGGTCACACCAAGCCTCCAAAGTTGATGGACCAGTACATTTTCATCAAAACAGTCATTTCTTACGTTTTTTTGTATAAAAATAAGATTAGGGATTTTTGTAGGACTTGAGATAAATTCCCTAGTTAACTTCAATGGGTTGGTGATTAGAACATATGATTGCTTCTCACTCACTATTTTTTGTTTTGCCAAAAGAAATAGGTACAAAAAAGTTGAATTTTTACCATTCTGCAAACCTATCATCAAAGTTTCTATAGCCACGCTGAATACAAATGGTATATGCATGTTTTCTTAGTTCCCTATTGTCCTTTAGGTTCATAAGGAGACATGGAGCATTTCAAAAGAATAATACATCTCTTACCAAGGGGAATCTTGGGGACAAAGATGAAGTGCTAAATACAGCAAACATGAAAAAACTGGGTTCAACATTATGAGTTGTAGAATCCCATAGAAACTATTCAATATCTAGCCAAATTTGATCCTTATGACTAGATATGGTTACTACCTACAAAATGCATATAGTTGTCACAAGAAACTAGCAATATTGAAAGAGCTATACTTGATATACTAGAATGTTTCGTTTTCTTCTATAATAGAAAAAATCAACCATCGTTGTGTACTATGCAAAATAGGGTATTAGGTGCCCCAAAAATCAAGGAATATTAGCTTTATGTTACAATATGGGACATAGAAAATCAAAACTACATTTGGATATCATGAAAGCCATCATAAAAATCATAAAAGAGATAAAATTGGCTAAAAAACAGGATTTGACAATTTTTGTAATTTGGTCATAACTTACAACTTTAACATTTATTTCTCCCTAGAAGCATCAGGACATGTTGAGGACTACTAAAAATAGTTCTCTAGCATTATAGACCTCACAAACATGAATTCTAGAGTGGTATAGTTGCAAAAATTTGAAAAAAGACAAAAACAGGACCCGTTTTTTCACACAGTTTAGGCTGTGAAATGTTGTGCAAGGACAAGGTTAAAGATGGAATTGATATTCCAAAAAAATGTCAAGTTTTTTTCAGCTCATGAGAAAACTTTATACATAGATAGCACCTCAAAATCCATTTTGAAACTCTTGACATAATTCAAGGAAAATGGTCACTTAATAGGACATAAAAGTGTCCCATTACCAACCTAGTGTTAGTGGAGTATGCCTATAATAATAATGTACATACCTCCACGGGAAAAGCACCTTTCAAGGTAACTGAGGGAAGATAAAAATGTCCCTTGCTACTTAAGTTACACGGGAAGATCTTCACTGCAGATGAGTATAGTGGAGACCTACAAGAATCTTTCTAGAAGATTAAGGATGCTATCTCTATCTCACAACAAAGGCAAAAGGTTGCTGCTGATAAGCACAAAAGAGCCATGCCTTTAAAGAAAATAATTGGGTCTTGCTTTGCTCCAAACGGAAGGCGACGTGGTCCTGCATCCAAATAGAGAAAACAACATATTTCAAGTGATAAATCTACAAATTTGTATACCTGGAAACCATCTTTGCACATACTCCAAGCTGTACGCAATGAGAGAGAGAGAGAGAGAGATAGAGAGAGAGAGAGAGAGAGAGAGTCGGAGGGAGAGAGAGAGAGAGAAAGAGAGCGTACAGGCGCACCTCCTAGAGCGGAGTGCTACGCCGCCACGACGAGAGAGAAGAGGGGAGAGGAGAGTAGAAGACACAAGCACTGGGTGCAATCTCCCCCCATGCAAGAGTGAGCATTTTCCTCTTGCACATATTTATTTATAGATTTCTTGAATGCCCAAAAATATGTACAAACTATCCGGCCAGACATAAATGACCAAAGCTCATAAAGAGCACTTGAATAATCAAATATACATAGAATGTAATATCCTTCTGCATTTTGGTATTGTTAAAAAATCGTGAATTTGTAGTTTGTTGTTGTGCTGCCTAGATGGGAAAATATGCACCAGATAAGCATTACACACTGCCTAAATCGGCAAATCTGTGTGCATGTGACCAATGGACTAGACAAGACATAAAGGAGAGAAAATATTTACTATGTATTTGACACCACTCTGTAGTATGACAAAGTACTTAAAATTTGTTGTTCAGTATCCCAAAGCACCTTAGGTCACACGAGTAGATGTATAGCTTATTGAATAATCATCTCAACAAAAATTCCTTTCAAGACAATTAGAAGCCATGACCTTAGCAGTGTGTTAGTAGTCAGCCTAGAACACAATGAAAAGAAATGAAATATGAAAAGAGAAATGATGTATGTGATGTACACACCAGTGTGTGTGGCAAGCGTGAGACTCTTGCAGCAGTTTAAGTAATGTGTTTAGCAACATAACACTCATACTACTTGAAATCATGTTCTTGTAAACACTATTTGTTATACCATCATTTGTTTCTCAATACATACTTGAAATCATAAGGTTAACGATCAAATTTATCTTTAAAATTGTTAAGAATGATTGTACGTGTGAAATTTACGTACGCATAAGTAGAGTATATGAAAATGTCCTCCATGCACCCTTCTAGGTAATTAAAGAGAGAAGTTTTAATGCCTTGTCAGAATACGTAGCCCATGTGCCAAGTGAGAGTGTCAGAGTGCCACAAAATAACCACACAAAATTTCAATATTGTAGTGTGAGGAGAGATTTCACAATAATCAATCATACTATCTACTTTAAAAATAAAGTAAAATTATTCAACAGCTTAGATATCTGGAAGCAACAAATGTTCATAAAACACTGAATACAACATGAATATATCCCAATGACTAAAAAAAATTGTGGATAAAGTGTCAGTATACTTGTGATAATTGAAAGAAAACATGGCCCATTTTTGAAATGGAGGTATGGTAAGTTCATGATTAAAATTGGGATGCAAGGTTGAGATTCATCAACGTGTGATAGTCATTCAAAATGGTAGGGTTCTTCCTAGTCTGAGCTAAGAGTGAGCTTAAGAAGAATATCAAAAGTATAACACCATGATCACTGACTACCTACCTCGATTGAAATCAAACAATAAAATGGGGTGGTTTGTGCAATTAGCACGAGGTATCTCACTTGGTTGAAGATACAAGGGCCTCCACTCTTCAAGGTTTACGAATTGTACGTATTTAGATAATTTAGACTATTTATATGACATAAAAATAAAGGACCTATCAACAATATGGAAGGATTCTTTGCCTTATTTTGGCCCAAGGAGTGCAAAAATTTAAACGTTTACTACCTATGGCTAGAAGAGAAACTAATAACAAATACATTATCCAAAAACCGGTAATGAGGAGATTATCACTGCCTAGCCAAAATTATATTACTTGGTTTGATACAGCTCAATATCGTGTTGTCTTCATGAGCCCAACCGTCCCAAAGTTTATGATTTAGCAACCCCATGGATACCTTGCAGCCAAGGAGTATCCACCTTCATAAAACATATGGTGATCACACGAGGTCTTGGATCGTAATTATCGTCTCTAATTTTAATGTGGTCGTGAATTTTCTAATTGGCTAATGATAGTCATGGAACCTACATTTAGACAGAAAGGCAACATTTTTTTTAAAAAAAATGTTTTCAAAAAAAAGTTTATGCTACTGATGGGGGCTTTTCACAAGCCAAGTTCCCATACCCCTCTTCTCTCGTCCCCACCCCATGAAAACCCCCTCTTAGGGAGGGAGTGATAAAAGGCATTGGAAAAAAGTAAGAAAAATATAAAGTATGATTATGTAAATATATAAGGAAGGTAAAATAGGCCACCTCATGCCTGCGGGGTAGCCCATCCCCACCTTGCCTCCTTTTTCTTCACTGTTGCCCCGCCGGGTGTCCCTTTTCCTCTCCTCCACTCAAAAGGTCAACCCCCTCTCTCTTCCCCTTGTCCTTTCTCCTTTCTCTCTCCCCTCAAGCTACCCCACCACTCACCAATAATGCATTATAACTCACCAATAATGCACCCTAACTCACATGCAACTTACCCTATCTTCCAAAATAGTATACCCCATCCCCTCTTTCTCTCTCCTATCATATCCCATGACCCAAATACCCCCCTCTCTCTCTAAAGGGCGCCATGTCTCTTTTCTTCTAGCTAAATAACCTCCCCCATACTCACACACACTCAGTTTCACTGAAAAAGGTGCCCGCAGACCCATCCCCACCCGGTGGTTACCTGATTTTTCTTGTGTTCACACACATCTGCACACAGATTCACCTCTGAACACACTCCCCTCTCTCCCCTCTTGTAATTACTTTATTCTCCATGTCACCTCTCACTTTTTTTCATCAACCCATCTCTCTCTCTTAGTCTCTCTCTCATGAGACTGCTGTTCTGGCACATATACACACAGCCAGACAAGTGGGGCCCACAGTCACATGGCCTATGTAGATAATGATTTCTTCATTTCTAAATTCTAGAATTCCTCCCCCCTCCTCCCCTATATAAAGAGGGGGTCACCATCACACTAAACACACACACCATCACCAAAGAGTACACTATGCACTGTGTGTGCCTAGTGCACACACACACACCCACACCATCACCATCACCGCAATCACCATGCTCGTCTTGAGCATGACCTCTACACCCTTGGGCTATGGAAGATGAAGGGAAACTAAATGAAGGATGATGGCCATAACCCTCGTGCGAGTCTTCGCCATCAACTCCCACCTATCCGCCATGTGCTCTACCACGCTCTCCCTTCTCATTCCCCTACCCTATGCTCCCCATTTCATCGCCTTATTCTCTAAATAAAGCTTGAGGTTTTGTGAGTATGTTTTCTTGCAATGTTTTTCCCATGTGATGTGTGCGGAATCGCCACCTAGTCTTGTGTTTGGAGTGAGCTTGTGTATGTGTGAAGGGTGTGCGGATTCGCCATCCTTTTGTGGTGCCTAAGTACTAAGCCGCTATACCCCCTCCCTCACTCTCTCTCTCTCTCTCTCTCTCTCTCTCACTTGATCTCATTCCCTTTCCTCTTCATCATTACTCCCAAGCATCCATCTCTCTTGGATGAAAACTTTGGTATGGTGGTGTGTTGTTTGCGTCCTAGCCGTTGAAGGTAGGTGGTGCCCCCTGTTTGCTTTACCATGACAGGCTCGAGGCGCGCCATTCGGTCCCCGGTGTTTTAGAGGCCGTCGGGGTTCGGGGTTCGCTTTGCTCCCGTCATTTGGTGCCCCCACTGAGGATCTTTTCATGAAACCCTTCAGTTGGATGAATGGATAGCAGGATTTGCTAATTGGACTACAGAAGAAGAAGAGCTCCAAGCACAACTAGAGGAACTCCGCATCTCCATCGAAGCTCGAGTGCCAGGCGTAACCGTAATCGATTTGCAATGGGAGAGTCAACCAACATGCCAAACCCAGTGGATATACATAGGACAAGTGCCAAGAAGAAGAAGGAGAAGGTCGAAACCATGTCCGCAACCTACAACCAACCCACAACAACAAAATGGAAGGAGCTCTACACAATAGAGAGTCAACACTATTCTACTTTGAGAATCGGGTAACTCAAGTCACCGAGGTAATTATCATAGTCACTTTTCAAGTCGCACATGATGCTGCAACACAGATAACAGAAGCATTGGCTCACACTCTCACTAGAGAAACTAGGGATCTACTGAGTTTATTTCAGGAAAGAACACCACACTCTCCCACAAGCTTGGACAGTGACTAAGCACCTCTAAGCTTCACATGAATCAGTACAACTTACCTCAAGACAGATCACACATACCAACACGTGTACGCTCAATCAAGGTAATACTGGATTTGAAGGCTCACTACCAGCACGTCATTGACACCATGCTGGGTGGGGAGCGATTTTTTGAGGTTCTCGCATCATATCAACCATTTGTCCTACCTTTGGTACAAGGCAATGTACCGTTTGAAGTTTTAATCTATGTCCTAGTATAAGAGCGTATACACGCCTCCTTGTAAAGAAGAAAAAAACTTTTGCAAGTTAAGCAGTTTGTCTTTCTAGCTCTCTCTCAGTAATCATGGCAAGTGTAGCATTTCCAACATTTAAAGGAAAGAAGGGGGAGGATTTGGTAACAGACTTCCTAGATGACTTTGAAGTAGCATGTGTAGTCAGCAACAAAGATACGGATGAATCCCGGGTTAGAATCTTTAAGCATCTTATGAAGCTAGAAGCTAGATCATGGTACAATGCACTTCCACAAGCAACCAAGGATGATTGGGAACCCTTAAAAACCGCTTTTAAGAGGTGCTTTGGGGGAGGTACCACTTCAGAAAAGTTGTGGGACAAGTTGAGAGACTTGAAGCAGGAGGGTCTTGTAGAATATGCCACGTATGAGTCAAAATTTGTGGATTTGTGGGAACGGTGGGTTGAGTCACTGGCAAGGGGGGAAACCGCACTCGATTTCCTAAAAAAAAATCGGTTCACGCATGGCTTATGGCCGCTTTTCAAGGAGAAGGTGAAAGGTAGATTCCCGGCTACGTACAAGTTAGCCGTTGAGATTGCTCGCCTTAAGGAAAAGAAGCTGCGAATGAAATCCAAAGAAACCGAGTCAACAGAAGAAGGAACATCGCGTCGACCAGCAACTACGACAACCACCATACCACCACCACCGGCTCTTGGGGTAAGAGATGACCAACAAGATATGTTGGCCCATATTACTGACCAGTTGCAGAATTTGTCTATCCACTTAATACAGCAAGGGAGAAGTCAAGAAAGAGATCAAGACCCTAGAAGAGCACGATGACAAAACAGGGAGTATCATTGCTACAACTGCGGAGAAGACGGTCACGGTATGTACTACTATCCCAAACCACGACAAGACTATAATAGAGGAGGTAGGAGGAACCAATTGTCACCCCCTAGAGAAAGAACACCCCCACCCCGAGCACCACCCCCACCAACACAAATTCTACGTCCACCCCAGACACCACTACAAGCATCCATCCCACCTCTTCCACCAGCCCCACCACCTGATCGCCCTGTAAACATCATAAGGCTAGAAGAGAAAGGAAAAGCCGTAGTAGTGGATCCACCCAGAGAAAAGGAGAGGGACAAGGGTAAGGAGAAGGAAACCTTTTTAGAACCACTTGAAGCCATGACTGTGAAAAGATCTAGGAGGGAGAAAGCTACACAATCAGATGATGAGAGAAGCATGAGAGGAGAAACTAGCAAGAGGCCATCCAGGCCACGACGGAAATTGGGCATCACCGACTTCCAGTTAGGGGAAAGTTCAAAGCCCTATGATCTAACACTGGATGTGGAAGAGCAAGGACCGAAGATTACATGGCCACAGCTGCTACTTCTTGTACCTAAAGTAAGGCGACAATGGTCTAAAATGGTAAGTACAAGACGCTCCAAAACAAAGGTAGCCGGAGCAATTTCGGGATGCAACATGGATGACATCCTTCCAATTGTCGACGTAAACATAAAAGGAAAGAGGGTTGGAAACACCTACATTGATGGAGGTGCACAAATCTATGTAATGAGTGAAGCTATGATGCTTCGATTAGGGCTCAAGGTTGACAGGCCTTCACCATGCAAGGCAAAGATGGAAAACAACGCAAAAGTAAAGTGTGTAGGTGTGGGAAGTGCCGTGAAAATCAAATCTTTCAACACTGAGGTAGAGGTAGATGTTTTTGTGATGCCTACTAAGGGGGAGGGCTATCCACTAATTTTGGGAAGGCCATGGTTGATGGCCATGAAGGCAAAACATGACTGGGGTACTGGCCTTCTACGCATGACCGGTAAGAAAGGGGAGACAATCTACTACGACATGAGGATTGGCAAGCAGAAGCAAATGAATCTGGAAATATCGGCAGATGAAACCACTAGCGAATCTTCCAGTTCTGAGGAGGAGACCACATCCACCGAACGAAAGTGACAGTTCCATTGATGTGATGGGTATCATTATGAAGGATCCACAAAGGGTAAGCACAACTGGTGATCCATCACCAAAAGGGCAACCCAATGAAGAGGAGAGCAAATAACCTGGCCTAGGAGGAAGTAGGTTGAAGGGTATGTTGTCTATGGAATTAACACTTGAGGAGAAAGATAGTTTTTTGCAAATGTTGATGGGATTTCCTAACCTGTTCATTGAAAACTATGAAAGAATCAGAGGCATTACAGTGGTGGAACATCATATTAAGCTGAAGGAAGGGGTAAAACCAGTTGTGCAAAAGCTACGATGACTGGGGGTCATACAAGAAAAGGCACTCTTGGCCGAGGTAAGGAAACTGCTGGAGGCGGGATTCATCTATCCTGTAGAAAACTCAGAATGGGTGTCACCGGTAGTGGTGACGCCTAAAAAGAATGGTAAGTGGAGGGTCTGTGTTGACTACAAACCACTAAATGCAGCTACAAAGAGAGACCACTTTCCTCTCCCTTTCTTGGATGACATTCTGAATGAAGTAGCGGGTTTTGAATGCTATACCGTCTGTGATGGTTATTCTGGATACTTTCAAATACGCATAGCCTTGGAAGATCAGCTAAAAACCACTTTTATCACGCCATGGGGTTGTTTTGCATACAGGGTTATACCATTTGGTCTCACAAATGCACCTGCCACATTCCAAAGATATGTCACATATGTTTTTCAACCATTCTTTGGAACATCCATAAGAGTGTTCATTGATGATTTTTGTATATATAGCTCCCGTATTTCACATTTAGAAAAGGTAACTGAAGGTTTGGCCAGGTTACAGAGCCTAGGTGGGCAATTAAATGTGGATAAATGCCACATTGGGGAGAGTAAAGTCATTCTACTAGGCCATGAAATTTCAGCAAAAGGTATCAACGCCGACCCAAGTAAGGTGTCCGCACTCATAGCCTTACCTTCACCAACGACCGCACGTCAACTGGTCTCTTTTCTACAGAAGGTGAGGTACTTAAGTAGATTCATACATCTACTATCACAACTTGTTCTACCACTGCAACAACTCACTCAAAGATCAACTTTCACTTGGGACGAGGAAAGCGAACATCACTACAACAAGGTAAAGGAGGTCTTAGCCACTCTGCCAACTATCTCACCACCTAAGTGGGATGAAAAATTCTACGTCACCTCAAGTGTTGGTGATGACTCATTGGGGGCTGTGCTACTCCAAAAGGATACAACGACATCTTTCATGAGGCCAATCTACTTCTCTAGTCGAATGATGACAGCAGGAGAGAAAGGTTTCACCCATGTGGAACACTTAGTCCTAGCTCTTAGATTTGCAACTACAAAGTTAAGGTCATATTTGCTGCCTAAGCAATTTGTGATTCTAACCACGGATGAAATATTTCCCTATGTTGTACAACACATGGATGTGTCTGCTAGAATTACTAAATGGCTAGTTCGTCTGCAAGAGTTTGACTACACGGTACAGGTAGAAAGCACGACAAGGGCAACTTTGGGGGGACTCATGACCTACCAAGTCTTTGAAAGAAAGGAGAAGCAATCTAAGGAAGGAGAAGTCCGATTACCTTCAGTACCATCGATGGTAGAAGGAGCATACTCTCTCTACTTTGATGGAGCCTACAAGCGAGCGTCCGACAAAGCAGGTGCAGGCATAGTGGCCTTTGATGACAAAGGGACAAAGGTATTTTCGTTGGGCCAATTGTTAGATTCACATTCTAACAATGAAGCTGAGTATGCAGCACTAACCAAGGGTCTACAATGGTGCGTCTCACAAGGTGTACAACGCCTTAATGTATTTGGGGATGCTCTACTTTTGGTAAGGCAAGTAAATGGAGCATGGACATGCAAGAATCCTAGTTTAAGGACTCACATAAGTGGTGTAAAAACCTTGTTGGGTAAGTTTGAAGAAGTTCAAATACACCATATCCCAAGGGCTCAAAACCAAGAAGCAGATGCCCTAGCAAGTGAAAGACTACAGGAAGTGGTGGGTGGAGCAATAAAACTAAAGCTCCCTCTATTTCAAGGCAGTGATGCCTTGCCTGACATCATGCATTTTTTGGAAACAGGGGAATGCCCATCAGATTTAACAAAGGGACAGAAGCAATGGCTGATGCGGAAGGCCACAAGGTATCGACTCATCAATGACGGTTTGTATTGTAAGGGTAAGGACCAAATACTCAGGAAGGTCCCTCTCTCTCAGGAAATCACGGGAGTAATTGCTAGCTATCACGACGGGGTTTGTGGTGGTCACTTTGCCCTAGACATAACAAGTAGGAAAATCTTGCAAGCAGGCTTCATATGGCCTAGCCTCAACCGTGATGTACACCACTGGTGCACTAGATCACTTATGCCTGAACCACAGACACCTATTCTCTCATATGGCCCATTTGAAAAATGGGGTATCGACGCCATTGGGCCATTACCTAGGGCCAACTCAGGAAAATTCTACATTATCGTGGGGGTTGACTACATGACTAGATGGGCAGAGGCTACAGCCGCCACTAGAATCACAGCGGTAGAGGTAGCTAAATTTATCTACGAGCACATATGCTGTAGGTTTGGCACACCTTTAGAGATCATCTCTGATAGAGGGCCAGGTTTCAGAGCAGACTTGGTAGGAGAATTAATGCAGAAACTGGGCATTACAAGGAGGCACTCTTCACCATATTACTCTCAATGTAATGGCCTAGTTAAAAAGGTAAATGGAGTGGTTTCTAAAATTATTACCAAGCAGGTAAACAATCATCCTGGAGACTGGGATAAGTATCTACTACCAGCTTTATGGGCCTACAGAACTTCATTTCGTACATCCTTGGGATTCACACCATATCATCTAGTATTTGGTAAGGAAGCAATCTTGCCCATTGAAGTGCAACTATAAAGTCTCAGAGTAATGGCAAGCCAGCTTCAACAGCCCAACATGCATTTGAGAGATCACATCATCAACTTGGAAAGATTGCAGCTGGACAGAGAAGAAGCAATAAATTATTATGCAGCACAAGCAGAGCATAGACGGCTTAGCTTTAACGAGCATCTCCGGAAAAAAGAATTGAAGAAAGGAATGTTGGTGCTCCGCTATGACAATCGCTTCGACACGCGCAAGGATAAGAAACTCCTGCTCCGATGGGAAGGCCCTTTCATCATCAGGAAAAAGTATGCCAATGGAAGCTACCAGCCTATGGAGGCTGATGGAAAACTTCATAAAACCAGGGTAAATGGTTGGCGACTAAAAACTTATTTTCTTCGATTTGACTAGGCTCCACCAATTGACATTCCAGATGAGGACACACCATCAGCCGCCACCTCCGAGGATAATGATCAAATAGATGAGCTAGAGACATGAATGCCTCTAGCCAAAAGGGGAGGGCTAATGATGGGGGATTTTCACAAGCCAAGCTCCCATACCCCTCTTCTCTCGTCCCCACCCCATGAAAACCCCCTCTTAGGGAGGGAGTGATAAAAGGCATTGGAAAAAAGTAAGAAAAAAATAAAGTATGATTATGTAAATATATAAGAAAGTTAAAATAGGCCACCTCATGCCTGCGGGGTAGCCCATCCCCACCTTGCCTCCTTTTTCTTCACTGTTGCCCCGCCGGGTGTCCCTTTTCCTCTCGTCCACTCAAAAGGTCAACCCCCTCTCTCTTACCCTTGTCCTTTCTCCTTTCTCTCTCCCCTCAAGCTACCCCACCTCTCACCAATAATGCATTATAACTCACCAATAATGCACCCTAACTCACATGCAACTTACCCTATCTTCCAAAATAGTATACCCCACCCCCTCTTTCTCTCTCCTATCATATCCCATGACCCAAATACCCCCCTCTCTCTCTAAAGGGCGCCATGTCTCTTGTCTTGTAGCTAAATAACCTCTCCCACACTCAGACACACTCAGTTTCACTGAAAAAGATGCCCACATACCCATCCCCACCCGGTGGTTACCTGATTTTTCTTGTGTTCACACACATCTGCACACAGATTCACCTCTGAACACACTCCCCTCTCTCCCCTCTTGTAATTACTTTATTCTCCATGTCACCTCTCACTTTTTTTCATCAACCCATCTCTCTCTCATGTAGTCTCTCTCTTAGTCTCTTTTTTTCATATACACACAGCCAGACAAGTGGGGCCCACAGTCACATGGCCTATGTAGATAATGATTTCTTCATTTCTAAATTCTAGAATTCCTCCCCCCTCCTCCCCTATATAAAGAGGGGGTCACCATCACACTAAACACACACACCATCACTAAAGAGTACACTATGCACTGTGTGTGCCTAGTGCACACACACACACCCACACGATCACCATCACCGCAATCACCATGCTCATCTTGAGCATGACCTCTACACCCTTGGGCTATGGAAGATGAAGGAAAACTAAATGAAGGATGATGGCCATAACCCTCGTGCGAGTCTTCGCCATCAACTCCCACCTATCCGCCATGTGCTCTACCACGCTCTCCCTTCTCATTCCCCTACCCTATGCTCCCCATTTCATCGCCTTATTCTCTAAATAAAGCTTGAGGTTTTGTGAGTATGTTTTCTTGCAATTTTTTGCCCATGTGAGGTGTGCGGAATCCCCACCTAGTCTTATGTTTGGAGTGAGCTTGTCTATGTGTGAAGGGTGTGCGGATTTGGCATCCTTTTGTGGTGCCTAAGTACTAAGCCGCTATACCCCCTCCCTCACTCTCTCTCTCTCTCTCTCTCTCACTTGATCTCATTCCCTTTCCTCTTCATCATTACTCACAAGCATCCATCTCTCTTGGATGAAAACTTTGTTATGGTGGTGTGTTGTTTGCGTCCTAGCCGCTGAAGCTAGGTGGTGCCCCCTGTTTGCTTTACCATGACAGGCTCGAGGCGCGCCATTCGGTCCCCGGTGTTTTAGAGGCCGTCGGGGTTCGGGGTTCGCTTTGCTCCCGTCACTACCACGCCTAGAAGATATCACAACAGGACGCCAGAGTTGACGATCAAATATACAAGCACATATTCTTATGAAGGACACCATTACATCTTTAATATATCAACCGTCTCTAAAAACCATTACACCTGTATATTAACCGTCTTAATACAATGTCTAAGTACAAAATAAAATGAAGTACAATAAAAGACTGGAAGAAAGAAAAATCATCATCAGTATCGGTGGCAGTGCTCGAGGATGCTCTACATTGGGCGTTGTCTGAGAAAGTATTGTAGTGATCGCTGAAGAGCGTCCTCAATGTCCGCTTCTGTAGATGCCGTAGACGAGGGGGAGAGCAAGAAATGAAATGAAATGTTATATGAACAGTCTTTAAACAAGTGATAAAATCACAAGGCTTGCCATGGAAATGATTTGTGCTTATAAAAAGTGTAAAGCAAAACTGAACCAAGAAAGAGAGACAGACAAGTTGCAATCCATTGAATTCAGTAGCACATGGCTTGGGAAAGCCAAAATTCTAGTTAGGAAGCCCGCGAGGGAGGGGGGGGGGGAGGGAGTGGAGGTGTCCCCTTTGATGATTTTTGGTCTTTTAATTGAGCTTATTTTGATAGTAGTATATATGTGGTTGAATGATCGGATCAGAAGCAAAATCTTGTGCCACAAATGTAATGAGATTGTTGGCTTCTCACCCAAATATGGTCAAGCATTGAATTATTCTTTAATTTGTTGTTGATAGTTGTTTGAATGAAGTAGAGATTCTAAATGTGGGTATTGGGTGTTTGTGGTGGCGATATGAATGTCTAAGTCTCCTAATATGATGCTCAATTTTTTTAATCATTTTCTTGTTCAATCTTTGTGGAGTTATGAAAGAAGTACTTATTGGTGTCTTGATTGACTTGTACAAATTTATGACATGGATATGAGTTGAAGATTGGTTCCCATAAGAGAAAGTGGCATCCAATATTTCAAGTCCCAGGTTTGGGATAGCTTATTGGGTTATGGATTGAATGCCTAGATTATGGAATATGGATAGACCATAATTATTATAATGTTGACGATCAAAATGTGTTTTATTGCCCTGGTACAAAGCCCTCTCATCAACTATTTCCCTTCCCAATGTGAGCATGGTTGATAATATTTTGAAAGAGACCCTCAATCATGTCGACATTTTACATACCACTATACCTCAGTAGCTTTTGGGAGACTCTTGCTTGCATCTAGTCGAAAGAATTCTTTACTTGACATTTTGGAAGCTCTTCAACGACTTATACGTGGACACATACGCCATTTGACATACATATTAACCAACAAGTACGTATTGACCACTCACTTTTACTGACTTCTTGACGCTGCCCCTATTCCTTATATCTTGCAAATAATGCATTCCAAGAGACGGGCTCTCAAATAGGCTTGCAGACTACTTTATATTAACCCAATCCAACCATTTCAAGAGTCTACATTGTATCAAAGAATATCAAGAGACTCTAAAAGACCAACATTGAGTTGGAAACAACCAGCTCTTGCCCATGAGCATATTCTGCAATCAATGCATTCCAAGGGAGCGACCCCAAACACCTTCAGAAACCTCTTTCACAAATTTTTAGTGAGGTGCCCAATGAAAACAAAACATTTAAATTTTGACACCTAATCTTAAATTTCTAAATACCTTTGATATGAAATTATATATGTTGCATTTAAGAGAGAAATACTCGCTCTATTTTTCATTGAAAATAGCCCATGCTTCTTGACCCTACCCCAACTAGGTGCATGTTGCAAAAACAATGCATTCCAACAATGAGATCTAAAATTGGAATTTCACAAAGCAACTTCACATTGAGTTGAAAACAGTAACACTCCGGCATTGACTAAACTCGTAACATCTTGTAATCAATGCACTCTACAGAATCACATCCCACATAGGGAGCTCATCAAACAAATTTTGCGCTTTCAAAACACCTCTTCAACAGTCACAGCTTTCTTCAAGACCACATCGTAATCAAAACAAAAAATGCCATACATATTGCTTGTTTAAACTTTTCACTCTTTCAAAAGCACACCATATCTGACACACACATCATGAAAGGAACCACATCCCACATTGGAATCAATCATCAAAATTTTCTTGTCCAAACAAAAGTTCACAGTATTTAACATAGATATCGTCTATCGATGCATTCTAAGAGACCAGATTGCATGTAAAAAATCCAAGAGACCACTTCAGCATTAAGGTGAAAAAATCTTGTGTTTCTTGACGCATGAGCCACATCCCAAATAGGAAGCACTCAAAAAAAAAAATTGCCCCTACTCATGCTCATCCATGCAGATTTCTTGCAAAACATGACTGGCCTTCAAGATGCAAGCATAGGTGGTTTCTTTTGGAGAGAAACATCATTTTTGCATCCAACATTCCCACCAGAAGCAATGTATTTATTATTTTGACTCACTATCAGCTAGGCATGTGGCCTCCTCAAATATCAGACATGGAAGGCAAATGATGACCCAAGCCTTTAAAATGAAAGCTAGGCAAGTGCTTTCAAACAGAGGTTAGGGCTGACCTACTCTGTTCAAAATCTACTCCATTGTTTCATACATGACTATGGAACACATACTCCACAAAGCATCGACAAAGAGAAACTCCTCTGTCAATGTCAGGGCAGCTCAACATTGGAAAACATTAGATAGCATGGTTCATGAGAAAGCTGAGGTGACATGGAAAAGAGGTGAGGTAATGAGATGAGCATGGGAAGAGGTTCTTGAGACTGCTCAATGGGTAGAGGTGGCAAAGAGATGATGGCTCCATTCTATCCCTGTCTCCATCCACATTTGCGATTGTTCCAACCAAATATCAAGCATTTGAAAATCTTGCATTTGAAACCTCGTTTGATTTGTCTATGTGGATGCAGGCTTCAAAACTGGTTACATCGAAAAGCAGTTGAAGCTCCCACTAAGATTGATGCTTCCCCAACTGCTTCAAGAACATGCCCCCACAAGGGTTTACTTCCTGAAAATTATCCGTGTGCGAAGCATCAAGCTGTGCCTAAAGAATCTTGAAACTATTTTTTACATGTAGCTCAACAGGTGCACAAAGGTGTGGATGAAGGCTACATTAGCTTCCCAATAGAGACTCCTAATTTCTCCATCTGTATTACCAACCTTGATCTGCAGGATTCCTTTTGATGTGGGTGTGGCACATTCAAAAACTTTAATTAGTTAGTCTACTGTTTGCAGCATAAAGGACTTCTGTTCAGACCCCCAAATTTGCAGAGTAATATATCACGTTTGTGACTTGCAAATATAATGAAATCCACAATAAACAAAATTGATGTCTCTCTTGAGTCTTGAGTCCCTGAGGCCCAACACGACAACTTTTTTGGAAAGTCCAGGCTGTATAAACTCCAATGCCTTATCCTACTTTGTTGCCAAACCAAACATGGTTGAAAAAATAAAACGGTGTCAAAGCTCAAAATCCTCCTCCATCTACAAAGGTTAAAACAAATACAGTGTTTGTTGCTTGAGCAACAACAAAAAAATGAAAATGCAATGTACAAAAAGAGAAGAAGCAAGGAGACAAACAAATCACTTGATGCTTGATCAGACGAACAGAACATTCTTCTTGTCTGGGGTGTCACACACACGATAGCACACTGTTGGCAACACTGCTTTGAGCAGCATGCTCTCCATTTCGGTTCTGCATCTTGAAGCCTGATAACTTGGTCACAAAAACAATGCAAAGGCAGCATCCTAAACTGTTGTGACAGAGGCATTGACTTCATATGTCTTTGCCTAGCTACATGATTGGGGGAAAGTGAAGGGACTTGCAGAGCCCAGTTTCCCCAACCACTGCTAGCTAGGTGGTCGGACTTCCTTCTGCAGAAACTCATATGTGCCACAATTCAAAGATACAGATAAGAAAGAGGTAAAATCACCTCTTCAATGGAAAGCCCTTGGAGGGACAGTTTCAAATGTCGAGCAGTGATAGTTGATATCCTTTCTCCATACATGTGCAAGTCTAGTGTACTACTTGGAGGAAAAACCTTGAGAATTCAATGCAAAATTAATAGATGCATTGAGCAGTGACTTCCCAAAAAGTGGCCTATAACCTACCTGGAGACGTTGAATAACAACAGGATGCTTCCCAGCAAGACATTGCAATACTTGATTCCTGCACCTTCTATACATCAAATAAAAGCAACATCACTTTCCCCAAACTAAGAAAACAACTCCTGCACCTTCTACAAGTCCTAGCTTTGGGAACTTTGTGATTGCTGCCATTGAGAAGAGAATCGTTATCGACAGACAAGCGATGGATTTTGTCAATGCAAGAAAATGATTGATCTTTGCGTAGAAGGATTCCCTTGGCACACACTAGCAAGTAGGTGCAAAAGTTTCTAATTCCTGCATTCATGAACAGATTTTTCTTCACGTCACTGAACCTTTCATCCCTTGGTACATATCCCTTGTCAAAAGCCAATTGTGGTTCTTCCAGTTCAAAGTCTGCACCATAAATGCATTAACATCCAAAAGATTAATGTCCTTTCCTTGACAGGACGTACATGGAATATGAAAAAACCGCTTACCAGATTTGATACAATTTTGCCTTGTCCTACACCTGCATGGATAGGGATACATGGAGCAGCCCCTAAGAACAGACCTTGTAAGGTCCTGATTTTCTTTAGGATTACTTACGTCATTATACACACCATAATCATAGATCCTTTCCCCATGCACTCTCTTGCCTTTTCCAACACCTCTAAGAGCAAGGAGATCATCGTCATGAAGCTGTAACAATGCCTTAGGAGTCATGTTTGGTAAGGACATCTGCATGAGAGAGTTGGAAATGTAAAGGAGCACAAGCATTCTGAGAAACTGGATCTGGATAAAATAATATGTGACCACTTACCTGATTGGGGAAGAGGATAGGAGGCTGACCGCAATGGGCAAGTCGGGTATGGCAAATCCAAGTGTGAGATGTGGGACCTCCAAGACTTGGATACGAATACAAGCTGCATTATCAAACTTGAGTAGATTCACAAATGGACATGAGCTCGCTTAACCTACCTTATGCAGGGGGAGACTCGAGCCTCCTCACCGTCCTCTCTCTCTCTCTCTCTCTCTCTCTCTCTCTCTCTCTCTCTCTCTCTCTCTCTCTCTCTCTCTCTCTCTCTCTCTCTCTCTCTCTCTCTCTCTCTCTCCAAACCCCCCGCAGTCACCCGTGTGTAGTGACAGAGCGCTGCAGACTGTAGTTGTCTCCTTGAAGTCGCCCCTATGTAGTGACAGAGCGCTGCAAACTGTTGTTGCAACACTACAGAGCACGTTAACCCTGGAGACTACACAGGCATGGAGAAAATGAGAGAGAGAAAGAGGCAGGGTCGGTCCGTAATTAGGGGAAGAAAGAGAGAAAGAATCAGGGTCAGACCGTAATCAAGGGATGAGGGAGAGATAGAGAGAGAGAGGACAATTCATAATGGCCTCAAAAACATCACCCCACTTCATGTCGACCATCCACCTCCCAAGACAAAGGTATCCAAGGCGATGAAGTCCCTCAAAACCTCGAGGGCCCCATTTTCAAAGACACGACTCACCAGGCCTCCTTCTGAAGACCACCATTTCAATTTTCAATGCTTCATCATTTTTTTAACACAATTTTGCAACAATGAATGCCCACTATCTTATGTCAACCAATCAAATTTTTTGGCCTATAAAAAAAAGCTTGAAAATATAACTCAAACTTTTTCTATTTTAGTCAGCAAAAAGAGAAGGCATCGCTATAGCCTTCGCCCTTTGGGCAGGCCAAAAATGCCAAAATTAAATATGAGCTCAAACTGATACAATACTCCTTGTGAATCTACTCCAATGCCTAGATACAAAAATAAATGAGATAAAGTGAAAGACTAAAATCGTCAGCATCATCATCGATGCATGGATTGATCGTCATTGCAGAAAGGATTGCAGCGGTCTTGGTCAAGCTTTGTCAATGTCCAGCAAGGGCCAAATCTTGAAGGCGTAACTCTGTTAGCAAAGTGGTAGATACAAACGAGTGCAATGGGTTTTCCTCATACCTTTCTTGCTCCAGCTATTGTCTGGTGGTGCACATGGTGCCAACGCCAAGTGCACTTAGGTTGCCACACAGGCCTTCAACCTAAAAGACGTTGTTTGTGATCGAGGACCATTCAGGAGGCTGATTATATTACCCATGTCCGTCAAATACTTTGGAAGCAAGAGCACGGCTGGAAGTTTTATGAGCTCCATTACTCACAGCGCAACAGAGATTGCATCTACAATACGTGGACAAATTAGCAAGAGAGAGATTGGAAGGTGGGAGAGCAAGAGATAGAGAGTTTGCTAGATTGCGACTTGCAATAGGTGGATCCAGATGAAACTTAACAGTGGAATGCACCCACAGGGTGAGAAGTGGGGTGGGGGATGGTTGCATATGAGAGGGGGAGAGATGGATGGCTGCATGCAAACACATGAGAGAGTGGCTGGAATTAGGTAGGGAGTGTGGGGCGACAACTGAAGACAGAGAGAGAGAGAGTTAGGTGGCACGAGTTCGGCCACTCCAATAGCAGAGAGCGAGTCCACCGTGCTTTAGAATCGAGTAGGGATTGTTGAAAGGCTTCCTGTTTTTCCGCAAGAGAACGGTGATGAGAGCTACGTAGAGGTATCCGCCATGAAAACTCTCGAAGAGCGCGTACACCGTGAAACGAGAGAGAAAATAATAAGCAAATAGAGAGAGATATCCTTCTTCTTCTTCTTCATGAGAGAGAAGAGTTTATGGAGATGGTGATGAAGAACTTGCACCACTCCGTATAATAGATAAGTAATCTTGACTTCAAGGCAAGAGAGCTTCCGCGTCTAAGAGTGTATCTATCCTCCTCAAAGTGAAAGAAGAGAGGTCTTTATATAGGCTCTCAAGGCCAAAAGCACTAGCTAAGAATAATGTGAGGCAAGGAGAGACAAGTTCACGGACGTTCGCGGCTTACTATTAAAAAAATAAGAAAAAAATAAATCGGATTTTGATGCGCGATTTAGAGACTCTAAGAACACTACAAGAGGTTGTGTGCTCTTGTGACGCTGTTAGCGACGGAAATACACTGGGTTTTTATAACCCCCAACGTCGCTACGAGAGCGTCGCTATATGCGTCGCTATAAGCGTCGCTATATAGAGACGCTCATAGCGACGGTTATAGCAACGTTTACACAGAAGTCTATAGCGACGCTCCAGAGCCATAAATAGCGACGCCCGAGAGAATTTTTTTTTGGTGACAGGGCATTGAATGCCCTGCCACCCATCAACCATATTGTACTTGATTCACTTTTTAAAAAAAGTGCAAGGATAGATAATAGACCCAAAATAGTCACCACAAGACGCATTGCTTGCAAAATTGACAAGCGTAAAATTGACAATTGTACACATCATAGGCAAAATGAATTGATTGGAAAATGTAATAATGACAATTGTACAACATCATAGGCATAAAGAATTGATTGGCAAAATGAACTGCGGTGACAAATGTAATAATATACATGGTTCAAAAAGACGTATAAAATCCGTCTCATGATACATAAGCTATGAGACACCCTAAACTAATGCTATCTAGCTACGGCTAAACTGGCGTCGTCGAGTCAGACGTCTCATCGTGTCCAAGTGGCGTATTTGTCGGATTCTGCAAAAAAAGACAATAAGATAGTTTTCAGTAAGTTTAAAGATATAACGACATTTATAAAACAATACAAAAAATAGAAAAGAGTAAACCCTAATACTAACCATGCTGTCGCGAGAACTGAGAATGTCCATCAGGGCGTTTAAGCCCTTCCTGCCTACGTACTCTCGCTCGTACGGTGTGGGATCACGTCCTGTCATCGACCACTATCAAAACATACAAAGATTTCATTATGTTAGAATTAAAAAACTCATAAACCCTAAACTATCGAACATAAAGAGCAATGCAAAAACACTTACAAAATCGGCCTCAAATGATGCCCATCCGCCGCTCCCCAAGTAGTGCGAGCTCCCTGCCTCTACTCGCGCTCTGGTTGCATCCTTTTGTTGCTTCCACTTGTCGGGATTCTCGCGCGCTGCTTTCTTCGCATTCTTCCAATCTTCTTTGGCCAGCCAATCTGGCCTGTTCGACCCATGCTTGATTGCTTTTTGCACTTCGGGACGCTTGTGTTTGTAGTATTCGCGCATTCGAATCTTCATCAGGTCTTCATTGAAGCGCTGATCCCGTGTTGGAACGGGAAACTCATCATGAAGTATGCTGATGACTCTATCTTTTAAATCACTTGGTACTTCACTCCATTTGTTTAGTATGTAGTGTCTAAACAGCTGAGAGCAAAGACCACGCATGCGCGAGATCACCTTCTTGCCATCATCATCCATGATGATGCCGCCGCTGAAGTCGATGGAGTAAGGCAAGCCCTCTGGCCGGTGACGCGTGAACCTGGGTGTCCCGCCAGGGGTCTCTAGCGGCGTGTCAATGGGGGTACGGATGTCAGGTGTCTCCACTGGCGTCTGGGCCCCGAAGCGAGGAGTGTCGGGTGGGCTGGCTCCTGGCGGAGTAGGTAGAGGTGTCTAGCTGCTAAGAACAGTCAACCACGCAAAATCTGGCGTAGATGGCGATGCTGTGGCTAGTGTGGGGGTGGGCAAAGAAGGGGAGGGTAAAGAGCCTCTTCGAACACGAGGCGGTGTGGAGGCATCGGCGGCGAAATCCCCACAACAACCGCCACTGCCACCACTAGAGCGCCGGTGTCTAAACGAGTGTGAAGATCGTCTCGTCGACACTGAAGCTTCGGAGCGCGCCGAATGCTCCGAAAGAGAGGGAGATGCGGATGGGGTAGGAACGCGCGATGATGCGCCAGAGCGATGATGCTCCATGTACCACTGTCTCTGCTGCGATGACAAAGAAGAAATAAACTCCTCATCATCCATACCTGCATTAAACACACGAATATTTAAACTTAATATTGAATGAATAGAGTAGACAATGACGCAAAGACCATTAAATACAATGACGTAATGATGCATATAAATACAATGACGCAATGAATTGAGTGATAGAAGAGGCAAGTCGAAAACTCAGAATTGTCAATCAAAAGATGTGAGCGCGAGTAGAAAAGAGCGTTATACGCCATGGAAGGTACTTAGAGAGCCAGAGCTTTTACAACACGGAGCAAAATTGTTCAAATACAATATTTGTGGCTTTAAGAGATCTCTCTCTCAACCTCGCATAACTCAGCATAACTTCCTATATCTATATAGAGCTCTCCGTTTAAACACATATCCTCTGTTTCATTTTGTAGATCCTCTGCATGCACCCCATATAGAGTAGTAGCATCTTGATGCTCGTCTCGCACCACCGCAACGGCTTCTGATTGAGCATCTTCTCTGATCTCGTCCATTGATGATGTTGTGATTGGCACATGGTAGCCTTCATAAGTCCTTGCACTACGAGGGGCTACCTCTATGATGTACCACCAGTTTGATGTAGACTTTGTAGGATAAAATATTACCTGCTAGAGCCACATAACTTACATGAGAGCTTTCAAGCACATAACTTGTAAAAGGGGGATGCTAACTATTTACATACTTACTTGTTCACAATGCTCGGGTAGTACGAAAGTGTCTCTTAGGTCAGTCCATTTCTTAGTAGAATCCACCTCAAGAAAACCAGACTCTCCTCTACGCACAGTAGCGTTGCGACCCTCCATGATTATCTTGAACCATTGCACGTCGAACAAGTCGACAAAAAATCCTCTGTAATCGATCCTCAAAATCTCTTGTAGCGTGCCGAAGTAAGTGAGTTCCGCCACCACAGGATCTGCATCAGAGGAACGTCGTTGACTAGACTGTTCAAATTTTGCCATGATTCCACAATCTTGAGTAAAACGCTTTTTGTCGATCCGTTCCACCCTAAAATGTCGACCTTTACACCATGCTGCTGTGTATGACTTATACTACAACGAACAAAGATTTTGAGTGGCTGTTCAAACAATTAGAAATAAAGTCACTAGCTAGTCATACATTGCAAACTTACCTTGGTCGCGCAACCCTGAGAGTACTCCCACTCTTCCTCAGTCACTTCGTCACCGCATTGTTGTGCGCTTTTCAATTGGTCGTGCAACCATCTTAAGCTCATGAATGTTGGTAGGCTCTCCAGACCCGTCGGATAGTGCATCGGTGGTCGTCTTCCCCGTCTCCACTCGATTCATGCCCTTTGTCGCTCTTGCTTTGCATCCTCATATTGTGAAATCCACTTTCGCATCACTGGATTGTGAAGCATGCAAAATCGGTTGATTTTAGCCTCTAGATCTTCCGTCATCTTCTTCTCAACACCGAGATTGCACATGACAATCCCAGATATGCGCTCATCATCTATGGTTCGCCATAGCGTGTCCAGGGCTTTATCACATCCGTCTAGCCACTCTACAATGTACACTAGGGACTCTGATACCAACCAACCTTCTGCCATGCTACCCTCCGGACGTGCCTTTTGACGCACATATCCCTTAAGCGTTTTCATGAAACGTTCTAAGAAGAACATCCATCTGGAATGAACTGTGCCAGCTATTTCCACCTCATCAACTATGTGAACAAGAAGATGCACCTGAATGGTTAGCATGGTAGTAGGAAAATGTTTCTCAAACATGCACACAAGCTCTGCAGCATTTAGTTTGGCGAATGGTATGGAGTCTACGTTGATCTCCTTTTGTGAGATCCATTGCACCAGCTTTGCAAGTTTGTAGATTGTGTTACAGACGTCGAGAGACAAACATCGCTCAATGGCAACCGGTAAAATAAACTGTAAAGTATGTGCAGCAATGATATTAAAGTCCACATTTTATGCAATGATATTAAAGTCCACTATGAACGTACCTGACACATTTTATGCGAATCGTGTGACTTCAAACCGGTAAGCTTTCCTTCTTTAGTAAAACACGTTCGGAGCGAGTGCATTACGCCAGTGAGGGTCCGCAAAGATCGAATGGTCTCTTTTACTTTGCGTTCTTGGGCTCCTGTGAAAATCCATGGTGCTTTAGGGAGTTTTATCGATCCATCAGACGCTGTTTGCGGCCAATATTGCTCCATACGATCCACATTTCTAAGGTCAACTCTGGCTCCCAAAGTATCTTTCTTTCCGGTCAGATGTTCCCATAGTAGATTACCCACATTCTTGAATATGTGCATTGGATCGAGCAAGTGATTGATCATGAGTCGGGGCCAGTATGGTAACTCGTACCATACAGATAGTCTCTTCATCCCTGGAGGCAATCCCTCATCACACATCTCCTTCTGCTCTAACCATGCTTGTGCAGACATCCTTGGTGGCTCTCTTCCCAAAAAGCCATCGCGTAACACATGATTCTCTGGAAGATACGCTTGATGACCTTCGTAGATTTGCTTCTTCAGTGAGGGCATCCTACGTGCATTCAGGTTAGGTCCACATGTGACACATGCTTGTTTGAAGCCCTGCATGTATACACATGATAATAGATCAACTATGGGAAAAAACAAGATTTACAGTGTCTGAGTGAGGAGTGTCAATAGATCACCTGAGCATTCTGTTACCCCGGGATAGTCATGCATGGTCCACATTAGAACGCCTCTGATCAAAGCATTCCGTCGTCCTGTGTGTCGGCTCATATCCACCACCTCTATGCCAATCCACAATTGTTGTAGTAAGATACACATCCATATTCTTCACTTTATATCGCCCTGGCACAATCAAGCTTAGCCATAGGTGCCCCTTCTTCGTAGTCAACCATGGGGGAATGTTGTAGTTGACGATGAAAACGGGCCATACACTGTAAGATGTTGATCTTTGACCAAATGGATTTACGCCATCCATAGCGAGGCCTAAGTGCAAATTTCGAGCTTCCCTGGCAAAATCCGACCATGTTCCATCTATATGTTTCCAGGTTGCGCAATCTGCAGGAATTCGTAGCACACCATCCGAAGATTTATTCTCCTCATGCCATGATGCTAGGGCGGCCATGGACTTACATTCGAAGAAGAGGAAAATGTTGCAAAACCTTTTTTGGAATTTTTGTCCCGTGGAGATCTACTCGATATCTTTCGGAATCACATTTCGGACACTTCTCCATGTCTATGTATTCCCCTCTGAAAAGAATGCAGTCATTAGGACAAGCGTGGATAGAATAGTAATCCATCCTCAAGTTTCGCAAAATCTTTCTTGCTTCATCTCGGGAATCTGGCATCACATTGTCAGCTGGTAGTATGTGCTCTTTAGGCAATCTACACAACATAAAAATACGATACAGTCGTGTAAAAATCTATCAGATCATTATACATTTAGAGTTTTATTAAAGTAAACTAATTGTAATAGATCACCTGAAAAGCGCAGTGACACTAGTGTCACTCCATCCAAACTTTGCCTGCTTGTTGAGAAGAACCAGGAGTGCTTTCAATCTAGAAATACGTGCTCCATTATACAATGGCGTATCGGCTTCACTTTTCATATCATCATAGATAAGCCTTTCTGAATCCATGATCGTCTCGATCATTTCATCAATCTCGGGCTCAAACATTGCCTCGTTGGGAATGTGCTCTGCATGATCATCCCCCAAGCTGTCAGAGGCTACATCTTGTGGCCTCACATATGCTGCTTGACCAAAGTGCCTGCGAACACGTCTATTGGGTTGCAAGATTGCTGCTTGTTGGCTAGCGTCACAGTCCGACGAGTTATAATTGGCAACAACTCGATCTATAATAGATGGATCGAACTCGCCAAATTCGCGAACGTGCTGCAAAGAAACACGTCTTGTCCGTCGCACAGCATGCTTGCATTGATTACAAGGACATAAGACCCTCGTTGAGAGATAGGTGTTTCGGTTGGACGGTCCCACATCCTCGTCACTACTCATAATGAGGATAAAAATATTATAACCTGGACAACAAATTTAATATTCTATTGGCATTCTTCATCTTATCTCTCTCTCTCTCTCTCTCTCTCTCTCTCTCTCTCTCTCTCTCTCTCTCTCTCTCTCTCTCTCTCTCTCTCTCTCTCTCTCTCTCTCTCTCTCACACATTCTCTAGTCATGTCCAATCCCCGCACACCTCGGTCTAGAGGTGCACGGAGATCAGAACCACCGGGTTATAATCTCGTCTTTATTGGTCAATACCTATATTTGTGCGTACAAGAAATCTACAGGCCCACGTCTACATGATACTGCATGTAGTGGACAAAACCCCTTTGCCTCTTCTCTAGCTGTAGCACTTCACAACATCTTAACATCTTTTCACAGTAGATCTTTTCACTGTTCGTCTAACTCTAAACCCTAAACAGTAAGTAATTCTTACGTGGACTCGATCTAACGTAAATAAGCGTAAATCTAAATAAACATAAATCTAACTAAAAATAAACCTAAATCTAATTTAACGTAAGTCTACATCTAACCTAATATTTAACGTCTTTTGGGATAGTTGGCATTCTCATCACTAAAGATGTGAGAGTTAACTTCTGGCGGCGACGCTGCCTCATCTCCATCCACATCTGACGACAGCAATTGGCCCTTTGGACCGTTCTTGCTCTTGTTACTAACTTTGAAGTTGCTGTTGAATGACTAGAGGTTGTCTAGATGGTCATTGTCGGGGATGTAGTGACTCTTGCCGCCCTGAAAATCCACCTTCTTCCCTATCTTCTGAAGACATTTCACTAGTACTTTTGGATTGACGGAGCCCACCATGAGTGAAGGCAGCAATACCCTATATTCCATTGAGGGCTTTCTTCACCCGCTTCATGCAGGCATCGCAGTCTATGGAGACCTAAATCTAATCTAATATAACGTAAATCTAAATCTAGCATAAATAAACGTAAATCTAACTAAAAATAAACCTAAATCTAATCTAATTTAACTTAAATAAACCTAAATCTAATTTAACGTAAATCTACATCTAACCTAATCTTTAATGTCTTTTATGATAGTTTCCTACGACGTTATAACTCTCTTCTTCTTATGTGTGTGCGCATGTGTGGATGTGTGCCAATAAAAAGAGATAAATGGTATAACCTTTCTATCACCCATGCCAAGTATGATAGATTGGTTATGCCATTTCCCTCTTGAATAATAGGTCTTGAGTTCAACTCCTCGTCAGCTAGATCTTTAGGTCTTTTAATTTTAATTAGTTTCCTGCGACGTTAAATTAGTTTCTCTCTCTTTCTCTCTCAATGTGTGTGCGTTTTTTTGTTTATGCATGTTTTCTCTCTCTTTTCCTCTCTCAATGTGTGCGTTTTTTGTTTATGCATGTTCTCTCTCTCTTTTCCTCTCTCAATGTGTGCGTTTTTTGTTTATGCATGCTCTCTCTCTTTTCCTCTCTCAATGTGTGTGTGCATTCTTTGTTTATGTATGTGTGTGTGTGTTTTTGTTTATGTTTGTACTCTCTCTCTCTCTCTCTCTCTCTCTCAAAAACACTATGTGTGTGTGTGTGTGTGAGAGAGAGAGAGGGAGAGAGAAAGAGGGGAAGGAAACATGAGAGTGAGGAGAGGGAAGGAGCATACCTAGCTCGCCTTCCTCTCCTCGTGTGTGTGTGTGTGTGTGTGTGTGTGTGTGTGTGGAGAAGAAAGAGAGAGAGAGAGAGAGAGAGAGGGAGAGCGTTACCTGCTCCTTGCTTAAGGGCGCCGAAAAACTCAGATCTGAGATCTGAGTTTTTGGGCGCCCTCTGTTATTTTTTTTAGCCCAGTCGGCGTCGCTATAAGCGTCGCAAATTTACTTATAAATTTACGGCGCTCATAGCGACGTCGGGAAAATTTCTTTTTGAGCGTGCTGTGTGAGCGTCGCTAATATGAATAGCCTCTTGTAGTGGAAGAAGCTTGGCTTCCAAGAAAAGATTTCTAAACTAAGCTCCTCCTCTTTTTTTTAAAAAGACTCTTTCTTTCTTAAAAGCAAGCTTTTGCTTTGTGGTGGTCAACTCTCCCACTTACCATTCAATTTTTACATTAAATTTGACCATCCAAACAGTATCTAACCAACTAATGAAAACCGTTGCTAAACTACGCCACACCGTAACATCCGACATAATTATGACTTTCCAATACTATCAATCAAAATTCGACGAAATAGATATTGAAAGTTATTTTTCTTATTTTTAAAAGAGACCCAAAAAATGGGAATCTTACATCCTCCCACACTTGAAAAATATGAGGTGTTCTCACCTCGAGATGGAGAACAAATGAATAAGCCTAAAACCTTCTATAGATACATGCTAAATTGACTATCCTATTTCTCAATCATTGGCATTAGCAGGAACTCCATTTCCTCTAGGAGACATGATGTATTTCTACATCATGTCAAATCCAAAATCTTATTAACAATATATTATATTAATCTTCCCGTGTTATGAGTCGCAAACGTGCACGAAATTGTCTTTTCTTGTCTCACTCTATTCTTAGCTAGTGCTTTTGGCCTTGAGAGCCTATATAAAGACCTCTGTTCTTTCACTTTGAGAAGGATAGATACACTCTCACACGCGGGAGCTCTCTTGCCTTGATGTCAAGATTACTTATCTATTATACGGAGTGATGCAAGTTCTTCATCACCATCTCCATAAACTCTTCTCTCTCGTGAAGAAGAAGAAGAAGGATACTCTCTCTGTATTTGGTGATTATCTTCTCTCTCGTTTCACGGTGTACGCGCTCTCCGGAAGTTTTTGTGGCGGATACCTCTATATAGCTCTCATCACCGCTCTCTTACGACAAAGCAAGAAGCCTTTCGACAACCCCAAATCAATTTGAAAGTACGGAACACCATTTTAGATAAAATGGGAAAATCCCACAACTTTGGGACTAATTTCAACGCCTATGGATTCCTATTTCCCATTAAATTTGGAAAATTTTCATTTAATTTGGGAATGTGACAAAGAGATAGATTCTCAGGAAAATGGTGGTGTTGAGAAACACCTTTTAAAATTTTTATTTTTATGTGGGTGTTTCAAAACACTTCATAAAAGAGATACATTCTCAAAAAAATGGTGGTGTTGAGAAACACCTTTTAAAATTATTATTTTTATGTGGGTGTTTCAAAACACTTCATAAAAGAGATAGATTCCCAAGAAAATGGTGGTGTTGAGAAACACCTTTTAGAATTTTTATTTTTATGTGGGTGTTTAAAAATACTTCATAAAATCATACATAAGCTGGGGAAATAAAACAATGAGCAATATATGAAATGCTATTCAATTTCTCCTATTAAGGTAGCGTGTGCCTTCTCCATGACATTTGATAGGATCTTGATTGTTTTCGCAATTCTTCCACCCCTTGGAGTCCACGACCATACAATTGTATCAACACACTACCAGCGCTTTGGGTCAGCAAGATTGCAGCACCAACTCTTTTTACAACAATCCTCATACTGTTCTTGGATTGTGGGATTTCGTTTTCGATGTTTTGGTGCCCAATACTGAATCATAACTTTCTTGTACTTAGGAGATGATTTTTCTACATCAACGTTTGACTCTGCCACTCCTACCCATATCCGATATTCAGGATCTGCGGGTCTCACAAGAACAAGATCCCCTTTTCTTACATCAATTTGAGGCCTAAAGGCCTCCTGTGGCCTTGCACTTTGAGGACCAACATAGTGATCATTTAATTCTTCATATCCTTGAAACTCATCTCTGTCTTCCTCTATCTCTTGCATTCTATGACTCCCTACAATCTTTGGCCAAAATGTTGTATATTCACCAATGTGTTTATTGGTTGGTTGTTCAAGCTCATTGATTATGTTTTGCCAATAAGTGATAACAGGCTCCATGTATTTTGTGGAGTCATGGTCCTTTCCCTTTAATAGAGAACATCTTTTCCAAAATTCAAGATATGACTTAATCCCTTGAATAACAAGCGGACTATCTCTCACATATTCTACTATAGGTACCACATCTGAATAGCCTGTTGGTAATTTTGGTTTTCCCTGGTCATCTTTTTTCCACAACCCTTTGCATATGAAGAAAAGATCAACTCTTTAAACTAGTTGATCAAGAAGGCTCTATACCTAGTAGACAATTATATGGTCTACAATGAAGGGGACTACAAAGATTTAGATGATGATTCATTGTCATAGCATAGAGGAGCTAAGTCTACAAAGCTGGCACAAAATAGTGAAGAAGATGTAAGTCAAGAAAGACTTATTAAGGAAGTGCTCAAAAGGATATGCCTGTTTCCTAAGCCACAGGCTAAGCAACCTAAATGGTAACCCATTGAGCCAAAATATATGAATCATTCTATGAAAGAGTGTTACTCCAACAAGAAATATGTGAGAGAGAAACAATATGACCCACTAGCCCAAGTCGCGCCTCCTCAGGTACCACCAATGCTGCCTAGTATATAATAGGAATTTTGCTAGGACACGGAGGGATTGAACGGCTGTAGCCTGTATTGGGGCAACAACCACCTCTACCAGGAACAGAATGGTGGGCATTAGGTATGCACCCACTACATAGGAATTTGAGGAACAAGGCTTAGTGCATGTGCGTGTGTATTACAAAGAGCCAAGTGAGTACAGGGCTAGTTTAGCATTCTATCTGCCCAAAGAGCCAAAAGCACCGGAACCTTGGAGCCTGATTGGGAATGTTGGACCACCAACTGCAGATCATGATGTAGGACAAGGTAGATACAATTTGGATGAATGCACATTGCTATTCATAGCCAACGGTGGACTGGCAAGACAAGGACCTGCCTATCAACAGTTAGTGGCTTTAGTAGTGCCATGCAAACCTTTAAGACTATGCTACAAGTGTGTTGGTGATCACCTTATGAAATATTGTCCTCATACAAAGATCATTAGAGTGAATGTATAATGTCCATATTGCGGCAATACTCATTTGATCTGTGACTGTCTAAAAAGCCCAAATAAATGGTGAAAAAACATTAAATATATTGAGGGCAATGCTGTCAAGTAGTGGTTCAGAAAATTAAATGATGATACCTTTATAGGTTTTCACAAGAGTGCAAGCTCAAAAAGAAAGGGAAGAACCAATAATTGAGGAACCCAAAATAGATATGCCTAGTTAAGAACGAGAAAGTCAATGAAACACCTAGAAGGCCAAGAAGGCATGCATGAAAGCTAGGAAGGAACCTGAACAGGAAACCCTAGCAGAGAAATTAAAACAAACCAAGGACAGATAAGAGAGATTAGAGAATCAAACTAATCTGATTTGGAAGTTCCAAATGCTAGAGAACCTAATGAGAAAAAGAGACCAGTGCATCAACTTTTGTTCGCTTTCATTGGGGAGGAAAGAGAGGCTTTCAGGGAGACTTTGGTCCTCAAAGTCAATTTGAAATTGGACCTTCTCTTCCTTTCCACTGGGATCCTTCATGCCCACATAGATACCAAGCACTCTAAGTCCTAGTGTTTTGAAAATGTCCTGCAGGAACAAAAAGTGACACTTGTTAGCTGAGCCAACGTCAGTTAACCGAAGCTGCTAAAGATCAAAGCCTTATGAATGCACATCAAAGATGAAAATGGGTAAGCAGTGAAGATTGGAATTACACATTATTCCAAAATGGCCATGTATTGTAATTTCTCGACTTATTTATCCATTGCGATAATTGTAACATGTTATGGGCTCAATAGGAGTTCCAAGATGTAAAGAATAGGTTAGCTAGTGTATGTAGGTTGCAGATACAGTAAGTTGTGGAGCCTGAAAGGTCTTGGGCACCGGGATATTACACATTTTAGACCTTGGCTAAGGTATAAAATCTAACTTTGTAAAGTTTTGATTGAGTTTTGGATAAGAAAGACACAGCCTGAGCTAGCAGCGCTCACTTCTCTCCTTCTCATGCTTCCCTCTCCCTTGTCAATTGTCACATTGCAGTGCTGTCTGTTGTGTTGCAACCACAGGTAAGATCTCTATGCATTGACGTAAATATATCATGGTAATTTGTAGCTTATGAAATCACCAACCCGTGGCCTAATTTCATCATAAATAGGAATTTAAGCTAGGAAATCACAAAGTAAGCATAAGCGGGATATTGGGGCATCATTGCTAAGCATTAAGATGAATTTGGGATAAAAAACGACTAGGTCAAAATCTCACTACTATTAATAATTAATTTTTTTATTGCTTATTGAAAATGAGATTTGAGACCATAAGCATGTGTGCTTTGGTCTTATATACTAGTCCTAGAAGTTTCATTACATTCGGATGTCATTTGATGCTGTAACGATCATGGTTTTCTTGGTGATTAGCGACTAGCTTTTGATGACTTGGGTCATTTGAGTTTAGCTTGAGTTAGATGCACGTTGTCTATTGTATTCCAAGAGATTGAGACCCTCTTGTAGCCTACATACACTAGTCGAGTCAGCTTGTCCCATGGATTGACAATAATGTTCTGTTGACGAGGAAGGGAAAACTGAGACAAGAGATGAGAGAGGGGGAGAGAGAGAGAGAGAGCAAGCCGACTCCAGATATGCAAACCCCAAAGTGTGTCAACTGATCACACAAGATGAGTTTATATAGAGGGGACCAGGGTGCTATATATAGAGATACTATATATATCTCAACAGCCCCACTCAAATGAAGGTCCCTACCTGTGGATAAAAAAACCCTTGGGGGCTCAAGGGAAAAACCCACAGCTCTATATACACCCACTATTATTAAAATATTTCAAATGTATATTTACAAAGTTCAAAGGAGCTACATCACTCCATAATACACAAAAATGACCATAAAGGCTCATAAAAATTCTAATCAACACAAAGTTAAGGTTTGAATTGCAGGAGCTTTAGCGTCTTTGATTCCTCATATATGCTGTTTGATGTGGTTTGTATCCTGTTAACAATAGTAATTCAAGAAACATATCAAGACGTGAAGGTTAAAAATAATCACATCATATTGTCCTTAGAGACGGTTCCCGTCATTGCTCTAGAGATGATAGAGAAATAAACGTAATGTCAATGCAGTCACATGTGCACACATGTATATACAAAGTCGTACATAAAAGCTATGAAACACTAGTAGTGCATAGTCAGAGCTTCCAAGTCCCTGATGATGAGAATGATAAGAACCATAGCACCAATGATAACGAGGGTGCAATAAGAGGATAACAACCATAGAACCAATGACGACGAGGGTGCAATGAGATGATAAAAAACATAGCACCATGACGAGACGAGGGTTCCATATGAGATAAAAACCATAGCACCATGGCAATGAGGGTGCAATATGACGATATCAACCATAGCACCATGAGGACGAGGGAGCAAATGAGACGATAACAACCATAGCACCAATGATGGCGAGGGTGCAATATGAGATAACAACCATAGCACCATGTTAGTGAGGGTGCAATATGACAATAAGAACCATATCACCATGATGACGAGGGAGCAATGAGACGATAACAACCATAGCACCAATGATGGCGAGGGTGCAATATAAGATAACAACCATAGCACCATGTCGGCGAGGGTGCAATATGACAATAAGAACCATATCACCATGACGACGAGGGAGCAATGAGACAATAACAACCATAGTGCCATGAAATATTGAGGCCCTAATATCAATTATAAGGGTGAAATACGATGATAACAAGCATAGCATCGAGCTTGACACCATGATCCCAAGCACACATAAACTTTATCAGTAATGGGAGATAATCTATCACATCATCAAGAAAATTATTAGTAAGGCCGTGACATAGAATTATCAAAATCATTAGTAAAGTCATGATCTAGAATTATCAATTGACCAAGCATAAGTGACAAACTCCACAAATGATGACTTAGCAACCATATAATCAAGATCTGAGGCACCCAGATAGCACAAGGCCCCGTGATGATGATGCTACCATGTAATCAAACCATTGGCGTATGATGAACGAGCGACACATTATTTCAATATTTATGCCATTGATAAGGTAAATAAAATGAAGTGTTCATGACACGAACTTATTTATTTTTTTATTTTTTTATTTTTATATGTAGATGCAAGCTAGAGCAACCAACATTGCTATTGGATACTACGATGTTCATGGAATTTAAAGGGTCAATGCTTGCAAACAAATGTTGATGCTGATGGTAACATTCATTAATGATGTGAGAAACATAGATTAATGAAGTCACAATGCCTCTCGATAATTATAAACGATATATCAATGATTATTGCTCCCCAAAGGATCCATCTTGCACTGGTGACATGAAAGAATCTACTCACTCACACATAAAACATAAAGGATAGACATCTAGTTCACATACTCGTCTGGAGAGCCTAACTAGCTCAATCTCGAGCCTCAGAGTCTCCAACTACTCTGACTTAGTGTCATACCTCAAGGAATCATCCCATACCGCCCTTGCTTGGGTGTCCAGATAGGCATTGCCAAGGGTCCATAGTCCCACGTATTGGCATCGCACAAGATAATTCACAAACGATTCGAAGGTCCAATATACAGGACTTCGCAACCGCCATACGTAATTCCGGTGCCCATCTTGATGTTTAGAGATATTAGGTACAATATGTTGGTTTCATTGATGGGTGTGTATGGTTCCCTACATTGCCTTCACCCAAGCATGGAGATGCATTCGAGAGCCATTCTCGACGGGTGGTCTAATTGGAGCCGCAAGGTCAATCAATTATTGAAAGTGTGCTCAAAATGCCCTGTAATCTAACCAGATAGTAGTCTTACTTGCTGAAAGAATGTGCAATCTCATTGTAGGCCAAGCATTTACAACATGTTAGTGGGCCTATTAAACTGAACACAAAGTTTAAACATCTAGGAGCCTTTGGTTTGACGAACAATAGAGAATTCAAAGACAAATTAGACAAATTGAATTTTGAAGGCAAATCAAAAAAAAAAAAACCATGGCAATACTGGATAGTGGAGCTGGCATAGCCATAGCCACTAAATCAGTATGGGAATCTTGGGGACAACCAGCCATTAGACAAACTCGAATAAAATTGCAGTTGGCAGACAGACACATTGAGAGACCACTAGGGCTGCTTGAGAAAGTGGATAGTCAATTCCTGTGGAATTGAATATCAACACACTTTTTCCATAGTAGACTTTGGGGAAAAACTCAACTATGAAATCATATTGGTAAGACCTTTCATGCGACAGGTACAACTTATCCAAGATTGGGGAAACAACTATCTATACTTGAAGTAGGTAGGATCTATAACAAGAGTCGATCTAAAAGATCACACTTATAGAGATGTCTTGAAAACACCCATCCAAGAGTTTGATTCAGTCTCTTCGGGTGAAACTAAACTCCCATCCTGGTTAAACAAAGACACTCCTATTTGGATGTGTGGAGCTTCAGAAAATGTAAGCTTAAGACAAGCAGAAGAGATTGCACAGACGAAGCCTACGTACCAAAACCCTTTCTAGAGCATTTATTTGAGCCATTCAAGTGGACTCAAATTTTAGCGACAATGGATGTATGTGTGAATATGTCTATGCCTACTCAATTATGCAATGAGGATGGCTACGATATAATTCCCATCGAAATGATGTCAGTATTCAATATTGAAAACGAAAATGAGGAACCCAAGGACTTGATGAAAGCTCAACAAGTCTTTTCAGAACTCTATTACTATGCAACTCATGAGTTAGATGAACACTCAGCTACCTCAGAAGACTCGGGGTCAGAAAAAGAGCATATGAGAGCTCAGTTACTCTTAAAGGGAGGGGAGGAAAAGTTTTTTGACTTTCCAAACCAGAAATCAAGAAGACAAAAATGGTATAGACGAAAGAGCCAATATCATGAAAGCACGACCTATGCCATCAGTCTCCAGTAAAACACAATTCCTGATGCAGATACATGCTAATGATTGTGTCAAGGAAAAAATATATCCTTCAAACAAAAACTCAAAAATATCTCAGACATCAAGAAAAACAAGGAAGCGTACTCAAGAAAAATCTCAGGATAAAAAACCACTCATGACCAGAGTCGAGTGGAAAAAGAAATATCAAGAGTTGAAAAAAGCTCTAAAAGAGATATACACAACCGAAATGGAAACTACGGAAGAGGATGGTAAGAATGTAATGCATGTTCCATCCCATTACAAAAATTATACTCTCCAAGATCGGAAAATCATAATTGAACAACCTGTTAGGGAACTACGAGAACAAGGCGAATCTTAGGAAGGGCCTGAAAACGCTAAAAGGGTAGACTTGGTTGAGCCAGGAGAAGCACCTAGACCTGCTTACATTGCGAATGACCTAACAGAAGAAGAAGAAAAGCTTTTTCTGAGCTTGTTAAAGGAATACTAAGATATCTTCGCTTGGTCTTACAAGGATCTCAAGGGTGTTGATCCAAAAATCTATCAACATACTATACACATGAGAGATGATGCAAAACCAAGTAGACAGAGACCATACACTTATAACGAAACATTTGCCAGGAAGATCAAAGAAGAGATTGAAAAACTAAAGGAAGCTGAATTCATTTACAAAATTGAACACACAGATTGGGTGTCTCCAATCGTGGTAGTACCTAAGAAGAATGGGAAATTTCGAGTGTGTGTTAATCTCAAAAAGGTGAATGCAGCTACCATTAGAGACAACTTTCCTCTTCCGGTAACTGAGCATGTTTTAGAACGAGTTGCAGGAAAAGAAGCTTACAGCTCCTTAGATGATTTTTCGGGATACAATCAACTTTTGGTTGACCCAAAAGATCAGCAAAAAACTGCTCTTGCAACAGAATGGGGTATATTTGCCTATCGGGTTATGGTATTTGGGTTAACTAATGCTCCAGCCACGTTTCAGAAGTTGATAAGCCATGCTTTCAAAGAGTATCTTGGAAATTCTTATAAGTATATATAGATGATCTATGCGTACATTCGTCAATCTGGGCTGATCATTTTGAACACCTCAAAAAGGTATTTGAGAAATGTAGACTTTATAGGATTTGCTTAAATCCTAAAAAGTGCACATTCATGGGAAGACAAGGAAAATTTCTTGGACATATAGTGTCTAAAAATGGCATAGCTACTGATATTGAGAAGATTCATGTCATTGATGATTTTCCTAGACCAACAACAGTCAAGGAGGTACAAGCCTTCGTGGGACATTGTGGATATTACCGACAGTTCATCTACATGTATGCTATAATTGCAAAATCCATGTATAGCTTGATTACGCACTTTGAATGGACCACGGCATATGAAGAATCCTTCATGAAGCTTAAACAAGCTCTCACCTTATCTCCATTATTGAAAGCACCAGATTGGGATAAGGTATTCCGCTTATATGTAGATGCTTCAAACTTTTCTATTGGTTGTATACCAGCTCAACCAGGAGATAGGAAAAATAACTTTCCTATTTCTAATGATAGACGACAATTGAACATGGCAGAAAAAAATTACACCACCACCGAAAAAGAAGGACTAGGAATGATCTATGCCGTTACAAAGTATAGACATTACCTATTAGCCAACAAGTTTGTGTTCTTTGTGGACCACCAAGCTTTGTTGTATTTGGGCAACAAGCCATGCAGCACAGGGAGAATAGTTAGATGGTTCATCATTCTTCTCGAATTTGATTTCATTGTGGTTGTAGAAAAAGGCACTACATATCAACGACCAGATCATTTGTCAAGGATTGTTTCAGGGGAATCACCGAAAGGGGTAGACGATGATCTACCAGATGCATATTTGTTCTCCGTGGAAATGATACCTAGATGGTCGGAGAACATTGTGTCATTGATGACAATAGCTCAAGTGGATTCACAAATACCACTTCCTATCACAATCGGTTTAATCGAGCAATCGGCTATGTATCAATTACTAGCTGGACGGCTATACAAAAGAAATCGGGACGAGATATTGCTTTTATGCATTAACCCTGAAAAAAAAGAACAATACCTAAGTCAAGCACATGTTACCATAGTAGGACTTCACTTTGCAAAAGACCAAACTATGCAACAAAGCTTGAGACTTGAAGTATTTGGGCCGATTATGAGGAGAGATGTTAGATCTTTTGTAAAATATTTCCCTCAATGTCAAAAAAAAACACCCATTCCACATGTAACATTGTTTCAAATGTCACTTATTCCTATGTGGAGTAATTATCTGGTTACTTACTTATCGAGCCGAACATTTCCTGATGATATGAGTAAACGTTGTCAAAGAGCAATTGAAACTACAGCAAGAGACTATGCTCTTATTGGAAACCAATTGTATCAGAGAGGTAAAGATCAACATTTACGTCTTTGTGCAAATGAAAACGAGTATATTCCGATTATAGAACAAGCACATGCTGGATTAGTTGGAGGTCACTTTTCTAGTGAGACCACCGCAAGAGAAATCTTGATGGCTGGCATATGGTGGCCAACACTTTTTGCAGATGCTAGAGAATATGTTCAAAGGTGTGCTGCTTGCCAACGAGCAAAAATGTCAACATGAGTAGACAGCATGCCCTTAAAACCAATGATGGGGACTAGAGCCTTCGCGAAATGGGGTATAGATTTTATTGGAACGATATAGTCACCTGCTTATAGAACCCAAGCTCAATATATCATTGTAACACCGCAAGAGAAATCTTGATGGCTGGCATATGGTGGCCAACACTTTTTGCAGATGCTAGAGAATATGTTCAAACGTGTGCTGCTTGCCAACGAGCAAAAATGTCAACACGAGTAGACAGCATGCCCTTAAAACCAATGATGGGGACTAGAGCCTTCGCGAAATGGGGTATAGATTTTATTGGAATGATATAGCCACCTGCTTATAGAACCCAAGCTCAATATATCATTCTAGCTACATACTATTTGACCAAGTGGGCCGAGGCTAAAGCAACCCAAAAGAATGATGCCAGAACCACTTTTGCATTCTTATATGAGTATGTATTCACGAGATATGGACTGCCAATAGAGATTGTCAGTGATCCAGGAACTCATTTCCTCAATGAGGTAATAGAGTATTTGCTTAATGAGTTTATGGTCATCCATAACAAATCAGCTCCCTATCACCCACAAGCAAACGGACAAGCTAAGCATACAAATAAAATTCTTAGCTCGGTACTGACCAAAGTGGTTAGTTCAGGAAGGACAGACTGGGAAATGAATCTCCATGCTGTTGTATGGGCTTATCGAGTTTCATTCAAAACATCTCTAAATGCTACATGCTTTAACCTTGCTTATGGTCTTGATGCCATACTACCAATAGAATTTCTATTGCCGACATTAAGGGTTTCACAGAATCTTGAGTGGACTGAACATGAATTTTCAGAAAGACTTGAATATTGGAAAAGCTAGATGTGCATAGGCTAATTGTTGTAGTTCATATCTATGCACAAAAGCGGGAACAAAAACAGTTTTTTAATTCCCACTTAATCACAAAAATATTCAAGAAAGGGGACTTAGTTCTAGTCTATTCCCTTAAGCAACACATTCCTAAGTTTAAGAAAAAGGGAAACGGACCATTTATCATTGAAGATGTATCTCCAAGTGGAGCAGTAAAATTGTCCACCCTAGATGGTGAACAATTGGCTAATTGTATTAGTGGATGTCGTTTAAAGAAATACAATTTGCCACTAACCAATGAATTGCTAGAGAGAATGAATGCAGCCAAACAAAGAAAGATCAAACGACAGCAGGTTATTGATGAAGCCCAAGAGAAAGTTAGGCTTTGGGTACTCAAGCAAAAAGCTGCTCTCAAGAATCAACAGATATCGATTCCCATCAACACTTTGGAAATAGATGATCGACAATGGGAATTACCTAAAGGCACAGTTTCAACAGATGATGATTGGTTAGATGGAATGGATCTACGCATCAAAGTACAACTCAACAATCATAGCACCAATGCTTTGGTAGACACAGGAGCTAGAGTAAATGCAGTCAGTTATTCCACATACAAGAAGGCAACAAGTCAAGCATTGATAACAGGAATAGCTACAATCAAAGGATGCAACAAGAATCCAACTCCAACATTGGGAGTAGTCAACTTGAATGTGGTAGTACATGGATGTTCATGTCCTCATCAGTTTGTATGCTTGCTAGATGAACACATGAATGAGACGATGATTCTTGGAATTTCCTGGATGCGTACATACAAAGCAGTACCGGATTGGGATACGAATCAACTAAAGCTATCACCTAAAGAAGGGAAACTCATTGTTCCAATTGCACCAAGCAAGGAGGAATGGAAAAGAAGCAATCAGCAGACCAATCCACGAAGCCAATCTTCTCTATCCCCTCAACAATCAAATGCTACATGTAGCATGCAAGGAGTCAGGCAAATTTGGGTACCAAAATCACAGCTTACGGATAAATCGAATCAGATATGGGTGCCTAAAACTTCATCAAAGAAACAAAAGAAGGTTCCAAGGGTTCGAACACAGAATCGAGCATCTCCGAGCAAGGAACCTAACAGTTTGGAAGAAAAAGGAGCACTTATCTTCTCCACAAGCCGCGAAACCAATCAAACAATGGCAAGTTAAGTCTCAACAGACTCCACCACACCATGTAGTACCAAGACGATCGAGCTTCCAATGGAGAGAAATAGCTCGACACCCAGGGGATTCACCATGGAAAACTTATTGCAGCACGTAAGTGCAAGGGAGGGGTTTTTTTTTACAAGTTACATAAGCGTATAAGTTAGGGGCAGGCCCCCAATAATTTATCTCCCATGCTTAAAAATTAGGAAGGGAGGTATCATATTTATGTGGGGGGGGGGGGGGGGGGGGGAAGAAGTGAGCAAAGAGGAAAATGAGAATAAGTTTTTGTGTTTCAAAGTCATGGCTTCCCAGAAGAGTCTGCCCTCAAACTTGTGAGTCAATAACTACAAAGATTCATGCAAGAACTAAAACTGCTTTATATCAATCGCTTGTTTTGTGATTATAGTTCATTTGTTGAGATATGAAAGCTATAAAGAGTTTGTATAGATTCAAATGTACATGAAGAATCTAACACAACTTTATAACCATGTTTTTTAAAGCAATTTAGATAGGTCAGAATTGGATGAGTAGCCAGAGTGCAGGTTAATTGTCACATAGTTTGAAAGTCAAACTAAAACACAATGAGGGTACATCTACTTATCAACAAAAGTGGTTACTTAGTACGTTGCTAGACACTATGCTACACACTCTTTGACTAGTTTTACTCAATCAGATCATGTGAGACCTAAATCTTATATATAAGATAGGTGTATGATAGTTTTCTTCATTGATTGTCGTATAAGTGAAGAAAGGGGGGTCATATTCCCTAATGTGAGTCGTATAAAGGGGTTTTATCGAAATTGTTCGCTTGCAGGTGGTGGCCCATTTTGTATATAGAGTGAATCCCCTGGGGCTCAACAACAGTCGAAAGTGCTATCAATAAGATAGGATGGTGAGGCTAGACATGTGTCCCATAGTACTCCAATCATGTGCGTATCTCAAAGGCACTTTTTTCCACCGTGTTTTTTCCTTTGGTAATCCTGGTATTAGACCCTAATTTAGATCCTCATCATTCGACTTCTCTTGTACATACTCATAATAAATAAACAACAGCCTCACCATCACTACAAGAGGCTATTCATATTAGCGACGCTCACACAGCGACGCTCAAAAAAAAAATTCCCGGCGTCGCTATAAGCGTCGCTATGAGCGTCGCAAATTTACAAAGAAATTTGCGACGCTCATAGCGACGCCGGCTGGGGTAAAAAAATAACCGAGCGCGCCCAAAAACTCAGATCTCGGATTTGAGTTTTTCGGCGCCCTCAAGCAAGGAGCAGGTAACGCTCTCCCTCACTCTCTCTCTCTCTTTTTCTTCTCCACACACACACACACACACACACACGAGGAGAGGAAGGAGAGCCAGGTATGCTCCTTCCCTCTCCTCATTCTCATGTTCCCTTCCCCTCTTTCTCTCTCCCTCTCTCTCTCTCTCACACACACACACATAGTGTTTCTGACAGAGAGAGAGAGAGAGAGAGAGAGAGAGAGAGAGAGAGAGAGAGAGAGAGAGTACAAACAAAAACAAAAACGCACACACACATACATAAACAAAGAATGCACACACACATTGAGAGAGAAAAAGAGAGAGAGAGCATGCATAAACAAAAAACGCACGCATTGAGAGAGGAAAAGAGAGAGAGAACATGCATAAACAAAAAATGCACACATTGAGAGAGGAAAAGAGAGAGAAAACATGCATACGATCCAAAAAAACACACACACATTGAGAGAGAAAGAGAGAGAAACTAATTTAACGTCGTAGGAAACTAATTAAAATTAAAAGACCTAAAGATCTAGCCGACGAGGAGTTGAACTCAAGACCTATTATTCAAGAGGGAAATGGCATAATCAATCTATCATACTTGGCATGGGTGATAGAAAGGTTATACCATTTATCTCTTTTTATTGGCACACACATCCACACACGCGCACACACACAAGAAGAAGAGAGTTATAACGTCGTAGGAAACTATCTTAAAAGACGTTAAAGATTAGGTTATATGTAGACTTACATTAAATTAGATTTAGGTTTATTTTTAACTAGATTTACGTTTATTTAAGCTAGATTTAGATTTACGTTATATTAGATCAGATTTAGGTCTCCATAGACTGCGATGCCTGCATGAAGCGGGTGAAGAAAGCCCTCAATGGAATATAGGGTATTGCTGCCTTCACTCATGGTGGGCTCCGTCGATCCCAAAGTACTGGTGAAATGTCTTCAGAAGATAGGGAAGAAGATGGATCTTCAGGGCGGCAAGAGTCACTACATCCCCGACACAATGACCATCTAGACAACCTCTAGTCATTAGACTTACGTTAAATTAGATTTAGCTTTATTTTTAGTTAGATTTATGTTTATTTAGATTTACGCTTATTTACGTTAGATCGAGTCCACGCAAGAATTACTTACGGTTTAGGGTTTAGAGTTAGACGAACAGTGAAAAGATCTACTGTGAAAAGATGTTAAGATGAAGTGAAGTGCTACAGCTAGAGAAGAGGCAAAGGGGTTTTGTCCACTACATGCAGTATCATGTAGACGTGGGTGTGTAGATTTCTTGTACCCACAAATATAGGTATTGACCAATAAAGACGAGATTATAACCCGGTGGTTATGATCTCCGTGCACCTCTAGACCGAGGTGTGCGGGGATTGGACATGACTAGAGAATGTGAGGTAAAGAGAGAGAGAGAGAGAGAGAGAGAGAGAGAGAGAGAGAGAGAGAGAGAGAGATAAGACGAAGAATGCCAATAGAATATTAAATTTGTTGTCCAGGTTATAAGTTTTTTATCCTCATTATGAGTAGCGACGAGGATGTGGGACCGTCCAACCGAAACACCTATCTCTCAACGAGGGTCTTATGTCCTTGTAATCAATGCAAGCATGCTGTGCGACGGACAAGACGTGTTTCTTTGCAGCACGTTCGCGAATTTGGCGAGTTCGATCCATCTATTATAGATCGAGTTGTTGCCAATTATAACTCATCGGACTCTGACGCTGGCCAACAAGCAGCAATCTTGCAACCCAATAGACGTGTTCGCAGGCGCTTTGGTCAAGCAGCATATGTGAGGCCACAAGATGTAGCCTCTGACAGCTCTGGGGATGATCATGCAGAGCACATTCCCAACGAGGCAATGTTTGAGCCCGAGATTGATGAAATGATCGAGACGATCATGGATTCAGAAAGGCTTATCTATGATGATATGAAAAGTGAAGCCGATACGCCATTGTATAATGGAGCACGCATGTCTAGATTGAAAGCACTCCAGGTTCTTCTCAACATGCAAGCAAAGTTTGGATGGAGTGACACTAGCATCACAGCGCTTTTTAGGTGATCTATTACAATTAGTTTACTTTAATAGAACTCTAAATGTATAATGATCTGATAGATTTTTACACGACTGTATCATATTTTTATGTTGTGTAGATTGCTGAAAGAGCACATACTACCAGCTGACAATGTGATGCCAGATTCCCGAGATGAAGCAAGAAATATTTTGCGAAACTTGGGGATGGATTACAATTCTATCCATGCTTGTCCTAATGATTGCATTCTTTTCAGAGGGGAATACATAGACATGGAGAAGTGTCCGAAATGTGATTCCGAAAGATATCGAGTAGATCTCCTTGGGACAAAAATTCCACAAAAGGTTTTGCGACATTTCCCTCTGCTTCCTCGCATCAAGCATTTCTTCGAATGTAAGTCCATGGCCGCCCTAGCATCATGGCATGAGGAGAATAAATCTTCGGATGGTGTGCTACGAATTCCTGCAGATTGCGTAGCGTGGAAACATATAGATGGAACATGGTCGGATTTTGCCAGGGAAGCTCGAAATTTGCGCTTAGGCCTGGCTATGGATGGCGTAAATCCATTTGGTCAAAGATCAACATCTTACATGTTATGGCCCGTTGTCATCGTCAACTACAACATTCCCCCGTGGTTGACTACGAAGAAGGGGCACCTATGGCTAAGCTTGATTGTGCCAGGGCGATATAAAGTGGGGAATATGGATGTGTATCTTCGTCCACTATTGGAAGAGCTACAACAATTGTGGATTGGCATAGAGGCGGTGGATATGAGCCAACACACAGGACGACGGAATGCTTTGATCAGAGGCATTCTAATGTGGACCATGCATGACTATCCCGGGCTAATAGAATGCTCAGGTGATCTATTGACACTCCTCACTCAGACACTGTAAATCTTGTTTTTTCCCATAGTTGATCTATTATCATGTGTATACATGCAGGGCTTCAAACAAGCGGATACAGAGCATGTGTCACATGTGGACCTAGACTGAATGCAAGAAGGGCACCCTCACTGAAGAAGCAAATCTACGAAGGTCATCAAGCATATCTTCCAGAGAATCATGTGTTACGCGATGGCTTTTTGGGAAGAGAGCCACCAAGGATGTCTGCACAAGCATGGTTAGAGCAGAAGGAGATGTGCGATGACGGATTGCCTCCAGGGATGAAGAGACTATCTCTATGGTATGAGTTACCATACTGGCTCCGACTCATGATCAATCACTTGCTCGATCCAATGCACATATTCAAGAATGTGGGTAATCTACTATGGGACCATTTGACCGGGCAAGAAAGATACTTTGGGAGCCAGAGTTGACCTTAGAAATGTGGATCGTATGGAGCAATATTGGCCGCAAACAGCGTCTGATGGATCGATAAAACTCCCTAAAGCACCATGGATTTTCAAAGGAGCCCAAGAACGCAAAGTAAAAGAGACCATTCGATCTTTGCGGACCCCCACTGGCGTAATTCACTCGCTCCGAATGTGTTTTACTAAAGAAGGAAAGCTTACCGGTTTGAAGTCACACGATTGGCATAAAATGTGTCAGGTACGTTCATAGTGGACTTTAATATCATTGCATAAAATGTGGACTTTAATATCATTGCTGCACATACTTTACAGTTTATTTTACCGGTTGCAATTGAGGGATGTTTGTCTCTCGACATCCGTAACACAATCTACAAACTTGCAAAGCTGGTGCAATGGATCTCACAAAAGGAGATCAACGTAGACTCCATACCATTCGCCAAACTAAATGCTGCGGAGCTTGTGTGCATGTTTGAGAAACATTTTCCTACTACAATGCTAACCATTCAGGTGCATCTTCTTGTTTACATAGTTGATGAGGTGGAAATAGCTGGCACAGTTCATTCCAGATGGATGTTCTTCTTAGAGCGTTTCATGAAAACGCTTAAGGGATATGTGCGTCAAAAGGCACGTCCGGAGGGTAGCATGGCAGAAGGTTGGTTGGTATCAGAGTCCCTAGTGTACATTGGAGAGTGGCTAGACGGATTTGATAAATCCCGGGACACGCTATGGCGAACCATAGATGATGAGCGCATATCTGGGATTGTCATGTGCAATCTCGGTGTTGAGAAGAAGATGACGGAAGATCTAGAGGCTAAAATCAACCGATTTTGCATGCTTCACAATCCAGTGATGCAAAAGTGGATTTCACAATATGAGGATGCAAAGCAAGAGCGACAAAGGGCACGAATCGAGTGGAGACGGGGAAGACGACCACCGATGCACTATCCAGCGGTTCTGGAGAGCCTACCAACCTTCATGAGCTTAAGATGGTTGCACAACCAATTGAAAAGCGCAAAACAATGCGGTGACGAAGTGACTGAAGAAGAGTGGGAGTACTCTCGGGGTTGCGCGACCAAGGTAAGTTTGCAATGTACGACTACCAAGTGACTTTATTTATAAACGTTTGAACGGCCACTCATAATCTTTGTTTGTTGTAGTATAAGTCATACACAGCAGCATGGTGTAAAGGTCGACATTTTAGGGTGGAACGAATCGACAAAAAGCGTTTTACTCAAGATTGTGGAATCATGGCAAAATTTGAACAGTCTAGTCGACGACGTTCCTCTGATGCAGATCCTGCGGTGGCGGAACTCACTTACTTCGGCACGCTGCAAGAGATTTTGAGGATCGATTACAGAGGATTTTTTGTCGACTTGTTCGACGTGCAATGGTTCAAGATAATCATGGAGGGTCGCAACGCTACTGTGCGTAGAGGAGAGTCTGGTTTTCTTGAGGTGGATTCTACTAAGAAATGGACTGACCTAAGAGACACTTTCGTACTACCCGAGCATTGTGAACAAGTAAGTATGTAAATAGTTAACATCCCCCTTTTACAAGTTATATGCTTGAAAGCTCTCATGTAAGTTATGTGGCTCTGGCTGGTAATATTTCATCCTACAAAGTCTACATCAAACTGGTGGTACGTCATAGAGGTAGCCCCTCGTAGTGCAAGGACGTATGAAGGCTACCATGTGCCAATCACAACGACATCAATGGAGGAGATCAGAGAAGATGCTCAATCAGAAGCCGCTGCGGTGGTGCCAGACGAGCATCAAGATGCTACTACTCTATATGGGGTGCATGCAGAGGAGCTACAAAATGAAACAGAGGATATGTGTTTAAACGGAGAGCTCTATATAGATATAGGAAGTTATGCTGAGTTATGCGAGGATGAGAGAGAGATCTCTTAAAGCCACAAATATTGTATTTGAACAATTTTGCTCCGTGTTGTAAAAGCTCTGGCTCTCTAAGTACCTTCCATGGTGTATAACGCTCTTTTCTACTCGCGCTCACATCTTTTGATTGAAAATTCTGAGTTTTCGACTTGCCTCTTCTATCACTCAATTCATTGCGTCATTGTATTTATATGCGTCATTACGTCATTGTATTTAATGGTCTTTGCGTCATTGTCTACTCTATTCATTCAATATTAAGTTTAAATATTCGTGTGTTTAATGCAGGTATGGATGATGAGGAGTTTCTTTCTTCTTTGTCACCGCAGCAGAGACAGTGGTACGTGGAGCGTCATCGCTCTGGCGCATCATCGCGCGTTCCTACTCCATCCGCATCTCCCTCTCTTTCGGAGCATTCGGCGCGCTCCGAAGCTTCGGCGTCGACGAGACGAGCTTCACACTCGTCTAGACACCGGCGCTCTAGTGGTGGCGGCGGCGGTTGTTGTGGGCATTCCGCCACCGATGCCTCCACACCGCCTCGTGTTCGATGAGGCTCTTTACCCTCCCCTTCTTTGCCCGCCCCCACACCAGCCACAGCATCGCCATCTACGCCAGGTTTTGCACGGCTGACTGTTCCTAGAAGCTACACACCTCTACCTACTCCGCCAGGAGCCACCCCACTCGACACTCCTCGCTTCGGGGCCCAGACGCCGGTGGAGACACCTGACGTCCGTACCCCCATCGACACGCCGCTAGAGACCCCTGCCGGGACACCCAGGTTCACGCGTCACCAGCCAGAGGGCTTGCCTTACTCCGTCGACATCAGCGACGGCATCATCATGGATGATGACGGCAAGAAGGTGATCTCGCGCATGCGTGGTCTTTCTCAGCTGTTTAGACACTACATACTAAACAAATGGAGTGAAGTACCAAGTGATTTAAAAAACAGAGTCATCAACATACTTCATGATGAGTTTCCCGTTCCAACACGGGATCAGCGCTTCAATGAAGACCTGATGAAGATTCGAATGCGCGAATACTGCAAACACAAGCGTTCTGAAGTGCAAAAAACAATCAAGAATGGGTGGAACAGGCCAGATTGGCTGGCCAAAGAAGATTGGAAGAATGCGAAGAAAGCAGCGCGCGAGAATCCCGACAAGTGGAAGCAACAAAAGGATGCAGCCAGAGCGCGAGTAGAGGCAGCGAGCTCGCACCACTTGGGGAGCGGTGGATGGGCATCATTTGAGGCCGATTTTGTAAGTGTTTTCACATTGCTCTTTATGTTCGATAGTTTAGGGTTTATGAGTTTTTTAGTTCTAACATAATGAAATCTTTGTATGTTTTGACAGTGGTCGATGACAGGACATGATCCCACACCGTACGAGCGCGAGTACGCAGGCAGGAAGGGCTAAAACGCCCTGATGGACATTCTCAGCTCTCGCGGCGGCATGGTTAGTATTAGGGTTTACTCTTTTTTATTTTTTGTATTGTTTTATAAATGTCGTTATATGTTTATACTTACTGAAAGCTGTCTTATTGTCTTTTTCTGCAGAATCCGACAGATACACCGTTTGGAAGCGATGAGACGTCTGACTAGACGACGTCAGTTTAGCCGTAGCTAGATAGCATTAGTTTAGGGTTTCTCATAGCTTATGTATCATGAGACGGATTTTATACGTCTTTTTGAACCATGTATATTATTACATTTGTCACCGCAGTTCCTTTTGCCAATCAATTCTTTATGCCTATGATGTTGTACAATTGTCATTATTACATTTGCCAATCAATTCATTTTGCCTATGATGTGTACAATTGTCAATTTTGCAAACAATGCGTCTTGTGGGTGACTATTTTGGGTCTATTATCTACCCTTGTACTTTTTTTTAAAAGTGAATCAAGTACAATATGGTTGATGGGTGGCAAGGCATTCAATGCCCTGCCACCAAAAAACAAATTCTCTCGGGCGTCGCTATAAGCGTCGCTATTTATGGCTCTGTAGCATCGCTATGAGTGTCGCTATAGTCTTCTGTGTAAACGTCGCTATACGCGTCGCTATATAGCAACGCTCTCGTAGCGACGCTCGTAGCGAGGGTTTTAGAGACGCCGAGGGTTATAAAAACCCAGTGTATTTCCGTCGCTAACAGGGTCACAAGAGCACACAACCTCTTGTAGTGCATTATGATGCTACAATGGACAAACACGAAATCATCTCTCACACAATGAGGATGCTACATCAAAATTGAACCTCATCAACAAATTCAACGATAAATGGAGACAACAATCCCATCAACAACCAATCAAAACCTTCCATTGCCTCCACACACAATTCTCACCAATACCTGAGGACATGCACTAAAATCAGAAGAGGGAAATGTTAAGTGAGATGACGTCAGTTAACAGGATCCGCTAAAGATTAAAGCCTTATGAATGCACATCAAAGATGAATATGACAAAGCAGTGAAGTTTGGAGTTACACACTTTTCACATTCCTCCAAAATAGCCATGTATTGTAATTTTCCAATTTATTTAGCCATTGTGATAATTGTAACGTGTTATGGGCTCAAAAAGAGTTCCAAGATGTAAAGAATAGGTCAGCTAGTATACGTAGGTTGCAGATACATTAAGTTATGGAGCCTCAAAGGTCTTGGACATCGGTACATTACACATTTTAAAACTTGGCTAAGGTATAAAAGCCAACTTTGTAAAGTTTTGATTAAGTTTTGGATAAGAAATACACAACATGAGCTAACGGTGCTCACTTCTCTTCTTTTTATGCATCCATCTCCCTTGTCGATTGTCACATTGCAATGGCGTCTGTTGTGTTGCAACCACACGTAAGAGCTCTAGCATTGACATAAACATATCATGGTAAATCGTAGCTTATGGCGTCGCCAACCTGTGGCCTAATTTCATCATAAGTAAGAATTTAAGCTAGAAAATCACAAAGTAAACATAGGTGGGGTATTGGGGCATCATTGCTAAGCATTTAGATCATTTGGGATAAAAAATGACTAGGTCAAAATCTCACTATTGTTAATAATCGCATTTTTTGAAACTCATTGAAAGTGAAATTTGAGACCCTAAGCATGTGTGATTAGGTCTTATATACTTGTTCTAGAAGTTTCATAACATTAGGATGTTATTTGATGCTGTAATGATCATGGGTTTTATATATGGGAGTAAATGCTACAATGTACTATTAGTGTGATCTATGTGAAGGTGAATGCATGGTTGTTGTCATGTACATACCCTACTAGGGAGCTATGGCCTAATAGGTGGCGCCATTGTGAGTTTTCTATTGGAAAGGAGCTACTACAGATGAAGGGAGATACATACATACACTAGATGAGATCCATGAAAGCTTGAAGAACACACACATAGTAAGCAAAACTCATGACTTATTATTTTGATTAATGAGAAGTGTATTTTTATAGGCCCTATTACAAGACCAAATAAGAGGCTATATCTTAGCTTATATCAAAGGAATCCAACCAATATCTTCCAAATCTAGGAGTATATCTAGCTAGAGACTCTACCTATACACCTAAAGAGGCTCTACCTACATATCTAAATAGGTAAATTAAATCTACTTAGCTAGACTAAGGTAGTCCCAAAGAAGGGTAGTACCAACAATTTCTCACTTTAAGACATGTTTATCATGCTTTTAGAATGTTCATATATTAAGGGCATCATGATGGCACACTCTTGTCTAAAAAGTTTGATGTGGGTGATCACTTTTCAAAAATAGTAGGTGACATACACAACCATCAAACGCATGAAAAGTGAAAAAACAATGTTTAGCATAAAGATTGAGATCAAGCCAACTTTTTATGCTCAAAACCGGTCATTTTTGGGTGAAAATTGCAAAAAAGGTCATAAACTGGTCAAAATTTGTTGGATTAAAAGTGGCTTAAAATTCCACATCATTGACGGTTTCATGATTTTAAGAAAGGGAGGAGCTTGCTTTTGACTAATTACGAGTAGTGGATTGCATCTATCCAATTTGGGTTGGGGCTCCATGAAACCATCACAACGTGTGAGTTTTAATTTGTCTTGGCCTTGTGCACAAGTAGAGCTTCCATGGCTCTGAGTTTAAGTTCTTTTGTATGAGTGGAGCTTTCAATATGGCCCTTATCATGTCTCTCTTTTGAACAAGTTGTGTTTCTTGTTACAAACCTCTCACAATGAGAGGCCAAGTACCTCTTTGCATACTACGAGCTTCATGACAAAAGGTTCACTCATGTATTGTGTTCTAGTGTCACATTACTCCTTCCTCTCCCCCTTTCCCAATTTTTTTTTTTATAATACGAGCTCAATTTTGAAATCTATCCAAGTTAGGTTTCTATTGCAAGGCCCTATAAATGGAAATTTTCAAGCACAAAAGAGGCTCATATCTTGCATCATTGCACTTGAAACGTGGTTTGAAATATAGATTCATAAAGTGCTATGTATAATGTCTCCATGCAAGCATGACCATTCAGATAAAGAGTTCAAGGTCCTTTATTGCTTTTCTTCTTTGTTTCAACCCTAAAGGAAGTGACAATGAGACATAAGGATGTTAACAGACATACACATACTTCAGAGATATAAAAGCAAAAGGCAATGAGGAGGAAATGGGTGTGGCCTAAATATATTGAGAGAAACATCGATGGGTATTCCAAATTGGAAGCCTTTTGCTAGCTCTACTTCAGTTAAGCTACTTGTAAGACTCCAAAAGTATGTCGAACGACAAATTAAATCATTCTCCATCGTATGAGAGCATGGGGATAAATTGATGTAGTGCTTGCTTCATGACGATTCTACACAAAGCATAAGAATTACATGTGGCATAAGGGGTTATAGTTTGGGCACCCTTTCCAAATGGGCAATAACAGCTCCCATACAACTCTAGAGATGGTAAGAAATGTGGTGACTTGGGCAAAATCCTGAGAGCACTTCAAGCAACAAGAGCGATGGGAAAATGAGGTCTCAAAATGGTCCATTGATGGCCAAAAGAACACATTGCCATAGTCGGAGTACTCCATATCTAGATGGAATTGCATACTTACGGTTTCTATGGACCTGTCTAGTTTCTGCATGAAAACATTGTACAAGCTTGATTCTGTATTGTACAAAGTCGTTGCACTTACTCTTGCTCGGTAACGAACACGGGGACCAAATTTCAATGTGCCATTGAACCCAACATACCGAAATAGCTACATATGTTCAAGGTATTCAAGAGGCCCATTGGCTTTGTTTGATTTGCAAGATCGGCTATAATCCTTGAACGATGAGGCGGCCTGTCATTCAGTGGGCTGTAAGGAAATGACAACCAAAACAATTAGCAAGAAATGTAAAGAGCCCATTTGCATGCTTTTTCTGGCTGATGAAGGTTTGCATGTGCTCGTCCTGTTGCAGATATTGCTGCGTGAAAAGCTGCCTACAAGTAGGTGGCCGTTCCTCCTCAACATGCTGACCATTATTATAAGCGCTTCCCCCTCTCTGATCAACCCCATCCTCTTCTGCAAAAACCCTAGTCCTTCCTGTGTCGCGATGGTGTGAAACGTTAATTGGTTTTTTCCTGCAAGCCTGAAGCGCCATGAGAAAGGGGTCATCCTCTATTCTGGCAAGGGTTCCCAGGCTGTCGACAAGACGCTTGGAGCTAATGGGGGGAGGCGCGGGATAGACGGAGCTGAAGCTGGGCGTTTTGGCGAGAGGACCCTGGATTTCGTGCGCCTGCAAGCAAGGGGGCTTGCAGAGAGGGAAGATGATGGTCGAGGGGTGCAGGGCTTGTGGGCGAGATGGAGCTGTCGCGGTGCCGCTGCTGCATTGTAAGTGCTGCGTTTTGGGCAGCCCCGGCTTCTCCTCCCATGCGAAAGGAACACTGCAGGCAAGGCTTTGATCTAGGCCTAGTACTGCTGGTGGCGGTGGTGGTAAGCTCTCTATTTGCATGTCGTTCGCTTACTTGGTCAAGTCACTACTGAAGTACTCACTACTCACCCATGTGAAACATTTTGAGCTCATGTACAACGAACATCAAGCATGTGCTCTTTCTATTTCTCTGAGATTTCTTGCAGCCCCTTGTTGGTGTGGTTCAATTAATCCTCACCATCCCTTGGTGGTGTTGCTTCAATTAATCCCAAGTTTAAGAGCCACAAATCTTGGGAAAATATTGAAAGGTCCAATTTGAGTGCGACAGTAGTTTAAAGCTAGAGACATGATAGGTGAGCACTTCAATTAAATTGACAACTTAGAGAGAGAAGGATGGAAAGAGCATGGGGAGGGTACCACCAGTTTAGACAACAAGAAACATAGCCTCTTACAAGCAAACAAGTCATCTACCAAATTGTTTTATGACAATTATCTCTTAATTACATCGTAAGCCAAGACATTTGGCTTAGCCACTGCAAACAATGCATCATTTTTCATGAGATTAAAAGTACACTTTTTCCCTTAAACGTCTATCAAAATGAAAGAATCAAGTGCATGGTATGGGTAATTGTAGTAATAAGGAGGAGCAGGAAACAACAAAATGGGCCCCATAATATGAGATAAACATGTCGTGTAAGAAAATTTTAGGACGTTACAATTTTGCTCGAGGGGTTCACCATTTAGTACTCCCTTATATAACGTGCATTCACATGGTATTAAAAAACTTTTTTTTTACATGTTTAAATGAATAAAATGACCCTTTATTTTAGGTTTTTTTAAAAAATTGAATATAAAAACCTCTTATTTTAATGTATCTCTGTTAAATTGCCAAATTTTTTATAATTTTAAAACCCCTCCTTTTGAACTCACGTTATACATTAACATGATTACATAGTGCACTCCCCTAGAAATTCGATTAGTGAATCTATGGGCTACATTTGTGTGTGTGTATGTGTGTGTGTGACCCTCAAAACTACCAAAGCAAGACTATTCAGAAAGTAGCGGTGATTATCTCCACTAAATATGAAATTGACTCATGGAAAAAATTCCATGTTCAGTACTTCGATTGAACTTTTCTTTTTTGGACTAGAGGTCACCTTGCATTTTCACACCAATTTTTTTGCACAAAATTATCGTAGTGATGATGTAGATTGCCTACTGATGATTGAAAACAATGTTGCCTTTTGTTGCTCAAGATGCTTTATTATGCTACATCCATTTCCTGAAAATTTTCAATTTTAAAGGGAAAACTAGGCAGGCAAAGGGGATTTATGCCAAAATCTAAGGTATTTGTCCTGAATCATAACTCCAAATGCCCAACTTTTTACTCTAGGAGACTAAGGTCCAATGAAATCTAAGTAGGAGAAATTCCAACTAGAGACCGAGAGATGCGAGCTTTGGCTATGTCTAGCATGATTTTTTCTGTGAAGTCATTAACATTGACATAAGCCAATTAGCATTAAGCACCTAAAACAAAATTGAGAACACCTACTCTCATCAAGCTTGATATAAGGCTTCTATCCTACACTATCTTTTATCCCAAAGCCATGATAAATGGACAATGATGCGCACAAGTAGAATTTTGTCATGGTGCACCCAAAGGCTATGAATATGAGACCATTTGCAATGACTCTTTACAATGAACGAAATACCATACAAATATATGCAGGACATGCACAAAGATATCGTTCCGTGCACACATTCAAAGACTTTCTATAACAACACCATCATTCTTGACTATTCAAGTAGCTATGATGACTTTCTACCAAATCACTCTTCCTCCAAATGACATGTAAGTAGCCCTTTTCATAGCTTCATGAAATTGACCTCTGGATAATTACACTTACGCTCCAAATTTGCACCAATTGACCTCAAAATGGACAACACTTAGAGTCTAGCAATAGTGAGCCCTATCCAATATCCAGCTTTTACTTGTTATGGAAAATTTGTTTTTTTTATTTTGGTGAACAATAGATTCTATCCTCGAGGGGTTCACTATATGTAAACTCTTCATATCATGAAAAGCTTAATTTAAAAACCTCATATTTATAGATTCTTTTCTAGTTCAAGTTGTGCAAGGGACTTAGATTCTAGTTCAAGTCACATGCTATATTTACATATTTGTGAGTGACGCCCTTGAAAATCTATCCCTATTTGTGAATGACGACCTTGAAAATCTATCCCTATTTGAAAATCTTCTCAAAGTCAATGGCTATGATCATAAAAACTTTCAAATCAGCCGTTTCCTAAAGAAACATTGTCTTTAACGTGTTTATTTAAAGAGAGTAAAAAAATTAATATTTATGCTTACACTTGCACAATGGACTCGTTTCAAGGTGATGTAATCTAGAATGGTCGTATTAACTTGTACCTTTCAACGAGGTAGAGGTTATAAAGAAATGTGAGTGCACATGCGCACGCACGTGTGCGTGCACACACACACACACACACACACACACACACACACACACACACACGCGCGCGCACGTATGCACACATAGATTGTCTAGAAGCATTAAGGATGGATAGAGTCTAAAAAAGCTACTATTTTGGAAGTTTAGAGAATTCTTATAAAGTAATCCCCCACGCAACGTCAAACTCCTTTCCTTGAATTTCCACATTTTTAGTCACTTATCCTTCACAAAGAAACTCAGCATCTTCGTAGATTCTACCTGAGTTGACGTGCTTGCAAAATTAGAGATACATACTGGTTCAAAGTGAAAAATCTTGAGTGTAAATTTATTGGATCTTGATTTTCAACGTAAAAAAAGTTTCATTTTAGTTATAAATCGTGGAAAACATCCTAGAGTCTGGCATAAATCTGATTGTGTAGCTACTTTGCCCTTAAAAAACATGGCCAAGAAAATGTTTTTAAAAAGCACTAGAAGATAGCAACTTGAGAGAGAGAGAGAGAGAGAGAGAGAGAGAGAGAGAGAGAGAGAGAGAGAAGGAGGTGTGGTGCACAAAAGATAAAGGTTTATACACACACACACACATATAAATATATATATAGAAAGAGAGGGGGGGTACAAAGGACGGGATCATAGAGGGAAATAAACATGAGAGAGAGAGAGAGAGAGAGAGAGAGAGAGAGAGCGAGGGTATTTTTCTTGAGCGTAAATACTTGTCTCGTATTTAGAGAGATACAAAGAGAAGAAGCAAGATGGAGGGATAGAGAGATAGGTAGTTAAACAAGGGGAGGGAGAGCATTTTATTAAAAGTGCTTGCCAGATTCTTAGAAAGCACTCATCGAGAAATGACTGCCAAAAATTTTCTCCCTTTTCTTGGTTCACCCCATTTCATAATGATGGGTGATGTAGTTTTCTTTCAACCCCCTACTTGGTTCCTTCTAGAAAGGTACAAATGCAAGTCAATCTTTAGCGCTAGTACCATACTACTAGCCAGATACTCAACTCTATCACAAGGTAATTAGGACTCTATCTTTTCATGTGAGGAAAGATAATGCATGCCTTCCCTATTCTATGTGCATTTGCACGTGATCTATCTTGATACATACAAGGTAGCTTGCGTTGGGGTGTAGGGTCTTGAAGAACATTGGATTGCTACCTTGACGTGAATACACTACCTCTTTGCAAGATCCTGAATAGCCCACCCACTTGAGTGGGACTTTCTTGTTATGAACATCTCATTCAATTTCAATTGGTTTTCAAGTTTTGTTGAACTCCAAATGAAGCTTTAAGTGCAACGTAGGAGGATCTTGATTGACTTGTTGCTCCATCTAAGATATTATTCATATGAGAGGTCTATGCTTGTTAGTCCACCAAGTGAAATAACCATGCATCCATCCCAAGAAACGTTACTATCTATGTCAATTGACACTTCATGGGTGGCAATTTTTACTACTCTTAACTTCTTTGTGGATCCACCTTGAAGAATAGAGAGTCTAATATTTTTTAAAGGCGCTTTCAATAAAAAAATTCACAACAGAATGCAACTCCACTCACCACTCCCATTTATCTGTCATTTCTTCGATGACTTTACTAGGTCCTTCAAAACTATGTCATCCTCATCATTTAACTACTCTAGACCGGCTCCGTTGTCTTTGATGTGATGTTCTTCTTCTAGCAAATGCAAGCCCTCCTCACTTGATGGATCTTTCTTAATGTCCAATTTTAATGACTTGTTGCAAGGTGCAAAAAATTCTTGCAAATCTAGAAGCCTCGTCTTTAATTGTTGCTGACCTAACATAACCAATAGGTATGGAGTGTCTTGGACCACCAATAGTGTGTTCTCCACTTCTAGGGTGCCCCCCCGCCCCCCCAAGTGGTCGGTATGGCCTCAATGTCTCTCTTTGCTTTGCCCACTATGCTAGACATATGACCCATCTTCAGCTTCAATGTATGCATTAAAGGAGCCGTGAGGCATTGATCACTTCTACCATGTTTAAATAATTACAATAGTCACCTACAAGAATTGAGAGGGCAAGTGCATTTTGACTTTGCCCCCATGTAATACACAAAATAGAATTGATGGTTGTATTGTTCATATGCTATGTGTACCATTGCCAACATAAATGAACGGTGTTGGCCTCAAAATTACCCTTTGTCTCTTCTTTACTTCTTGCACCACATGCTCACAAAACATTATTTCCTTATTGAAAATCTCTCTTGAATATGAAAGTCTGATATTTCAATCTGCATGCAAAGATAACATCGCACAACTCGTCTTGGTTATATTAAGTATGGAGCTTGATTTACCCCTTGTAATTTTTTGTATTAAAAAAGCACATTTGTAAGACCCTTGTTATGAGGAGAAGCCATCGTGCGTGTAACAAAACACTCGCCGAAAACCAAAATTTTCACGGCCAATCTCAAGAAAACGGTGATGACGTACCACAATGTTAACCAAATGAGGAGCCTCAACCTATTTCCCAAAGATCTACAAGAGCAAGTAGACCTCGAGAAAGGTTTATTCCTTCCTTCAACCATCTCTTGATCTTAGATTCTGGGGAGCCGGAATCATACGAGGAAGCTATGTAACATGAATCCAAAGAAGAATGGATAAAGAGCATGCAAGTGGAAATAGACTCATTACATCATTGCAGCCAAACATGGGAGTTGGTTGATTTGCCTTTAGGGAAGTAGTCACTTCAGAACAAATGGATGTACAAGCTAAAGGAAGAAGAAGGTGGGAAAAAAAGGTACAAGTCTAGGTTTGGGGTAAAAGGGTTTTCTCAAAAGGAAGGTATTGACTTCAATGAAACATTTTCTCCTGTTGTAAAAATGAGCTCAATTAGGCTTGTCTTAAGCCTTGTGGATGCTCATGATTTAAATCTTGAGCAAATGGATGTAAGTATTGCATTCCCTCACGGTGACGTAGAGGAGGAAATTTACATGCTTCAACCAAAGAGGTATGAAGTAAAAGGTAAGGAAAAAAGGGTTCGCAGATTAAAGAAGAGCTTGTTAGGTTTAAAGCAAGCATAAAGACAACGATACTTGAATTTCGATTGATGGATGTTGGATCATGGATTCACAAGGTGCAACTCAGATCATTATGTCTACACAAAGAATTTGAGAGATGTGAAGTTCATCATCCTAATGTTGTATGTTGATGACATGCTGATTGCAAGTGCTAACATGCAAGACATCAAAGACCTAAAAGAGGAGCTATCTAAATCTTTTTCAATGAAAGATTTAGGTGCTGCAAAGAGGATACTTGGTATGAAGATATCAAGGTACATGACGAAGAAGACAATATATCTATCTCAAGAGGATTGCATCAAAAAGGTACTAGAAAGGTTTGCAATGCAAAAATGTTTTCTACACCTTTGGCTAGTCACTATAAACTAACCAAAGATATGTGTCCAAAGACGAAAGAGGAGATAGCCTATATGTCTAAAGTTCCATATGCTACAATGGTAGGTTCTCTTATGTATGCTATGGTCTGGACAAGGCCAGACATTGCACATGCAGTGGGAGTTGTAAGTAGGTTCATGGACAACCCATGTACAGAGTACTGACAATCTGTGAAGTGGATACTTAGGTATCTAAAAGGGACAACCAAAAATGCTTTGTATTTTGGAGGAACTGATATTTTTCTTCAAGGGTATGCTTATCTAGATATGGCAAGTGACAAAGGTACTCGAAGGAGCACTATTGGCTATGTCTTCACGATGGAGGCACAACGGTAAGCTTGGCTTCAAAGCTGTAGAAAGCGGTCTCACTTTCTACCACGGACGTAGAGTAAGTAGCAATGACAGAGGCAAGCAACGACGTTATGTGGCTTTAGAGATTCTTAGAAGAGAACAAGAAAATTGTGTCTTGTACAATGATAGCCAAAATGCTATCCGTCTTGAAATGAACTCAGCCTTTCATTCAAGGATAAAGCACATTGAGGTGAGATATCAGTTCATACGTACACTTTTGGAAGAGGGACATCTAAAGCTCAAAAAGGTGCGTACAAGTGAAAATCCTGCAGACATGTTTACAAAATGGGTCAACAAGGAGAAGTTGAGCTTCTGCTCATTTTCAATCGGCATTCAAGGATAAGAAGCCACGATGAAAAGTAGTCATAGGTTTGGTTTGGAGATCAGTCTCCAAGTTGGAGATTGTTAAGTATGGAGCTTGATTTACCCCTTGTAATTTTTTGTATTAGTAGATACGTACATTTGTAAGGCCTCAGTTATAAGGATAAGCCATTGTGGGTGAAGAGAAACCACTCAACAAAAATCGAGCAAATCTTGAGACTGGTTTCACGGGTATATTATGGTCGGACGACGATCAGAAAGTGGTAAAAAAAACGGCCAATCATTTGGTCGGCTGGACGGTGGTCGATATTCAATGGCCGGTGGCCGGTGGTTGGAAGTCAATGGTCCGTGTCCGATTTCAAAGGCGGACTTATCTTCTCAAGAGAGACCACTCATGGGTGGATTGGAGAGTCCATTTGGACTTGTCTACACAAGGGCAGCTACACCGGCTGCCTCTCATGAGAGAGGGTAGCCCTTTTGGCCTATAAAAGGAGTCCATTTCTACACAAGTTATTGAGTGTGAATTTGATGCAGCAAGATGGGTGTGAGGTGGTGATAATGAAGCAAGGTGGGAGCTCTATTAAGAATATAATCCCTTTGTAATCTACTTCTTGTTTGAAGTACTGAAGCCATTGAGTGGCTGCTTCCTGTGGATGTAGTCCACATTGGGTGAACCATGTATATATCGTGTGTGCTCTCTCTCTCTCTCTCTCTCTCTCTCTCTCTCTCTCTCTCTCTCTCTCTCTCTCTCTCTCTAATCTCTCGTGTGTGATAATTTGTTTCTTTCAATTAAGTAAACTACTCATTCATCTACTTGGCTACGTCCTATTTCCTAACAAGTTACCATCCAAAAGCAATTACAGGCTGGATGAAAAGATTTTATATTAGTAACAGGGAAACAATTTCTAGTAGATATCTCATTTGCAATTCTTATTGGACACCACTTAGCATGATGAATTTTTTCATATACCAAATTTGAACACATATTATCTAGCATACATTTGCTTATGTATCCAAAAGGGAGGTCAAAACATACTATGCATCGTACATTGGTTAGCTATTTCAAGGCATGCCCTACCCCCTAAACTTCATGTCAACATTTGTTAAGATACCTTGAAATCTTCATTTCTTTGGCATGAATCCACTATCATACAAATACCATAGGTGAATAAGAGCACTAGAGACAAGGTGAAAATATATGCATGGAATACATAGGTACTTCATTACTACCTATGCACACATCAAAAGATACAATTCGACCTAAATATGTGTCGAATATGAAGGTACTTCATTACTACCTATGCACACATTAGAAGACATCATTCCATCTAAGTTATGCATCTACAAAAAATTATGTGGTGAAAAAGTCACTTTTGCTATTCATTTAAGGAATGCGACTTCAAAAGGACCTATGACAATACCTTTTGTCCAAACTAGACCTCCTACACTACAAAGGCACTTTGACCAACATCCTAGATGTTTTACAAAGTACCTATGGAGCTTCATATTTGCAACATCAATGTGTCTTTGGTACCTCCGGGAAATTTTTGGCCCTTAGAAGAGAGTTCAAGTACGTATGGGCATGCAAAAGTACCTATGGAGTTACCACATGTAACTAGAAGAGACATATGGCCTTGAAAAAGTATTCTAGAGAGTTTATTGCTCTCTTTACAAAGAAGTGAAGAGATTGACAAGTGAATATGGATCTTCAAGGGTACCTATGGAAGTCCCTGTGGTAGATCAAAAAAATTCTTAAGATACTTTGTAGTGTACTTAAATAATTGGACAAGTACTTATAAGTACTATTTACATAGAAAAGACCTAGGTTCCTACATTAGGAAGAGAATGGGGTCTAAAAGGGCCTCTTTATTTGGCAGTTTGAAGAAATCAAACCTTTAGTATCAAGAAAGTAATCAAAGGACTATTTTTGAATTCAAACAGATAAAACGACTAGTTTATTTGAATTCAAAGTTTCCCCCCAAAATAGAATTTAAAATCTAGCAGGTAAAACCATATCATGTAGCATATCTATGGAAAGAGCTCAATGTGTAGATAACAGATCTATGATCTCCGCTCAAATCGGAGATCATATGTGGGAGTTATGAAGGTCAAAAATCATAAAATTTTACACCTCCTTTTTTGGGGGGGGAAGTGCATCTTTTTACCACTCTTACACATCTGTTACACACCCACCATTCTTGCACACATGGCATACACCTATTTGTCAAAATGTTGATCACCTCCATAAGCTCATGGCAAATAAAGAGGCCTTCCTACACGCCATCCTCTTCCTCGTGCAAAGCCAGTTTACAAAGTCCCTACCAAGACTAGATAAGTACATATGCAAGAACCTATCACACCTATAAGAGAACTATGGACCTATAAAGATACTTCAATAAGTACCCTTAAGACTAGGAACTTACCTTCGTAGACATCTATTATACTCAAAAAAGACCAATTCTCCTACAAAGGTAGTTTGGGGAAAATCGTTAAAGGTACTTTTTTAGGTATCTATGGGGCTACAAAAGTGCCTTCATAATGTGCCAAACACGCATATGGCCCTTCAAATGAGATTTAGACAACTAATTGAGACATAAATTGAAGTACTTTTAGAAATGAATAGTATGTGTAATACTTAGTAAAGACCTATAGCTTACAAACAAAGTTTGGACCATCCTTAAGGTACTTTTGAGAGTGTCTATAGGATTGCAAAAATGTCTATGGAAGCACCTTTGCAAAACATGTATGGCCCTTCAAAGGAAGTTTAGACAACTAACTCAAGCACAACCTGAAGTACCTACTATGGAAAGGAAAATTACTTGTGCAAGTATCTATAATAACTACTAAAGGTATATGTCCTAAAAGGTGGTTTGCATAGATTCTTAAGGTACTTTTGAAAGTACCCATGGAGCTGTAGTATTCTTAGAAGAGTGCCTATATAGATTATGTTAGACATGGTCCCTCAAAGGAAATTTAGACATCTTATGGAGGTATAACCTAAAGCACCTATCAAAAGTGAAAAGTAAAAAAATAATCTTCTTACAATCTCTATACTCATGCTTACAGTTCCACAACAGACTCATTTAAGGTGACCTAATCTAGAACTACCATTCAATGAGGTAGATGTTATAGAGAAATCCGAGGTCGTGGATGTCTGGATCTGCCAAGCTTAGTGGCTCAGTCAAGCAGCATACCTCTAGTATGATTAGGCTTTGAGATTTTCTATAATGACTACTGCTCCATTGGCTCTCCCCTCGCTGGTGTAGAGAAATTTGTGATTCGTCTTTGAGATTGTCTTTCCCCTAGTGTCCTCGCTGGTGATTCGTCTTTGAGATTGTCTTTCCCCTAGTGTCCTCAGCAAGCTCTCCCTAAGTCTGTGCAGCTCTAGCAGGAAAAATCCAAGACACCTCTGATCCTTGTATCTCATGACTCTAGAAAAAGGTCTGAAACCTTCTTTGAACAGGCAGTGGAAGCAGCCGCGTATCTCATAGTATCTCGGGCAGTGACATGTGTAGTGCAGCTCTGCATTTGGCTCTAAGTTACATAGGTGACATATTCTAGCCCCTGTTGGCACCCCTTGAAATCGGCCAGTCTCAATCTAGAGCTCATGTGAGGATGTGAGTATCTGTCCAATAGCACATCTTATCCCATGAGATAAGTGTGTATCCATGTATGCAGACCTAGTCACAAAGCCATCCTCCATGAGATTTGGAGAAGATTCTTTTTGTAAAAGGCCATCTTTGTGCCCAGCTCATGTGTTGGATGTATCCATGTGCTCCTGGCATCTAGCTAAATCATATCCTGATGTATGAGTCTAGTGATCTCTGTCCGTGTGAGAGACAGGGAGGGTGCATCCAGGGAGTATTGAAGCGGAGGTAATCTATCCATGTTGAGACCATGCTTGTTACCATATACATGTGTTAGTGATGTGTGTGAACACACTAGGACCGTTGGGGCATTCTTTCCCTCTTTAGGATGTTTTTTCCCTTGTGCATTGTATATACTCTAGGGCTATCTATCTTTCCATTGCACACTAAGTAATACACTCTCAGTTGTGTGCCTTGATATTACTTCGTTTTCTCCAAGCTATGTGCGTTTATCTGCAACCTTAATTCCAACAATTGGTATTAGAGCATGTTGAATCCTCCCGGGCTTAGTCGCGAGCAGCTATAGCACACGCTTGCTCACTTCTTTTGATTTCAATGAGCTTTGGCAAGCATTCGCAGCTGAAAATTTTTTTTGGGAGCGCTCGTAGAGCTTAGTCTGCTCAAATTTCTTATTTGGGCTCATTTTGACCTCTGTTTCCACTACAGGCACCTAGGTCTGCACAGGCAACATTGTCATTTTGTGCAAAAAAAAAATCAGTGCCATTTTCTGCTAACAGATGCCTTACAGTCTTCTAAAATCTGTGTTATATAGCATGTGTTGTTCTCGCTCCATTTCTCCTCTTTTTGGGCAGTTTTCACATAAGGTGCAGCATTTACCATGGCAGACAACAACATAGATGTGTTCAAGATGTTTATTGTTGAGGACAAGTTGGATGGGGACAATTACCCTATGTGGGCTTATATGATGCAACATGTTCTTGTTTCAAAGGGAGTCTAGAATATTGTGCAGGGCATTGATGTACGTCCTGGCTCTGAGGGTGTAGGCGATGTTGAGGATGTGGCATGTCTTGCTACAAGGATTGCTGCTATTAGACTTGTTTTGCCTACGGTAGAACAAGCTCATTAGGATGTAAAGGATGCACAGGTTCATGCATTGATTGCTTTGTCTGTGAAGCACACCGTTGTTCCTCACATTTGTTCAACAAAATCTGCAAAACAAGCTTGGGATATTGTAGCAGGTCTTTATGCAATCCGCAATGAGGCTAAAATTGCTTTGCTGCGTAAAGAGTTGGAATCAAAGATTATGCATGAGGAAGATGATATGGACACTTTCCTTGCTGGTGTTAAGGATATCAATGAGCAACGTATTTCTATAGATGAATTCATTTTAGATAGTTCCCTTGTGCAGACCGTTCTTGATGCCTTACCAGATTCTTACCATAATTTTGCTAGTACTTGGAGACCGATGACCCAAGGAGATCCTAAAGTTGTTAAGTTTGATGCATTATACACATTGCTGTTACAAGAGTCACTTTCTAGAAATAATAGGAGTAGGAAGCATGCAATTGAACAGGATTTTATTTCTTCTCAAAGAAAGGGTGGTAACAACAATGCAACCACTTCTTATGGTTTTGCTGCGAGTGGCAAAACTTCTATTCCTAATGCTTCTATAGGCAGCAATTCGTTTGGAAATTTTGGTGATAAGGGCAAAAATAAGATGCGTTGCCATTATTGTAAAGCTAATGATCACTTTATCAAGTAGTGTCCTAAGTTGAAGGTCAAAGAGGCTAAGAAGAAAGAGGGTACTGGTTCCACTACAAATGCAGCCATTGTTAAGTCTTTTGTGAAAGGAGACTCTGATGTTGATGTTGATGCAGAATGGGCTTTTAGTGCAGAGTGCACTTACAATCCTGCTGTCCATGATGCATGCATGTCAGTTGCTGCAGATTCACATGTGTGGTGTTTATTGCTAATTAATCTAATCCTTGATTATGTTGTCTTGTTGATGACACCCAGAACTTCATCTCAACTTTTGGGGGTCTTCTGCTCAAAATTTGGAGAAATGGGAAAAGCGCAATGGCAATTTTCATCCATAACTTGTTCGTCTCCTCGAGCTCTTCGATTTGAGTTGTAGGTTTGCGTCAATCGGACTTCGCAGCAGAAAGTTATGCTGTTTTTACTGCAATTGAGCTTGACGCAGCTTTCTTCGTCGTACTTCTTTGTGAAGCGTCCGCGATCGTTTTTCTAATTTTGGCGTTAACTTTTTTGAGAAAATTTAGCTTTTTGCTATTCATATTTTGGCCGTCAATCTTGTGTCTCACGCCACTCTATTTTGAGGACTCTTTTATTATTAATGTCTCCTTTACCCTGCCTTTTTGGGTGACATCTCTCACATCTTTGGACGTTCCTTGAGCATCCTTCTTGCGTTTATTGTTGAAAGAACGCAGTCCTCATATTTCTCTCATTCTCAATTGCGGCCTTCACCATATATGGTGTGCAGATTCTGCGATCTTATCTTATACGTCTTCTCGCAACAAGATATGGCTATGACTATTCTCGTCAACGGCTTTCCTTTTGACCAGCGTTCTGTTCCTCCTTTCCAAGGCCACGGATTTCCAGGCTGGAAAGCAAAGATGTTGTTAATTCTTGAAGGCGATGAACTCTCTGATGTTGTTCTTGGAAATCGTGTTTGTCCACCTCAGCCTGCTGATACGGATAATGATAACGTGCTTATCACTGAAGGACCTATATTTGAAGATTGGAATGTTGCCTATATGGATTGGCAACGACGTGATAAAGCAGCTCGTCGGTATATTCTTTCTGCTCTTACTGATTCCCTTTTGCTATGTATGAACTGCCTACTTCCCACAACATATGGAAGTACCTTATTGCAAACTTTGAGAAGAAATCTGTTACAAAAATACTTTATTTAATTAAAGGGGTTGCTTAACAAGTTACAATATGAAGTTGGTACTGCCATGACGGGACATATTGAATCTTTCAAATCTATTATTAATCAACTTGTTGCTGCCGGTGATCCTGTTCCACAAAAGCAACTGATTACACTTCTCCTTGATACGGTGAAGGACTCTTCTTATAATAACATTGTTACTATTCTCTCTAATAAAGATGGTCTTGATTTTGACCAAGCCTGCATGTCTTTAATTGAAATATACTCTCAACGTCAAAAACGTCGTAATGCTGGTTACGATACAGCTATGATTTCACAAGAGGAGACTGAGTCACAACAGATGGAATGTGATTTTTATGCTCGAAGGCGTCCATTTCAACGAGGAAACCACAGAGGTGGCCGTCGCGGTAATATTTTCTCTGGTCTCAAATTTCCTAATAAGCAATGTTCTTACTGCAACATAAATGGCCATATTGAAGATGATTGTTGGGCACATCAATATGATGAAGAACACAATATTACCACGAAACAACCACGTTTATCTAGAGACTCTTCTTCTTCTTCTTGTGAATATTGTGGACGATCTGATCATCCCACTCATATGTGCTATATGTTGAGAGAGAAGGAGAGAGCACAGAAGTAGAACCCCAAAGTGTGTAGAATACACACATGAGATGATGTATATATAGAGGGGACCTGGGTGCCATATATAGAGAAGCCATATATTGAGTAGCTTCACATATAAGCTCAACACCCCCGCTCAAATAAGGGTCCCTAACTGTGGATGAAAAAACCTTTGGGGGATCAAGGGAAAAACCCACAGCTCTATATACACCCACCGTTATATTATAAAAATCATTGAATATACAAATGTTTACGAGGAGCTACATCACTCCTTTTACAATGAATGTTTTATGAGGAGTTACATTACTCCTATCCTATCAAATACAATAATGAATACAAAGATTCAATAAAGAGGTGTAAAAGCTATCGATTAGCTTGTAATCAAAAGTGTCTCCGTGAATCTGCTGTGTAGCTTGTCATCAATATCGCATCACCAAACATGTCTTCATGTTGTCATCAATATGGCATCACCAAACATATCTTCATAAATCTTTTATTGTCACCAAGTTTGTCTTCATAAAATCAATTCTTTGATCAATTGATGACATCACCAAACATATCTTCATAAATCTTTTATTGTCACCAAGTTTGTCTTCATAAAATCAATTCTTTGATCAATCCTACATAGATCATAGACTCCAAAAAAAAACATGTCATGAAAATTATTAGCATCGTTAATGAAATAATTACGTTCACAATGCCATAAGAGATGGTTCGCGATGCCACTCTTTTGACGACATATATACGCACGACAACATATGGTACATAAAGTATAAACGTAAAAGTACAAAATACGTGATTACGTGATGTGTGCTCTACGAAGAACACTTCTGACAATGGCGGTCAACTTGTCACAAATCAACCTTATGCTAACTTGATTGGATGTCTTCAGTTTGTTGGCATGAACACTCGTCCTGATATTCTGTATGCTGCTAATTATCTTGGACAACATCTTGCATGTCCTTTTCTTAAGCATTGGTCTGTTGCAAAGCGTGTATTGAAATACTTGAAAGGCACTACAGATTTTGGTTTAGTCTATCGACGACAACTCACATCGGATTCTATGCAATCTCTTTCTCTTTTGGGTTACACAGATGCACACTGGGCAAGCTCACATTTATCTATGCAATCTACTAGTGGAAATTGCTTCTTTATAAATGGTTGTCTTGTTTCTTGGACCAACAAGAAACAACATTGTATTGCAGTTTCTACGACTAAGTCAGAATAGGTTGCGGCATCACTTGCAGCTTGTGAGTTGATTTGGCTTCGACAAATACTGGTTGATATTGGTCACTCTCCTCTTTCTAGCACACCCTTGCGGTGTGACAACCAAAGTGCTATTAGTCTTGCAAAAGACTATGTTCAACATAATAAGTCAAAGCACATTGTTGTCCATTATTATTATGTCAGGTATGAAGTACGCAAAGGAACCATTATGGTTGAACATTGTCCAAGTGACCAGATGATTGAGGAAATTTTGACCAAAGGCCTCAACGAGTCACGTTTCATCCTCTTGCGCTCGGAGCTTGGAGTTGCTTCGGCCTCACTCTTTCTAGATTAGATTCTTTGCTATTGTAATAGCTGTGTACATATAACATTTTAATCTTTTAGGTACCATGCACTATGCACACTCCACATTTGCACATTGTGATCTCTGAGTCACTTGAATATTTGTATATAGATGCACAATTCACTTTCACATCATCATCGCTGGTTCATATTGTCACATTGTATAGGGGCTTGGGTTTTTCCCTTGAACTCCCCAAGGGTTTTTTCATCCAAAGCTAGAGACCTTTGTTTGAGTGGGGGTGTTAGAGCTATATATGGCTCACTCTACTCAACTTGGTCTCACCTATATATTTGTATCTTGTCCTCAATATGAATAAATCTTTGGGAGCGTATATGGTGTGTCTCTTGTCTCTTCTCTCTCTCTTTCTCTCTACATCTCAACAGTGCTCATGTGTCAAAAGGATGCCTATTTGTAAAAGCCTATATAGAGGCACATTCTGATGAATATTTGTAATCTTTATCATTTGCAAGAATAGTCTATATTTTATTGTGCAATAGTTTCTCTCTAAAGCTCTACATTAACCTCTCCAAGCATGCTTATGCCATGAATGACACACTAACCTATCCACCTTAACCCTACAACTGGCATAGAGCTATTCTTAGATTAGTATCTCCTAATTAGATCCTAAACATTTTTCTATGCTAGATTGCATTGGCACCTACTCTAATTAACCATTGCAATCGTTAACTCAATGCCCCTTTGCATTGCATACTCATCATGGCATTAATCACATCGTTATTTTTCTCTTTTGAAATTCTTTGGTAATGGGATATGTACAATTCGTTCCACTACCCATATCAATCAATCACATGAAGAGAATTTAACGATTGTTCATATTTGCATCGTGATTGTCGCATCATCACCATAAATAATTAGGTCAATTTGACGTATTTTGTGTGCATATTTGGCTTTGGTTCCACTACCCATATCAATCAATCAATTCGTTCCACTACCCATATCAATCAATCACATGAAGAGAATTTAACGATTGTTCATATTTGCATCGTGATTGTCGCATCATCACCATAAATAATTAGGTCAATTTTACGTATTTTGTGTGCATATTTGGCTTTGGTCTACTACAAACTTGCAAGCTATCTTTGATTTCTCAAGTCTGCATGCTCATACTGCGTGCCTTCAAGAGGTTAAGTCGCTTAAGTGGGCTTTCATGTGTGTATGAGAGATAGAAAAAATAGTGTGTGTGTGTTACTATTAATGGGAGCCACCCCTTGCATAGACAATCCTTATTTTGCTTGCCGATCTTAATTGCACGAGCCTTACTGATAATTACAGAGCTCGTCATCACACCCAACACACACAAATGGATTCGACTCCTACTCAGCATCAAATCAAGCTCAGGCCTTGCAACTCCCAAGCCATTGAATCTGATAGCTTCACGCCCACAACCTATTATCACCTACAGTCCGCCACTGGCCCCACAGCCCCAACACACCTACTCAGAAACCTCTATCAGGTCCACAAGAGTTTCTACTTGCTACTATACCGCTGCCCAAGCCTCGGCCCCTCCTACATCTTGATGCTCAGAGCAGCCTATAGCCCACTTGCAGCCAATCAAAGCCCTGTGAGAGCTATTGTCTTATGGTAACAACACTGCCGGTCGTCAGATTGAATCACATCATCATCCACCTTCTCTGACCTGCCGACACTTTCCTCCCCCCCAACCCATTTGCTGCTGTCAGCAGTGACTGGTTTTTCTAGAGTATGTGGAATTTCTTCAATTACTACTCCTTTGCTCCTTGTGACTGCCCATACTGGAACTGGCTCTAGTGTCTTTGCCTCAGTAGCAGCAGGTGCAGGTGCGCATGGGCATTTTGCGGCTGTAGAAATTCAAACTCCGGCTCTGGAAGTTTCCATGCCCTCTAGCTCGGCCAGTACCTACTTGGTATCTGCCGTGCCCTTGACTAGTACCACTTTCACTAGTTCAGTATAGGCTACCACTAACAGGTCTTTGTCTTTCTTAAAGTGATGAATCATGATACCACAATTATTCCATAAATGGCCAAAGGCCTTACAGTAAGTACATTGTGGGCACTTGTTGGAAATGTGGTCCTTGGATTTGCATTTTGAACACCAAGTCTCCATTTTACGAACTGGTTGTCTGGTGTGGCTAATCTCGGCAATCTGCCTAGCCATCTCTTCAGTCTTCTTAGTCCAAGATCCCTTTTTTGACTTATCCTTGGACCGCTCATTAGAGCTAATTTCAGAGCTGCTAGACACTTCACTGGAATCAGAGTTCTCAGTAGAAGAACTACTGCTAGTGCATCTTCTCTTTTTATGGCTCTTTTCCTTCTTGGCCTGTTGTTGCAGCTTCAGTGCCCGCTGTACCAGATCATTGAATTTCTTGGTTGGTGCTGGTACCTCATGCTCTCTAAGATTCTTGCTTCGAAAGCCATTAAGAAACCATGCACGCAGTCGCTTCTCTGACGGCGGTTCCTGCAACTGCCTTGTCAGCTCCTTGATTTTCTCCACATAGCTTCGAACTAACGAATTCCGCTACTTGCTCTTATCTAGTTCACAAAGAATATCTTCATCACCTCTATTGTTGGAATACTCCAGTCTGAAGGCTTTAAGTAGTTTGTTATAGAATCTAAGCTGACAAACGGGGTAATGGTAGTACCACTTTCTCGCTGCCTCCTTCAAGTTTTGCAAAAAGTATTCCCCCCAATCATCCTCATCAATATTCTTCAGCTCTGCATACTGCTCAAAATCCTGGATGTGAACATCCGGATCATCCTTCTTTCCCCCTTTGAATACTGGAAAAGAGATTTTCAGTGAGGATGTGTAATCATTCCGATTACCGCTGGTCCTGTCGCTTCTTTTCTTAGAGTCTGAATGGCGCTTTGGAGTCTTCTTACAGTTGTCGATATATGGATCCCAATCAATATCTGCTTCTGTGTCTGTGTCAGTGTCCTCTTTGACCTATCTATTGGAAGTGTGGCGACTGCCTTTACTACCTTTGGTACCCTCATCCCCCTGCCTGGACCGATAACTTTTGGCCTTCCGTGCTTCCCTTTCTGCCCGTCTGCGTCGAGTGACTGGAATGCTGTGAGTCCTGCATCTCATCAGCCTGACTATGCTCCTCATGAGCCTCAGTGTCAGTTACCCTCTCTTTCTTAGGGTCCAATTCTCTTCCCGACTCCTTAGGAATAGGATCAACACGGATGGTTGATTTCCGACCACGACTGGTTTTGGGTGCCATTGCTGTAGCTAAGAACTTCCAACTGGGAGAAGAGTGTTTCAGTCAATGAGCTTCAACTCTAGCCACCATGATCGCCAAAATGGAATTGGAGCTGATCTCTTGAGATAACTAATTCCAGTGTTAGAAGATTTTAACTACTGGTGATGTATTAGTTCACACAGTAGACTGGACAAAGGAATAGAAACTAAACTAGAATACATCTACTGGAATAAGAACCAAACTAAGTACTGAGAATGATATTCAGATTCAGAGTACTGAGTACATAGTAAGTATAACTGGAATATACTGCTGTAATTGGAATTACAGATGAAGGATTACAATGAATATTATGTGGCTTATGAACAAAAGGATAGACAGAGTACAACCGACAACAACTTCTATGATTGACAACTCAAGTACAATTGCCAACAAATGCCACCACAACGCTAACCCGATAATGCTAACCCGATTACAATGTAATGGGCCCTATTTATATGCCTTGGGTTTACCATGGTAATTACCGTAGTAATTATTGACTGATTTACTGCCCGTCTCACAGGAGAGCGTTCCCACCTAGTGAAACTGTCTCAGCCATCTACTCTCTCTCTCTCTCTCTCTCTCTCTCTCTCTCACACACACACACACACACACACACACACACACACACACACACACACACACACACACATGCGAATTATGCGTATGAAGATAGAGAAGAATTATGAAAGTGCCCAAAACTGAAATCTATGAGTACCTATGTGTAGCTTATGTCGCTACGATTCTAATGACTACTTGGAAGCAGAAAACATATTTCATTTGATATACTTATGACCGTGATTAGCTCGTAGATGCGCGAGCGCGTATGCTCCGTTCCGTGAGGAACTCTTGGCGTTTTTGTGTAGCTCTTACCGAGGCTAGCACAATCATGGTGCAGTCAGATCTACAATGTGATGAGCGAGCAGGGAGTAGTGCCAAGATGAAGCTCAAGCTCTCTCTCTTCCTCTCTCACACGCAGTCGACGACAACTTAAAATTTATATCTTAAGGCTACCTTAGGTTAACCAAAAATAGAGTTTGAGGGGTCAAATGGCTTGGTATCTACAATCTTGAAGTGCCATTGCACCCCTGCTTCTGCAACTAGACTACCTACTTATTACAAATGATGTTTCTAACCATAATCTGCACCATTTCATAACTCTCAGAAGATAAGACTTTGGTACCGAAATTGAGTTATGTTGTGTTGTTGACCCGCCGATCAACACTCCCCTCTCCCGTTGTTGCTCTCGCTGCCCCTACCCCTGCCCCATACTCCCTCCACTGCCCGTGCTGCATCCTCTTGCCCTACACCCGCTCTCGCTCTCTCTCGCTCTACGTTGCGCCTTACACCCACCCTCGCTCACTGCTCTGCCTGCTCAAGCGCTGCTACTCCACCCCCTCGCGTTGCTGCTCCTGTTGCCCCTGTCTGCGCCCCATACTCGCCCCGCTGCTCCTGTTGTATCCTTGCTACAACTCCCAAACCTAACGCGTAGAGAGAGAAAGAGGGGAAAAAAGGGGCGTAGAGAGAGAAAGAGGGGGGAAAATACAGAGAGAGAGGGAAAATGAGCATAGAGAGAGAAAGAGGGGGGAAAATCATGTAGAGAGAGAAAGAAGAAAAAAACATAGAGAGAGGAACAAGTGAATAGTGTAGAGAGAGAATCTCTACCCGCGGAGAGAGAGAGAGAGAGAGAGAGAGAGAGAGAGAGAGAGAGAGAGAGAGAGAGAGAGAGAGAGAGAGAGAGAGAAACATAGAGAGAGGAACAAGGGAATAGTGTAGAGAGAGAATCTCTACCCCCGGAGAGAGAGAGAGAGAGAGAGAGAGAGAGAGAGAGAGAGAGAGAGAGAGAGAGAGAGAGAGAGAGAGAGAGAGAAAATCCCTCTTCTTCACTCCTATTCCCCTCTCCCTCTCTTGTTGTGGCCTTCCAACCATGAGAAAGCAGAATGGCAAGGATGACCCGGTGGAGGATGCCATCCTAAAATCCAAAGAAGAATTGAGCAAGTCCATCAACAAGATCAACCGCCACCTCGGTACTATTAATGTATTTGACGTGTGCGTGGCAGTGCAGGAAAGCACGATACATACACTTGAGGATCGCATGAAGGCCCAAGAGGAGGAAATCGCACTACTCAAGAAAGAGCTTGCAGAGGTGTGATTGCAGAATGTCCTCGAAGAGGGAGAACTTCAACCCTCAGTAATTGAAGAGCTTAACATGATCAAGGAACAAATGCGGGCCATCAAAGAAGGTGGGGAGCAACAAAAAGAAATGAAGACCTCATGGGTAGATGCCATCACAAAGACCCAACAAAAAGTAGAAAAGGCCGAACAATGGATCAAGATTGTCAAGAAAGGAAAAGGAAAGGAAATAACCCCCACCCCCACACTAACCATCTTCAACTTGACACTAGAAGAGGAGCAAAGGAGACGTGTGCTGGGCCTTACATGTAAGGATATGTGGCCTCAAAGACCAAGATAATGTGGATAAAGAGGCAAAATAATTTGTTAACTGAGTCAACGTCAGCTAACAGAAGCTTGTAAATACTGAAGACGTACGGATGCACATGGAAGATCAAAGTGAAGAAGCAGTAAAGATTGGAGTTACACATTTTTCACATTTTGCCAAAATGGTCACGTATTGTAATGTCCTGATTTATTTCAAGCCATTGTAATGTTTCAATGTGTTACGGGCTCAATGGGAGTTCCCAGTTGTAAAGAACAGGTCGGTTACTGTACCTACGTTGCAGATACATAAGTGTGGAGTCTCAAAGGTCTTGGGCGCCAGACATTACACATTTCAGAAGTTGGCTAAGGTATAAAAGCCAACTTTGTAAAGATTTTATTAGGCTTTTGGATAAGAAATACACAGTGTGATCTAACGACGCTCACTTCTCTCCTTCTTGCGCTTCCTATTCCCTCTTCGATTGTCACATTGCGAATGCGTTTGTTGCATTGCAACCGCAAGTAATAGCTCTACGCATTGACGTAAGCCATTCACAGTATTTCGTAGCTTTTGGCGTCGCCGACCCACGGCCTACTTTCATCATAACTAGGAATATACAATTTTTAAATCGAAAACTAAGCATAGGTGGGGTATTGGGGCATCATGTGTGCTTAGGTCTTATGAACTTGTCCTAGAAGTTTTGTTACGTTTGGATGTCATTTGATGTTGTAACGGATGTGATTTGCTTGCCGATGAGCGATTGGCTTTTGGTGATTTCAGTCACTTGAGTGTAGCTTGAGTTAGATGCGAGCTGTTAGTTGTTTTCCAAGAGATGGACAACCTCTTGTAGCCTCTATGCACTAGTCGAGTCAGCTTCGTCCCATGGTTTGACAAATTAATCGTGGTTCTCGCTAATACTGCAATAAGATAGGATGGTAAGGTTAGACATGCGTCCCTACATTTGGCACCGTTGCCGGAGATCGATAACCTAAGCTAATGACTTTAGGATGTGTAGAATAGAGTAATTTCATCTACTAATTTCTCGATTTTTGAGTTTGTCTAACTTAATTTTGGTGTGATTTGATGATGATTGTGCAAGAAATTGATGATAATGTTGAGTTATGAATACCCCAAACCCCCAATTTCACAAATTTCATGCTAACCCTTGCTAATTTTGCTTCTTTCCATGCTAATTTTACTAATTTCATGCTAATTTCTACTAATTTTGACTAACCTTGCTAGCCTAACCACTAACATTTGAAGTGTAAAGTATGTGAAATCCCCTTTCAAGAGGTGGAATCATCACTCTAATAATGTTAATTGTGCTAATTTATGCCTAATTTGATGATTTGGGTGTTTGGTTTTGACCTACAAATGGTCAATTTTTGAGTCGATTTGATGGTGCACACACTTGTGTGTGCAATGATGCGACTTCGCATAGCATTTACTATGGCTGACAACAACAACACAGATGTGTTCAAGATGTTTGCTATTGAGGACAGGTTGGATGGGGACAATTACCCTATGTGGGCTTACATGATGCAACATGTTCTTGTGTCAAAGGGCGTTTGGAATATTGTGTAGGGCATTGATGTACATCGTGGTTCTGAGGATGTAGGCGATGTTGAGGATGTTGTAGGTCTTGCTGCAAGGATTGCTGCTGTTAGAGTTGTTTTGCCTACGGTAGAACAAGCTCGTTGGGATGTTAAGGATGCGCAAGCTCATGCATTGATTGCGTTGTCTATGAAGTGCACCATTGTTCCTCACATCCGTTCAGCACAATATGCTAAATAGGCTTGGGATATATTGGTTGTTCTTTATGCAAGTCGCAATGAGGCTAAAATTGCTTTGCTGCGTAAAGAGCTAGAGTCGAAGATTATGCATGAGGAAGATGATATGGACACTTTCCTTCCTAGTGTCAAGGATATCAATGAGCAGCTTATTTCTGCAGGTGAAGTCATTTCAGATAATTCCCTTGTGCAGACTGTTCTTGATGCCTTACTAGATTCTTACCAGAATTTTGCTAGTACTTGGAGATTTATGACCCAAGGAAATCCAGAAGTTGTCAAGTTTGATGCATTATGCACATTGCTGTTGCAAGAGTCACTTTCTGAAAAAACAAGACTAAATAGCGTGCAGTTGAACACGCTTTTATTGCTTCTCAAAGAAAGGGTGGTAATAGCAATGCAACCACTTCTTATGGTTCTGCTACGAGTGGCAAAACTTCTGTTCCCAATGCTTCTGCTGGTAGCCCTCCGTCTGGCAATTCTGGTGATAAGGGCAAAAAGAAGATGCGTTGCCATTATTGTAAAGCTAATTATCACTTGATCAAGTCGTGACCTAAGGTGAAGGCCAAAGAGGCTAAGAAGAAAGAGGGTGGTTCCACTACAAATGCTAGTTCCACTACAAATGCAGCCATTGTTGAGTCTTCTGTGAAAGGAGACTGTGGTGCTGATGTTGATGCAGAATGGGATTTTAGCGCAGAGTGCACTTACAATCCTGTTGTCCATGATGCATGCTTGTCATTTGCTGCAGATTCACATGTGTGGTATTTTGACGGTGGTGCTACAAAGCACATTACCTCACATCGTGAATTGTTTACCTCTCTCGAGTATGTCCCTCATGGGAATTCTGTCACTTGTGCCAGCAATGCCTCTTATCCAGTTCAGGGAGTTGGAAAGATTGTTCTCACTACTGATAATGGCAGTTCCTTCACACTTGTTGATGCACTTTATGTACCTCGGATCAAGAAGAATCTCTTGTCTATATCCGCAGTTGCTAGACTTGGACTTGTAGTCAAATTTGTGGATGACAGATGTATAGTTCATGATCTCAGTCGGTTGGTGACAAAATTGTTGCATGTGGCCTTTTGTGCCGTGGGCTGTATAAGCTCACTTTGTATGACAAGTGTGGACAAAGATTTTCAAGTTCTGTTGCAGATTCAAGGGCTATTTCAAATGCAAAACTTTCGCATGCACGTCTTGGTCATCTGAATTTTACCAGTTTGCTGCGTTTGCAAAAATCTGATATGGCTGCTTCTTTGCCGCCTCTTAAAGCACCTGTCAAACATGTTTGTGAAGGATCTATGTTGGGTAAGATGCAGCGTTCTAAGTTTCCAAAGGATGGTTCAGTTCGGGCCACATGCAGGTTGCAGCTTGTGCATAGTGATGTTTGTGGGCCCATGCAAACTACGTCCTTGGGCAATTACCTTTACTTCGTGACTTTCATTGATGATTACTCCAGGAATGCATGGGTATTTTCGCTTAAAGCGAAGTCAAAAAGTTTTTATGTGCTTCAAACAATTTCTGGCTATGGCTGAAAAGGTCTCGAAATGTACTATGGGCACCCTCCGTTCCGATTGCGGGGGGCAGTATATGTCTCATGAATTTAATGCATTTCTGGCTAGTCGTGGGATAAAACACCAATGTACAGTGCCTTATACACCTCAACAAATTGGTGTTGCTGAGAGGAAAAACAGGTCACTTACGAAAATGGCACGATGTATGGTCAAAAGTCAATCTTTGCCGCATTCTTTTTGGCTTGAGGCCATCATGTGTGCCACTTATGTACTTAACAGGTGTCCTACGAATGCTTTGCAGTCTATTACTCCATATGAAGCATGGCATGATAGAAAGCCTTCTATTGAGCACATGCGTGTTTTTGGCTGTTTGGCATATGCTTTGGTGCCACAAACACAACGCACAAAATTGGATGATAAGGCTGTCAAATGTACTTTTGTTGGTTATAGTGCTAAAGCAAAGGTTACAGGTTATATCATTCACAAACAAAGCGTATTCTGGTTTCATGGGATGTAGTATTTGTGGAAGATTCTGTTTAGCCCTTGCTGTCATGTACTAGAGAGAGTAATGTAAGGTCACAGGACATTTATGACACTTTGTTGCCTCTTTTTAGTGGTGGAAATACGAATGTAAGCTCCAATGAGGAAAATGTACAGCCTATGGGGCTTTCTAAAAATGTTACAGATCAGCCTATTACTGATGCAGATGTACATGATGTACTTGATGAGGAAAGGACTGAAAATGAGCAGGGTAGAGGTATGCCAAAATGGCTGGTGTACACTTTGCGCGACAGTAAATTGGATGCACCTTTGTCTAGTCGTACTTGTTCAGGATCTCGCCATGCATCTTATGCATTAGATTGTTATGCTTTGGCTGTGTCTAGCTTACATGATGTTGAGGAGCCTGTCTCTTTTGATGAAGCACAGAATTCAGAAAATTGGATGGCTGCCATGCAATCAGAATATGATGCACTTATAGAAAATGACACATGGACTTTATGTGATTTGCCTCCTGGCAAAAGCGCCATGGGTACGAAGTGGGTTTACAAGTTAAAACTCAAGCTGGATGGTGAGATTGATCGCCATAAGGCTCGACTTGTTGCAAAGGGTTATGCATAGCAAAGAGGCATTGATTATGAAGAGACTTTTTCTCCCACTTGTCGTATGACTACAGTGCGTTTTCTATGTGCATTGTGAAGTCGCGGAGCGGAGCGTGGGTCGACTCTCTCTCTCACACACACACACAGTGAGCTTCCACAGTACAGTATGCAGAGATCTGTTAGAAGGGTTATCTCCCAAATTCTTTTGTATTCACAAAGAATATGTTAGTATATACAAAGAGTTAGAGGTAAGTGAGTTAGGCGGGCGGCCGGCCATATACGCATAAGAGGCCACTTGGGCTTTAATCCCAACAACCTCCCACTTAAAGTCCAATGTGGCACTTTAAGTAACTGTAAATCTATGAACATAAATGTACAAAGATTTACATGGCTGCCATCTATCCAATGCCCAATAACTCACGACAATGCACAAAGCCCTCTCCTGGAAGTCCCTTTGTGAGTAGATCAGCAGGATTGTCCTTGGTGTGGATCTTCAGCAGTTGTATCTGCTTGTCTTCAAGTACTTCCCTAATGAAGTGATACTTCACATCAATATGCTTAGTCTTCGAATGGAACACTGGATTCTTTGCCAATTGTATAGCACTTTGACTATCACAATATAACTCTGGCATATCTGCATTGATCCCCAAGTCTGCAACCAATCTACCAAGCCAAATAGCTTCTTTGCATGCCTCATTTGCTGCAACATACTCAGCTTCTGTAGTAGATTGCGTAACACAATCTTGTAATCGAGATCGCCATGATATGGCACCTCCAGCCAATGTAAAGACATAGCCTGATGTAGATCTCCTCTTATCCAAGTCTCCTGCATAATCTGAGTCAGTGTATCCTCTGACACTCAAATCCTGACTACCATAGCATATGCGCATACTCTTTGTATGTTTTAAGTATCTCATGATACCTTTCACTGCCTCCCAATGTTTCTTGCCGGGATTTGACACATATCTGCTAACCACTCCCACTGCAAATGCAATATCCGGACGTGTAGCAATCATTACATACATCAAACTACCCACTGCAGACGCATATGGAATCTTATCCATTTCAGCCTTTTCTTCCTCAGACACAGGACAATCTTGTTTGCTAAGTTTCACATATGGTGGCAATGGAACACTCAATGCCTTTCCCTTCTCCATATTGAAACGTTGCAAAACCTTGTCAATATACTCTGTTTGAGATAACCAAATCAACTTCTTTGATCTGTCTCTCTCAATGCGCATACCAAGTATATGACTTGCCTCACCCATGTCTTTCATGTCAAACGATTTTGCCATCTTTGACTTCAAAGCTGAAATTTCTTCCAAGTGTTTGCCGGCAATCAACATGTCATCCACATACAAAATAAGGATCAGCCAACTGCCATCCTTAGCCTTCTTTGTATATAGACAGTGATCGAACTCACTACGTTTGTAGCCTTGAGAAAGCATAAACTGGTGGAACTTATGGTACCATGCCCTCGGTGATTGTTTTAAGCCATAAAGACTCTTTAACAACTGGCATACCAAATGTTCCATGCCTTTCTCAACAAACCCTTCTGGCTGCTGCATGTAAATTTCCACATCTAAATCACCATGCAAGAACGCTGTCTTGACATCCATTTGGTGCAACACCAAATCCAATATAGCAACCAATGCAAGAAAGCATCTCAATGTAGTCATCTTGACCACTGGAGAGAAGACTTCATCAAAGTCAATGCCTTGTTCTTGCTTAAAGCCCTTGGCAACAAGCCTTGCTTTGTACTTTGGCTGACTATCATGAGCGGTGATCTTATACCTGTAAACCCATTTACAAGGTAGAGCCTTTTTGCCCTGTGGTAATTTAACCAACTTCCATGTCTGGTTTTTATGCAGAGCTGTCATCTCTGACTGCATGGCCAACTGCCATTTTTTCGAGTCAACCACTTGTAATGCTTCCTTGTAACAAGATGGTTCTCCGCAATCTGTGAGCATGACATAATTTAGAGATGGCACATAACGATCAGGTGGTTTGGAGACACGCTCAGAACGTCTCACCACAACTGATTCTGCCTCTCTAGCCACTATAGGCTGTTCCTGAGCCTGACCATGCTGTCTTGATGTGCTAGCACTAGGTCCATCTTCCCTGAAGACAACTCTTCTGATCTCCTCTGTCTTCTCTGGCTTAGCGTGAAACTTGGCTTCATTGAAATGCACATCATTGCTACGAATAAGCTTTCTGGACTCAGGATCCCAAAGCCGGTAACCCATCTCGCCCGATTCTCCGTAGCCAAGAAATATACACTTCTTGCTCTTTGGTTCTAACTTATTTCTGAACTCCTTAGGAATATGGCTATAAGCTTCACAACCAAAGACTCTGAGATGCTTATACGAAGGTGCCTTGCTTGTCCATAGCATCTCGGCCACTGCACTCTTATCCAGAACCCTACTAGGAGACCTGTTGATCAAATGGACTGCTGTAGCCACTGCTTCCGCCCAAAATCCATCAGGAAACTCAGCATTTGACAACATGCTTCTGACCTTCTCTTGTATGGTCCTATTCATACGTTCTGCAACCCCATTCTGTGAAGGATTATATGGTGCAGTAAGTTCCCGCTTAATCCCTTTTGCTTCACAAAAGTCTTGAAAAGCTTTGGAAACGTACTCTCCACCATTGTCAGTTCTCAAGCACTTCAGCTTCTGACCACTCTGATTCTCCACCAGCTGCAAGAATGTCTTAAAGACCTTGAGCACCTCATCCTTGTGCTTCAAGAAGTAAACCCATACTTTGCGAGAATAGTCATCTATGAATGTACAAAAGTACGCTGCTCCCCCTAGTGACAAACTAGGCATTGGTCCGCATAGATCACTGTGTACAAGAGCTAACCGTTCGTCCCTACGATTCCTCTTTGATCTGTGCGGTTCCTGTGTTTGCTTACCATAAACACAATGCTCACAAAACTCGAAATCTTGAAATGAAAATCCAGGCAAATAACCATAATGAGAAAGTATTTCCATTCCTCTTTTTGACATATGTCCCAACCTACGATGCCACAGTGACACACTTGGCTGCTCAATCACATTAATTACATGGTTTTTAACCTCTGAAACATGTAAAGTGTACAGAGTTCCTGACTTGCTGCCATGTGCTACAGTCATCGAACCTTTGGAGATCTTCCAAGCGTTGTTCCCAAAAACTGTCACATAACCTGCATCATCCAACTTCCCTATACTAATCAAGCTCTTTCGGATTGCTGGAACATGTCTGACATTCTTGAGCCATAAAGAAGAGCCATTCTGAAACTTCAACTGCACATCTCCCACTCCAAGTATGTCACAAACCTGCTCATTGCCAAGTCTGACATAATCTTTAGTAGCCACATATGATGTAAACCACTCTTTATGCGGAGAAACATGTAAAGATGCCCCTGAGTCGATAATCCAATCACTCATAGCATGTCCATCCTCTGCAGTCAAGAAAACAGAATCAAGATTGCTTGTAAGGAAGATGTCACCAGCTGCTATACCAGAATCACTGTCTGAACCAGGTCCTGTGACATTCACCTCTTCAATCTTCACTGAACTCTTCTTTTCATCTTGCTCAGAACTCTTTGTTTTGCCTTTTTCTTGTTTCCACTTCGTACAGTCTCGCTTCATGTGACCCTTCTTGCCACAATGGTAGCATTCTATGTCATCCTTTGACTTCGAATCACGAGACTTACTTCGGTTTTGTGCCTTCTTACCCTTCTTCTCTTTAAACTGTTGTCTCCCTCGAACGACCAAAGCACTATTGCCTTTGCCTTTGTCAATGTTCTTCCTGTTCACTTCCTCTGTGAGCAAGCTGCCTTCTACATTGGCACTTGTAAGACCTTCTGGCGCGACAGAATTACTTAACGCTGTACGAAAAGTATCCCAACTGTCTGGCAAAGTGATTAAGAGAAACATAGCCTTCACTGAATCTGGAAAGACTATCTCTTGTGCTGTTAACTGGCTGAAAATTGAGTGAAATTCATTCAGATGATTTGACATGGCTGTCCCTTCCTTCATCTTCAAATCCACCAATTTCTTGAGCCAGTAAATCTGAGAAGCAGCACTTTGTTTCTCGTACATATCACATAGCTTTTGCCATACGCCATACGCTGTAGTCTCTTCTGCTACGTTGAAGTAAACATTTTCTGCCAGTGTCAGCATGATTGTGGAACAAGCTAACTCGTCAAGCTCTTCCCACTCATCTTGAGCCATAAATTCTGGTCTCTCCCCTTTGAGCTTCAGTGGCTTCACTTGTTTTTTCTGCACCAAAACCTGCCAAATCTGCTTCTTCCAGAATGGAAAGTTTGTGCCATCCAGCTTCTTTATGTTGTAAAGAGTCTCACTGTGAGAAGATGCCATATCTGCCAAACTGTTTACTCCTGAGAAAAATCCGGCAGAGTTTCCCCTGTAAACTGGCCTCTGTACACAGTAAACAAGCTGTAATCAACAAGCTGAACACCTCTCCTCAGGAACTGTCAGTATTTTGAAAATTTTTGACAGAGTCTCCCCTGTAAATTGAGCTCTGGGAACCAAAAGATAGCTCAAGAAACAATCATAAATAGCTGACCAATGACAAATCTAAAAAATCCCTGTAATATGCTGTCCTGTAAGCATACACTGTCTCCTCTCTGGGCGATGACAGAACCTGTATCTGTCTCAAGACTGAACCCTGAACAATGCCTCAACGGCCTGACGCATAAGATGCAATCCAGTGTCTACACAAAGTCATACATCCTAAGGGATAAAAGTCGCCGAAGAGGATGCGTGTAGAGGGGAACTCCAGCAACCTAATCCACCTCACACTGGGTAACCCAGCCCCCAGTGCTTGGCTTCAAAAAACCTCACACACGACCCTCTCAGATGGCTCAGCAAACTGCCCAGAACTAGCATACATCCTATAATAGACCAATCACTGTCCTATGACCGCTGCGGCGGTCTGTCTGCTAGCGTGACTCACAACTAGCAGACCCACAATCACAGTACATCAATCTGCAATACATGCCAGTGGTGTCAAGCCGTCGTATGGCCACACCTCCCCTGGAACCTGGCAAGCACAAGAAGTAGCAATGCAGACTGCAATATATATATCTGATGATATATATGTGTACCTGGTCTATAGATGATGCTCTGAAGACGAATAAGTGATGTATGTCGATGTCGATATTGATGTCGACCACCTCCTGCTTGCCAATCTACACAAGACGGATTTCTTTGCGGCTGAAATCTATCTTCTGCTGTAGTGCTCAGAACGAAATTCTGAGGGCATAAACGGCTTCGAAAGGGGGGTAAAACCCCAGGTCACCTACTGGAAACGCTCCCGGAACGCCGAGTGTGAATTTTCGAACTCCGGATCCAGAATCTGCCGGAAAAGTGCGCGCGCACGCGATTGCGCAAATCCGCACTGAACCAAGACTCTGATACCAATTGAAGTCGCGGAGCGGAGCGTGGGTCGACTCTCTCTCTCACACACACACACAGTGAGCTTCCACAGTACAGTACGCAGAGATCTGTTAGAAGGGTTATCTCCCAAATTCTTTTGTATTCACAAAGAATATGTTAGTATATACAAAGAGTTAGAGGTAAGTGAGTTAGGCGGGCGGCCGGCCATATACGCATAAGAGGCCACTTGGGCTTTAATCCCAACACATTGGCAGCTCATTTTGGTTGGGATGTACATCAATCAGATATTGTTACTGCTTTCTTGAATGGTGACATATTTGAGGAAGTTTATGTAACGCAGCCTCGTGGTTTTGTCATAAAAGGACAAGAGGACAAAGTATGCAGATGTAAGAAGGCTATGTATGGGTTGAATCAATCTCCTCATGCTTGGTATGAGAAATCTGGCACTCATTTGGTTAAACGAGGCTTTCGTAATAGTCCAATAGAAAGCACATTGTATGTAAAGCGTGAGGGTGATGTACTTCTCATTGTGGTTCTTTATGTGGATGATTTGCTGATCACTGGACCAAATGAGAGACATATTGCTGAATTTAAGGCTGATTTGAATGCTACTTTCAAGATGAAAGATTTGGGGTTGTTGCATCATTACTTGGGTATACAATTTAAGCAGTGTGATGGTGGTATTGCCTTGTGTCAGAAAAGTTACATAAAAACATTGCTATGTAAGTTTGGACTTGAAAATTGCAAAAATATTGCCAGTCCCATGGAAACAGGTTTGAACTTGAGTCTACATGATGCTGGCGATCCTGCTGATGTCACTCTTTATTAAACTATTGTTGGCTGCCTCATTTATGTATGCAACACGAGGCCATATATTTAGTTTTCAGTCTCACAGGTCAACAGATTTATGCATAGCCCAGGGTCTAAGCATTGGAAGGCTGTCAAGAGGATTTTCCGCTACCTTAGTGGAACTTTACATCTTGGCTTGTTTTATCCCAAGGGGGAATCATTGCCGCCAGATTACATGTTTTTTCGGACTTAGATTGGTCTAGTTGTTTTGACATGCAAGTGTCCACAAGTGGTTTTTGTTTCATTCTTGGCAGTTCATGTATATCATGGCTAAGCAAGAAGCAACCTACTGTGGCCACTTTGAGTTGTGAGGCTGAGTACAGGGCAGTCTTCACAGCTACAGTTGAGTGTGTATGGTTGAGACGCCTTATGGCTGATTTGGGTGTTGGACAGGACACTGCCAACACTATCTACACTGACAGTCAAAGCGCATTGGCAGTTGCGAGGAACCCAGTTTTTCATGCTCGCACAAAGCACATTGAGGTGCATTACCACTTTGTCAGGGAGAGGCTCTCAACAGGAGAGATCAAAGGCATTGTCTCGTGAGAAGCTTGAAGCTTTCCGCAAAGCTTTGGGATTACTCCCCTTTGTGCACTGATCATGTGCTTAGGGCATGGCACTTCCCTTTACTCATGTGCTACCTCTCGTTCACCGCATCACTCCAGGGGGGATTTTTTACCATATACATGTGGTAGTGATGTGTGTGAACACACTAGGACCGCCAGGGCATTTTTTCCCTCTTTAGGAGGTTTCTTCCCCCGAACAATGTATATACGCCCATCACTCTAGGGCTATCTATCTTTCCATTTTCACACAAAGTAACACACTCTCTATTGTGTGCCTTGAGATTCCTTCATCTTCTCCAAGTTGTGTGCATTTCGCTGTAACCCTAATTCCAACACCGAGTCCCGGCTTGTCCAGAGCTTCAAACTCTCCCTCACACACTCAGGCCCACACAAACACATACCCTTTAAGAGGCTTCAACACCTCATGTCTCCGTCTCAGTCTCACAACGACATGCAGCTTGCAGAAAAACAAAACAAAAAAAAGGGGTCCGCATTTTTTGAAACGAAAAAAATACTAATAAGAATAATTTAGGGGAAGGAATGGTTCCCACCCCTCTCCTCTTTCCAAATTGAAAAAAAAGAAAAAAAAAGGTGGCACGATCGAGGAAAAAACCATATTGACGAAGAACTCCCTCGAGCTAATAGACTAAGGTCCAAAACTCATAGAGTGTGATCCATGGTTCTACATATTGACATGGCTCAGGATCTACCAACAAATATTGATACAACCTAGAAATTGGTCCATCTTTCTACACTCATTAATGAGATTTATGAGCATGACCTACCACTCACGGGAGCTTTTAAAATTGCAAATCGCTTTGTGATCATGAAAAGGTCTCTCTCATTCACTGCTATGTATGCCTAATTCTCTTACTTTGAGCATCAATTTTGTGCCAATTGGGATGGTTTATTGAAAATTTTACAATAATGGCATTAAAAATTTTAAATTTAGAAGGGACCATGGACTTCTTTAATGCTTGACTTGACTGAATTTCACATTTCACTAAATGAAATTTTCCTTGAATGTGAGCTTCAGAGTTACATTGGTGATACGTTCATGCTTGGTCGAGATATGTTATCAGTGCTTGGACCCAACTTGCTCTTTATATTTTAGTGCTTAATATGTATGCAAAAACCCTTGCATAGCACTAAAACATTGAGATTCTCGAATGGCCATAAATATCATTTTTATGATGGAGCACAACATTTTTTGTGCTTGATGTGCATGTATGAATTCTTTGACACTAACAATTGTGCATTGTTTTGAAGGGAAATTGGTCAATGACTCGACATCGGGTTGTGAGTAACCAACCAATTGAGAGACTTCAAAATTTGCTTCATCCTAAATCCTCTTTTTCTTTTGATATATATGCCAAATATGCTAAAATGAGCATGATTTTGAGAGAATGATCATAGAATAACATTAAATTGTGGGTTTTCTATTGAGCATAATATGGTGTTGTGCATTAAAGTTTGGGTTTGACATTGCTTGCATTTTAGTGCTTGACTTGAATGGCAACATGTTTGCACAACACTAAAATTAAGCTTGTTTGATGGCCAAGAGAGAGCATGGATAGTGGGGATGATGATTGTGTGAACATTTGGCTTATGCATGATCTAGTGATTGGCTTTATGAAAAATTCTCTTTGCATTAAAAGGGAAGTTATTTTTTGGCAAGCATAAGAAATTCGAAAGCTACCATTGCTAATGCTTTGATGCTTGGGTAGCATTGTGCATTTTGGGGTTGTGGTTGATTAGTGCTTGTATTGGATGTTCAAATGATTTCATGCAGTAACAATTGAGTTTCATTTTGAAGGTTGTGGCAAGAGTGTGATTTCAATGATCCAAGGAGGGGTCATCATTGCAATATTGCAAAATGTGGCTAGTTAGAGCCACTCCAAATGTTTGCATTAAAGTTGTATACATGCTAGCTCATAGGTGGTCAAAAGTAAAGTTTTTCATTTGAGCTAGTATTTACCCAACTTTTTTGAGCTTTCAAGTATAAGTTGGCTATTGAGAGCCATTCATTTTCATTTCATCAAGTCGCAGTCATCTCTAGCTCATAGATTGCTTCTAAAAAAAATGTAAAATTTCATGTGAGCTAGTTGTTAGCCAACTTTTTGGAAATCTTTTAATTGTAAAATTCGGCTTTGAAGAGCCACTTCATTTCATTCAAAAGTTGCATTATTTTCAGCTCTTGGCTTGTTTTTCCATACTTCATTGAGCTAGAAATTAATCAAACTTTTGAATCATACATGAGAGGTTGCAAAAATTGAAAAATTTGCTTTTGTAGAAGCATTTTACCTCTCTCATTTTTTATATGTATGCATAAATTTGCTACAAAGAGCATCATGTGCATAACCAAAGGCATTTTTTTCCCTTGGGTTTTTCCCCTTTGGCAAATTTGGGTATGCAAGACCCTAGATTTAGGTTTTCAATAATGTTTTTTGTGTGCATTTGGCTTTCAATAATTGGCTTCTGTAGCTTGTGTTTACACTTAGCTTCAAAAAGCTTCTGTTGCAAATAAAAAAGATCAGGAGACTACTCTACACAAAGGGGGTGCTTGCTCAAGGATGCACAAAGAGCATGAATAGGTATAATCCTTCCATGATTTTGCTCGTTTGTTCATCTCTTCATTCTCTTGCTTGAATTAAGAGAAATTTTGCTTCTAAGCTATGGTTTTTTTTATGTTTGAAAGCTAGGCATTTTAAAGTTTCAATACTTTGCTTTGTGGAAATTAACTCATCAAAAAATTAGGTTTTATGTGTGCTAACCATAGGTAATTGGCCTTGACTTTAGATTTATGTAGGTTCATTTCTCATTAGTCCTAGACTCTTAGTGAAGGTCTTAATACTCCTTTCATTTTAAACATGACCTAGGGTTATGATTACGCTTTAGTCCTTTAGTCCAATTGCCATTAGCATCTGATGATGGAAGCAATAAAACAATGCTAAAAAATGAATCAATGAAGCAAAAAAGTGTCGAGAGAAAGTAGCAAAAAATGCTAGTAGACACATGAAAATCCAAAATCTTTATGTTATGTTGTGTCTATGTGAGGCCTAGCGCCTTATTGGTACTTGGCAGGCGAGGGGAATCACCTTGGCTCTCTTGGTCAAGGCCCTAAACCGATGCCCTGGGTTGATAGGGGTTAGCCATCGCCTTGGTAGGCTAGTAGGCTTGTTGAACACCTTCTTGAGGGTTCAAGGAGCCAAGAGTCACACCTAGACTTTCCTTGGGGTGCTAACCTTATGATTGTGATTTAAATTTTTCAGTGAATGACAAAAACAAAACTTCCATGAGATTCAAAAATCTTTGACAATGTACTAATACATTAGGATCTTTTTTATAGCCCTTCGACATGCTAAACTTGAATGATTTATTAAGATTGTTCACATAGTTTTTATGTTAGTAGGTTTATGAACTTGCATTAGCCTAGGGTCATAATTGATTGCTTGTGTTTCATGCATACAACTAAAATTTCAAGTGGTTTAATCTTCACAATAGTTTAGGTGTTTTTAATGTTATATTGTCTAGTTTTTGACTATGATTGGCCCATCTTTTAGAAGAAAAAAATCACTTTGCATGATTGTTCGTTTGTGCTTCATGTTTTATTCATTCTTGGTGGCCTTTGATGCTCATTACTTGTTCTTATGTTTTGCAGCTCAACATTTCTTCCATGGACTTTCTTTCTACCATGTCACCGTGTCTTGCTTCATTGGCACACAAGGACGTGCGCCAAATTAGGAAGGGGGGAATGTTAGCAGCGGCTAACATAGGCTACACCAATTATGCACCAAGCTATGGATGTTCCATAGTGCACAATATTTCATTTTCATTGTATAGGGCCTTGGGCTCATGTAGGAGTTCCAAAGTTGTATGAGTCTAGGCTAGAGAGCATTACTTTATCCCATAGTTGAAGGGTTTGGGGCCCAAAGCTATAAAAGAGCCCTATGCTTAATGAGTAGTCATTCTTGGGTGAGTTCTCCTCTTTGTAGATTGAATGGTCATGAGGCTCATGGGCTTTCTATGCCCATGTAGCTCTTGATTTCTAATAATCAATTACATCTTTCTTTCTTATTAGTCTTCTTTGTTTGATTATGTGGAGTGAGATTGTATTAGTGTGACGGTAGATCTCTAATCCCTTTTTTGAGTTAATCTATTCTATCCACACCATTGGCCATGGTGTGTGAGGGCTGTGCCTTCCTTCTCTTCATCTCTCTCTACAAGGTGCGGTTAGTGTGTGTGCATACGTAGTCGCATTGAGGGGTTGTGCCAAAATGGACACACTAATGCGGAGTAGGTATGTTAATTTCATGCTTGTGTAGTTGTGATTAAGAGTTGTGAATAAGAGTGATTGATGTGAGAGGTTAATTTCAACCAGATGATTGTGTGCAAGTGATTAGTGAGTAGGAATGTGTTGTTGATTAGAGGAAGCCCTTTTCATGGCTTCTCTCTATGATGAGTAGAAGGATCCCTTGAATTCTCTATGTCTATACATCTTAGGCTCATGCTTCCATGCCCTAGCCGGGTTGCCAATCCACGATTTGACAATTTTGTGGGTTGCGGTCCTGCTACAACACCTCCCTACAGAATTCATGACTCTTGTGGGGGTCAACAAGCAGACACATACGAGGGCTTGGAGAGTGGGCACTAAGAAAAGTGGGAACAACGGAGAAACCTCAAAGGAAAGGGTACTCATTCTCCGCTTCCCCTCCATGGAAGTGAAGAATGACTTTTTGAAGAAGAGACTGACTCTAAAGAAGACTGGCATCTTTCTTGAAGCTGACCTCACCCTCTTTCAGATTGCTCATATGCAAGAAGTAATGCTGGAGATTAGAGCAGCAAGGGAAAATGGGAAGATTTCTTTTTACAAGGATGGAAAGGTGGTGATATTCAAGAGACGCCCCGCATGACGGTGCGAGACCTATGGGACCACATTAAAGATGGTAACATGGAATTGTAATGGGTCACTCCGTCTGGATGTAGGGTCCTTTGAGGATAGCTTCACGAGGAGAGAAATCATTTTCTACTCTGAGACACATGAAGCACCTGGGCAATCCATGCCAAAGGTGAGCGGATATAGATGGGAGACACCTCCAGACAGGAGACCAGATCAGGGCATCGAGGACAGGACTCAGGGGGAGTGACAGTTCTATTCAGGGAGGAGTTGCATCCCACTGATACATATAGTACGCAAGGATGAACGTGGTAGGTACATGTGGGTGAGGATCAAGGCAAAGACGGCAGACACCTCTACATTGTTATTTGTTACTTTCCTCCTAGTACGTCAGTATATGCATCACCTAGAGGACAATCCCCCTTTGCTATTTTGGATAATGACATATGGGACATTTCCAAGGATGGTGACATTATCATACTAGGGTATTTCTATGCTAAGACTTCCCACCACCAGCCAATATCTTATGAGACTTTCGAGGAGATGCTTAGGGAGCTGGACGACGTAGATATGGGTCTATCCAGACTATCACAAGATGAGGTATACAGTGAATATGGAAGATACGGAATAAATATGGGAATCACACATAGATTGGCCATTGTGAATGGCGTACAAAGATTTTTGACTGCTGCTGGAGGTTTTACTTGCTTTCCACACCAACATGGTGCAAGAACAGTGGATTATGTTATGGCCTAGCCAAGTCTCATTCCATTATTTCAGGATTTCATGGTGGGTGCTAGGCCAGTTGGAGTAGCAGTTGATCATGATATCTTGTCTTTCACCCTAACCTTTCAGTTCAGAACAACTCCATTACGAGAGGTCCCCACACACACTTGGTATACCTTCATGAGGAAGACGGATCCTGTGTATATGGATGAGATATACATGCAGCTATGCACTCAGGAGGCGGCACGCCCACTAGATGAACTCACTCAGATACTGATAGAGATGTTCCATGATGCAACATCAGAGGCATATCCCCACACCCAGGCCACACGAAGAAGATCTGGGAGCATGCCCTAGAATAGTTGGTATGATGAGGAGTGTAGAGAGACGAGGATCAAATTACAGAGGGAAGTGCTCATGGGTATTACCACACATAGACAGTTACGGATTATCTTTCGCCACATAGTGCAACGAAAGAAAAGGGCTTACTATCTCAGGGAGAGCGGGATCTATATCAGTTATTTATAAGTCAAGACTCAGGCAAAGCATGGAGGCTATTCTACGAGCATTCACCACCACATCAATCACCTCCACTGAGACATGGGGAGACTATGCCACATCTCTCTATGCAACATCTAGGCAACCACCTCTGCCGGACCCACTAGAGACATGCCCGGAGACATGCTCTTCCTTTACTTCCGAGAGGGTAAGGAAAGCCAATTACAGAATGAAGACAAGAAGAGAACATGATCATGATGGTCCGGTAGGAGAGCACTTCATCCATGCCAGAGATATGCTTGGAGATCTCCTGGCTATAATGTTTAGTTGAGCCATGTATGAAATATTCCCGGAGACTTGGAGTATGTCTACAATTGTGCCTATTTTCAAGTCAGGAGATCCCATGATCCCGTGAATTATCGCACCATCATGATTGGTCACACACTAGCTAGGTTATATGCATCCGTTCTTGAGCAAGACTTGAGTAGATGGGCAGAGAAAGAGGGCATCAGAGCACCATGGCAAGCAGGTTTCAAGAGAGGTTTCTCCACTCTTGACCAGATTTTGACACTCAAAGCTATTATTGAGGAGGGTAGACACAATGGCAAGAGAATCTATTGTAGCTTTGTGGATTTCCACAAAGCTTTTGACACAGTGTCAAGAGCTAGACATAGACTACATGACATGGGTGTGCCTACAAAGCTGATATGGGGTATTATGGCTCTATACAAGATAGTCATGGGGCGGGTACACACCACTAAGGGAATGTCTGACATGGTCCAGTACACTATTGGAGTAAAGTGTAGGGTTAAGGTGAATAGGTTAGTGTGCCATTCATGGAATACGCATGCTTAGAGAGGTTAGTGTAGAGCTTGAGAGAGAAACTATTGCACAATACAATATAGACTATACTTGCAAATGATAAAGCTTACAAATATTCAGCAGAATGTGCCTCTATATAGGATTTTATAAATAGGTAGCCTTTTGACACATGAGCACAAAAGGTAGCTGCCAATGCGAAATACAAGTGGCTTTCTCTTTACAAAGGTTGCAAGAGGCTTTTCACATGGCTTGACTCATAAGTCATTTCTAGGTGGAAGAGATTGTTCACATAAGAGATGCAACAAAACTCGCATCCCAACAATCCTCCCCTATGTGAGTTTTGGTTGCATATCACTCACACAATCCTCCCCTCAAAACAAACTAGGGTGAGGCACACAATTCGCAAGCCTCCCCTTGAACAAAAAATTACCTCCCCTAGACACATAGGGTATAGGCACACAAAAAATCAAGGTGTAGGCACACACAAGCCTCCCCTGGCACAAATAGAGGGTAAATACACAAGAGAGATAATGCTCACAGCCCTAAACCCTAAACCAAGCCAATATTGTTGTCATTATCTTCGGCAGAATCTTCAGTGGTGGCAAGGTTATTTTTTACTTTTGGTTTATCCTTGAAATGCTCTTTGTAATTGGTAATTTGTGAAGATTTATCTTTGAGTCTGCAATATTTTGTAGCATAATTGTTTTTGCCACAAATGTGACAAGGGTTGATTTCATAGCAATCCTTTGAAAGGTGATTTGTTATGCCCCAGTGTGTGCACTTTAAGTTGCGTTTGTGATTGCGGTTGTAGCGGTTGGATGAGACCACATAAGCACCAATTGATTGTTGTTCACTACCTTTGAGTTTCTTTTCGTGCTCTTGAAGAGAGTTTACTACATCTTCAATTTTAGGGATTGGGTCTTTCTCTTTAAGCACTGTTGCAATTTGGCCAAAATCTGCATCTGGTACTGCTTTGAGAAGCACAACAATTTGGTCTTCATTATCTACAGGGAATTTTATATATGTCAACGGTGTGAAAATACCTTTTAGCCTACTGACTAGAGATGACACATCTTCTCTAGGCTCCATAAGCAATCCATAAAGTTGCATTTTTAATGCAATTTTGGTATTCTTGGCAATAGCACCAAAATGTTGCTCTAAAGTTATCCATGCATCATGTATAGTGGTGCAATCATCTAAATAATGCACGAAGTTGTCGTCAAGTGAAGTGAGTAAAATGCCAAGAGCTTGCGCATCTTTAGCTGCAAATTTTACTAAGATTTTTTGTCTTTTGATTTTGTCATCGTCATTTACCGGCTTAATGATAGACCATAGTTTCTTTCGCATTAAATAGCCCTTGGTTTTTGCTTGCCATGTGTGGAAGCCATGCCCATTGAATTTGTCTATGTTTTATCTCCCGCCATGATGGTGCTCTGTCATGTGCGGGGAGAGGAAGGTCTTACCTGGGTGAGTGGGCAATGTGTAGTGCTCGTGGTCAATGGTTTTTTCAAATTTTTCATGAAGTCACTCTCCAGAATGGAGCATCTCTTCACCAAAAATAAAAATAAAATTGAAGTTCGAAAAAAAATATTTTGAATTTGTAATGGGGAGCCTCTGAATGCTTGTTGATTCTTTGAGGATGTGTAGCTGACGCGCGGTAATGAAAAACAAAGCTTGGCCAAGTCGTGGGAGGATTCTTAGGTTTGGACGAGAGCAGGTTTTGGAAATACTGCTTTGCTTTGTCGGACCTTATGTGTGTGATTACCCTCTTAGAAAGATAAGGCTTAATATCAAAACAAAAAAGGCTTTGCTGTAAACGAGGATGATGATTGGGCCGATGGAGGAGATTGGGGCGGGCTGAGTGGTGTGTGGCACAACAGCAGCCCATGGTGAGCAGGGCTTGGGAAAAGATAGATTTTCTTTATCCAAAGCCTGTTCAAAATGAAAAATGGCCGACTCAAATTTGGACAAGAAGGTTCTCAAGACGGTTCAAATTATGGAATTTTTAGTTAAAATTTGAGATTTTTAGTGTGATTATCTCTCTCAAATTTAGTGTTAGCTTGCTCATATGCATGTGAAAAGGTTCCAAGCCTGGTCCAAAAAAAAATGTTTTCAAAGTCCTCATGGTGAGCAGGGTTTAGCATAGATAATGATGTGAGCTGCACCGCGTGGAGCACACAATGCCTTGGTGCCTCAGAAGGTGATGACAAACGACAGTACAAAGGACTTCCTTTTGAAGATCCTCATTTATCATTCCTTGGATAAATATCAAAATGAATCAAGATTGAGTTGTTAAATCTTGCATAGGGTAGAACTTTACGTAGCATTTCAACCTTAAGGCATTTCAACCAAAGGATGCCACATGATCCCTTGGATCTCTATTTCCAAAATATTTCTTATTAACCCACTTTTGGACTTGAGAAGGTCTGATCCTTTGGTGATCTACCATTATAAACATAGGATCCTCTATGAGCCCTTTCTGGCCTAGGATATAGTACACGTTCCTCCCCTAGTGGTGCTCCTAATCCATAATTCCTGATTGGTCTAGCAAGTGATTGTTCCTCTGCTCATCCTCTTTCTTCTTGTTCTTGTTCTCAATGTGGTGCTTCAATCCTGGTTGGATTTAGTATCCTTGTTCTACCCTCATCCTGGTATTGCTGATGAAGTGGTGGTTTTGGTGGTTCTTCTAGCCTTGACGTGGTCTGATATCCACCCCCTTTTGTGTTCAGAGATGGTGTTGCAAACTATTCAAGCCATGCTTGAAATGATTGTGGCAATGTTTGTAAGTTCAAAGGGTTAGACAATGATTGTTTATTTGATTGTGATGTGGTGTCATAATCATTAGAGATGGGATTTGTAGACTTGCTTGGGGTTTCTATGGGCTTTTGCTTCCCTACTGAAGCTTGTGCCATCAGTTCTGGCGTGATCATTTTCCCTACATCGTCTAGGTGAATTGGCTTGTATTTGCGTACATACTTATTGAAAAAAAATGGTTTCCTATTATCAAATCATACCAAAAAAAATATAAGACTTTGTCTATGATTAACTTGTTCACATGGGGATCCATGCACCGGTAGTAAGGAGGTGACTCTTCCCTCCTCATTCTTCTAAATGCCAATATTTTCCTAAATCATCGCCATTCTCTCCACTCCCTTGTCATGAATGTAGCACGCTCTAGAATGAGTGAGTTTAGGAGGGATTTCTTGAGTCTCCATATCCATCTTCCCTTTTGCTACGTTGTCTCCATATACATTGCAATTTATGGGTCTTTGACAATGAGTTGGTGGTTTCTTTCCTCATCGCAAAGCCTATCACCATCGTTGGTTACCATGATTACTACTAATCCTCTCATTGGACGTTCTTCACTACAAATGCATTGACGTCCTTGATTATCAACACACATCAAGGCCCCATGAGCATTGGTTTTCTTGAGAAAAATTACATTGTATTTGGGCTTGTTTAAGGGTTTTTGAGAGGTGCTACCCCCCATGGTCCCTTGTTACTAGAAACCTCCAAGCTGTTGGCTAGCCAACCATTGATATGATCACTGCCCTCTTCTATGATTGGTACTAGGGGATCTATCCTTGCTTGGTTTACACTCTTCTATTGACACTAAGCTAACTTGATCTCTGACCACTCTCCGATCTCTTTGAAGAAACCTTCTAGATCTCAAATTCATCAAATATTTCACACACACAAGTATCAACCCCAACCTCTTACTTTAGAAGTCTGCTTGTGGTTGTTCCTTTGTCTTGGTTTTCTCTCAAGCCGCTTTCTCAACTTGTAAAGTACTTTGCCTACTAAAACTTTTTTACTGCATGTTATCCGTAAAAATCAACTTTTTAGAGATAAAAAATGCAAACAAGCATACAAGAAAATAACTCGATGATGAATAGCTCTAGATCAAAATCACATGTCCTATTTACAACTAGTCCTACTCATCATGTGGGGTTTTGAAATTGTGGATAGAAAAACACTTTAATACCACGCACATACTAGTAAACACTTTTGCACCACCATAACCCCACTGATACACCAACAACTATACTAATCTAACTAAAATTGTCTACCATGAAAGACCCAAGAGCGACACACGCTCCCTAGAACCTCTTGGATCCTTTCTTAAGTAAAATGACAAGACTCTGGTAAACTAGAGGAACTTTCACCTCATAGGACTAGTCTAAGGTCACCTACGTAGGGCTCTCGTCCCCGGCAACGGCGCCAATGTTGTCATCTCAAAGCACACTATGTATGCACAACTACTACCTTAACTACGACGTCTATGCTCTTTGAAACATGACATAACATTGTTGAATCATCACGAAACTTAAAGAGGAGCCTCTACACTCCTGGAGGCACTACCCTAAAGTCTCTAACCCATCTTACCACCTTCAAACACTGGGTGTAGAAAACGCGTATGAAGACCGGCAAAAAATTAAGGTCGTCGTTATCAAAGAAAGATAATTTATCAAGATAAGAAAAATAATCTATCAAGATAAGTGAAAGCACTTATAAAAAATACTAGAGTATAAAAAGAGGGCTTCTCTTCTCATTTTTCACTTCTCTTCTTCATTTTTCTCAAGGTGCAAACTTGAGAATAAGCTTGAGAAATCTATAGCCAAACGATTCAGACGGTGGTTGGAGACAAGGCGGCAAAATGGCAAGTGTTGGGTAGAAAAGTAGTAAATATCTAGCATTAACCATTTCTATTATAAACATACATTGTAATGCCAAGTAATTTGTTGATGCCCCAATCAGTGGTTCCATGCGTGAAGAGTTTCGTCTATTTTGATGTTTGGTTTCATTTTTATTAGTTTCATTAATTTTTTTGAATTTTTCTAAAACGTAAAGAACTATATAAGTCAAAACTCACAACTTGAAGTTCATTTCTTGTTTGCACATTCTAGAAGATCCTTTCGAGACCAAACAAGCACGCACTCATATATTGTACCATGCAAAATCCACGGCTTCAAATCCACAACCTCAATCACATGCGGACAAGCCAACACCACAAATCGCTCCAGATGCCCAACATCCTCCCCAACCTACGAATCGAGATTATCAAACCACCATGAGGCAAATTTTTGGTGATCTCCCACCATTACATCATGCCAACCGCACACGTTGTTTGGATCCCCCACCAATCTCATCTCTAAATAGACCCACACAAGAAACAAGACCAAGTGAAGAAGAATATCAAGGTCCACTAGCTAAATGAGCAGCCCTCTCCTGCTATTACAACACTTGGTGCTCAAGCAATCTCGGCATCTACACTATAAAATTTTCCCCCATTGGTTTAAACAAAGGGTGATCAAGGTAATACAAGGTGACCCCATTTCTGAAGAACGAGAAGCCAAGAGACTAAAGAGAAACAAAGAGATGCAAAAGTAAGAGGCATCCATGAAAGAAGCACAAAGAAATCAAGAAAAAGAGAGAAGACAGAGGGACCATGAGAAGTGGCAGAGAGACGAGGCTAAGAGAGCCCACTAAGATTATTTACAAGCACGGACAGAGGAAAATATGAAATAAATAGAGAACAAAGCTTGAACCACCCAAAAAGAGAAAGATGGGATCTCTAGGCCTTCAAAAATTCCTCAAGGAGCAAAACAATGTGCAAACAAGAAGAAGGACAAGATTACGCCCAAAGAGCAATGGGCCCAAGAGGAGAGGAGGAGTACCAAAATTACCCTCCTCAATGGCCGGCTCCTCCACCACCGCCAACAACACAAAATAAACGTAGATGGAGGCCAGGCACAGTTGGTGTGAGAGAGATCCAAAAGTATCAAAAGAGCATTGGGCCGATCATACCAACAACGGCCTTCTCTCGGGTGGTGAGAAAGATAATAGATTAATATAGTGATTCTGTGACACCCCACATATAACGTGCACCTTTATTGGCCATACAGGACACCACCGAGGACATTTTTGTGCAGTTGTTCCAGGATGGTGTTTCTTGTATGGTGCACGCAAAGCAAGAAATCTTAAAAAAACACGGATTTAGCTCTAGCAAAAAATGAAGGGTGTGTGCATAAGAATTAGTGAATCCCAAGTAACCTCTGTTTATGAGATTTGTAATCTTTTTCTATAATATAATGACTCTAATTTCTACCATTTGGTGCAATTGCTACAATTGATTATATACATTGTGCTCTTTAATTATTTGAATTTCTCAAATTTTTATTACGTACATTGTGTAATTTTAGTATTTTAATTTCTCAAGTTGTTAAATTTAAACTCACCTCCACCAATCAAGCACCCGATGGCTGAGGGGATACCACCGGTAGTTTTTTGATGAAATTGGGCAACGGGAAGAGCGTGCACATATGGCGTGATGCCCATGTTGCATGCGGTGCCAAGCGGGGTCCCGTGGCTAAAAAAAAATCCATGTGCACCACGGTATATATGGGCAAGTTTTGACCAAGCTGGCGGGTCCCACGATGCCAAAAAATCCCCTATGTGCCACAGCATGCAGGGGCTAGTTTTGACTAGGGCTGGCGAGGTCCCAAAGTGCAAAAAAACCAATGTGTGCCATGACGTGCAGGGTCCAGTTCAGCCCTTGTGCATGACGTGCAAAGGACAGTTTTGAATTTTCCCCCCTATGCATCACAGTGTGCAGGGGCTAGTTTTGACCTGGTCAAAATTGGCCTCTACCAACGTGGCACACAGGGGGGAAACTAGCCCGTACACATCATCGTGCATAGGGTTTTCTTTTCACCATGGGACCCCGCAAATCATCTTTGTGCAACATGGGCATCCCGCCACCTCCGTACGCTCTTCCCATTGCCCGGTTTTGTCAAAAAAAACTTTGACGGTGTTCCTTGGCCATCGGGTACTAGATTGGTGGAGGTTTTGTGCATGTGTTGCGGCAATGAAATTTTTTGGACAACATGAACCAAAACAAGTACAAAATATTGACAAAAGAAAGAAGAAAAACCAAATTATTATCTATTGCTTTGGATATTACATCATGGTTGATTAGTTTTTTTGTGAATGATACGTGTGCGTATGGGGCAAATGGTTGACCTGACGCCAAGGGTTTTTATAAATTTTTTGGATTTGTCATTCCTTAACCTAAGCTTAAGGAAAAATGGGAGAGCATTGACTCAAGGTGCTTCCCTGTAGTGTGTAAGGTCCCTCCCTAAACCCTAAAGCCATTCAGAACTTTTTCAAAACTTTTTCAGCCTAGAAAATAATTTAGAAAAAGCAAGACCAACAAAGATGTCATGCGGACAACGAGACTTTACTTCAGAATGAAAAGACAAGATATTCCGGATAAGAAATTACATCATTTTTCCAAAAAGATTAAGATTATTTTTATACTTCTTCGTCAAAAGCCGCGTGGGAACTGATCTAGATCGAGAACTTGCAGAAAAAGGGACTAACTTGATTAGAAGATAAAGTTAAGAGAAGGACTTAATGAAAGCTCAACAAGTCTTTTCAGACCTCTACTATGATGCAACAAATGAGTGAGAAGAAAATGAACATATGAGAGAGAGAAAGAAGGTGTTCAAGGGCGTTGGAAAAAGAACATGTGAGAACTAAACTACTCATGAAAGGAAGGGAGGAAAAAAATTTTGACTTTCCAAATCAGAAAACCAAGAAGACAGAAATAATATAGAAGAAAAAGAGACACCAAAAACCTGAAATCTAAACCTATGTCATCAATTTCTAGTAGAGCATAGTTTTTGATACAGATAGATGCACATGATTGTGTCAAAGACAAAATCACGGGTAGATATCCTTGAGACAAAAATCAAGAAATATCAAAAACATTGAGACAAACAAGAAAGGGAACTCAAGAAAAACCTAAATACCAGGACAAGGATTCAACCATGACACGAGTTGAACGAAAAAAGAAATATCGAGTTGAAGAAAGCTCTAAAGAAGATGTATACAACGAATATGAAAACCACTGAGGAGGAAGGTAAAGATGTAATGAGTGTTCCATCCCATTACAATAAATATACTCTCCAAGACCGATCATAGCCAAACAACCCATCAGGGAACTAAGAAAACAGAGTGAGTCCTACGAAGGACCCGAAAACGCAAAAAAGATAGATCTGGCCGAAACAGAAGAAGAGCCTAAACCTACCTACATTGTAAACGACTTGACAAAAGAAGAAGATCTTTTATTAAGCTTACTGAAAGAATACCGAGATGTCTTTTTTTGGTCTTATAAGGATCTCAAGGGTGTTTGTTAGCAGCAACCTAACACGGATACCATTTTCCAGAGTTCTCATTGTAAAAACACTTATTATTTTGATAAATTAGGAATATTGTAACTCCTATTTTCTCAGATAAACTTTGTAATTGATGAGCCAAGGCTACAAGCTTCCAGATTGAATCAACCTATAAGACCAATTTAGGAAAAATGGGAATTATTCAAGTCTCATTTTTTGAAATGAGATTGTAAATTGAATCTTTTTCAAGGGAATTCGTGAGTCTTATTGAAATTGAGAACCATGAATTAAGTTGTTCACATTGGCTTCTTTGATACCACCTGAAAGAGCAAACAAGTGGACTATATAGAGACAACCACTATGATATTGAAATAAGCATTCAAAAAATTTAGCACATATTCAAGTGTCAATATTGTTGTCAGCTATCATTAAATGAGGAGGATTCTCTTTTGATACATATTGTTTATTCTTGATTTTTTGAAATGTTATGACTTATAAATGTAGGATGTACTTTGTGGTTTTGGCAAACTAAATTTCATGTTCTAAACAGTAAGCATTGGTGAGAAATTAGAAATTTGATACTAATTGTTCACTTGATTTCTTTCGATTTTTGCGATTTGTAAATATAGGATATATTCTTTGGATTTGGTGATCTAAATTTTCATGTTTTAAACAATGATTGGTGGTGGAAAGATTGCAAATTTGATACATATTATTTATTCTTAATTTCTTTAAATTGCTCAAACTTGTAAATATAGGATTTACTTTGTGGTTTTGATGGTCTAAATTCCATTGTTTAAATAATAAGCATTGGTGGAAAGATTAAAAAACTAAGAGAATAGATTATTATGCTAAAGAAAATTTGTAAAATGCAAGTTTCTTATGTCATTTATGACATATCTAGGATGACGCCTTATATTTTGGCTATAGAAGTTTGAGTCTCCTCCAAATGATGATTATGAACTTACAAATACCTTTGATAAGTATTTATCTAAGTGTTGGTTGTTTTTTGGTTGAGGCTATGTTATTCTAGCTATAGTGATAGACTCAGAACTCTATGGCAATGGAAAGCATTATGACCTAACTAACAATTCATAGAATAAAGTAGAGCTTAATGTTGGAGTGTGACCCATACTAATGATAAAACCCTTACCTTTAAAACAACTTAAATGAAAGTTAGAGACCCCATCTACTCCACTTGGAGGCTAAAATATTCCCAAATAGGAAGAGTCTCATGTTGTGCTACCTAGGAATTATAGCATCAAAGGAGTGGAGTCCCAAACACTCATGGTATTGCCCATGTAGGGTGGTTGGAGGCTTGAAATCAAGCTCAAGCATTATGATGGTTTCTTATCTAGTGTGGTTGGAACTTTGAGCCTTCACCCACCTTACATCACTAGGAGATTACACTATAAGAGTTTGAGCCTCCATGCCTCCACCTATGAGGACAGAGGTTTGAACTTAAGTTGGAGGATCAATCCTTATAAGTGACTTCGTGGCTTAAGTCGATCCCCCATCTGTAACTTACTTTCCTAGTGTGGCCAAAGGCTTAAACTTCAAGTCAATCCCCCAAGCATCCTTATAGGTTGTCTCTTTCCTACTGTCCTTATAAAGGATGGTTTGCATCGTGTGGCTAGAGGGTTCAAGCCATTATCCTTAAAAATAGTTTCTTGGCAAAGGTCCTTACAGGTGGTTCTCTTGTCTTCTGGAGGCTCGAACTTAAGTTTGAGCCTCCATCCTTGCAAACGGTTTCTTGCCCACTAGTATCCTTACAAGTGGTTTCTTGCCTAGTTTATTTGGAGGCTCGAACTTAAGTTCGAGCCTCTATTCTTATAGGTGGTTTTTTGTTTAGTATAGTTTGAGGCTCGAACTTATATTCGAGCCTCTACTCTTATAGGTGGTCTCTTGGCTAGTATAGTTAGAGGCTCGAACTTAAGTTCAAGCCTCTATTCTTATAGGTGGTCTCTTGGCTAGTATAGTCAGAGCTAACCGTTTTCCCCACCTTGGAGGCTCAAAATTAGGTGTAAGCTCCATGGTGATCTCCCCATGAATAGACTCCCCAACTAGAGTATGTTCCCCATTAATAGGTTCTCTCCACTAATAGGCTCCCCAACTAGAGGATGATTTAGACATTTAGAGCGACTTACTTCAAATACTCATGAAATTCTACCCTAATTAATGTCGCTTACACACCTCATTCTTGCCTATTGACAACCAAAAGCACTCAGCTCGCAACCTTTGATGAGCTTGCAGTTACATGCAACATGCTCAGTTGTAGCTACCATACAACTCCTACTCTATCCTTCTTCCACGGAATACAAATGCCTTCCACCCAACAAGGCATAGCCGATTAGTAGCGTCTATAAATTCTAGCCTTATCCAAACTTCAAAGGGCTAGACCCTCATAACACCAAAGCTTGTCTTTATATGCAGAGAATCAATTAGCCACTCCCAAGCTAGATCCCAAACCCATTTAGGAAAGACAAAAATATAGTGTGGTTGCCATACTCATAGACTTGGCAGTGATAAAGAGATCCCACCAAGATTCCAAGAAAGAAGACGACAGCGTGTTGGCAAAATCAAATTGTGTGGTTGAAGCTGAGAGATGCACTAGCAAATAGGAAATGCAAACCTAGCATACTGCTACTTTGCAAGATTGTGTTCAAGGTATGCTGCAGTCCGGTTCATGTTGCAAGATATAGGAATCTCTTGCTTGTGCAAATCCTATAGACATCTACAATACCTTCCTAGGTTATTACGAGCTTCACAAGTATCTTGAGCCTGCAAACCCACAGTTATCAGCAATATGGACATATCGGCCTGCAACCGCGTTCATACCTAGCTACGTTGCGAGCTTCAAAAATATCTCTAGAGAAAATGCCGACTCAAGGGGTTGAGGTCGTCTTTGAGATACTATTGCACCAACAGAAGCCCGAGGTTCAGAAATCTCTCGAGCTTGCAGACCCACGGACATCAGCAGTATTGAGATTCGGCCTCCTGCAGTCGGATTCATACCTAGCTAGGTTGCTAGCTTCAGAAATCTCCCTGGATCAAATGCTGACTCAAGGTGTCGAGCTGGTCTTCGAGATACTGCTGCACCAACAAAATCTAAGAATATGTCGAGTCTGCAGATATTTGAACAGACAATGAGTCAAAATCGACTTTTAACTTACCTCCGTCAGGACACCTGCGCCTTCTCCACCAATCCACCCTTAGTCTCCCTCAAGCCATGGAACCTGAGAAAGCTCGCTTCTTATTAAAAAATGATCTTGCTCCAAACCCCTGTGTGTAATAGTCATGCCATAACAACAGGGTCATAGGACCAAAGCAAGGTCATCAGGGCCCATTCCTCGTTGCAGATTCCTCCTCCTGTCTACATGGTACAGTTGACAATGACGTGCCATCAGTTTTGAATTTTTCTGTCAAATTCAAAATTCAAATTTTGCTTCTGCCCTCATGGCGGCGTGAAGTTTTGGATTTATCTAATCTAACAATTGTTTTTGGGTTTCTTTTTGGTGCCCTCATGGAGTTCTTTCTAGAGTCAGCTCTCAAGCTCACTCTTAAGTTCGAGGCAGCCTAGCTCAAGTAATACTCAATTACTTGGGCTAGGATCATGGAGTTCTTTCTAGAGTCAGCTCTCAAGCTCGCTCTTAAGTTCGAGGCAGCCTAGCCCAAGTAATACTCAATTACTTAAATGTCTTGCTCCAAATAAATAGTCTCAAATAATTTTGTAATGTCTTGCTCCAAATACATAGTCTCATACTCTTGTAATGTATTTGCGGCATGCTTAAACCCTTGCAATTCCCTTTGGCTTTCTTTTTCTAGAGTCCTCGTGACCAAACATGCACGTGCCACTCTACAAGACGAGAGCTTGGGTGCTCAATGTTCACTTTTAGCTAGCCTATTTGAAGCAAGACCAAGGCTACATTGTTTCTCAAGTCTCCCTTTCAAGTCAAGCCGATCCTTTTGTGTGGACATAGTGATTATGTGGTGCCTGTTTTTTTCTAGTAACCTTTAAACCATTGCAATTGGCTACTTGCTTCTACAACTAGAGCATGCCCTTGCAACTCTAGAGAAACTAGAGAGCTTGGGTGGTTAAGATTGATTTTGGGTTAGCCTTGCTCAAGGTTTAAAAACTTTTCTCAATATTTCCATTAGTGAAGGCCCCTGTCTGTGTCAAAGCACTTGTCATGTGCTAACAACCTTCTTCTTGTAGGTTGTCCTTTATTGAAATGGACTAGCTAGCTTGCTTTTAGAGCTCCAGCTTAGCATGAGGAGAGTATCAAAATCTATCAAGTTTGAGAGTCTCTTATGTTTTAGGTATGCTTGTGAGCTTCAATATCAGAATCACCTTCCAAATTTGTACGTTGTGACAATGGATTATCTTGCTTGCTTCTATAACTCAAGCTTAACATGAGGAGAGCATCAAACTCTATCAATTTGGAGTTTCTCTTAGATTTTGTAGGTGTTCTTGTGAGCTTCAATATCAAAACCACCTTCCAAATTTGTATGAAGCAAACACTTGACTTTTAACTCTTATTCATTTTGTAACATGTCCACACAAGCTCCAAGTTTGAGTTTCATAAGTTTGATCTCTTTGTTTACAAAAAGGTTCTAATCACATTAACAAGCCCACATAGTAAGTACTCTAAGAAGGATACCAGCATATCACTTCCTTTCAAGAATCCCCCACATTTTCTCTTCCCCTTTCTTTCTTCATTAGACTTTAAAACACCGCCATTATCCCGAAGAAAATTCATGTAGTGTGCTACTTGATAAAGTCATTTGTTGCTACATGAAGTAGCTTCAAGTTTGGTTGGTCTATCATCCACAATGTACATATTATGTGCATCGCAAATTTTGCTATCTTATGTGTCTTCTTCTATTGTAGAATGTAATCTTGACCCCTTAGCATACTTCATGATTAGAAGTTATATTTTGGTTTGACATGGAAGCACTTCTAGGGGATCTAGGATCAAATATGTCCCATAATTACACCATTTTCCCAAAACCTAAATAGGCATTCTGTCATTTTCTATCTTTGGTAGAACTCCCAGATTATTAGTTTTGACCACAAAACAACCTTGGCTAAGGTATAAAAGCCAATTTTTGTAAGTTATTATTAAGTTTTTGGTAAATGAAATACACAACCTGAGCTAACCGCGCTCACCTCTCTCCTTCTTGCACTTCCTATTCCCTCCTCGGCTGTCACATTGCAGTCACGTTTGTTGCATTGCAACCGCAAGTAAGAGCTCTACGCATCGACATAAGCACATCACAGTAATTCGTAGCTTTGGGCGTCGCTGACTTGTGGCCTAATTTCATCATAACTAGGAATTACACTTCAAAATAAAAAACTAAGCATAGGCGGGATATTGGGGCATCATTGCTAAGCATTTAGATGCATTCTAGGTCAAAAATGACTAGGTCAAAAATGCACAACTGTTAATAATCGCGATTTTGGTACTTGAACTAAAGTGGGTTTGAGACCATAAGCATGCCTACTTAGGTCTTATAAACATATCTTAGAAGTTTCATTATGTTTGGATGTCATTTGATGCTACAAGGGATGTGATTTATTTCCCGATGAGCGATTGGCTTTTAGTGATTTCAGTCGCTTGAGTGTAGCTTGAGTTACATGCGAGTTGTTAGTTGTTTTCCAAGAGATTGACAACCTCTTGTAGTCTCTTTGCAGTAGTCGAGCCAGCTTCATCCCATTGATTGACAATTTAATCGTGGTTCTTGCGAATACTGCAATAAGATAGGGTAGTGAGGTTAGACACATGTCCCACATTTGGCACCGTTTTTGGGGATCAAAGAGACCTAAACTAAGGGAAAAGACGAGCGTCTCCTTTAACTTCCACTAGCATCACCTAGAGTTCAGAACTTTCTTTTAGAAATCGCATAGCCTAAGATTGTCGTCTTTTACTGTGTAGAGGTAGCTTGGAAGTAATCGTACTTGTCAAGTACCTTTAGGACCGTAGGATTGTAGGATTAGAGTAGGATTTTGAGAATGATTGATAGAAAAGACAAGTCTTAAGATCAATGCTCAAAAAACCATAAAAAACAAGAAAACGAGTGTTTGTGGACACTTTCCACAACCCCATTGCATGAGAATCTAGGAGTAGGGTAAGTAGGATCGGAGGTGGATTTCAAAACATTGCTCTCTCTGAAAGAATCATTGTGAGTTGTTATTGGAAGTTGCAGAATTCAGGTCTATGGCTAGAAATAGCACAAAAAGACTCCAAACCACTCAATCCGATTGGACAGTAAGCCTAAAAGTTGTATGAACCAGTGGGTGGGTAAGCTCAAGAACACGTTGAGGTAAAAATTTCAAGAATTGGCCAAAACTCGGATTATTTACTTTTTCTTGACATTTTAGGCCAAAGTAAGTTTTGACTCGATTCATAGGCTTAAAATAGCTCATGAAAAGACTGTCCATTGAAAAATTGCAAAAAAGTGTTCATTTCACACCTCAAGTTAATAATCCTAGTTAATAACTTTCAGCTCAGATTTGACCAAGGTTCATATCATTGACTCATTGCATGTGTACAAACAACTTTTGTAAAGGCACAGAATATTTGGATCACCAAACTGGCAAAAAATTGGGTAAAAACTAAAGTTTGTACTGACTTTCTAAATCTTGAGTGTAAATTGGAAAACATTTTGACCAAACTTGATGAAATTTGATTTATAGGCTTATATTGATGTGATAAACATGTGTACATGCTCAGTTGACCAAAAAGATGCAAAAACGCCAGAAGTAAATAATCGTGATTAATCACATCTACCCCATTTTTAAACCTTTTGTACCAAGTTGGCATACCACTAGTTTTACCATGTTGTAATAAGCTCACAAACCAAATTTGGTAAGATTTGGATCATTGGATTGAAAATTGTGACCAAATTTGCAAAGTTAGTCTACGGCCAGAAAACTGGTGACCATTTGACCAAAACTTATCCAAATTTGTTCAAACTTGGCTAGGGACCTTAAGTTGAAGTGCTTAACAGATCTGTGTCAAAGTTGTGACATAAATTTACAAAAATATAGTTGGAGTAAATAATTGTGATTATTTACATCTGCTTCAAAACTTGCAAATTTTGCAAATTTGAGTATACCACAAGGTCAAGCATATCAGGTAGACCCCACAAATCAATTTTGGTGAAATTTGGATCACAAAAGTGAGACTTAAGCAAGATTCTTGAAATCAGAGTCTCTGGACACAAAACAATTGATAAACTTGAACAGAATTTGTCCAAACTTGTTGAAACTTGTCCAGAGACTTTAACAGGTTGTATACTTGGAAAACCAAGGCGCAAAGTACAAAAAACTGACAAAAGTAAATAATTGCAATTATTTACATCTGCTACATAGGGACACCAAATTTGAGTTTTGAACTTGTAGAGTGTTAGACCAACATAATACAAAGCCACTAGGCAATTTAGTGTTCAATCGGATCCAAATTGGTACATGTTCACTTAGTTTCCAAGTTGCAGATTAATCCTTTGATTTTTTACCAAAGTCAAATCTGAAAGTCATTTGCTAACTCCCATAGCTTGATTTGAAGTGATACACACAGACCAATCACAATAGTTAGCAAAATTTATACAGTCTTTGTGAAAGAATAGCTAACTTTATCAGATTTATACAGGAATCAGGTTGCAGAAAAGGAATCGGTAGCTTGACAGAAAGTTGCAATCGAATCAAGTAGAAATTGATGACAAGTCAATCCAAAGCTAAGTACTCTATCCAGGGCTTCATAACTATATATGAACCTTAGATCTGGTTGTGTACTAGGAAATCAGGGCATACTCGGAGAAACCTCTAGTAGAGTATCCACTGAAGAAAGTGTGAATCAAGGCGATTCCTTGCACACTATTCTTGAAGAAGTCTCAGACACTTTTTCAGATTCAACATCTCAAATTTCTTCTTACTCGACTCACTCGGAAGTCGAAACAACAATGTGCTATAAACATATACTCTGTTTTTATAAGATCAACCACCATGGAGCTCAAGTTTACCCGAATCCTAACGAAGAGTATGCTATTCGCGTTGATGACCATGGTATTGAGTTTGAAGAAGAGATTAGAGAAAACAAACATGGAAAAATGTACATGGATAGTAACGAAACTCAGTATTTACAAGTTGAAAACCCTGACGTGATAGACAAATGGGGTTAGAAGTAAACACCATATTCCTAGATATGTCAGCAAAAAAAGGACCACCAAGTTTAGATTTCGAGGGATACGATCAAGTAGATTTTAAGCCTTTGAAATGGCTTAGTACGGATACTCCTAGGATCGGAGTCTATTGCTGGGAGGATAGAAACGTAAAAGATATTCTGTGGACTTTGCATGCCAAATCAGGACAAATAACGGCCATGAAGATCATCTGTATCTTAAAGATCAAAGATAAGGGATCAACAGACCTACCAACCTACCTGTTTAGGGATTGTTATAACAACAACTTTGTTATGATGACTTCTGAGGAGGTAGAACAAAACAAATATCTTCGGGAGCTTAAAACGATAAGAATGTATCTTAGAAAGGGATTGCATAGACAAAGCCTATGTACCTGAACCCTTTCCAAGACATTTGTTTGAGCTATTTGAGTGAACTCGGGTTTTAGCGACAATGGATGTATGTGTGAATATATCTATGTCTACTCAATTTTGCAATGAGGACGGCTATAATATAATTCCCATCCAAATGATTTCAACCCTCAACATTGAAGATGAAAGTGAGGAGCACAAGGACTTGATGAAATCTTAACCAGTCTTTTCAGACCTCTACTACGATGCAATAGATGAGTTAGATGAACATTCAGCTACCTCAGAAGATTCGGGGTCAGCAAAAGAACATGTGAGAGAAAAGCTACTCTTGAAAAGAGGAGAAAAAAGTTTTTTAACTTTACTAACCAGAAACCTAGAAGACAAAAATGGTTTAGACGTAAAGGGACACCAGAAACGTGAAAACAAGACCTATGCCATCAGTCTCCAGTAGATCACAATTCCTGATACAGATAGATGCACATGATTGTGTCAAGAACAAAATCACTGGCAGATATCCTTCAAACAAAAATCCAGAAATGTCAAAAACGTTGAGAAAAACAAGAAAGAATACTCAAGAAAAACCAAAAAAACAGGACAAGGAGCCAATCATGACACGAGTTGAGCGGAAAAAGAAATATCAAGAGTTGAAAAAAGCTCTAAACGAGATATATACGACCAAAATGGAAACCACAGAAGAATGTGGTAAGGATGTAATGAGTGTTCCATCCCCTTACAACAAGTATACTCTCCAAGATCCAAAAATCATTGTCGAGCAACCTGTTAGAGAACTACGAAAACAGGGCGAGTCCTACGAAGGGCTCGAGAATGCAAAAAAGATAGGGTTGGCTAAACCAGGGGAAGAACTTAGGCCTCCCTAAATTGCAAATGACCTAACAGAGGAAGAAGAAGAGCTTTTTCTAAGCTTGCTAAAAGAATACCAAGATATCTTTGCTTGGTCTTACAAGGATCTCAAGGGTGTTGATCCATAAATTTGTCAACATACCATACCCATGAGAGATGATGCAAAACCAAGTAGACAAAGGCCATACACATATAATGAAACATTTTCCAGGAAAGTCAAAGAAGAGATTGAGAAACTAAAGGAAGCCGAATTCATTTATGAAATTGAACACACAGATTGGGTATCCCCAATTGTGGTAGTACCCAAGAAGAATGAAAAATTACGAGTGTGTGTCAATCGCAAAAAAGTGACTGCAGCTACCATTAGAGACAACTTTCCTCTTCTAAACACTAAGCATTTTTTAGAATGAGTTACAAGAAAAGAAGCATAAAGTTTCTTAGATGGATTTTCGGGATACAATCAACTTTTGGTTGACCCAAAAGATCAGCATAAAATTGCTTTTGCAACAAAATGGGGTATTTTTGCCTATTGGGTTATGCCTTTGGGTTAACTAATGCTCCTGTCACCTTTCAAAGATTGATGAGACATGCTTTTAAAGAATATCTGAGGAAATTCTTGAAATTATATATGGATGATCTATGCGTACATTCATCAATCGGGGCTGATCATTTTGAACACCTGAAAAAGGTATTCAAAAAATGTAGACTTTATAGGATTTTCTTAAATCCTGAAAAATGCACATTCATGGGTAGACAAGGAAAAATTCTTGGACATATAGTATCCAAAAATGGCATAGCTACTGATATGGAGAAAATTCACGTCATTGCTAATTTGCCTAGACTAACAACGGTCAACGGGGTACAAGCTTTCATGGGACATTGTAGATATTAAGACGGTTCATCTACATGTACGCAATAATTGCAAAACCCATGTATATCTTGATTACACACTTTAAATGGACCTAGGCATGTGAAGAATCCATCATGAAGCTTAAGCAAGCTCTCACCTCAGCTCCAATATTGAAAACACCAGATTGGAATAAGATATTTCACATACATGTAGATGCTTCCAGTTTTGCTATCGGTTGTATACTAGCTCAACCAGGAGACGAAAAAAATGATTTTTCTATTTCTTATGCTAGCCGACAATTGAACATGGCAGAAAATAATTACACTACCACGGAAAGGGAAGGATTAGGAATGATCTATGCCGTTAAAAAATATAGAAATTACCTATTAGCCAACAAGTTTGTGTTCTTTGTAGATCACCAAGCTTTGTTGTATTTGGTCAACAAGCCATGCAGCACAGGAAGAATAGTGAGATGATTCATCATTCTTCTAGAATTTGATTTCACTATGGTTGTAATAAAGAGAACTACATATCAAAGAGCGGATAATTTGTTAAGGATTGTCTTAGGAGAATCACCTAAAGAGGTAGACAACGATCTACCAGATGCCTATTTGTTCTCCGTGGAAATGATACCTCGATGGTCAGAAAACATGGTATCATTGATGACAATAGCTAAAGTGGATTCACAAATACCACTTCCTATTACAATTGGATTAATCGAGCAATAGGCTATGTATCAGTTAATAGCTGGTAGGCTATACAAAAGAAATCGAGATGGAATATTTCTCTTATACATTAATATACTGAAGAGAAAAACCAGTACCTAAGTCAAGCACATATTACCATAGTAGGACTTCACTTTGCGGAAGACCAAAGTATGTGATGAATTTTGAGACTTGGAGTATTTTGGCCAACTACGAGGAGTGATGTTTGATTTTTTGTAAAGTATTGTCCTCAATGTCAAAAACAAACACCCATACCTCATGTAACATTGTTTCAAATGTCACCTGTTCCTAATTGGAGTAATTATTTAGTCACTTACTTATCGAGGCGAACATTTCGTGAGGATATGAGTAAACGTCGTCCATGATCAATTGAAATTGAAGCAAGAGACTATGCTCTTATTGGGAACCAATTGTATTGGAGAGATAAAGATAACCATTTGCGTCTTTGTGCAAATGAAGACGAGTATATTCCGATTAGAGAACAAGCACATACTGGATTAGCTGGAGGTCACTTTTCTCGTGAGACCACCATAAGAGAAATCTTAATGGTAGGCATATGGTGGCCAACACTTTTTACAGATGCCAAAGAATATGTTCAAAGGTTTGATGCTTGTCCAACGAGCAAAAATGCCAACACGTGTAGATAGCATGTCCTTAAGGGGGCATTGATGGGGGCTAGAGCTTTCGCGAAATGGGGTATAGATTTTGTTGGGCCGATACAACCACCTGCTTATAGAACCCAAGCTCAATATATCATTGTAGCTATGGACTATTTGACCAAGTGGGCCAAGTCTAAAGCAAGTCAAAAGAATGATGCAAGAACCACTGCATTCTTATATGAGTATGTATTCAGGAGATATGGACTGCCAATAGAAATTGTCAGTGATCGGGGAACTCGTTTCCTCAATGAGGTAATCAAGTATTTGCTTAATGAGTTTATGGTCATCCACAACAAATCAGCTCCCTATCATGCACCCACGAAAAAACAGACAAGTTGAGCATACAAATAAAATTCTTAGCTCGGTATTGACTAAAGTGTCTAGTTCAGGAAGGACAGACTAGGAAATGAATCTCCATGCAACTCTATGGGCTTATCAAGCTTCATTTAAAACAGCTTTAAATGCTACACCCTTTAACCTTGTATATGGTCTTGATGTCATACTGCCAATAGAATTTCTATTGTCGACATTAAGGGTAGCTAAAAATCTTGAGTGGACTGGACATGAATTTTCAGAAAGACTTGAAGATTTAGAAAAGCTAGATGAGCAAAAGCTCACTGCCGTAGCTCACATCTATGCACAAAAGCGGAAACAAAAATAGTTTTTGGATTACCATCTCATCACAAAAATCTTCAAGAAAGGGGACTTAGTTTTAGTCTATTCCCTTAAGCAACATATTTCCAAGTTTAATAAAAAGGAAAACGGACCATTTATCATTGAAGATATATCTCCAAGTGGAGCAGTTAAGCTATCTACCCTAGATGGTGAACCAATGGCTAATTGGATTAGTGAATGCCGTTTAAAGAAATACAATTTGCCGCTAACCAATGAATTACTAGAAAGAATGCATGCAGCCAAGCAAATCTATCCTCTCAAAAAGCAAATCTACAAGTATCATGCAAGGAGTCAGGAAAATTTGGGTACCAAAAGCACAGCTTAAGGAAAAAGCGATTCAAATCTGCGTGCCCAAAACATCACCGACTAAACCAAAGAAGGTTCCAAGGGTCAAAACACAAAGACGAGCTTCTCCGAGCAAGGAACCTAACTTGAAATGGAATTGGAAAAAAAAGGAGCGCATATCTTATCCACAAACAGTAAAACCAATCAAGCAATGGAGAGTTAAGTCAGAGAAGACTCCACCACAGCATTCTGCACCAAGAAAACCAAGCTACCAATGGCGAGAAAAAGCTTGAAAACAACCATTACTCGTACCTAAAGCCCAGGCAATTAGCATGCTGACGCATCCTGATGGTACAATTAAACAGAGAGCACACAAGCTACAAGATTTGCTCTTTGGAAGACAACATCAGAAAACCTCGACATCAGACACCCTTGAGTTAATTACTCAAGACCCAGCTCTTGCACAGCATATTGGTTTGAATTGCATTGATCTTCAAAGCATGGTAGAGCCAACCACGACTATGCATAAGACACGATTGTTCAACCCATGCGCACAATCGTCCCCGAGTACGCTATCTAGGAGGGGTGGAAGGACACTAAGTAATTAAGGGCAATATTTGACGAGGGAGAAAAAATTTCGATGCTAACGTGTGATTTTTTGCAAAATTTCCTAGTAATGCCCTTATAATTCATCATCAAGGAAAAATTCACTGATAATATCTTCCCGATGAGTGTAAATAGTGTATATACTATCAGAAAATCATAAAAAAATAGTCCTTTTTAATTTGGTTATGTTTAATCATTTTTCTTGATAATGAGATTTAAAAATGGAGAAATCCAGCAGAAAAAAATAAAGTTGTGTTTTTCAATGGATTTTCTTAATTATTGGATTTTCACTTTGCTTTTATAGCGCATTTTGTTATTTTCTTTGATTTTTCAATAAACAGGTCAATTTTTTTTTCAATAAACAGGTCAAAAATTAATAATAAATAGCAAAGGAGCTCAGATGGAAAAATGGAAGACACACTGGTGATCAGAAAGACAAGGTGGACAAGTGCAAAAATTTTCAATGGAATTGGAAGATGGAAGCGGGAAGCTTAAATTAGGCAGCCAAATTTACTTTTGCAAAATTCTTGCAGAATTAGCTACAGGAATCCAATTGGGAAAATTTTTGAGTCTAACATAGATTTCACGGACTAGTACGACTAATAGGGGAATCTGGGGAAAAATGGTTCAAGAAGTCCGGGTATAGATATCCCAGGTAGGCTAATACAACCTCATTTCCACACTTGTTACCTTTGCAGAGAGAGCTTTTTGACCTCTTTCGCGCGTACTTTCCGGAGTCTACAATTGCCCGTTTTCAACGCCCTCTCACACGAGACATGAGGGGTAAGTTGTCTACTCATCAATGATCCATTTTGTACGGCCGGTAGCTTGTCTAAACCCCCTTGAAAAAACCCTAGAATCCGAGCAGTGCATGAAGACCTATGACCAAAAACTAACCATAGCGGCCTGTCAGCTTGACCAAATTGGATGAGATTTGAATTGTAGCATGCCCTAACATACACTACAAAAAATAAGGGACCTTCGATGCAGGTTTTGACGCATCCCGTTGAAAAAATCATCGATATACTCGTCCCTAAAAAAACGTGGCTATATGCGTCGATATACGCGTCGAAAGGTAATATTATCGACGCATATTTTGACGGGCTTAGCCACGCATATAGTGACGACTAGAATAGAATTTTTGCTTGTCCTCTTCCCAAGAAAGAAAGCAGCACCAAAATCAACCGTACTCTCGCAAAAATTTTGGCAGAGTTCCCTTCGTTTTTCCATAAACTTTAAAAAAAAAACCATATCATGTATACGCCTCCTACATGCTATCCATTTAGGATCTCACATGAGATTTAAGGCCAATGAAAGAAATGAAATGAACTTTGTGCAAAACCATAACCATACCAACTTAAAACCATAACCATAATGAACTTAATTTGTGCAAAACCATAACCAAATTAAAACCATAACCGGCCATAACCACTTTGATCAAAACCATAATGCAGATAACCATAACCATAAACAAAACAATAACCATAAGCATAACCAGAAAGTTAAACATAACCATAAACAAAACAAGAACCATAACCATGTCTATACAATGACAATGACAATAACCATAACCATAAGGAAAACAATAACTGTCTGAACAATAACCATAACCATATATGTCTATACAAAAAAGAGACACAGAAGCGTGTCTGTGTCTCACAAAGCATATATATGAAATCCACTGATGACTAGGCATCAAAAACCTGCACATAGGACAAGTCACAAAATTAGTATTGATATTACTTCACATATACTTATTTAATTAAATCAACTCACACATATTAACGTCTCACCTCAAGCGATCAGCGAAACTCTAAGGCCTCCTAGTCTACAGGCTCTCCTGAAGCATCAAGATCATTCAATACTTCATAGATATCTCTGTGATATCCATCTCTCTCCTCCTGGCGGGTCGAGGCTCGATGCATCACAACATTCTACGTTTATACAAAAATTAAAGTAATAAGAATACATGATCCATCACGTTTTAAAAATCACCATAGCTAGGATTGGATTAGAAACTCAAAAACTCATAGCAAAAGGTGTTGAAACCTCCGATACTCTATCCATGTCAACAGAACCATCTGCCCGTACAGTATAGAGATTGGAGGCACTAGGATCCTGTGTCCCCCAAGGTGTCCAAGATAGGACGGGGGTAATGAGCGAGGAGGGGTGGAAGCATCTGTGTACCCTCCTCCATAGCAACCACCACCTCCACCTCACGATCTCCGAGATCGGCGAGTGCGCATGTGCTGCAGAGATGAGGACGTACCCGCCTCTGCCGCACCCCTAGGTGTCGAAGAAGGCTGTGATGGGAGACCTCGCAGACGTCGTACTGGTAGGAGTCTCCCCCAATAGGCGTCCCCCCCATACGCGTCGGACCCTCGGGTGTGAAGCCCGGAGGCATAGTACCCGTGCCTCTGGCTACTCAGTACTGAGAAGCCTCTGCCATCTGACTAGGCGTCATCCGTGTGACGAAGCCCATAAATGCATTTGCACTCATAGAAGCGAGATCTGGAAACTGGTCTGCCATACTAAAATCCTGCACAAAGAAAGTAGAATAAAGCATCAAAACACCTTTGTTTAAATTAACTTTAAGCTTAATTTTAAATCAACGTCTTCACACAAACACTTACAGGCCTAGGCCTTGACGAGAGAGGCATCATCCGATAAGATCTTGCACCGTATCATCGTCTATCTCTAATTGCAGACATAACTCTTCCCCAACTTGTTCTGGCAGATTTTCTTCATCCATTGCATCTTCATCTACAAGTGTCAATTATGCCTCGTCTGCATTATCCGTCGTATATCTATCAGCTTCCTCTACCATACCTTCGTCCATCTCATCTAATGTCACAGTAGTATGGACGTCGTCTGACCGAATTTCCTCCAAGAGCTCTTGCCCTTCAAATACTTGTTTATTTCTCGGAGCAACCTGAACCACAAACCACCATTGTCGCTCTTGAGGGTCCGATACAAAGACCACTTGCTCGCAATGTTCGGGGAGAGAAAATGTGTCGCTCGCATCTGTCCAAACCTTTGTAGAATCTATTTGCACAAGCTTGTTTCCATCTTTACGTACCGTTGCATTGCGACCAGAAGTAATCACCTTGAACCACTTCACATCCAACAAAAACATCTCAAACCGCCTGAAGCTGACTTTCAGGATATATGACACTAGACCACAGTAATCCAGGTTGCTAGTGCTCTCATTCGTGTCTCTAGCACTAGCCCTGCTCTTTTGCATGAAACTAACCATTACCCCACTATGAAACGTGTTTCTTCTACTGTCAAATTGTTGTGTTCTAAAATGCTTTCCATGCGACCACAGTGCCATGTATGTATGATACTTCCAGTCACATCCAATAGCCATCTCTTCCTCTTCTAGAGACACGACAGACAATCTTCGAATTCATTGCGAAAAATAATGCAATCATTTGGACATGCATGAATCTTGTTGTAGTCCAAGCCAACTGAGGTCAATAGTTGCTTTGTGTCTAGCCTAGAGGGGGACGTTTCATTGCCAGCCGGGAGAAGTTGCTCCCGCAACAACCTGTTTAAGCCACATTAAACTAAAAAGCTCTCCAAGCATGTCACCGTTGCAATCGGAAAATCTCTTTTGTAAATTATGTACCTAAACAAAGCAGTGACGCTTGCATCTAACCACCCGTACATTGACTGAAGATTCAAAAACGCCAGACAAGTACGAAGCACAGATATTTTGGCACCTTTATAGATTGGTTGATGTGCCAACTTCCTCAACATGTCTTCAGGAGATAGGCGCACGGCTTCTGGTGCTGTTTCGTTAGCGTTCTCCTCCCTTGTCTGGAAGAAGGAATACACCATCTCCTCCATGCCCTCGTCTTCTGTCTGTAAGCCCTTTTCTGCTTCCATCCTTGGCTCTATATTGGTTGGACCTTCACGCATAATCCTTTTTCACTCTCTCTCTCTCAGATGTAGGTGCTATGTCGCGACAATCAATGCCCATTCCGTAGGAGTCGTATCGTAGATTCTGTACGGTTTCTCTAGCAAACTCTCCGTACTTGTGCACATGCTCATTACATATCCTACGCTTGCGTTGGATTTGATACTTGTAGAGCGTGCACGAGCATGCAATCTTTTCCTCCATGTTAGTTGATGAGGTTTCCATCTACAATGATTATGAATGTTGTTTTAATATATATACTCCTCACAATGTAAACTACCTCGCATTCTCTAGTCTTGGCCAATCTCCGTACACCTCAGTCCAGAGGTGTACGAAGATCAGGACCACTGGGTCAAAATCTCGTCTTTATTGGTCAAATCCTATATGGGTAGACACATACGTGTACTCCCAGGTGTACATGGCAATACATGTGGCGGGAAAAACCCCTTTGCCTCTTTTAGTTCCTCTGTAGCTCTCTCTACCTCTGTAGCGATCTCTAGCTAATTCTCTCTCTCTCTCTCTCTCTCTCTCTCTCTCTATATATATATATATATATATATATATATATATATATATATATATATATATCACTCTCTATCTCTTTATTTCTCTCTCTCTCTTTGTCTACGTACCCTATCTCTCGATCTCACTCTCGCTATATCCCTTTCTCTCTCTCTCTCTCTCTCTCTCTCTCTCTCTCAATCTCGCTATCTCTCTTTCTCTCTCTATTTCCCTATTTCCCTATCTCTCTCTTTGTCTAGCTCTCCACTTCCCCCCACCTCTCTCTCTCTCTCTCTCTCTACTTCCCTATCTCTCTACTGATTGAACGAGTGACTGAGCTAGGGAGATCTAGACGCCCACGACTGCGGAGGCCAGACTACACAACATCGACAGAGGCTGTATCAGAGGATCCAGGTCACTTTGGCTCGACATGCACAACGACTGGTTAGACTACTGACCATGGACGAGATTGATGAGGTTCGCCAGCGACAAATGCTCGATCTTATATGATCTACCTATCCCAGCTAGCTGTTTTAGCTGCTTAGTCCACACCCAACAATTTAGGATTCCATAATATTTTATTTTGTCATTCTGTCATCTTGTTATTCTGACTTTGTATTAGATCCACCACATTGCAACTTTCTAGTCTCATAGGTCACTTTGGCCTTTTGAAGACGTTAATATAACATTTCATTTCATTTCTCTCTTTAATTTCTCTTTCTTTAATTTTAATTTCCTACGCATACATTAATTCTCTCTCTCTCTCTCTCTCTAGTTTTAATTTCCTACGCATATATTTTTCTCTCTCTCTCTCTCTTTAATTTCCTACACACACACACACTTCTCTCTCTCTCTCTCTCTTTCCTACACACACACACACACACACACTTCTCTCTCTCTCTCTCCCCCTCTCCTACGCACACACACACCGCTCTCTCTCTCTCTCTCTTTCCTACACACACACACCTCTCTCTCTCTCTCTCTCTCTCTCTCTCTCTCTCTCTCTCTCTCTCTCTCTCTCTTTCCTACATACACACACACCACTCTCTCTCTCTCTCTCTCTTTCCTACACACACACACACACACTCCGCTCTCTCTCTCTCTTTCCTACACACACACACCGCTCTCTCTCTCTCTCTCTCTCTCTCTCTCTCTCTCTCTCTCTCTCTCTCTCTCTCTCTCTTTCCTACACACACACGCGGGGTTGGGGGGGGGAAGAGTTCCATCATAATACCTGCGCAGCAGGTTTCCTAGGATCTGAGCGCGTGCATTGAAGGAGAAAATGGCCCTTGCACGCGGGTTCCCCTTTTTTGTCCCAATTTTTTAGCGTCGAAATGTGCATTGATATAGGCGTGGTAATGTCCGTCCATATACGCGTGGAAAAGCATGCCTTGCCACACGTATTTCCACGTGCATATCGACAACTATTCCAACGCGTATATCGACGGGATAAAAGAACGTCGATATCCACGTGGAAAGGTACGGCGGTCGATATATAGTGCGTTGATAAATTTGGGTTATGTTGTAGTGATAATATAACTTTTCTATATCATCAGTTGACCATTCGATAGGGGCTAGGGGGTCCCCAGTAGAAAAGCTAGGTTTTTGGCAGACGCTAGAATTTGGTTCTGACTCCATAGACAGCTTTCCTACGAGGTTTATATACAATGTATATGATTTGTTTCATGAAATCAATCAAGCAAATCCCTCGAAAAGAAAAAAACGGCTCAAGGGCTACAAAGCGTCAAATTCGACATACGACATCCAACTGACTCCAAATGAGACAGAATTGGATGATTTGCTTCACAACTATGTTGTAAGATCCCCAAATTTTGGGTCTCTTTTAAACATAAGAAAAATAACTTTCAATATGTATTTCGTCGAATTTTGATTCACAATATTGGAAAGTCATAATTATGTCGGATGTTACGGTGTGGCGTAGTTTAGCTACGGTTTTAATTAGTTGGTTAGATACTATTTGGACGGTCAAATTTAATGTAAAAATTGAATGGTAAGTTGGAGAGTTGACCACCAAAAAGCAAATGCTTGTTTTTAGGAAAGAAAGAGTCTTTTTAGAAAAGAGAGGAGGAGCTTAGTTTAGAACTCTTTTCTTGGAAGCCAAGCTTCTTCTTAGAGTCTTTAAATCGTGCATCAAAATTTGTGTCCTCAAATTTTTTATTTTTTTATTTTATATATAATAATAGTAAGACACGAATGTGCGCGAACTTGTCTCTCCTTGCCTCACTCTATTCTTAGCTAGTGCTTTTGGCCTTGAGAGCCTATATAAAGACCTCTCTTCTTTCACTTTGAGAAGGATAGATACACTCTAAGAATGTGCGCAAACTTGTCTCTCCCTGCCTCACTCTATTCTTAGCTGGTGCTTTTGGTCTTGAGAGCCTATATAAAGACCTCTCTTCTTTCACTTTGAGAAGAATAGATACACTCTCAGACGTGGAAGCTCTCTTGCCTTGACGTCAAAATTACTTATCTATTATACGGAGTGGTGAAATCTCTTCATCACCATCTCCATAAACTCTTCTCTCTCGTGAAGAAGAAGAAGAAGGATACTCTCTCTCCATTTTCTTATTATCTTCTCTCTTGTTTCACGGTGTACGCGCTCTCCGGAAGTTTTTGTGGCGAATACCTCTACGTAGTTCTCATCACCACTCTCTTCCGGCAAACCAAAAAGCCTTTTGACAAACCCAAATCAATTCGAAATCACGGTGAGAAACCATAAACTCCATAGTCATCATCTCTCTCTCTCTATGCCGTTTTTCTACATAGTCACCCTCTCGGTGATTGTTCTTCGTGTACGAGTGCATGTATGGATTAACCAAGAATATATGAGTTTGACTCACGATTGTTTCATCATGTTTTACACGTTGATTTATGCACATGATGCGTTATGGTCACGCACATGCATAAAGAAGCGCTTTTCGTTTCACGTCATAAAAGTTGTATGAATAGTGTTTTGGTCATAAATCACAAACCGTTGTGACTCAGCCCAAACCCTTGATACCATAGATAAAAAAAATCATTTAGAACATTTTCTCTTTTATGTGTCATGTGAAAAACATGCAAGAGTTAAGTGATTGCTGCCCACTATACAGATTGAAATTTTTGACTTTAGGCTCCTTGGAGAACTACTATATAGATGCACCGGATGGACAAACCCACCCACTCAACCAATTGAAAATCTTGATAAAACTTGATGATAAATGAATTTAGGTCTCCGTTATCACTTTGGAAATCCGAGTTATTAATCACTCTATTAGCAGTTTTTACCTACACGCATAGGAGTGCTATGAAAGGGGGATACCATATGACATCGTGAGTTAACCGAGAAGTTTTGATATGTTATATGGTTTATTTTGATGATTTGATTTCAATTATTATATGGCCCTAAACTTACCTGAGAGTATATGGTTAAACATTCCAACCGCATAGGCAGATATGAATAAAGTGACTTTCTTTGGGGCTTATCGTTTGTTATGTGAGTATCATATGGTGAAAGTGACGCAATGGAGTGATAGTCTATATTATGGAGCTGAACTTGATGCATTTGTTTGAGGTCAACTAGTTTCGTTTGCATGTTTTGCATGCTCCCGAGAATGTCAGAAAATTATTTTTGCATATGTGTAAAGTTATGGTTTATGGTTGACCAAAAGGTCGGAGTTGTTTGGCATCATGTTTATGGTGTTGGAATGTTATCATATGATGTATGGGAACTCATGGATTGATTTGGATGCCTCATATGCATGGTTATGATTGCTTTCCACCTTTCTAAGTCAAAACTAGCTCTATGTGCTAGAGCGGTGAAGTGCAGATGTGATGCATCAACTTTGCATGGTTGGATGTTGCAAAAAATTGGATTTTTGTATTATTATTAGTCACTGGTTGGACTCTTTTTATGCATGAAAGAAACACATCTTAAGCATCACATGTGTGTAGACTCCGATTGATTGCAGGGGATATGTCAAACTCCAAGTGTGGGAGTTGGTTTAGTGTGATTATAATTTATGGTTAAGGCCTGACATTCCCTCATGGATTATGGTTCATATTTTATGGTGGAATCCGTTGTTGCTTATGGGTTTTTCTGAGTTATGCTGCTGAAATTTTTGCAACAATGTTATGTTCTAAGGTGGTTATGTAGGACTGGTCGTGCCTCACCCAAGTAGGGTGGCGAGCTCACACGTGTGATGTGATTGGATTATGGTTTATGGTTTATGGTTTTTGGATTGGATCATGAAGTGATCAAGATGGGTTATGGTAGACATGTAAGGGTAGAGACCCTGTACAGTCTAATTGTAGACATGTAAGGGTAGAGACCCTGTACAGTCTAATTGTTTGGGAAAGAAACTCTTTGTGCATTTGGGAACTGCTATTGTGATTGGACTCATGTGTTATGTTTCTCATTGCAGTGTTGCTACAAGACTAGGATCACCTACATTGCTTAGCCTTAGACTAAAGGGTCGTTGACCTGTGGCTTTGCTGGATCGGGGGTGTTGCCTAGGTCTTCTTCTTTTTGTTAGGCTCATCTACACGGTTAGTGCATCGGGGATTGAATGACCGACACGACTAACGCATCGGGGATCTTTCCTTGTCTTGGCCTAAACACTCAATGCTGGGCATCGAAGATGCGTGGTGCCTAAACTTGTATAGTTGGTGTTGATACCCTACCACTTGCTGGTATTTGGGATCCGTTGATAGCTCGGGTTCATGAAGGGAGGTGAAGCGGCCTCACCTATGTCTGGCTTAGGGAGGATGGAGGTATTCTAGCTTGCTCCCGGTGAAGTGAAATTCTCTCTGTATGTAGTAGAGCAGAAGTGGATGGGTGGACTGATGGATCCCTACACAGGGTCCGGTGCTCTGCTAGTTGTTTTGTCATAAACGTTTTTTTGATGTTATGGTATACCGAGATTTTGTCATTGCATTAATACATGGTTACCTGTTCAATTTAGATGGGCATTTAAAGATTCTCTGTTGTCAATTTCTCATGTCTCTGTGCACTCTATTTCACCCTCCACTATATTCTCTCTCTCTCTCTCTCTCTCTCTCTCTCTCTCTCTCTCTCTCTCTCTCTCTCTCTTCCCGCAACGCGGTGTACACATATATTCACCCTCCACAATGTTATATTTTTTCTTCAGTATGCTTTCATTCATAACACCCATTCAAGGGTAACACTAGTTGTTAGGTACCTCTGGATGCAGTCTGGCTCATGGCTTAAACTCTATGCTTGGTCGGGTTTGAGAACTCCTCTTGTATACAAATGCTTTCGCAACTCTGGTGTATATTGAAAATTATGTAAATGTGTAAATTGTATATTCTATGCATAGACCCCTAGGGAGGGGTATCTCTCATATGTTGCGGACAAGTCCAATGCCTCACAAGTGACAAACCAAATCAGCAAGCAATGTAATCACTAAAATCAGAGATTTCAGAGTCGACAAAGCACAAACTAATGCCGACAAGACCAAACTTGACAAAATTCAATTTAGGACTTGTTTTAGGTGTATAGAATGTGTTTAGGTCAAAATTGTAAGTTTTGCATGAAAATTGTGACTGCTGTAAATAATCGTGAGAGATACCCCTCCCAAGGGGTATAGGAGAGGAGTTGTGGAAGCATTTGTATAGGGGAGGAGTTCTCAGCGCCCGCCGACCAAGCATGGAGTTTAGGCCATGAGCCGGACTGCATCGAGAGGTACCTAGTGACTAGTGCTACCCTGAATGGGTGCTATGAATGAAAGCGTACCTAAGAAAAAATATAACACTGTGGAGGGTGAATATATGTGTACACCACATTGCAGGAAGAGAGAGAGAGAGAGTATAGTGGAGGGTGAAATAGAGTGCACAGAGACATGAGAAATTGACAACAAAGAATCTTTAAATGCTCATCTAAATGGAACAGGCAACCATGTATTAATGCAATGTCAAAATCTGGGTATACCATAACATCAAAAAGTTTATGACAAAATAACTAGCAGAGCACCAGACCCTGTGTAGCGATCGAGCGGTCCACCCATCCACTTTCACTCTACTACGGACAGAGATAATTTCTCTTCGTCGAGAGCGAGACAGAACACCTCCATCCTACCTGAGACATAAATAGGTGAGGCCGCTTCACCTCCCTCCATGAACCCGAGCTCTGAAAGGATCCCAAATACCAGCAGGTGGTAGGGTATAAACATCAACCATACCAACTTAGGCACCACACCTCTTTGATTCCCATCATCGGGTGTTTAGGCGAAGCCAAGGCAAGATCCCCGACGTGTTAGCCATGTAGGTCATTTAACCCCCGACGCACTAACTGTGTAGATGAGCCTAACAAAAAGAAGAAGACCTAGGGAACACCCCCGATCCAGCAAAGCCCCAGGTTAGCGACCCTTTAGTATAAGGCTAAGTGACGTAGGTGATCCTAGTCTTGTAGCGACGCTGTCATGAGAAACATAACACGTGAGTCCAATCACAATAGCACTTCCCAGATGCACAAACAATTCCTTTTCCAAACAGTTAGACTCTACAGGGTCTCTACCCTTACACGTCTATCATAAACCATCTTAACACTAGAATGGTAACCTAACAGGACATAAAAGTGTCCTTTCAGGGTTTTGGGAAAAAATTCCAAAACCATAGTAGATCCACTCATTTTGAAAAATCCTTTCATGAGCTTATAGTTCAATAACTACTACATATGGAAAAAATGAGAAACTTGTAATTTTTCTTATCCCTTGGTCACTACAAGCCTCCAAAGTTGATGGACCAGTGCATTTTGCCCAAAACAGTAATTTCTTACGATTGATTGCATATAAATAAGAGTGGATATTTTTGTAGGACATGAGATAAAATGCCCCGTTAACTTCAATGGGTTGGTGACCAAAACATATGCTTGCTTTTACCTCTCTAATTTTTTTTTGGGCAAAAAAAATAGGTACCAAAAGGTTGCATTTTTGCCATTCTATGGACCTATCATCAAAGTTTCTATAGTCACGCTCAATACAGATACTATATACATGTTTTCTTAGTTCCCTTTGGGCCTCTGGATTCAAAAGGATCCATAGAGCATGTCAAAAGGATAATGAATCTCTTACAATTGGAACCTTGGGGGAAATGATAAATTGCTAAATACAGCAAACATGAAAAAACTGGGTTTAGCATTATGACCTCTAGAAACCCATAGAAACTACTCAATATCTAGCCAAGTTTGTAGTCTATGATTAGATATGGTCACTACCTACAAAATACACACAATTGGACTAAGAAACTAGCAATATTGAGAAAGTTATACTTGCTACTCTAAAATGTATCATATTCTTCAGCAATCAAAAAACTCAACCATCATCATATACTATGCTATATAGCATATTAGGTCCCCCAAAACTCAAGGAAGATTAGCTTTATGTTATACATTACACTTACACAATCAAAATTGAATTTGGATATCAAGAAAGCCACCAAAAAAATCATAAAAGTGCTAATTTTGGCCAAAAAAACAGGATTATGCAATTCTTATAAATTGGTCATAACTTTCAATTTTAACACTTAGGTCTCCCTACAAGCATCAAAACATGTTGAGAACTATGAAGGCCTAACCTCTGGCCATCTAAACCTCACAAACATGAAGTTTAGAGTGGTATAGTTGCCAAAAATTGAAAAAAAGCCAAAAACAGGACCCGTTTTTTCACACAGTTTAGGTTCAAAAATGTTGTGCAAGAGTAAGGTTAATGGTGAGATCGATACTCAAAAAGAAATGCTAAGTTTTTTTCAGCTCATAAGGCAACTTTGTGGATATATAGCACCTAGAAATTCATTTTCATACTCTTCAAATAATTCAAGCAAAATGGTCACTTAACAGGACACAAAAGTGTCCAAGGACATAAAAGTGTCTTGTTACCATTCTAGTGTTAATCACTTCATGATCCAATCCAAAAACCATAAACCATAAACCATAATACAATCACATCACATGGGTGAGCTCTCAACCCTAGTTGGGTGAGGCACGACCAATCCTGCATAACCACTTTAGAACATAACATGGTTGCAAAAATTTCGACAGCATAACTCAATCCCAAAAACAAATTATAATCCATAGCGGCTTCCACAGTAAAATATCAACCATAATCAATGAGGGAATCTCAGCCAGTAACCATAAATCATAATCACACTGAACCAACTCCCACACTTGGAGTTTGACATATTCCCTGCAATCAATCGGAGTCTACACACATGTAACCCTTAAGATGTGATTCTTTCATGCATAAGAAGAGTCCAACCAGTGACTAATCATGATATAAAAATCCAATTTTTGACAACATCAAACCATGCAAAGTTGATGCATCACATGTGCTCTTCACCACTCTAGCACATGGAGCTAGTTTTGACCTAGAAAGGTGGGACGCAATGATAACCATGCATATGAGGCATCCACATCAATCCATGAGTTCCCATAAATCATATGATAACATTCCAACACCATAATCATGATGAAACACAACTCCGACCTATAGGTCAACCATAAACCATACCTTCACACATATGCAAAACACAGTTTTCTCGCATTTTCGGGAGCATGCAAATGAAAGTGTTTGACCTCAACCCAATGAATCAAGTTCAGATCTATGATGTACTCCATCATGTCACTTTGACCATATGATACTCACACAACAAACGGTAACCCCCAAAGAAAGTCACTTTATTCATATCTGCCTATGCGGTTCGAAATGTTTAACCCTGTACTCTCATGTAAGTTTAGGGCCATCTAATAATTGAAATCAAATCACCAAAAAAAACCATAGAACATATGAAAACGGCTAGGTTAACTCATAACTTCATATGGTATCCCCCTTTGATAGCACTCCTACATGTGTAGGTAAAACTGATAATAGAGTGATTAATAACTCGCATTCCCGAAGTGATAACAGAGACCTAAATTAATTTACCATCAATTTTTATCAAGATTTTCAATTGGTTAAGTGGGTTTTTCCATCCGCTGAATCTATATAGTAGTTCTCCAAGGAGCATGGAGTCAAAAATTTTGGTTGTGTAGTGGGCAACAATTTGTTTTTTTTACCATATCTCTTAACTCGTACATGTTTTCCATATGACGCATAAAAAAGAAAAAGTTATAAATGATGTGTTTTATCTATGGTATAAAGGTTTCGGATTGATTCATAGAGGTTTCTGATTTATGACCAAAACCGTATTCCTACCGCTTCTATGACGTGAAACGAAAAGCGCTTTTTTATGCACGTGCGTGACTGTAACGCATCATGTGAATAAACCAACGTATAAAACATAATGAAACAATCATGAGGCAACCTTGTATGTACTTGGTTAATCCATACATGCACTCATATACGAAAAAACAATCACGGAGAGGGTGACTACGCAGAAAAAATGACATAGAGAGAGAGAGATGATGGCTATGGAGTTTATGGTTTCTCACCGTAACACCATTTTAGATAATTTGGGAAAATCCCGTTTCCCAAATTCTAAATGTGTATGCTAGGATTGTGTTATTTAATGATTTCTAAGCTCTAGTTGTCTTTAATTTAGATAAATTATCATGATTGTATGAGTCTATTTTAATTTCTCTACTATAAAATTTCAGAATAAACCTCCAATATAGTTTTTGGAAAGAGGATTTGTATGACATCAGTGCTTTTCAAAATTCAACAAATGTTTCTAGAAGTAGCTTCTCAAAAAATGAGGTGTCAAAAAAACCAATTGATATGATTTTAAAGCAGCATATAGATTGATTACAACAATTAAAAAAGATAATATGTAAAGGCAAATACTATTAAACGCTCTTGTCATAATTTGGTGACCTTAATCCATGTATAACAAAATACTTGGTCATGGTTTTGTAGCATGCTATCAAGTTTTAAATACACGATAATTTAAACAACATTCAAACTAATATTTCACACTTAAAAAGTCAAAACAATACTATATAGTATCCTATGGCTATAAGACCATGAGATGCCATCTATTGCATGTATGGCCTTAAGGCCATATGGTGCTCTTTGTAGACATGTCTATGACTTTAATATGTCTCTTTATGACCTCAAGGCCATAGGGTTAGGATTGTTAGTTGGTCCCAACGTACAAAGAGGTCCAGTCCTTCAAAGCCATATGGGACTTTATTTATGTTCCACCCTATGTCCCTAAGGATGTAGGTTGTCATAGGGCCACAAGATGTTGTTTATGCCAATAAGAAACCCTTATATGCTCTATGTTGGCACACTATGTCCCCAGGCGCACAAGGTGTGACTCGTATACTAGTTAGAAACCCTTTATTCTATATGTTGTCACCATATGGCCTTAGACCATAGGGTGCCCTCTGTGCTAGTAAGAAATCCTCTATACTCTGTGTTTGCACCCTATGGACCTAGGGCCACAAGGTACCCTCTATGCTAGTAAGAAATCCTCTATGCTCAATATTGAGACCATGTGGCCCCAAAGCCATAGGATATCATCTATGGTAGTGAGAAAAACCCTCTCTGATCTATGTTCACAAACAATTAAAAAATATAAACAATACTATAGAGTATCCTATGGCCCTAAGACCATAAGATGTCATCTATTGCACCTATAATTCCATTTGGTATTTTATTTAACTATACAAAGTTAGATGAGACACTTACTTAAATAAACTATCATAATTCTAACTTTGAAATTATTTCTTAACATAAAACTACAATATAAAAAATCCTAATATAATTTTGTGCCAAAGAATCAATGTTAAGATGAAGATTTTTTACATCAAGTACATGCTTTAAAACTTCACTCAAAGGTTTTAGAGATGGTGTCTCAAAAAAAGGAGGTGTTTAAAAACACCATTTGATGTGAATAATATGCATTGTATACATTGATTATGTCAAAATAGTATAAAGTATAAACATAAAGATTACCACCAACTTGACAGTTTCATAAAAATGATGGTCTTCATCGCATATACAATAAAAGACTAACTAGAAAGAGTATGATATCTCCAAGATTGAGGGTGTTCAAAAAACACCGTTTTGTAACACTACTAAATGTCAAGAAATTTTGATTGTTTGGATCACTTAATAAAGACAATTAATAAGAATAAAAAGTTAACAATACCATAGAAGCATCAAACAATGAAACCAAAGAACTTGAATGAGAGAAGTCTCCTGACAATAGGATGCACTTCATTAAAAAAATAGCTTAAAGATGTTTCAAGATATCCCACAACATTCCATCAAGTTTAAATTTTGAAAAGTACACATTGCCAAATACTTGGTAGATGCTATTTAGAATACTTAACTAGTACACTTAAAATGGCCTCCTTCTCTTGAGATTTTGAGTCTTTTGAGACATATAACATTGCATTACATAGTGAGTCTCAGGATCAGGATGTAACATTACAAAATTTCTTATGGTATAGTCTCTCTTGTCTTTAGCATACAACCATCCACATAACCATGGAACAATTTCATTTTTTAACACTAGAATGGTAACCTAACAGGACATAAAAGTGTCCTTTCAGGGTTTTGGAAAAAAATTCCAAAACCATAGTAGATCCACTCATTTTGGAAAATCATTTCATGAGCTTCTAGTTCAATAACTACTACATATGGAAAAAAAGAGAAACTTGTAATTTTTCTCATTCCTTGGTCACTACAAGCCTCCGAAGTTGATGGACCACTGCATTTTTCCCAAAACAGCAATTTCTTATGGTTGATTGCATATAAATAAGAGTGGGGATTTTTGTAGTACATGAGATAAAATGCCCTGTCAACTTCAATGGGTTGGTGACCAAAACATATGGTTGCTTTTACCTCACTAATTGTTTTTTGGGCAAAAAAAAGGTACAAAAAAGTTGCATTTTTGCCATTCTGCAGACCTGTCATCAAAGTTTCTATAGTCACGCTTAATACAGATACTATATACATGTTTTATTAGTTCCCTTTGGGCCTCTGGATTCAAAAGGAGCCATGGAGCATGTCAAAAGGATAATGGATCTCTTACAATTGGAACCTTGGGGGAAATGATAAATTGCTAAATACAGCAAACATGAAAAAACTGGGTTTAGCATTATGACCTCTAGAAACCTATAGAAACTACTCAATATCTAGCCAAGTTTGTAGTCTATGATTAGATATGGTTACTACCTAAAAAATACACACAATTGGCCTAAGAAACTAGCAATATTGAGAAAGTTATACTTGCTACTCTAAAATGTATCGTATTCTTGAGCAATCAAAAAACTCAACCATCATCATATACTATGCTATATAGCATATTAGGTCCCCCAAAACTCAAGGAAGATTAGCTTTATGTTATACATTACACTTACACAATTAAAATTGAATTTGGATATCAAGAAAGCCACCAAAAAAATCATAAAAGTGCTAATTTTGGCAAAAAAACAGGATTATGCAATTCTTGTAAATTGGTCATAACTTTCAATTTTAACACTTAGCTCTCCCTACAAGCATCAAAACATGTTGAGAACTATGAAGGCCTAACCTCTAGCCATCTAAACCTCACAAACATGAAGTTTAGAGTGGTATAGTTGCCAAAAATTGGAAAAAAACCAAAAACAGGACCCGTTTTTTCACACAGTTTAGGTTCTAAAATGTTGTGCAAGAGTAAGGGTAATGGTGAGATCGATACTCAAAAAAAAATGCTATGTTTTTTTCAGATCATAAGGCAAATTTGTGGATATATAGCACCTAGAAATTCATTTTCATACTCTTCAAATAATTCAAGCAAAATGGTCACTTAGCAGGACACAAAAGTGTCCAAGGACATAAAAGTGTCCTGTTACCATTCTAGTGTTAAAAAACTTTGAAGCAATTGAGTAGGTTGGTTCCAAAACTTTGGAAAAATCATATAAGTTCCTTGCATAGTCCACATCACTCGATATGGACTATCATCAAATATTATAGTTTTGCCCCCATCTAAATAATCAAATAGCTTCCATATGGTCGAAAGATTTTTGTGATAGGCTCTTTTGTAACCGATCATGAAATTTGAATTTTGGCATCGCCGGTTATCCATAATCATCTTGAATTTGTGACTTTGTGTAGGAAAACAGGTCGTGATTATGTGTTGAGCTTTTTGTAAACGATGGCAGCTCCAAATCCAAACCTCAAAGAACTCAAAGCAAAATCTTAAGAAAAACTCTGCATCTGGATGCACCGCATACATCTCATTGTTATCTTCTACAATGCACATGTACTTGGTCCAAGTTGGCCTTGATTGAAGCTCAAATGTTGCAAGAAGCACACCCTCTAAATCCAAGATAAGCGTTCTTTTGTCCTGTTTGAAAGATGTTGGTAGATAATGAAACCATTGCTCTTGGTTTGAATGTGATATTTGATGTAATATGAAAGGGAGCTCCTCTATTTTGTGATAATCTAATAGCAAAACATTTTTTCTTAGAAGCCCTGAAATGATAAAAAAAAAAGTTAATATAGAGATCTTAAGTGTGTTGAAGACCTTAGGGACATAGGGTGCTAATTTGTGGTTACACTTAGTAAGTCCTATGCAAGAACACATGCTAAACTATGACCCTATGGACTTAGATTCATAGGGTGTTGAGACCATAAAGTGAAATTCCCCCAAGGACATATAGGGTGAGATTTGACCTTATGAGCATGTAGATTGTCCTTGATGGCATAGTGAACTCAAATTTCAAAGCAAACAACTATAAAAGCTTTTAAAAAAAAGAGCATTTGGCACATGAAACTCAGAAGTTACTTATAGTATTGAAAGACAATTTAAAAAACTATTAATCATTTACCTCTTCATATATCTTGAAACCCTAAGCACTCTAACAAAGTCTGTGAGTATATCAAGATCTTTGTAAATGACAAAATGTTACAAAACATTGCTCCATCATTTCTTGATATAGGGCTATTTGAGATCATACTGAATTTTAAGATGCTTTATATAATTCCTGGCTTCATGTACTTTGATCACAGGCTCCTTGTATCCCAATTTTTGGGCAAGCATGATTGCTTCTGTACCTTTCAAGGCTGATAATGATTTGATATTCTTTAAGACCCTTACTTTTTCTCGATCACGTGCTGAAAGTTTCTTGTCTTGACTTCGAGTGGACATTCCACTAGTGCTAGATGTTGTAACTTTCTCATCGTGAAGAGGATGAGAAACTTCTCGTAGTCTTCCCGTGGAGTAGGTTTTTCCTAGAAAAATTAGATTTCTCTCCTCCCACTCTGCAACAACCTTGTGTATACGGTTATAAAGCTCATGACCTTGAGCAATGGGTGCTTGTCCATATAAATGAGACCCTGTAACTGTACGTGCGAATGCCATTAACATGATTGAGAGCTTTGATATACGGTAGCAGCTCCCCAAGGAGGATATTATCCTCCTCATCATCAACATTAAATGATGGTGGAAAAATACAATTCAATGCAGGATTCACACATCCCTTTAATGGTTCATCATCTACAAGAAGCAGTCTTCTTGTATGAAGCCCAAATTTTGATGATGCAATAGCCAGCGGTTTGAAAAGTTCTTCTACTCCTGGATTATCTAAGCGAGTGATCCTTGATTCTACGCATGGTTGACATTGGCTTTGCCCCCAGATCATAAAGAATGGAAATTTTTCTTTAGCTTCCTTTTCTAAAATCTTGATGATGTCCACAACATGCATGTCATTAGCAGCTGACCATATCCCTACATTGAAATTGCTAAATAGAGCCTTGAAAAACTCAATGCATCCTGGACGAAGAAAAATATGCTCATGTCCAAACTTTAAGCTCTTCATTTTCTTGGACTTTTACCAGCATCTCCTCAGGAACAATCCACACAAGCTCACTATTATAGTCAGCATTGGTTTGTTGGTGGATGGAAGGTCTGACTCACTATGCACTTCGATTTCCAAATCCTGGGGTGCTAAAATATTTTTGTTGGATTCTCCTTCTGGTGTTGCACATGTTCTGGAACTTCCATTGCCTTCTACTTCCATTGTGGTGTCATGCAATCCAATTCCCAACTCTTGGGCTACTAGAATATTTTCATTGGATTCTTCTTCTTCCCTTGCACATGTTCTGGAACTTTCACTGTCTTCTTCCATTGGATTACTCTTTAAATTTATCTCCAGTTGTTGTAGCAGTTGACCTTCAAAGACTTGTAGATTGTTGTCATCTTCGTCAGAAACTCTTTGGTTGACATGGAGATTGATAGAATCTTTCTCAGTAGGGTCAATGGAATTAGCATCCTCTATACCAACAATCTCGAGTAAAACTTTGTCAGGCGCAATATCTTGTTGAAGGACTGCAAGTTTAAAGAACACCTAATTTTAGATTCCAAAGTATCTACATTTTGATAACTCTTTTTTGTCACACTCTTAGAAAAAACTAATCGCAAATAGCAAATTTACTAACTGACAACACATCTACAATGAATTTATTTTTATGCTCCTTATTGTCTAGAGATTCCTAATCTTTATCTAGCTACATTAGTTCTTTGTCCATGATGGTGGCGCCTATAAGTATACTTGGAGAAACATTTATGCCTTTAAGCTCTAGAGCAGAAGTCTCATTTTCTATTGCCATGATCTTATTGCATTGGATGATTTCCTTGACTAAGTTTCTTATGGCCTTCAGGCCATATGGTTCTCTTTGTAGATATCTCTATGACTTTAAGATAATCCAAAATATGTATGTTTATGGCCTCAAGGCCATAGGGTTAGGATTGTTGGGAGGTCTCAACATATAAATAGATATATGGCTTCAAATCAATATGATACTTTATTTATGTGTCACCCTATGGCCCTAAGGCCATGGGTTGTCATAGGGCCACAAGATGCCCTCTATGAGCACTAGTAAGAAACCATATATGCTTTATGTTGGCACCCTATGACCCGAGGGCCACAACGTCTTCCTCTTATCCTAGTAAGAAACCCTTTATGCTACATGTTGTCACTCTATGGCCTTTGGGCCAAAGGGTGCCCTCTGTGCTAGTAACAAATCCTCTATGCTCTATGTTTGCAGCCTATGGACCTAGGGCCACAAGGTACCTTGTATGATAGTAAGAAATCCTCTATTCTCTATGTTTGCACCCTATGGACTTAGGGCCACAAGGTACCCTCTATGCTAGTAAGAAATACTCTATGCTCAATATTGAAACACTATGACCCCAAGGCCATAGGATGTCCTCTATGCTAGTAAGAAAAACCCTCTACGCTCTATGTTGGCACCCTATGGAGATTTGAAACCCTACGGCCCCAAGGCCATAGGATGTCCTCTATGCTAGTAAGAAAAACCCTCTACGCTCTATGTTGGCACCCTATGGAGATTTGAGGGCCACAAGGTACCCTTTATAATGCTACTAAGAAACCTTGTCTACATTGGCAACCTACAGCCCTCGAGCCATAGGGTGCATCAAATGGCTCCTAGGCCACATGGTGCCCTCTATTCTAGAAAGGAAACCTCTGCGCTCTACATTGACACTCTATGGCCCCAAGGCCATAGGGTGCCCCTTACGCCTAGTATAAAACCATTGAAACTCTATATTAGAATCTAAAGACCGTAGGCCACAAGGTGAGCTCTATGTTAGTAAGAAACCATCTAAACTCTATGTTGGTAGCCTATGGCCCAAAGGCCATAGGATATCCAAGAAACCCTTTAGGAGCATTCCCCACAAAGACCACCTTATGGCCCCATGGTGATTTAGTGGCCTAGGTTCCCTTCTTAAGACTCTTTTATTTTTGTATCATATGGCCCCAGGTAAATAAGCTATCCTCTATGCTATCAAAAAACCGTTTATGCTCTTTTTTGGAATCATATGGACCCAAGGCCATAGGGTGCTCTCTATGCTAGCAAAAAACCCTCCATGCTATATGTTTACACCCTATGACACCAAGGACACAGGGTGTCCTCCATGATAGTAAGAAACCCTCTATGCTCTAAGTTTACACCCTATTTGACTATGTTGACACCCTATGGCCCTGGGGCCATAGGGTGCTCCCTAGGGCCACAAGGTGCCCTTCAACTTAGGAAGAGACCCTTTATGCCCTAAATTGGTACTCTTTGGCGTGAGGGTCATAGGGTGCCTTCTATGCTAGTAGGATACATTATATGGTCTAGGTTTCCACTTTATAGTGTAGGACTAAAAGGTTTGCTCTATGAAGAAACCATGTATACCATATGTTGGCAGTGTATGGCCCTGGGGATAGAAGGAAACCCTAGGGCTATAGGGTTTCCTCTATGCTACTATCATATGGTCCAAGGGATAGATAGTGACCAAGGTATCATGTGGGTGATAATTCTCTACTATATATAAAAAAACCACTTTATGGCACTATGGTGTCCCAAGGGCAATAAGGTGCTATAAAAAGCCCTCTATGCTCTATGTTGGCACCCTAGGTCCCAAGGCCATAGGGCGGTCTTTATGCTAGTAAAATTCCCTCTATGCACTGTGTTTACATGTATACTTATAAGAAGCCATTTATGCACTATGTTGGCGTCTTATGACCCTAGATCCATAAGATGTCCTCTATGATAAAAGAGAAATTGTACATGGGATATGATGGCATCCTATGGTCCTAGGGCCATAGGGTGTCCTCTATGCTAGCAAAATGTGTAAGCTAAAAAATGCGATAAATATGCAACACGATATACAAAATTGAATCATTATCATACATCATACATTTTTTGTTGGATCATTATTTGTGTTGGATTCTCCTTATGGCATTGCACATGTTTTGGAACTTGCATTTCCTTCTACTTCCAATTTACAAACGTAAACAATGGTTATACATTATACAATCATTTCTTTGCAATAAACCTTAATACAATGTTCCGATTGCTACATTCCTAAGGGGCAAAAGTATTTGTGCTGGATTCTCCTTATGGCATTGCACATGTTTTGGAACGTGCATTGCCTTCTACTTCCAATTTACAAACTTAAACAATGGTTATACATTATAAAATCATTTCTTTGCAATAAACCTTGATACAATGTTCTGATTGCTACATGACAAGCTAAAAAATTCTACTAGTCTTAGCTTCTCTCTATTGAAAAAAATTCAAGATATAAATTCCAATTCTCTGCATCATCTAGAAGAGAAACAAAATCATAGTTTGGAACAAAATACTCGCACTTTATATCTTTGAATAATATCTTGTTACAATCAAAGAACTAGATCTTCACATAATCCAAAGGACAAATGCTTCAATAACCATTTATACTCGATGTTTACTATCTAAGCAAATAATTGGCATTTACAACAAATGTTGAATATATGTTTAATCTAGTTAGTTGCAATGCAAAGATAATTATTTCAAACGCTTACACCATCAATTCACAATAGAAGAACTTACACCCAACAAAAAATGATCATACATCAATTGTTCAAACTCTCTCTGCATCATCTAGAAGAGAAACAAAATCAGAGTTTGGAACAAAATACTTGCACTTTATATCTTTGAATAAAATCTTGTTACAATCAAAGAACTAGATCTTCTCATTATCCAAAGGACAAATGCTTCAATAACCATTTATACTCGATGTTTACTATCTAAGAAAATAATTGGCATTTACAACAAATGTTGAATATATGTTTAATCTAGTTAGTTGCAATGCAAAGATAATTATTTCAAACGCTTACACCATCAATTCACAATAGAAGAACTTACACCCAACAAAAAATGATCATACATCAATTTTTCAAACTCTCATTTTGGAATTTTGAGGACTAAATACTTTTTAATTTTTTCTAGCTTATTTCATTCTCAATAGAATATTAAACCTTAATCACAAGATAAGAAATATATGTCCCTAATGTATATGGACACAAGATATAAGTCCATTGAAAAATGTTCTTGAAACACTTAAAGAGTCTTTAGGTGACCTAGAATAACCAACCTATGGTCTAAAGGCCATAGGGTGTCATGTGATGTTTTATAAGATGTGTCCATAAGAGCTAGGTGATTTGCATCCATGGGGTGATTTAAGTGTCCCTGTGGAGATTCTATGTCACCACCCTATGGCCCTAAGGCCTTAGGGTATCCCAAATGCTCTTGGATAACTTATGTTTCCTTCAAGAATAGCCCAAATACTCATTTCCCCGTTTAGAGACTTTATGTAATCTCTCTATATACATAAGATTGTAGGATAGCTGTGTTGACACCCTATGGCCTTAAAGCTGTAGACTAGCCCAAATGCTTATGTGACCTTTTAAAGACTCTATGTAATCACCCTATATCCGTAAGATTGTAGGGTAGTCAAATGCTTTTGGGGGATTCTATGTTGACACCCTATGGGCCTAAGGCTATTTTGTAACCCAGATGCTTATGTGCCCTTTTAGAGACTCGGTGTAATCACCCTACATCTGTAAAGCTGTTGGGTATGCCATTTTCTTTTGGGGGATTCTATGACCCTAGGGCCATAGGGTGTCATGTCTACAAAGAACTCTATGATCCTCAAGTCATAGTGTATTCTTCCCACACCTCATATGATCAATTAACTTTAAAGTATTACATAATATATATCTTATGACCATATATAAATGTAGAATTCTATTTACCAAAACATGTCCAGATAATATCATACACTTAAGTCTAATTCATTTATTGTGAAAAAACTGAAACTCACGAGTTCACATTTTTTCAAAGAAAATAAATTGAGAACAATAACGAGCCAAACATCAATGTTTTTAACATCATGGGCAGATTTGAGACGAAACAAATAAAATAAAATGACAACAATAATAATCTAAATATCAGTAATGTAATATCATGGGTGGCTAGCTTAACATGTTTCCTGTAGACTTTGTAGAATGGCCTCAGCACTTGCATCCAATGGTTCTTCAATTTCTTCTTCCTCTGAATCCTTGGCATTGACTTTGTCTGTGTTATCCACACCTGCCCACCTTCTAAGATCAAGGTCATCTTCCACTATGGAATGGCAAAGAGATTCCAATTGCGTCATTTGATCACTACTACATGCAACTGATATCACCTTTCTCTGTTGTTCTAGTGCCTCTTTAGTCCCATAGCCTAATGAGAAGATGTCTATCACTTGATCATATTCTTTGAGACAGATGCATTTGATTGCACGACGTACAAAAAAGGATTTGGCCGTGGTCACAGCATCATACTCGCCGTCATTGATGCAGAGAGTATGCATTGGCTCCAACAATGACTCTTTAACACTAGAGTAGTTGGTGTACTTCTCTCCTTGACTGAAAAATGTCCAAACCCCAAAAACTACTTTGCGAAGAGCACATGTTTGGATGGTCTCTGATCCCATTAAGGAGCTCAAAGGTAGAACGTGCATTTCATACCATTTAGCTTTTTCAGAAATTGCTTTCTCTAGGGAAGCAGCATGCTGATACTTGACTAAGCCGGCAATTAAAAACTCTGATGGTTGATGTGCTAGCCCACATACTTCATCAATTACTTTACCAAATTGGGCAGCACTCCAACCACTAGATGTAATACTTTTGTGTGTTGTGCCTATGATGCAAACACCAACACGAATTTTAGAGCTATTCTCACTGCAGAGAAACTCAATGCCTTCCAAATTCTTTCCAACACACTTGATTGTCCATGGTAAAATGAATTGCAAACTCGTGAAGAGCCATTGCGTACAACTCGTGAAGAGAGATTTGTAAATCTCATCTGTAATGTTATAATGAGACTTACATTTATCCCATTAAGTAACTGATATTGCTGATGGATCTATCTCTTTAAATGCCATCAACATTTGAGGCTCAAAAACCCTGGTCTTCTTTAAGACCGTTGTACGTGCAGTGAGGTCGAGCATGCCCGCTTGTTGACGTGGTTGCTTCACTAAGCAAATCTTCTCATCTGCCAGCTCTTGTTGTAGTAGCTTGACATCATTATCTTCTAAACCAGCTAGGCATCTAAAGGTTGTTATACTTGGTTGTCGCCCACGAGAAATTTTTGTCTGATGCTTCTCCAAGATGTGTATCCACTCATCATAGATTTCATCATCGTACATGACCATGTGTGCTTCTTTGTTGGCAAATGATTTATGGTTGAACACGATGTTCGCCACATTTACAAAGGACTTCAACATAAAGAAAAGAAAATTAACTTTATTTCAAGACATATTTCTAACAAAACCAAGCATAGGGAAGTGGAACTTACATCCCAACCTGCTCGGCTTGGATGACCGACAGGAACACCTTCCTTGGGTTTTGTTGGTTTAGAATATGCAAGCCATTGACTACGGCCATGCTTCAAGACCTCCATATAAGGTTGGTGTTTCATTGCTGTTATTCTCTCCATGTTCTCCATTCTGGAAATTTGAACAGCAACCTCTTTCGGAGCGTCTACCACTATCCTTGCAGTTCTAAACTTGTAGAACGCTTTTCTCAAAGCATACTTAGTGCTGTTGTTACACAAAAAATCTCTAGCCGCTATGATGGAATGCTGACCAGCTAGAATCCAGTAGTGGTATGTTGATAGCTTGTCTCCATACACTTCAGCTGTTTGTAAAGGCATTTTTGTAATTGGGTTATACGGCATCAAGTCTGCTGCACTGGAGACTGGCCTAGAGTGCCCTGCAAATTGCTTCAAGAGATATTTCACATATACATCTGACAATGGTCTGCATCTATAGCTTTCTGGTGAAAGGTTGCATTGCTCAACTGGGATCAATTGGGTAAATTGTACACCAAATTTAAAATAGTGGTCAATTCCGACGTATCCATCTAGACCACTCTTAGAAGTTTTGGCAACTTCTTTATCAAGATCTTTTTCTTTGGGGTGTATAATAGAGTCCAACACAGCTAAGGATGTTGAGTCCACAACCACTGTCACTAAGGGGGTTCCAACTGTTAGGGTTGCAAGTCCACTAGAATCTCTTGCTTCTTGAGTCTGTAAGGGTATAACTGAAAGATTTTCTTCGGCCACATTTCCACTATTTTCTCCAAGTGAGGGAGTCCGACTCTCCTTGAGCGTCTTAGATTGATTTGCTGTACTTGTGTCTTCATTCTTTTGCTTCTTATTCTTCTTTGTGCTGCTCAATTTACCTAAATATTGATTGAATTTCTTAAAGCCCTCAATATATAAGTCTATAAAGTTCTCACTTGGAGTGTCGTCTTGAAGCTCCACCCATCCATCTTTTGTCATTGTCACTCCTTCATAATCAACCTTCACCAATTTTTGAGCAAAGGCCACAGGCTCCAACAAGTAGGAGTCACCATTGAGTAGTTTTACTCCAAGGCATGGAGACATTTCAAGATCGGAACAATCTTTCTTTATCTCCTTGACAATACCACAGTCCTTGAAGGGAAATTTCTCTTTATCTTGAAAGAACAAGTGGACTTTCTCATCACTTTCACCATTTGGTAAGTGAAAATCTAGATACCAAGAACTTGGTGTTGAGCCTGTTGCATCAACTGACTTTGACTTTCTCTTCTGAGACATTTTTTGTTAAAAGAATGACATATATTTAGACAAGATGGATATTATTTAGACAAGATGGATATTACTACATCCATATGGACCTAGGGCCATAGAGTCACCTCTATGTTAAACCATGTGGTCCTAGGTCCAAAGGGTGCTAACAAAATGGTTCTACAAGTGTACCTAGGCCACTCTATGGTAGTGTGATCACATGTTCCCTTATGACATTAGAGGACCCTCAAAGAATTATCCATTGAATGGCCTAAATACCCCTTTAGAGCCTCTACACCAACACCATATGGAAATCCGTGGCTTGAAGGCCATAGGGTCCCGTGCATGCTAGTAAGAACCTCTCTATGCTCTACATTGGCATCCTATGGCCCCAAGGCCACAAGGTGGCCACAATGTTTTAAAGAAACACTTCATGAGGGTTTTCTGGTAGCCTATGACCCTAGGGCCATATGGTGCTCTCCATGCAATTAAAAACCACTATTTGCTCTATATTGAGGAGACCTTGTGGGATGAAGTCCATAGGGTTCCCTCTATGCTACTAAGAATCTCTTTGTGCTCTATGCTCTATCGTCTATTCTCTATGATATATAGTGACTTCCTATGGCCCCAAGACCACAAGGTGCCCTCATCGTTTCCAAAAACACCTCATTGTTTTGCTATGGCCCTAGGGCCATAGCTCTCTATGCCGATATAAAGCACCATGCTCTATATTAGCTCCCTAAGGCCTGAAGGTCATAGGGTTGGCCTCAAGCGCCCCAAGGGTGCTCTATATGCCATAGGAACCCTTCTATGATGGATTTTTGACAACCAATCCCCCTAGGTCAGGATGTTCTTTATGCTAGTAAAAACACTATTTTCTCTATATTGGCACCATGTGACTTGAAAGCCATATGGTCCCCTATATTCTAGTAAGAGTCTCTCCATGCTCTATGTTGGCACCCTTTGGCCTGAAGGCCATAGGGTCCGATATTTGCTAGTAAGAACCGATCTATGCTCTATATTGGCACCCTATGGCCTTCAGGCCATAGGGTCCCTTGTATGCTAGTAAGAACCTCTCTATGCTCTACACATCCGATGACCCCAAGGCCACAAGTTGCCATCTATGTTTTGAAGAAACCCTTCAAGAGGGTTTTTTGGCAACCTATGGACCCAGGGCCAAATGGTGCTCTCTATGCCATTGAACAACCCTCATTGTTTTGGTACCCTATTGCCCCAGGTATAAAGCACTATTTGGTCTCTCTATGCTAGTAAGAACTGATCTTTGTTCTATATTGGCACCCTTTGGCCTGAAGACCATAGGGTCCGCTCTGTGCTAGTAAGAACCGATCTATTCTCTATATTCTCTATATTCAAGCCATAGGGGCCCCTGTATGTTAGTAAGAACCTCTTTGTGCTCTACACATACTATGACCCCAAGGGCACAAGGTGCCCTCTATGTTTTGAAGAAACCCTTCATGATGGTTTTTTGGTAACCTATGGACCCAGGGCCATAGGGTTCTCTCTATGCTACTAAAAACACTATTTTCTCTATATCCTGGAGACTTTGTGGGCTGAAGGCCATAGGTTCCCCTCTATGCTAGTGAGAACCTCTATTTTCTCTACGTTGACACCCTGTGGCCTGAAGGAGATAGGGTTCGTTGTATGCTAGTAAGAAGCTCTTTATGCTCTATGCTCTATGCTCTATGCTCTATATTGACATCCTATGGCCCCATGTATAAAGCACTATTTGGTCTCTCTATGTTAGTAAGAACTAATCTATGCTCTATATTGGCACCCTATGGCCTTCAGGCCATAGGGTCCCCCCTATGCTAGTAAGTAACTCTCTATGTTATACACATCCTATATGTTTTGAAGAAACCCTTCATGAGGGTTTTTTGGCAACCCATAGACCCAAGGCCATAGGATTCTCTCTATGCCATTGAGGAGACGTTGTGGGCTGAAGGCCATAGGGTCCCCTCTATGCTAGTAAGAACCTCTGTTTTCTCTATGTTGACACCCTATGGCCTGAAGCCCATAGGGTTCCCTCTATGATAGTAAGAAGCTCTCTATGCTCTATGCTCTATATTGACATCCTATGGCCCCAAGGCCACAAGGTGCCCTCATCGTTTTGTAAAAACCCTCATTGTTTTGGCACATTATGCTCCCAAGTATAAAGCACTATTTGGTCTCTCTATGCTAGCAAGAACCAATCTATGCTCTATATTGGGACCCTATGGCATTCAGGCCATAGGGTTCTATGTATGCTAGTAAGAACCTCTCTATGATCTACACATCTTATGACCCTAAGGGCACAAGGTGCCTTGTATGTTTTAAAGAGACACTTCATGAGGGTTTTTTTGGCAACCTATGGACCCAGGGACATAGGGTGCTCTATATGCCAGTAAAAAACACTATTGCTCTATATTGATGAGACCTTGTGGGCTGAAGGCCATAGGGTCCCCTCTATGCTAGAACCTTTGTTTTCTCTATATTGAGACCCTGTGGCTTGAAGGCCAAGGGTTCCCTCTATGGGAGTAAGAAGCTCTCTATGCTCTATGCTCTATGCTCTATGCTCTAAATTGACATCCTATGGCCCCAAGGCCACAAGGTGCCCTCATTGTTTTGAAAAAACCCTCATTGTTTTGACACCTTAAGGCCCCATGTATAAAGCACTATTTAGTCTCTCTATGCTAGTAAGAACCGATCTATGCTCCATATTGGGAGCCTGTGGCCTTCAAGCCATAGAGTCCCCTGTATTCCTGTAAGAACCTCTCTATGCTCTACACATCTTAAAGAAACCATTCATGACAGTTTTTTGGCAACCTATGGACCCAGGTCCATAGGGTGCTCTCTATGCCAGTAAAAAACACTATTTTCTCTATATTGAGGAGACCTTGTGGGCTGAAGGCCATAGGGTCCCCTCTATGCTAGTAAGAATCTCTGTTATCTCTATATTGACACCCTGTGGCCTGAAGGCCATAGGGTTCCCTCTATGGTAGTAAGAAGCTCTCTATGCTCTTTGCTCTATGCTCTACATAGAGATCATATGCCCCGAAGGCCACAAGGTGCCCTCATTGTTTCAGATGGAAAGTAGGGCACCTTGTGCCCCTGGGGAACATAGGGAATCCTATGGCCCTTGAGATTGTAGATTGTCACCCTATGGCCCTTGGACCATAAGGTCTTTAGATGGGAAAGAGGGCATCCAAGGGCCCGAGGGTGGCCTATGTACATAGGGTACACCAGGGTGCATATTAACGGGCACCATGGCAGCCCCATGCACCTAGGGCTCTAGGGCCATAGGATCTCCAAAAGGAACATAGGGAATCATATGGCCCTTGAGATTGTACATTGCCACCTTATGGCACTTGGGCCATAGGGTCTTCAGATGGAACGTAGGGCACCTTGTGACCCTAGGGAACATAGGGAATCCTATGGCCCTTCAGATTGTAGGTTGTCACCCTATGGCCCTTGGGCCAGAAGGTCTCTAGATGGGACGTAGGGCACCCTCTGATCCTATGGATATAGGGCCATAGGATCTCCAAAAAAAACATATGGAACCCTATGGCCCTTGAGATTGTACAAATACACCTTATGGCCCTTGGGCCAGAAGGTCTCAAGATGGATCATAGGGCACCTTTTGATCCTATGGCCATAGGTTCCTTATGTTCCTTTTGGAGATTTTATGGCACTAGGGCCATAGGATCTTCAGAAGTAGCATAGAGGGAACCATATGGCCCTTGAGATTGTACATTGCCATCCTATGGCCCTTGGGCCACACTGTATCTTGATGGGACATAGGGCACCTTGTGATCCTATGTCCGTAAGGCCCTATGTTCCTTTTGGAGATCCTATGGCCCGAGGACCATAGGATCTCCAAAAGGAACATAGGGAATCCTGTGATCCTATGTCTGTAGGGCCATATGTTCATTTTGGAGATCCTATGGCTCAAGAACCATAGGATCTCCAAAAGGAAAATAGGGAACCCTATGGCCCTCGAGATTGTACATTCCCACACTATGGCCCTTGGGCCACAAGGTCTCCAATAGGTCACCGTTTGATCCTATGGCCCTAGGTTCTTCATGTTGCTTTTGGAGATTCTATGGCCCTAGTGCCACCCTATCTCCAAAAGGAACATTGGGAACCCTATGGCCCTTGAGATTGTACATTGCAAGCCTAAGGCCCTTGGGCCACAAGGTCTCTAGATCGGACATAGAGCACCATGTGATCCTATGGCCATAGTGCCATATATATGTTTTGGAGATCCTATGGACCTGTGGCCATAGGATCTTCAATAGGAACATAGGGAACCCTATGACCCTTGAGATTATACATTGGCAGCCTATGGCCAGATGGGACATTGGTCACCCTATAGTACGATGTGAGACCACCCTATGGCCTTATGGTCATAGGGTGCTTTAGGGCCATATGTTACTCTTTAGTATGAGGTGAAACCCTATGTAGCCACACCCTGTCTGCCCTTCTAAAGATTCAATGTCTAGTTTTATTTTAGTGACTACAAATGAATTTAAAGAAACTATATTACACCATATCTTACAAGCACATATAGTGTACACTTTCTTTCCCACCTTCTTGCCTCTTTTTTTTCCCATCCTCTTACAACTGAACCCTAATCCATCCTCATACAACAACGTGCTCTACTCGTCCTCTTACAACGTGTGCCCAACTCCACACAACCCAATTACAGGTATCCATAATTTCAGCATTTTCTGGAGTTGTTGTCTTTTGGATTTGCAGGTTTATAATTTTTTGTTGTAATTAGAGATGTTTGCCGTTAGAGTTTTACAATTTTACAGCATTAGGTCACTTATGAGGAGTTTTCTGTTTTACAGATTTAGGTCCCTAATAAGAGTTTTTGGTTTCACAAATTTAGGTCCCTAATTAGTGTCTTCTGTTTTATATTTTTAGGTTTCTAATTAGAGTATTCTATATTACAGTTTTAGATCTCTAATTAGAGATTTTTCTGTTTTATAGTTCTACAGTCTACAGTTTTAGAGATGTAATTAATGATTTTTGTTTATTGTTCTAGAGATCCCAATGCTACAATTGGTTCCCTTGCATTATGCTTACAGAATCTGGAAAGAACAGAAAACCATGGACAAGGAGATTTATGCCATGATGGTATGCCACGTAGCAATGTAACGTTATTCAATGCATTGAACTCAAGGCTATAATCACAGAGGATTTAGCCAAGAAGCTGCAAGAGCAGCCGAAAAGTTTTGAAGCTCGAGTCATTTAGAAGATACCAACCTAATCTACTAAGAAAGATCAGTCGATACCTTGCATACCTGAGACCATGTTGGCTGTGGTACAAGGAATGATTGGAGAACTGGGAGTGGATAGCAGAACTGGACTCCCCGCAAGGGAGGAATGAGAGTGTGGAGATACGACTAATTCTTTGAGCTCCGACAACCAGTCTGATCAGGAGAAAGAAGAAATCCATGTTGAAGTACCGCTCATTCAGGTAGATGACAAGGTTCGGAAGCAATGGGAACCACTTTCAAGCGTTATCTTGGATGGAGGAGCAGGAGTCAATATAATGGGAGTCCATCTCCAGCAGAGGATGGGCATCACAAATCTAAAGCCAGCACCATTTAAAGTGAGAATGGCAGACCACAGAGTAGTACAAGCTACTGGCATGATTGAAAACATGTAGATAAGAGTAGGCATGGAAAAATTTAAAACCAGCTTCTTAGTTTTGGATGTGCAAGGGGCATATGGGATGTGCTAGGGCGCCCATGGTTGAGAACAACGCATGTTGTTAATGACTATGTAAATCAAACCTTAACCATAGAAGGGGCTAGCGGCAGAATTCAGATCCAGATGAACAATACTAGGAGCTGGAGAAAAGAGCTGAGGCCAAAGGAATTATGCTATAAATACAAGGCAAAGAAGATTGAACGAATGTTAGCAGCTCTGAACATATTTCCTCTAGCAGAGATTGACTTAAATGAGGTTTTACTGAATAAAGAGCAGGCTGACAAGCAGAAAAAGCAATTCCCAAATCAATACAGGGGAAAAATCAGTCCAGTTAATTGGGAGGCTGGAGGAATCAGCTGAAACTGGCATGGCAGAGGAGCCAGTGCATTCTGGAGAGCACACAGGGAATCAGAATGCTGATTCAGAACTGAACAAGCCATCTTGGGATTATGCGGAGGAATCGACCAAGACAAAAGGAGGTGGGCCTAATTGGTTGGTTCCAGACAACCAAGAAGTTGAAGAATGGAACCTAGGCTCTGAGGATAGTCCTAGGATGATCAAGGTTAATAAGCATCTCAATCCTATAATGAAGTAAAAGGCACGCAAGATGTTCCAGAACTACAAAGACGTATTTGCCTGGGAACACATAGACCTGAAAGGGGTGGATCCCGAAGTATGCCAACATAGGATACCATTGAAGCCAGATGCTCGGCCAGTACAGCTCTAAAGATACCGAATGAACCCCAACTATGCTAAGAAATTCAAGGAGGAGATTGACAATCTTCTCAAGGCTGGTTTCATCACAGAAGTGGCCAGTAGCAACTGGCAGTTTCCCATAGTCATAGTTCCCAAGAAGAATGGGAAATTGAGAGTTTGTGTTGACTATAGGAAGGTCAATGCCCAAACTATCAAAGATCCATTCCCATTGCCTTTTACTGACATGCTGCTTGATGAGATTGTAGGATACGAAATGTATAGCTTTATGGACGGTTACAGTGTCTATAACCAGTTACAGATCACTCCTGAGGATAGAGCGAAGACCACTTTCATCACAGAGTGGGGAGATTTCATGTATCTGGTGATGCCTTTCGGCCTGTGCAATGCACCAGCTACTTTTCAGCGGTGTATGATGGAAATGTTTAATGAGTTCCTTCATCGGTTCCTCGCCATTTTTATGGATGATTTTACTGTATATTCAGATGAGGAACAACACTTACTATTTCTAGAAATTGTTTTCAAACGCTGTCAGGAGAAGTGGATTTGTCTGAATCCATTTAAATCCATTCTCCTAGTCTAGAAGGAACAGCAACTCGGACATGTGGTATCCCGTGATGGAATAGAAATGGCCAACAATAAAATCCAGTGTGTTCAGCAAGCTAAAGCACCCAGAAATGCATCTGAGTTAAGCTCTTTCCTGGGTTATATTAACTTCTATAGAAGGTTTGTGCATAAGTTCGCCTCTCAAGCAGTACCATTATATGAGCTCACAAAGAAGACCAGTAAGTTCAATTGGACTGCTGAGTGTGAGGAAAGATTTCAAAACCTGAAAAAGGCCATTATCAGTAGACCAGCCCTCAGGCAACCAAACTGGGATGTTATTTTCCATGTACATGTAGACGCTTTGGGACTCGCAATGGGGGCGATATTGGCTCATCCAGATGGAAGTACTGATTATCCTGTTTATTTTGCCAGCAGATTCAGTCAGGCTGAACAAGGTTATACGACCACTGAACGAGAAGCCCTTGGAATGGTTTTCAGCGCTACAAAGGTCAAGAATTACCTACTAGGAAAACTATTTCATTTCTATGTGGATCATCAGGCTCTTCTGTTCTTGATTAATACAGTCATTATTCAAGGCAGGCTAATACGGTGGATGATGTTCCTCATGGAGTTTGAACTCAGAATTTTTCATAAGACTGGCAAGAATCACTGTGGAGCTGATTTTCTATCCAGAAGTATAGAGGGTTATTTAGAAGCATCCTTTAGGGAGGAACCAGTGGATGCCGACTTATTCCAGCTAGAAGCAGGAGAATCATTTGACCCTAAATGGTATGATGTTTATCAATTTCTTTCTCAAGGTGCTTTCCCGGATGACTGGAAGCAGAACCAAAAGAAGTCTTTGGTCATCAAGAGCTTGAATTTTACCATTATCCGAGGTTCACTTTATCGATTAGGTGTCGATGGTATTCTTCGGTGTTGTGTGCCTATGGAAGGGAGAATGCAAGTCATCTCAGAGGCACATAATGGTGAATCTGGTGGACATTTTTCCAATGAAGTTACCTACTAGAAGATTTTGCAAGCTGGTCTATGGTGGCAAACATTAATTGCTGATGTTAGAAGTTTTTGTAAAACTTGTGACATATGCCCAAGAATGGGTAGACCTACAGCTGCAGATATGACTCTTTAACACTAGGTTGGTAACCTAACAAGACATAAAAGTGTCCTTTCAAGATTTTGAAGAAAACCTCCAAAACCATAGTAGATCCACTCATTTTGTAAAATCCTTTCATGAAGTTATATTTCAAGGCCTACTACACATGGAAAAAATAAGAAACTTGTAAAATTTCTCATCTTTTGGTCACACCAAGCCTCCAAAGTTGATGGACCAGTACATTTTCATCAAAACAGTCATTTCTTACATTTTGTTGCATAAAAATAAGATTAGGGATTTTTGTAGGACTTGAGATAAATTCCCTAGTTAACTTCACAGGGGTGGTGATCTGAACATATGATTGCTTATCACTCACTATTTTTTGTTTTGCCAAAAGAAATAGGTACAAAAAGTTGAATGTTTACCTTTCTGTAAACCTATCATCAAAGTTTCTATAGCCACGCTCAATACAAATAATATATGCATGTTTTCTTAGTTCCCTATTGTCCTTTAGGTTTATAAGGAGCCATGGGCATGTCAAAAGAATAATACATCTCTTACCAAGGGGAATCTTGGGGACAAAGATGAAGTGCTAAATGCAGATGAAGTGCTAAATGCAGCAAACATGAAAAAATTGGGTTCAACATTATGAGTTGTAGAATCCCATAGAAACTATTCAATATCTATCCAAATTTGATCCTTATGACTAGATATGGTTACTACCTACAAAATGCATGTAGTTGTCACAAGAACTAACAATATTGAAAAAACTATACTTGATATACTAGAATGTTTTGTTTTCTTCTATAATTGAAAAAATCAACCATCGTTGTCTACTATGCAAAATAGGGTATTAGGTGCCCCAAACTCAAGTAATATTAGCTTTATGTTACAATATGCGACATAGAAAATCAAAAATACATTTCGATATCATGAAGGCCACCAAAAAAATCATAGAAGAGCTAAAATTGGCTAAAAAACAGGATTTGACAATTTTTGTAATTTGGTCATAACTTTCAACTTTAACATTTATTTCTCCCTAGAAGCATCAAGACATATTGAGGACTACTAAAGATAGTTCTCTAGCATTAAATACCTCACAAACATGAATTCTAGAGTGGTATAGTTGCGAAAAGTTGAAAAAAGGCAAAAACAAGACCCGTTTTTTCACACAGTTTAGGTTGTGAAATGTTGTGCAAGGACAAGGTTAAAGATGGAATTGATATTCCAAAAAAATGTCGAGTTTTTTTCAGCTCATGAGACGACTTTCTAGACAGATAACATCTCAAAATCTATTTTGAAACTCTTGACATAATTCAAGGAAAATGGTCACTTAATAGGACATAAAAGTGTCCCATTACCAGCCTAGTGTTAATGCTAGTAAAGCCACTGGGTGTTTTCATGAAATGGGGCTTAGATTTTATGGGACCTTTTAAGAAGGTTCTGGGGACAAGTACATAGTAATGGCTACTTGTTATGTCACTAAGTGGGTTGAAGCTAAAGCTCTTCCTGACAACAGCCAAGTCAACTGCAAGGTTTCTATTTGAGAATATTGTCTGTCGATATGGATGTCCGGTAGAGATTTTGTCAGACTAAGGGACACATTTTATCAATAACACCATGGAGATTCTACTAGATATGCTTTCAATCAAGCATCGGAAATCTACCCCTTATAATCCCAGATGCAATGGACAGGCTGAAAGTAGTAACAAGACAATCAAGACTATTCTCACTAAGGTTGTGCAGAAGAAGACAAACCAATGGGATCTGAAACTTCAGACTGCTTTGTGGGCGTATAGGACAGCTTACAAGGTCACTACTAGGTTGACACCATTCAGAATGGTGTATGGCACTGAAGTTGTGGTTCCTATTGAGTTTGTTATCCCAAGTATGAGAATGGCTGTGAAGTATGGTTTAGACTTCAACCACAATCTAAAAAAGCACCTGGATGAGCTTATGCAGTTAGATGAACTCAGGCAACGGGCTATGCTGGAACAAGAGATTGTTCACCAACGAAGGAAGCACTGGCATGATCGCCGAATTAAAACCTGGGAATTTCAGAAAGGAGATCTGGTGCTTATCTATCAGTCTAGATTAGGTCCTAAGAAGCCAAACCTGAAGATTGCCTAGGCAGGACCATTTGAGGTAGACAGAGTTTTCTCCAATGGCATAGTAAGGTTGAAAGATTTATCTGCATTACTGTTGCCAGGAGTTTATAATGGTGCGAAGATCAAGCTCTACTATTCAGAAGCTAGAGAGCCTAGCCAGGAACAAGGTACTACGGAGCTGGGAACTGAAGATCAAGAGATACCAAAATCAGATATTTTTGGGCTTTTTCATGTGCAACCAGTTCCAGTTTCACAACCAGTGCCAGTGTGATCAAGCCAGACTGGGCCCTAGCCCAATATTGGTGGTAACACAGTTTTCAAATTTTAAGCACCCAACAGTCAGATGGCACGCCAGTAGTAATCATTTCAAGGATGGATAGAAGTCTTGTCCAATGCATGTCTGCCATGATAGCAGCAACACACAAAAGTCTAGGAACGACGAGTGGTGGAGCTTTTATAGCGTGAACGCGTATAACAATAAGGAGAGTCGGCATTTTTCCTCACAAATCTCCTACGCGACGATTCCCTCGTGTTGTTCATTCGCCATCGCCAAGCTCTGAGGTATCTTCGCTACAACCGGAGACTTCGTCTTCTCAACAGACAGGCGACTATCGTCTAGCTTTGCCAACAACACCTGGGTATGGCTTTGAAGCATCAAGTAAGTCTTCCTCTTCCTCACATGTTTTGTCATCTTCATAGTGTATGGGTAGGAGGAACCGTTCAGACAAGATGCAGGAATCTCTCGATGAATCCCAAGCCATTGTCACTGCTGCAAAGGCAAGCCTTCCCATCATCCTACACAGCAAGATTCATTGTTACGTGTCACTGACCAAGCTATGGCTTTGCTGCAACTTTGGGATTTACGGGTGGTTATTCAAGCTAGAAGAATTTCTTTTGACGCAGCCATCATCAAGCAGGTTCTCGACTCTTTCGATGTTGAAGATGGTTGTGCTATGGTGTATGGTAAAAAGGTGTCTACCACACCAAACGACATAGCCTTTTCATTTCGGATGCCAAATGAGCCTAAGCCGTTTGTGGCCACTCCATAGCAGATCAGTATAGTCTTGAAGGAGGATGAGGCTGCCAAGCGGAAACGAAAAGCTAGTGGTCAAGGGATTCTAGTGGCCATACTGGAAGCTTCTCCTGCTTACAGGTTTGTAGCCAAAGTTGTCATTCTTAAAAATAATCCAACATGTGTGTCAGAGAAGGTTTTTGCCATGCTGGTAGCAAAGACCTTGGATTCAAAGGTTTCTATCAACCTTTGTCAGATCTTTTCACACAACATGCTTCAACAAATTGCCAAGTTGAAATCCCAGAGGGTATTTAAAGCTTGGTATGTTTGGCAATTTTTATGTTGGGCAACTGCTCCAAATGCTCATAGTCAGGTAAGAATGGCTTGGAGTGAGAAGCCAGTTCTAGAATAAAAGAATATTGATTTGTCTTCGGATGAAGAAGCCACGGACAGTCAGACCACTCAGACTGGTCTGAAAAGGAAAGCTACCCAAGATGAGTCTGGCAGCTTGAAGAAACCGAAGACAACACTGACGAAGAGCAGTGGTTTTTTGAAGCAGATAGAGAGTCAAGTCAAGACAGTGACTACTAAAAAGACTCTATTTAGCCACAGGCTGACAAAAAATCTGCTCAGACCACTAGAGTCAACCACTTAGTAGGACAGATTACAGTCACTACTCGTACTGGAAAAGACCAGGCAAAAGCAATGACCTCTAAAAAGGCAGTAGAAGTACAGTTGGATAAGGGCAAAGGTCAGTTGGATAAGGGCAAAGGACCAGCATCTCCAACCCTATTGGGTGGCATCACTATCCCAAATAATGAAGAAGCTATGCACGTGATGAAGAGGGACAGGTTGCAGCAGCTGCAGACCCATCCACTTAAAGGGCGTCTCTTCCTACAGAAATCTGATTATGCAGCCTTAGCCTATATGGCTCCTGTTATAGTGTATGAGCCCACTGATTCTGACCCAACAATAGTCAATGATGGATGTTCAGTCCTCATCCAGTCCTCATGGAACACTATTCTCAACTGTATGGGACAGATGCTGGATGCTACAGGGTCAGAAGAAGAAGTGAATAAGGTGAAAGCTGAGTTGAAGGGAGATGAAGACCAGATTCAGAAGTTGAAGCAAGCACGAGACAGCCAGAATCTGCATCATAAGCTACTTGAAGCTCATTTAGAGAGTTCTATTAAGATACTGGAAAGCAAGTTAGCTAGGGTGGAGTCTAATATGCAGATTGTGAAGGAAGAAAGGGATGAAGCATAGAGAGCTGCACATCGGACTGAAAAAATACTGAAAATGAAGAGAGTTGACTAAAACTCCTTATTGCTTCATCATACAGCTCTAAAGACTTCCCTCACCGATAGATATATTTATAACAACTTGGCTGAAATTTTAAATCTAGCAGGCAACGCTGTCTTTAATCCTGAGAACTTGAAGTCTCTATGGAGACTATGCAGAGTGACTTGGAGGACAAAGTGGCTAGATATAATAATGCTCTGTCAAATCAAGCAATCCTGGATTATATTGAACATCAGAATTCCATTGAAGAAGCAGATGAAGATAAGGAAGAAGAAGAGGATAAGGAAGAAGAAGTTGATAAGGAGGAGGATGACCAAGACAAAGGGCATACTAATGATGATGATGATGCCTCGCCTCCATCTCCACCTCCAGGACCTGGTACTGGTGGCACAGGGCCAACTGAAGGAAGTCAGTCACAACCAGACTAGCCAAATTAGAATGAAGGGCAGAAGTCAGGCAATCAGCAGTCAGAAGAACAACGACCCATTCACACTGGGAATCAGCCAGCAAACTAGTCCTAACACAATAGGGAGGATAAAGGGAAGAGTAAAGTTATGGTTGAAGGACCAACAGCGGATGAGCAGAATTCATTACCGCTTATTGCACTAAACAAGAGATTGAGACATTAGCAGGCTTCCATAACAAGGCAATATCTAGAGGATGATGATCTCTTATCTGATCTAGAACGCTTTCAGCGACGACTGTATGTCGGAGCCAGGGAAATGGTGGAGCACTGAAAATAAGTTGCTTTTCATGATCAAGAGACTTTCCATTTATCTGTGCATCCAGCACAGTCCAGCTTCTGCTGGAACGGGTACCTGAATGGATAATCAATGCTAAAGAGAGAGTGACACAACCCACATTTGCAAAGACAGTCTACTATAGATTGTCGCTCTCTAGCTCTCGAATTAGAACTTCTGCTGGGAAACAAGCCAACCTACAAATGTATGAAGAATGTTAGGGACAGTTGAAAGAGGTTTTGGTGCAGATGCAAATCGCCAGAGGAGTCTTGGATCAAATATTGTGGGCCATTCTTGAAGATCAAAAAGCCACCAGTAAAGGACCTCAAACTAGAATGTCAGTCGGAGAACAGGCAACTGCTCTCCGCAAACTGTTTCAGCTAGTGAGAATTACCAGAAAATTGATGCAGTAAGAGAACCAAGCTGTTCTCAATTTCATAGAATTTGTTCCTGATTCCCCAGTTCTTTTTTATGCCTTACCAGTAAGAGAGACAAAATTGCCAATATTTTTTCCAGCACTTTACCCTCAACTTCTAGAACCGCTCAAATGCCTTACATATTTCAAGATTATTGATGAGCTCTAGGATTGGTATGAGCGATCGACTGTGGAATGGAAAACTTGTAAAACACTCTTTGATGATACTCTCCAACTCAATGATATTCAGGAGCTGAAACAGGAGATGCAGAGGATCAGATTGTGTATGGGTCAGTGGAAGATTCAGATCAGAGGCCTCACCAAGATCACCAATCAATTGCTGCAACTTACTGTTGAGTCCTCTAAATTGCCTGAAAAGGATATTGCAGCTAAGTCAGGCCTAGCACCACAGTATAGAGAGATGGTTGATATTCTTTTTGAAGCTTGGGTCAAACCAATCAGCCTCTCCCAGAAGGATGGATCCATACCGCTTCGCATTGTCACAAGCTGGCCAGAACTAGGATCCCCAAAGGCAAACGCACGCTCTATGATCCTGACACCAAAACCTATCATTCTCCTACACCTTATGAAGTGGAGATGACCACGAAAAGGTGGGATCAGCTTGAGCAGGAGGCCATTTACAGACTCATTCAAAAGGAGAATGCTAGCACTGGGACTTCTCAAATGCCATCCAGGCCAAAGGGTAAACGAAAGTTGGTTCAGTGGAAGGATACTAGGTAGTTCCATCTCAGAATTCAGTCGGAGGCTTTTCCTTCTCAGCTGGAAGGTTGACATCAGTCTGTGTAGATGACAAGAGCTCTACACTGACCTTTCCAGCTGGCTCTCTATCATTGGTCAAGTCCGGTCCCCAGAATCAGAATCAGATGGTGGATTTTTTAGCTTCAAACCAGAATCAAATAGGGGAATTTTTCAAAAAAATTGGAATCTTGCTAATATTCAAGAAAGGAGGGAAGGATGTAGACAGCTGAGACAATTTCACTAGGTGGGAACGCTCACCTGTGAGACGGGTAGTGAATCAGCCAATAATTACTACGGTAATTACCATGGTAAACCCAAGGCATATAAATAGGGCCCATTACATTGTAATCGGGTTAGCATTATCGGGTTAGCGTTTTGGTAGCATTTGTTGGCAATTGTACTTGAGTTGTCAATCATTGGCAGTTGTTGTCGAATGTACTCTGTTTATCTAAGACACATCATATTCATTGTAATCCTTCATCTGTAATTCCAATTATAGCAGTATATTCCAGTTATACTTACTCTGTACTCAGTACTCTGAATCTGAAATATCATTCTCAGTACTTAGTTTGGTTCTTATTCTAGTAGAGATGTATTCCAGTTCAGTTTCTGTTCCTTTGTCCAGTCTACTGTCTGAACTAATACATCACCAGTGCTAAAATCTTCTAACACTGGAATTAGCTATCTCAAGAGATCCACTCCAGTTCGAGAGAGTCTAATCATTAGGGGATGGATGGAGTCTAGAAACCTACTTCTTGGAATTTATGAAACTCTTATAAATTAATCAAGGCATGCTGAAGTTATACCTAGCAAGCCAAGGGCCAGGTCCAAGGGCAAGGATGGACATCCGGTCAAGGGGTGCTATATTTAGATGACTACAAGCCTATGTCTGGCATGGTTGGGTTGAGAGTTGCATGGTCCAAACCCTTGAGGTCTTGTATTTGTATTTAAGCTCAGGGACTGAGGGTAGTCATGGCACGGAAGGCAAAGGTTCATGGTGTTTGTGCATGAAGTGGCATGCTTGTTTCAGTTCCTCTCTCTCTCTCTCTCTCTCTCTCTCTCTCTCTCTCTCTCTCTCTCTCTCTCTCTCTCTCTCTCTCTCTCTCTCTCTCTCTCTCTCTCTCTCTCTCTCTCTCTCTCTCTCTCTCTCTCTCTCTCTCTCTCTCTCTCTCTCTCACACACACACACACACACACACACACAGGCACTCTCTCTCTCACTCTCACTCACACACACACACACACACACACACACCAAGAAAGGGAGCTCCGTCTTGACTCAACAACGGGAGGTCTTGGAGGTTTTCTCTCTGTGACTCTCTTTGGGTCTCTCCCTCAAGCTTGCATGAAGCGGTATATAATAGGGTAGGCAGGGTCCCTTGGATGCAAAGAGGCCGACAACCGAGAGGAGGCAAGAATGGCCTTTGGCACACACAAGATTGCTGGTTGACCTACATATAGCACAAGAACGCCTACACCAAAGGTTTTTTGTTGCCCCATGGAGCAGCTTTTGACATAGGGTGGCCCTCCAATTTGGTATGCATCGGGTGCCCTCTTTCATTTCTCTTCCATGAGAAATATGTAGACGTCGCCATAGCTTGGATACCCAAATCCATTGAATTGGCCAATTTTATTTTTCTTAAGAGGGCATGCACACCTATGCATACCCATACGGGCTTGGCGGTTCTTCTACGGCTAAGGATTGAGGGCGATTGGTTCCACGACAAGGGTCAATTGTAAGACCTACAAATTATTCAAGACAAGGGCAAACAGGCAACGGACTTGCAAATAACCTCCATTGGCAAGCTTGTTCATAACTTTGAGATGGTCTTTGGGTTCTTTGGATGGTTTTCTTGCATCTCTAGACCAAGGTAAGACTAAGGAAACTGATAGCAAGGCCATGCACCAAGGAAAAACCTTGTAGTAATTAGCAAAGTTGTGGTAAACCATAAGCATATTTTATAGTTTTGGCAAGGCTACAATCAACAAGGCTACAATCAACAAGGCTACAATCAGCAAGGCTATGAGCCAATATGGTCGGACCATGGTTGAGATTTTGATCAAGTTTTTACAAGGATTTCAATACAAGAAGCTTGGCAATGTTGGAATTAGGGTTGCAGAGAAACACACACAGCTTGGAGAAGACGAAGGAAGCTCAAGGCACACAATAGAGAGTGTGTTACTTTGTGTGTAATGGAAAGATAGATAGCCCTAGAGTGATGGGCGTATATACAATGCACGGGGGAAAAAACCTCCTAAAGAGGGAAAAAATGCCCCGGCGGTCCTAGTGTGTTCACACACATCACTACCACATGTATATGGTAACAAATCCCCCCTGGAGTGATGCGGTGAACGAGAGCTGGCACATGAGTAAAGGGAAGTGCCATGCCCTGAGGACAGGATCAGTCCACAAAGGGGAGTAAGCCCAAAGCTTTGCGGAAAGCTTCAAGCTTCTCACGAGACAATGCCTTTGTGAAAAGATCTGCAAGGTTGTCCTGTGTTGGCACATAAGCCAAGCTGATCTCTCCTGCTGAGAGCCTCTCCCTGACATAGTGGTAATGCACCTCAATGTGCTTTGTGCGAGCATGAAAAACTGGGTTCCTCGCAACTGCCAATGCGCTCTGACTATCAGTGTAGATAGTGTTGGCAGTGTCCTGTCCAACACCCAAGTCAGCCATAAGGCGTCTGAGCCATACACACTCAACCGTAGCTGTGAAGACTGCCCTGTACTCAGCCTCACAACTCGAAGTGGCCACAGTAGGTTGCTTCTTGCTCAACCATGATATACATGAACTGCCAAGCATGAAACAAAAACCACTTGTGGACACTCGCGTGTCAAAACAACCAGCCCAATCTGAGTCCGAAAAAGCATGTAAGTCTGGCGGCAATGATCCCCCCTTGGGATAAAACAAGCCAAGATGTAAAGTGCCACTAAGGTAGCGGAAAATCCTCTTGACAGCCTGCCAATGCTTAGACCCTGGGCTATGCATAAATCTGCTGACCTGCGAGACTGCAAACTGAATATCTGGCCTCGTGTTGCATACATAAATGAGGCAGCCAACAGCAGTTTGGTAAAGAGTGACATCAGCAGGATCGCCAGCATCATGTAGACTCAACTTCAAACCTGTTTCCATGGGAGTGGCAATAGGTTTGCAATCCTCAAGTCCAAACTTACATAGCAATGTCTCTATGTAACTTTTCTGACACAAGGCAATACCACCATCACACTGCTTAAACTGTATACCCAAGTAATGATGCAACAGCCCCAAATCTTTCATCTTGAAAGTAGCATTCAAATCAGCCTTAAATTCAGCAATATGTCTCTCATTTGGTCCAGTGATCAGCAAATCATCAACATAAAGAACCACAATGAGAAATACATCATCCTCACGCTTTACATACAATGTGCTTTCTGTTGGAATGTTACGAAAGCCTCGTTTAACCAAATGAGTGTCAGCTTTCTCATACCAAGCACGAGGAGATTGCTTCAACCCATACAAAGCCTTCTTACATTTGCACACTTTGTCCTCTTGTCCTTTTATGACAAAACCGCGAGGCTGCGTTACATAAACTTCCTCAAATATGTCACCATTCAAGAAAGCAGTAACAATGTCTGATTGATGTACATCCCAACCAAAATGAGCTGCCAATGCACATAGAAAACGCACAGTAGTCATACGACAAGTGGGAGCAAAAGTCTCTTCATAATCTATGCCTTTTTGTTGTGCATAACCCTTTGCAACAAGTCGAGCCTTATGGCGATCGATCTCACCATCCGGCTTGCGTTTCAACTTGTAAACCCACTTCGTACCAATGGCCTTTTTGCCAGGAGGCAAATCACATAAAGTCCATGTGTCATTCTCTATAAGTGCATCATATTCTGATTTCATGGCAGCAATCCAATTTTCTGAATTCTGTGCTTCATCAAAAGACAGAGGCTCCTCAACATCATGTAAACTAGACACAGCCAAAGCATAACAATCTGATGCATAAGATGCATGGCGAGAGCCTGAACGAGTACGACTAGATAAAGGTGCATCCAATTTACTGTCACGCAAAGTGTGCACCAGCCATTTTGGCATACCTCTAGCCTGCTCATTTTCAGCCCTTTCCTCATCAAGTACATCATGTACATCTGCATCAGTAATAGGCTGTTCTAAAACATTTTCAGAAACCCCCATAGGCTGTACATTTGCCTCATTGGAACTTACATTCGTATTTCCACCACTGAAAAGAGGCAACAAAGTGTCATAAATGTCCTGTGAGCTTACATTACTGTCTCTAGTACATGACAGCAAGGGTTGAGCAGAATCTTCCACAAACACTACATCCCGTGAAACCAAAATACGTTTTTTTTGCGGATGATACAACCTGTAACCTTTGCTTTCAGCACTATAACCAACAAAAATACATTTGACAGCCTTATCATCCAATTTTCTGCGCTGCACTTGTGGCACCAAAGCATATGCCAAACAGCCAAAAACACGCATGTGCTCAATAGAAGGTTTTCTATCATGCCATGCTTCATATCGAGTAATAGACTGCAAAGCTTTCGTAGGACACCTGTTAAGTACATAAGTGGCACACATGATGGCCTCAAGCCAAAAAGAATGCGGCAAAGCTTGACTTTTGACCATACATCGTGCCATTTCCGTTAGTGACCTGTTTTTCCTCTCAGCAACACCATTTTGCTGAGGTGTATAAGGCACTGTACATTGGTGTTTTATCCCACGACTAGCCAAAAATGCATTAAATTCATGAGACATATACTCCCCCCCTCGATCGGAACGGAGGGTGCCCATAGTACATTTTGAGACATTTTCAGCCATAGCCAGAAATTGTTTGAAGCACATAAAAACTTCGGACTTCGCTTTAAGCGGAAATACCCACGCATGCCTGGAGTAATCATCAATGAAAGTCACGAAGTACAGGTAATTGCCCAAGGACGGAGTTTGCATGGGCCCACAAACGTCACTATGCACAAGCTGCAACCTGCATGTGGCCCTAACTGAACCATCCTTTGGAAACTTAGAACGCTGCATTTTACCCAGAATACAGCCTTCACAAACATGTTTGATAGGTGCTTCAAGAGGTGGCAAAGAAGCAACCATATCAGATTTCTGCAAACGCAGCAAACTGGCAAAATTCAGATGACCAAAACGTGCATGCCAAAGTTTTGCATCTGAAATAGCCCTTGAATCTGCAACAGCATTTGCAAAATTTTGTCCACACTTGTCATACAAAGTGAGCTTATACAGCCCACGGCACAAAAGCCCAGATGCAACAATTTCATCACCAAAACTGAGATCATGAACTGTACATCTGTCATCCACAAATTTGACTACAAGTCCAAGTCTAGCAAGTGCGGATACAGACAAGAGATTCTTCTTGATCCCAGGTACATAAAGTGCATCAACAAGTGTGAAGGAACTGCCATTAGCAGTAGTGAGCACAATCTTTCCAACTCCCTGAACTGGATAAGAGGCGTTGTTGGCACAAGTGACTGAATTCCCATGAGGGACAGACTCGAGAGAGGTAAACAATTCACGATGTGAGGTAATGTGCTTTGTAGCACCACTGTCGAAATACCACACATGTGAATCTGCAGCAACTGACAAGCATGCATCATGGACAGCAGGATTGTAAGTGCACTCTGCGCTAAAAGCCCATTCTGCATCAACATCAGCATCACAATCTCCTTTCACAGAAGACTCAACAATGGCTGCATTTGTAGTGGAACCAGCATTTGCAGTGGAACCACCCTCTTTCTTCTTAGCCTCTTTGGCCTTCAACTTAGGACACGACTTGATCAAGTGATCATTGGCTTTACAATAATGGCAACGCATCTTCTTTTTGCCCTTATCACCAGAATTGCCAGACGAAGTGCTGCCAGCAGAAGCATTAGGAACAGAATTTTTGCCACTCGCGGCAGAACCATAAGAAGTGGCTGCATTACTGTTACCACCCTTTCTTTGAGAAGCAATAAAAGCCTGTTCAACTGCACGCTGCCTAGTCCTGTTTTTTCTAGAAAGTGACTCTTGCAACAGCAATGTGCATAATGCATCAAACTTGACAACTTCAGGATTTCCTTGGGTCATCAGTCTCCAAGTACTAGCAAAAGTCTGGTAGGAATCTGGTAAGGCATCAAGAACAGTCTGCACAAGGGAACTGTCAGAAATGACTTCACCTGCAGAAATGAGTTGCTCATTGATATCCTTGACACTAGCAAGGAAAGTGTCCATATCATCTTCCTCATGCATAATCTTCGACTCTAGCTCTTTACGCAGCAAAGCAATTTTAGCCTCATTGCGGCTTGCATAAAGACCTGCTAGAATATCCCAAGCCTGTTTTGCAGATTTTGCTGAACGGATGTGAGGAATAATGGTGCGCTTCACAGACAACGCAATCAATGCATGAGCCTGCGCATCCTTAACATCCCAACGAGCTTGTTCTGTTGTAGGCAAAACAACTCTAACAGCTGCAATCCTTGCAGCAAGACCTGCAACATCCTCAATATCGCCTACATCTTCAGAACCAGGACGTACATCAATGCCCTGCACAATGTTCCAGACACCTTTTGACACAAGAACGTGTTGCATCATATAAGCCCACATAGGGTAGTTGTCCCCATCCAACCTGTCCTCAGCAGCAAACATCTTGAACACATCTGTGTTGTTGTTGTCAGCCATGGTAAATGCTGCACCTGACGTGAAAACTGCCCGAAAATAGGAGAAAATGGAGCGGGAACAACTTGTGCTATATAGCACAAACCGTAGAAGACTATAAGGCACCTGTTATGCAGAAAACGGCACTGACAGAAAATCTGCACAAAATGACGAAATAACTTGTGCAGTACTGCCCGTAGTGGAGACGGAGGCCGAAATGAGCCCAAATCAAAATTCTGAGCAGACCAAGCTCTTTGAGCTCTCCCAAAATATTTGTCGACCTGCGAACGCTTGCCAAAGCTCACTGAAATCGGAGAAAGTGAGCAGGCGTGTGCTGGAGCAGCTGGCGACTAAGCCCGGGAGGACGTGACCTGCTCTGATACCAATTGTTGGAATTAGGGTTGCAGAGAAACACACACAGCTTGGAGAAGACGAAGGAAGCTCAAGGCACACAATAGAGAGTGTGTTACTTTGTGTGTAATGGAAAGATAGATAGCCCTAGAGTGATGGGCGTATATACAATGCACGGGGGAAAAAACCTCCTAAAGAGGGAAAAAATGCCCCGGCGGTCCTAGTGTGTTCACACACATCACTACCACATGTATATGGTAACAGGCAAGTATAGCCATGCAGCATGCAAGATGCTCATGCAACTGCTCGCTCGATGTCACATAGTTCTGCAAGTCCTCCAACTACTTGAAGCAGGCTTGTAAGGGTCGTTAAGCTAATTTACTTGAAGCAAGCTTGTAAGGGTCAGTAAGCTAATTTACTTTAATGTTTTCCATTATAACTTCCTTCATTATTGGAGATCTGTGAGACCCAAGGATTGGAGCATGTCACTAACCACCCAACCGTGCCCTATATAGGCCTTGCCTAGCTAATTATAGGGACCCCCCTATACTGCATGTCTATCAGAGCCCTTGGCCTGCTGCCTGCTCTTACCCTTACCTGACATTACTCCTCCCTTGGAGAAAAGTTTTCATCCTAAAAAACAAAAGTGGTTGTATCATCCTAAGAGCACTAATATTTTCCAAAGTGGAATCCTTCCATCTGTTTTTTGATCGGAATAAGGTTCAGTAGGAGGCTCAATGAAATCAAGAATTGCGTCTTGATTTTCCTCATTGTTGTCCTTTTGTAAGCATCTTGTGTAACCATCCCATAACCATCATAGTGTGTAAACTTTGCTTAGAGCCCACATGAGTATGCTAAAAAAGTCATCGCAACTAAGATGTTCCCGAAAGAGTACCTCATTTCACTTCCACAAAATTAACTAGGTGATGTAACTCATCATCAATCTATAAGTCCTTAGCTTGTTATCAAGTTTCACTAGCGTTCAAGGTTGAGAACCTGACTTAAACATGAAGAGACTAGACCGAGTCACAAACATGCTTTACCTTATGGTAAACAAACTCCAACTAGAGCGATACATGCTTGCTAATGTTCTTGGTGCTAATGTATGCTCTTCGCATATCCTTGAGCACAAGATTACGCTTGCAATCCACCTATCCTCTTTGGATAACTGATAGTAATGAGGTGTGTTTCCCCATGGTTTATAGACAATCGCCCAAAATGACTGGTAAATGGGGATCACAATGTCATAAAACATTGTTGAGGAATCAACGATGTCCTAAATAACCATCTTGGTTAATGTGAAAGATCCACAAGCACCCAAACAGAGCCCTCTATTGGTGATTGGTAGATCCAAAAGTAATATCATATAGATATTGTACATAGTGTGAAAAATGCTTCATAAGCAACTAATGTGATGAATATTCACGCCGCTCTAAATCAGCCTTTGCTAAACACTAGGGGCCATACCTCCTAGTGTGCATGCATGTAACAAAAATATACACAAACCTACATATCCATGATCATACTTGCCAATACTTATGGCAGATGTGATTCTCTTAGCACACATGGAAGGGGAGTGTAAATAGTTCCAAAAAGATATTAAATACTTTCTACTGAAATCATTTGAAAGCCTTGTTGAAACGTTTGAACCATAATACAAGGTGAAACAGAAGTCACTTTTAGGTACAAACAATGAAACTTTTTCATTAACAACATATAGCCTTTCCATATGTATAAACAACCATACGTTAATGTTGTTTAAGAGCACTTTGTAACCTTAGCAAGTTGTTATGAGTATTCAACAATTTCTGGCCACTAGAATTATTTGTGATATGACCTATTGAAAATGGTCTATAAAACAAATTTGACCAGCACCTAGGGACTTTGTTTTGACATAATTGTAATAGTGGTATCAATTCTAGAGACGCATATTCTCTATATGTGGGATATGTCTCAACTAAGTCAGTGCTGGAATTTGAAATTGTCCCATTACCCCTTGGTTACTTGTGGACTTGTTTCCTTAAAAGTGCAAGTGTGAAGGTTCCAAGAATTGACCATCAACACTTAATAAGTGATTTAATAATCAGGATCTACGTCTTGCCCCACAATTGTACTTGTATAGACACAATCAGTGCTATAGATAAACTAGGAGATCCACTTAAGTTTGAATCGTATTCACAACTAGATCTTTTCTATACCCAAAAATCCGTAATCATGGGTTTTTTGTGGACAGTCGTACTATCTACATTTGTTGCTTCAACTATACACCTTGGTAGAGATAAGCATTTACGAGTTTGATACTTTCAAAAACTCAACTTGATCTTCTAAAGTATGTAGTGCTAAAGTAACACCCAAGAAATCAATAATGTCAAGACACTTGCTTATCCATTAAAATCAATGGGTACTCAATTGGATAGAATTGTTCAATCTTGAAAGCAATCACTAATGGATTACAAACAAATGGATCTTTGCCACTCCAAAAAATATAGATCTTAGCCCTTCAAAAATAGATGGTTCTTAGTCCTTTCTATTACCATATCGACATAAAACGATTTTAGGAAAATCGTGCCTAATTTCACCTTTCTCGTAGAAAATTAGGGGGGAGAGAGAGAGAGAGAGAGAGAGAGAGAGAGAGAGAGAGAGAGAGAGAGAGAGAGAGAGAGAGAGAGAGAGAGAGAGAGAGAGAGAGAGAGAGAGAGAGAGAGAGAGAGAGAGAGAAATCCCTTATTCTACTATGAGGAAAAATCCCTTATTCTACTATGTTGTATGCCCCTTACAAATGCTCTGTGCAAACAATATCAGAGTTGTAGCTTATCTTATAATCATACAACAATGTGCTTGTACAATGCTCTTGTACAGAGAGGTAACATAAGTCACATCTTGACCCACCTACGTTGTATGTGATTGTGATTGTACCGGAGTGACTTAGGTATGGCACTTTGTCTGTGAATAAAAATGTTTTAAGATATGAATAACTTACCTTGTACTTGACAGAGTGGCTAGTATTATAACAAAATCTTATACAATGATGGGGTGTTATGAGATGTCCATGGTACTAGTATGCCATGCATACATATCAAAAAATAGGATAATAATCCCTTGGCTTCAATGAAAATCTCAACATGTGAGCCCCCGGTATACGTGCCTTGCACAATTACACTGGCATGGATACATCACAGTGCGTCGTTGCATAAATTGTAAGCTTAGCATACTCCAAACTTTGGAATTTGCGGTGCCAAATGTTGAAAGGAAAGCCTTGCTTCACATAAGTACTCATGGATTTCTGGTGCTTGTAGCCAACATATACTCTTGCCAGCCTACAATGTTATAGCAAAAGAAAGTCAACCTTGTCACACATTCCCATATAATTGACACATAAAAATACGTGCTAGAGATGTATCTCACACCTACTTGTCTTGATTACTGTGACCTTGAGGATTTGTAGATGGAGTCTTGCTCCCATGGAGGAATTCCAATCCATCCTCAAAACGCCCTTAGTTAAGGATGTGTCACACCCACCTAGCCTTGAGCATGAAGCCAATTTTATTGCCAAGAATCATTATCGCCAGATGGAGGCAAAGAATCCATGCCAAACTATCGACTGTCCAGCAAGATCATGAAGCACCATGAATCAAGGGGGGAGAGACATATCGCAGTAATCAGATGCTATATCTTTGCATTGGGGAGGAAACAAGATATCTGCCGTTAATAAATAAAAGGGGTTAACCTTTCAATCATGCACCCTTTAACACTAGAATGGTAACAGGACACTTTTATGTCCTTGGACACTTTTGTGTCGTGTTAAGTGACCATTTTGCTTGAATTATTTGAAGAGTATGAGAATGGATTTCTAGGTACTATATATCCACAAAGTTTCCTTATGAGTTGAAAAAAACTTAGCATTGTTTTTGGAGTATCGATCTCACCATTAACCTTACTCTTGCACAACATTTTTGAACCTAAACTGTGTGAAAAAACGGGTCCTGTTTTTGGCTTTTTTTTCAATTTTTGGCAACTATACCACTCTAAACTTCATGTTTGTGAGGTTTAGATGGCTAGAGGTTACGCCTTCATAGTTCTCAACATGTTTTTATGCTTGTAGGGAGAGCTAAGTGTTAAAATTGAAAGTTATGACCAATTTACAAGAATTGCATAATCTTGTTTTTTGGCCAAAATTAGCACTTTTATGATTTTTTTGGGGGGCTTTCTTGATATCCAAATTCAATTTTGATTGTGTAAGTGTAATATATAACATAAATATAATCTTCCTTGAGTTTTGGGGGACCTAATATGCTATATAGCATAGTATATGATGATGGTTGAGTTTTTTGATTGTTGAAGAATACGATACATTTTAGAGTACGTAGCAAGTATAACTTTGTCAATATTGCTAGTTTCTTAGCTCAATTGTGTGTATTTTGTAGGTAGTAACCATATCTAATCATAGACTACAAACTTGGCTAGATATTGAGAAGTTTCTATGGGTTTCTAGAGGTCATAATGCTAAACCCAGTTTTTTCATGTTTGCTATATTTAGCACTTTATCATTGCCCCCAAGGTTCCAATTGTAAGAGATCCATTATCCTTTTGACATGCTCCATGGCTCCTTTTGAATCCAAAGGCCCAAAGGGAACTAATAAAACATGTATATAGTATCTGTATTGAGCGTGACAATAGAAACTTTGATGATAGGTCCGCAGAATGGCAAAAATGCAACTTTTTTGTACCTTTTTTTTTTGCCAAAAAAAAAATTAGTGAGGTAAAAGCAACCATATGTTTTGGTCACCAACCCATTGAAGTTAACGGGGCATTTTATCTCATGTCCTACAAAAATCCCCACTCTTATTTATATGCAATCAACCGTAAGAAATTGTTGTTTTGGGCAAAATGCATTGGTGCATCAACTTTGGAGGCTTGTAGTGACCAAGGGATGAGAAAAATTACAAGTTTCTCATTTTTTCCATATATAGTAGTTATTGAACTATAAGCTCATGAAAGGATTTTTCAAAATGAGTGGATCTAATATGGTTTTGGAATTTTTTCCCAAAACTCTGAAAGGACACTTTTATGTCCTGTTAGGTTACCATTCTAGTGTTAAGGGTTAAGTCGTTAAGGGAATGCTCCCACTAAGCCCTATTCTCTGAAAGTGGTATATCAAACCATGCTTAACAGGATAACATAATCCTGAGCTATGGCGATATCTAAAGAATATTGTTAGTGTAGCTAGATGTCTCAAACATACTTATATAAATCTAATCAAGTGTGTGTGTGTGTGTGTGTAGCTTGATGAATCCATCTTAGTCAAATGCAATGACCCTGTGTGTGTGTGCGTGTGTGTGATTCAAATCAGAATCAAAACCCCTCTAGATGCAATCATGGTCAGATGATGTGACCAAAAGTGTGTGTGTGTGTGTGTGTGTGTGTGTGTGTGTGTGTGTGTACCCGCCTATGACAAGTGCCATACACAATGGGTTACGGCAGTAGGCCCATTGTGTATGGGCCTACTGCTTCATCAGAAAGATGATTTTTAAAAGGTCTTTTGCATAGAAGTGCCAATTTGGAGTTTCCTTGAAGAGGTTTGAATTGTTTGTACTAATATAGTATTAGATATCGTCTTCAAGGAAGACGTTACTCATGTTGGAATTTTAAGGCTTTGTCAGCCAATTTTGAAAAAAAGTATGGTTGTCATTGAGTAGTCTTTAGACGATATATGCCAAGCTCTTCCTCTTGTTTCAGAAAGTCTTCTATGTGTAGTAGGTCTCAAGTTCCTGTAATCGTCAAAATATTATTTACTTAACCATGGGTGATCCAAGACCAAGAAAGCCAGTTAATAATCAGTAAACAGGTTGTAGGTAAATCAAAGCAAACAAGCACCCCCACCTCAGTAGAGAGATTAAGCCAAATGCCAATAGATAGCCATGGTAATTATCTGCATGTCAAGGCTAGATGTAAACCAGACATCCGAGCCACTATCTGTAGGCTAGATGTTTTATTTAGTCAAAGCAATTAGTTTCATCTATAACACTATCCTACCATACTCAGGTAGTACAAACTAGATTTTGTTAAAAAACAGCCAAAAGAAGTATTAGCTAGAGCCAAAGATGTACTAGAGCTAGACCAGATTATGTATAAGGCCAAACCAAAAAAAGCCAAATCATACTCCTAGTCAATGGCAGCAAGTTACATGTCAGATTTCTTGTATGTCAAGGTTAGTATGACAAGGTCCAGCAAAGGTCAGCAAGGAGAAAAAAGATCTTGCTATAAAACAGCGTAGAGCAGTATAAGCCAGAGCCAAGGATGTACCAATCAGAACCAGAGCCACGGATGTACCAGTCAGCACACTCCAAGTGAATGTTTTGTTAAGCTAGCATGACAATGAATAAAGCCAAAATAACCTAGGACTAGCCAAATTCAACTCCAAATTAAAAAACACCTAGTATTACAAGTCCAAAACCCAGTGGATACATAATAGGGTGGTGTTTGAGCAAGCTAAAAATAATCTTCCTAAGCAGTGATCAAAACCAGCTAGAACCACATCATAAGAAACGAAAGCCCAAGTGCGCTCAAAATTAAGCCGTAAACACACATTCAAAACAACTCGTAAAGATTGCAAGACATCAGGTCTCTTGGCAGTTGAGGACACACTTGTAGGCACACCCGCTTAAGGGAGGAGGAAGACCGACACCGACCTGCACAAAACTCAGCACAGCCGGGCTTGATGGATGCGTAACGGGGAGAGCACTATTTCTCGCCTCTGCCCCGCGAATGGATTCAGCCACTGCAAACGACGATATCTTCATCCTCTTGCTCTCGCTCACTACGCTGCCGCCATGGCTGCTTCTCACCCTTTATTTTTTTTAAGGTGGGCGCCCTAATTTTGGGCATTCCCCAATTAAGGGCTTTGGCCCATAGTTCCAGTCAAAAAAGAACAGCAGTTTTCGACCTCAAACCCTCACACGACGTGACTTGCATGATGGTTTGCTAACAAGTTTCAACTAAAAGAACAGACCAGCAATAGCCAGAGACCAGGATTAGAAGTCCAGCAAAAATAAGTTCATATGTAGAGACCAGGATTAAAAGAACAAAAAAAATGAGCTATAGATCAGATCTCTCAGCAATACATAGCCAGTCGAGGCAATCTCCTATTGAAGCACAAATATAGATTAAATCACAGTGAGCATGATGATACCTTAAGCCCCTTGAGACCCCTAGCAAAGGAGAATATGACTAGGTCAGTTTAACCACTATCCAAGCTTAGATTAGTAAACAATATCCCTTAAAAAAGCCACTTAACACAAAATAGGACTAGAGTCTATGCCAATTTTCAATAGAGCATCAAATTTGGAATAAGAATGTGTGTGTTATTTATGGCAGTACCCCCAAGATCTGGCTGTAGTAAAAAACCAGATACCCAAGACTCAAAAACGGCAACCAGTAATCATCAACAATTTGTAGGTAAATCATATCCTAATAATCAACTTCACCTCAATATAAAGATTAAGCCAGATATCCATCATGGTTTTATCTGTAAGTATTATCACCAAATTTAGAACGTGTAATTTCTAAACTGATCTTTCAGCAGTAAATCACTTCATGTGGTTTTGTACAACAAACCTTTTAAGCCAAAGTCATTTCTCAAGAAAACCCCAACTAATTCTCTAAAGGAGTTTGAATCCACTCATGACATTCCAAAATATAAACCAGTGTTCAGCATGTTACCCACCTCAATAAAAGTGGTTAGCCAGAAAATAATTATGGTATCATCTGTCACATATATGTATTATAACCAAATCTTGCAAATTAACCATTTGAGTGAATGTCAAAAATCAGCTATTTCACACAAAATCTCAGTAATAGAAACAATTTTAACCATTTGTTATGCTCAAGTTATCCCAGTAAAGGTATATAACAAGTTTAGAGTTTTAAGTTTTTTGAAAGAGTAGGAATGTATGTTATAATTATCCCTGCAACAACATATTTTCAGTTACCATTAGTGACAGGTTAGCCTAAAACAGAAGCTAATTAGGAAAAAGCCAATGTGGTAAAAATCACAGTATTCACAAATGTCTGATGAATAAAACCTTTTGATGTGGAAGCAGCAAATATGGTTTATTATAGAGACAAGCAATAATATGGTTTATTATAGAGACAAGAAAGAATCCACCCTATCTCGCACATTCCTCTCCTATACCAAGTCTAAGTTAGGGAGGAGAAACAAACCCTCACCTTATATAGTGGAAGAGGGCGGGGAAATCCTCAAAACTCCCTTAGTTATGGATGTGTTGCACCCACCTAGCCTTGAGCATGAAGCCAATTTTATTGCCAAGAATCATTTTCACGAGATGGAGGCAAAAGAATCCATGCCAAACTACCCACTATCCAGTGAGATCGTGAAGCACCATGAGTCAAGGGGGAGAGAGACATGTCACGATAATCAGATGCAATATCTTTGCATTGGGGAGGAAACGAGATATCCGCCTCTAAGAAATAAAAGGGGTTAACCTTTCAATCATGCACCCTTTAAGGGTTAAGGCATTAAGGGAATGCTCCCACTAAGCCCTATTCTCTGAAAAGTGGTAAATCAAACCATGCTTACCAGGATAACACAGCCCTGAGTTATGACAATATTTAAAGAAATAATGTTAGTGTAGCTAGATGCCTCAAAAATAATTATATAAAGCTAATCAAGTGTTTGTATAGCTTGATGAATCCATCTTAGTCAAATGCAATGACCATGTGTGTGTGGGTCTGTGTGTGCGTGTGTGTGTGTGATTCAGAGCACAATCAAAACCCCTCTAGATGCAATCATGGTTAGATGTTGTGATGAAGTGTGTGTGTTGCTGTTTTAAATACATATATACGCAAACGAACACAAGTGTTCACGGATAGCCAGATCCTAGACAAGTATAAGGGTTATGCACAAAAAAGTTTATTTTCATGTTTGAAAATAAATTCTGTACATGGTATCAATAACCGAGAACACATCATAGGAAAATACAATCCCAAAGAATGGTAGTAGAGCTGCTCCCCATTCAAACGAGCATCAAATTCAAGACATAAAGAATAGCCTGTTTTAATCAAAGAAGGTAGCCCTCACCTGCACCCATCATAAACAAGAAAACGCTCAGTTATCACTTTTTTATCGTTATACAGGTGATGCATGGGCATCCCATTTGTTATCCATGTTACAATGATAAAACAAATCATCCTTTATGTGTTTCCATATAATCCTTTGAAAATAATGTGTCATGATACTATACTTCTTCTTTTTATTCCTCACAGCACCATATATATACAAAAAGTATCTCATACAGATTTTATGTAGTAAAATACTCGGTATTTTTTCCTCTATAAGTGATAGAGGAAGGGTTCTTTTACATATAAACGGTGCAAGTCCTGATTCTTTAAACCTAAAAAATCTTCATAAAGGTGTCACTTTTTTTTCTTTATGTCCTGTACAACACACAGTCAGCAAAATAGGCTTCGCCCTGGATTAAGATATTTATTGAAGTTTTCTAGAAGCCAATCAACAAACCAGACAAAATCCAACAGTGGTAGAGATAGTCCTCTTAAACCCGGATTTTTTTCAACAGATCTCTGACATAGTGCAATACAGTCAGTTCTCGAATCCACAACCCCCCGGTATGTAACAAAAAGATGCCCCTAATCATAGAAACAAAGCATCATTTTACAGTTGTCTATAGTTACGAACTAGTCATGAGCAAGGAGAAACACCCACAGCAACCCTATGTCCCATAGGGTGTCATCTTTAGTATGTGAGCTTCATTAAGTTTTGTACGTTAGAAACCAACAAAATGTATGGAAAGATTATCTCCGCATCAGACTCAAAACATAATACCAAAATAAATACACAGTATTCTCCACGCAGACAAAGCTACATGCTATTTGACTGTGAACTCAGGGTAGTAGGCAGTCCAGCCCCCACGATGATTTCCTTCCCACTTGTCATCCGAGTGCAGAAAAGTTATCACCCCTCAATGTAAAAACATTTACAAATTCCCTTACCATAAACAGTAAACAAATTCCAAGTGAGTATAAAGACTCACAAGTTTATACAGCCATGGTGTCAATATAGAGCGTACTGTACAAGATCAGATTCGACAGCCCGTAATCCCAGAAGATCTGCATACTGTCATACTGCTATGAGAGGATGACACAGGTGCAAAAATCCAAGCAGAAGCAGATGAACGAGCACAATCGGCGCTGAGCATGGCGTGTAAAGAAAACAACCGTGCAGGGTGTGGGTTATTAGTACTAAGTAACTCGAAGGCAGAAGATAATGACCCCCCTTAGTCCATTTTAAACTTTTATGAGAGGTAATAGTTACCAATTCTTCTTAAGAAGGAAATACCATGTTTTAAGCTAGCATTCCCATGCACCATAGAAGCTCTGAGTAGTAGACAAGAGGTAATATACCCTGGTAGGCTGCAGCCCAATTTTGAAGATGGTATTATGAAACAGTTATTCCAATCCTACTGTAGACAACCAGTTAGCAATTCAAAGGGTACTCCATATTTTACAAAATTCTCCTTATATAAAGACCACAACACCTATACAATACAAGTTAGGTGGGCTTCTCTTCTTTTTTTTTAAAGGGAACTAGGCCAAAAAAGTTTATAGAATTTTTTCGTACTGTATAGAGCAGGCCTGGAGTAGCATTAGTACATACATACTAGATGAAGGGTTCTTTTGATAATAGATTATATGCAAAAAAACATAAGCAACAATATGCTCGGTTTTCAGAGGAAAAAACAAACAGTATTCTATATATCTATCAAGGCTAAGTCATATCTACTAGATATCTACAGCTTTGGTAGGCTAAAGGCCCCATACCCAATGATGTTTTTAGGTACTACGAACCAATTAGTCCCTGCCTATTAGTATTTCAAGAGGTAATGCATATTTTCCCAAGTCCTTTTATATAAAAAACCTTTCCTACACCCAAGTTAGGTGTTTTTAAGGTATTTCCTTGTTTTGTAAAAAGCCCAGCCTAGAGTGGCATCAGCACATATGTACCAGATGAAGGGTTTTTAACACTAGGTTATATCACTTCATAAGCAACACCATGCAAGGTATTCAGAAGATCTTTAAACAATATTCCCTATACCTATCAAGGATAGGTCATATATTCCATATACCTATTGTTTGGTGTTTTAACCCGAGTAAGGACAAAGCAGAGTTATACCCTATTTAGTATAAGATAAAGGAAGCCATTAGAGTGGCATCAGACACTAGTACAGGAAGTTAGTAAGCTTTTTTACACTTATCCCTCATGGTAACAAACACTGATCCGATATTAGCTTTTGCATTCCAACACTTGCAGCAGACTAATGAGTTAGCCCGTAGATCATCTGTCAAAAAATATGCCAGCCTTCTCTGTCTGAACCAGGGAACATCGTAGCCCAAACACAGTGGTGACATATCAAGATAAACTCACCAGAGTAACATTATGGGGTCGAGAGCATTTCAAGAAGAACATTAGTCTGGCAATGGTAAAAGAGGCCATGGGTTTAGGTCCGAAGTACTATTACGTTGAGCAGTCTATGAAGTGCGGGTTCTCAGAGCGATTATTCCTACTGGCACAATTTATTCTTCATCACAAGATCTTCCTATATCCTTGTTTTGGACCTTACTTACGAGGATACTTTGATTATTCTCCCTGAACCAGAGGTTTAATCATGGTATTAGCTAATCGTATCCTGCCGCATATTGAAAGACCACCCATATGTTTCTATTGCGATAGTTGTTTGTGTGATCATGTAATGGATGGCTTAACCGTGATGTAAGAGGAACCTAGGCGGTTTTATGTGCTCTTATCTATGATAGACTCTCTCTTTTTTTAAGCAACACTTTTGAACAAGTATGTGTGTGTGTGTGTGTGTGTGTGTGTGTGTGTGTGTGTGTGTGTGTGTGTGTGTGTGTGTGTGTGTGTGTGTGTGTGTGTGTGTGTGTGTGTGTGTGTGTGTGTGTGTGTGTGTGTGTGTGTGTGTGTGTGTGTGTGTGTTAGGCAAGCAAGAAGTGGATCACAGCCTTCGATCTGGCCAAAGAAAGTGTAGGAAAGCATGCATGTGTGTGTGTGTGTTTGTGTGTGTGTGTGTGTGTGTGTGTGTGTGTGTGTGTGTGTGTGTGTGTGTGTGTGTGTGTGTGTGTGTGTGTGTGTGTGTGTGTGATAGAGAAAGAGAGATAATGCCTCATGTATAAGCAAGGCTTGGCGTAGGTCACGGCCGCCATGTGTGAGTGTTTTTTTTTGTGAGCCAAAACCGGGATTCAAAACCTACACAATGAGATAAAGCAATAAGGTTTCAGCATGTGAGATAAGACAGATAACGATCAGTGTTGTGTGCATGGTATTCATGAGACTGTGATGCCCTGATCAATAATTGGGAGTAGGATGTGTGGGTGAGGAAAAAAAGTCGGCACTTCATGAGAGCTTGGAACATGCAAGCAGTTATGATCACTAACAAGGGATTTTTTAATGAGTGTGAAAGCACATAATTGGTTATCGTGTGCCCTTCATTCATCACAACCACCAACATTAATGTTGTGAATAGAGTAAGTAAAACCATGATGATACTTTGATTCAAAAGCTACCAAACCACCAAAAAATGGGTCCCTTAAATATGTGGTCAAGATAACCATGGGAACATATGTATACGGGACACCATGCCCTTGCTCTGGGTACTCGAAAAGCCATAAAGGTACAACAATATCTAGGTGAGATCTGGGTATGAAGTTGCAAAAGAGAGTAAAAAAAGTCATTATGTCTATGGGCCACCAGTACATATCCATGTGTGTGTGTGTGTGTGTGTGTGTGTGTGTGTGTGTGTGTGTGTGTGTGTGTGTGTGTGTGTGTGTGTGTGTGTGTGTGTGTGTGTGTGTGTGTGTGTGTGTGTGTGTGTGTGTGTGTTTTTGTGTGTGTGTGTGTGTGTGTGTGTTCTCTCTCATCCGCCTAGCTTTAGGGCTCGCCCCCTCCTTTGTAGGGATGTTGTTGACTTTTGGAACACAAGCACCTTAGCCAGCAAGCATGACAAAGCACCTCAAGCTTGGGTAGTGTTCCCACAATCACCTCAAGCTCCCAGTCGGCAAGCACGACAAGAACCTCAATCATCCTAGTCAAAGCACGACAAGCACCTCAAGCTTGGGCCGGGTTCCCACCTCAAGCACAGCCCTAGCTTACCTAAGGTCAAATTACTTTTAACAATAACCTTTGGAGGTCTTCAATGAAGCTAACCCTAAGGTGTTTAATCTCCATTGGCTAGCCTTGCTCTTTGATAGACCATCTCTCATTTGGACCCCTTTACCTTTGGCCCCGAGTTGAGATAGATCTGAAAGCACATGGCTATATTCTAACCCTTGTTCCCATTTACTCTCCCACATTAAATGATCAGTTTAATATGAGAAAATCATTTGGGTTGGTTAGATATTATATTTTATGATATTACCTCTCTCTTGAAATCATAGTCATCCTCGACTATGAGGTAGAAGAGATAAAGCCTTAATCATTAGTCAATCTTTGTTAGCGGGTAGAGGATCCCTTTTTACCCTACAATATCAATCGAAGATGGATGAATAATCCATTTGGTGCTTGGGAGACATAGTTTCCGCAAGTATGTCTGCTCTTTAGTCCATTTCATTCTCCCAAGTAGAGTGACAAATTCTACTTGGTGTTTGAGAGATGTCGTCATCACAAACATGATTCTATGCATGCATACTATTAAATTTGTGCACAATGAAAATATAATTAGTCTTATAAGACAAAAACATTGTTCATTTGAAAGAAATTTGTACATTTTCTTACTCTAATGTAGCTTGTAAGCATTGACAAGGTTCATATTTTCCTTTAGTTGTATTCCTTTCATCCATCTAGCATCTGCAAAAGGATAATTTCTGAACTTAATAAGATACAATCATATAATCTTACCATGTCATAGTACCTTGTTCTTTATGTCAAAGGATAGCTTCGGGCTATAGCACCTCTTCTTGGTCTTCGATTTTGGGAGGGTCTTCAATAATTGGTTCTCTTGGGGGCTCTCCTTTTCGTAGGGCTTAAGTAGACTCACATGAAAAGCATTGTGTATGAGCCAATGGTTGTGCAACTTGAGTTGATAAGCCATCTTATTGATTGGCTTCAAGATTTGAAAAGGACCATAGCTCGGGGGATTCACCATGGAAAACTTATCGCAACACATAAGTGCAGGGGAGGGGGGGTTTTTTTACAAATTACATAAGCGTATAATTTAGGGGCAGGCCCCCAATCATTTATATCCCAATGTTAAAAATAAAGAAGGGGTATCATATTTATGGGGTCGGGGGGAGGGGAGAAGTGAGAAAAAGGGAAAATGAGATTAAATTATTTTGTTTCAAAATCATGGCTTCCCAAAAGACTGCCCTCAAACTTGTGAGTCAATAACTACAAAGATACATGGAAGAACTAACATTGCTTTGTATCAATTGCTTATTTTGTGATTATAGTTCATCTGTTGAGGGATGAAGGCTATAAAGTGTTTGTATAGATGCAAATTTACATGCAAAACCTAGCACAACTTTATAACCATGTTTTTAAAGTAATTTAGATGGGTCAAAATTGGATCAACAGAAGGGTTTCTTAGTACGTTGCCAGTCCCTATCTATAAGACCTAGGGTAACTGAACATAGGATCCTCCTCCCTACCGCCCCTTATATAGGCTAGCTCCTAGCACTTTCCCTAAGCGGATCCCCAATCCCCATTGGTCCAGTCCAGGCCCTTGGCCTAGGTCCCTGACCCCCTAGGTTGGGCCTTGCCCCGTAGGACCCTTGTCCTGACATTACTCCCCCCTTAAGGAAGAGTTTTCGTCCTCAAAAACACAAGTAGTATTATCTTCTTAAAACTACTAATGTTTTCTTTATTGACATCCCATAAGTGAGCCAGTTGTCTGTATGATCGATAATTGGTGCAGTGAGGAGGTTCAATGAAACCAAGAGCAACATCTTGATTTTCAACATTGTTGTCCGTTTGCAACCACTTGGGTCTAAATGGTAACTCCATTTATAACTCACTTGAGTACTGTAAAGGAGTAACCACAACTAAGAGTTGTCCAAAGGCATAACCAGTTTTCAGATCTTCTGAAGGTACTGGAATAATGCAAGGAAACCTTGGTGTAACTTTCCATGCAGTTGTGAGCCAGATTTCCTACTCGCCTGAGTATCTTGAAAAGTCCGTAGATAGGGAGTGTCCTCGTGTTAGAATTCTGAATAGTCTAGAACACAAAGAACTACATGTTCATCCCTAATGAAGGTTACTTGCCAACATACTTTGTCAGCACACTTGGTAAGTCCTTGACGTATGAAAGTATTGACACAATCTCCAACCCCACCCCAAGAGGTGTTCAAAGTCGAAAGTCGTACTTAAGCAAATTCTAGAATAGGGAGAAAATCATCTATTTAGAAATGCATTATGCTAGCGTATGCTCTTAGAAGATCCTTTAGCACAAGATTACTCTTTGTAATATGCCTAACCCCTTGGATAACTGATAGTATTGAGGTGTGTTTTCCTCACGGTTTACAGACAGTCGTCCCAAATGACTGGTAAACGGGGAATCACAGTAGTGTATAACATTTGTGAGGAATCAACAATGTCCGAAATAACCATCGTGGTTAACTTGAAAAAATCCACAAACGCCCAGACCGAGCCATGACCTCTATTGGTGATTAGTAGACCCAAAAGTAATCTCATAGAGATAGTGCACATAGAGTGCAAAATGCTTCATAAGCAACAACCTGAGGAATATGCATGCCGTTCCAAATCAGCCTTTTCTAAACACTAGGGCCCATAACACCTAGTGTGCATGCATTTAGCAAAAACTAACCCAAACTTGTATATCCATAATGATCCTTGCCAATACTTATGGCAAATGTGATGCGCCTAGGAGGCATTAAAAGGAATGTAAATAGTTCTAAAAAGAAACTAAATACTTTGAGTTGCAATCATTTGCAAACCTTGCTGAAATTTCTGAATCACAATAGAAGGTGAAACATTGATCACTTCTAGGTACAGACAATGAAACTTTTTCATTAACAACTTATAGCCTTGCTATATGTATAAACAACCATCTGTAATGTTGTTTAGCAATACTTATATCTTAACAAGTCATTCTAAGTATCCGACAATTTTTGGCCACGAAATTTCTCATGATACGTCGTGCTAAAAAAGTTCTAGAAAATAGATGTGACCAGCACCTAGGGACTTTGTCGTGACACATAATTGAAATAATGGTGCCAGTGTCAGTCCAGAGACTCATATAAGGATGTGTAAAAAAGAACATCCTTCAAGTACAAGATGTGCTTGTGTGTGGAGGTAACTACAAACACTCTACGACGGGAGTGAGAGGGCCCTCATTAGCCTTGCTCCACATTGGCTAAACCGAACGCCTTGAGTTCCGAGACCATGTTGTATCCCATGTGACAACATGTGCCAAATTGAACTCTACAAGTAGGTTCATAATAGCATAAGGCAGAAAGATAGATTGGACTTGGCCCAAAATACTTTGTGCCGACATGCCCTTGGCATGGCTCTGTAACATTCAAGCGTACTTAGACGTCTTGAAAAAACCAAGAAAAGCATACTGAAGATGGAATAACACCAAATCAATAAATGCGTACCTGGAGATTTGAACATAATGTTCACTTACCGGTATGCAAATGGAGAGGAGCACGTCCCCTACCTGAAAAAAACAAACAGCATTGCAATGGGAACCTGGCATTTTGCCCTTGCAAACCAAGCCCTTGGATTAGAATCTACGTAGTCAAACCCCTTGATAAGACTCTTTGTAGAAACTGATCAACTAGCAGATAACAATAACCAACCTAGTTAACCGTGTACAGATTGAGTGGAATCAACTTGAAAAGTGTGTTCGTCTGCTACCGCGTGGTAGATTACGGAATTATTTCCTTGAAAGCATAACTGGGAGAGATCAACTATGATCCTCAATGCATATCAAATTGTGATCCTTAATGCCAATGGGGTGATGTAGCAATCACCTGCCCCCAAAATAGTATGTCCATAGACACTCCGTAGTGCTATAGAGAGAGTAGGAGACCCACACAAGTGAACTACCCATCCCTGACAACCATGTTGTCAACTAATTGTTGCGTCTATACTCCGTGGTAGAGATCAGCCAGTGCGAGTTTAAGATTATCAAAAACTCACTTGAGCGTTGCACTAAAAACATGTAGTGCAAAAATGACACCCTAAACATCCGTGATGACATTAAGTACACCTGCCAAAAAACTTTGTACCCTTGAGCAGTAAGAATTATCGGCCATGCCTATCCCTGTAAGTATCAGTTCCTTTTGCATGGATTGAATATTGTGTAGTCAAGCCCTGCTCTCTGTTGATCTCTCAACCAAACAGTGGTTCTTTGCAAACAAAACAGTGGAAAAAAATTGACTGCGTACGGAACTTGTCACAAGCTGTGCTTGTGCCTACATGCAAGAGCTACATAGCATGTTTGAAAGCATAATCAAACCAAAACAAAATCTATTGCATGCCTTGGCGATGATTTCTGTGGACTCTCAAGTCGTGCCTGTCAATTGCCGCCTCAAGCAACGTGCCTTGAATCAACCAATAACCATCATCCATGTTGTACTCTCCTTGTCGGGATTGCTCCATGCTGGAAGACATGGCCTTGCCTTTGCATGATAGCTTAGTAGCCTGACTTTGGATGCTACCCATGGTATTAAGTACATGTGCCAGTGTTCAAGGTGAAAATATATCAAAAGAATGAATTGTGGTACTTTGCCCTTGTTGAACTAAGGCAACCTTTACTTGCCATGCTTGAAGTACGGGGAGACCTGCAAAATTCCATAAATTTAGGACATAAAACCTTTAACTTAACTTTCTTACCGGCTTGTATGATAATGCATGTCGTAGCATCCACAAATCCAATGTAGTAGCTCATAGTTGTCGTATGCATGAGGCCATAGTCTTGGATTAATACCCTGCTTTGAAGGCATAATCCTCGTAGGCACCACCAGGCACCGATAATTCGACATGCTAATTATACTTGCAACCTCAAATTCGGAAGATAACCAAAATCTTAGTGCATCTGGAAGTGTTGGCGTGATTCAGAAAGGATCTGAAATGTGATTCCGCTGCTACTTGCAACACTCTGGCGTGTCGAGCACTGAGGTTGACTGACAACACTCCATGAGAGGGGCGGACCTTGGGCGTGGGTATCCTCCCTTGTACAAACATATTGCCCTAAGGCCGGATGGCCTTGGGCAAGGCCTTGGGCAAGCTAGTTTGAAAGGAAGCAAACAATAATTTTTTTATATTAAAAAAATACCATGTAATTGGCCATGGCGATGGCGCAGGGCACAGCGAGCAAAAACCCGAGGACAGATTCGTGTCCTTGGCGAACCGGGGCCCTACCTTGTGTCGTGTTTTACTGGCAGAGGCACTGCGATCATGAAGAGCCCAACCCTGTGGGGTTTCATGCACCTTGAGCTTTCCCGCTTCCTCGGCACAAGCCCCCTTGCACGCGGGTCTTCGACCTTGGCTCCTTCAGATTGTCAAGCATGGCTGCACATGCCATGACGGCTTTGACAACCAGAGAGAGAGAAAGAGAGAGAGAGAGAGAGAGAGAGAGAGAGAGAGAGAGAGAGAGAGAGGACATGAAATCCTGCAAGCAGCCAATCGACCCTTCTCCTTCCCTCCTTGATAGCTTTCCTCTACCCTAGCTCTGATACCAATATAAGACCTAGGGTAACTGAACATAGGATCCTCCTCTCTACCGCCCCTTATATAGGCTAGCTCCTAGCACTTGCCCTAAGCGGATCCCCAATCCGCACTGGTCCAGTCCAGGCCCTTGGCCTAGGTCCCTAACCCCCTAGGTTGGGCCTTGCCCCGTAGGACCCTTGTCCTGACACTATGCTACATGGTCTTTGAATAGTTTTACTCAATGAGATCATGTGAGACCTAAATTTTATATGTAAGATAGGGGTATGATATTTTTTTGCATTGATTGTCGTATAAGCATAGAAAGGGGGGTCATATTCCCTAATATGAGTTGTATATAGGGGTTTTATCAAAGTTTTTCGCTCGCAGGTGGCGTCTCGTTTTGTATATAGAGTGAATCCCCCGGGGACCATAGTATCTTTTTGCTAATTTAGCATAATCTTTTGATGGCCCGTAGGATTTTTGCCCATGTTTGCCTCAATCAAGCCTTGGGAAGCTTAAGTAGGACCCAATCATTTTCTTTGAATGTTAAGGCCCTTTTATGATTGTCAGCAGTAGCTTTTTGCCTTTGTTGAGAGATGGATATAACCTCCTTAATCTTTTAAAAAGGTTCTTGTTGGTCACTTCTATACTCATTGCGGCAAAAAAGATTTTCCCATGTACTTCAAGTAGCAAGGGACTTTTAGGTCTTCCCTTTATGATATCAAAACATACTTTTCCCGTAGAAATATGGACAGTGTTATTGTACACATACTCTAGAAGAGGTAATTACTTTTCCCATACTAAGCGTTGTCATGCAGCTCTGCTACCATGAAGAGAAAAGAGCAGAGAAATGCAAGCTAAGCTTCTTTGAAGCCTACCGTTAGGTGAAATTTGGACTCACAAAGGGGCCCTTTCAGGAGTTTGACTTTACCTCTCTCTACCAAAACGGGTGCATGGATAAATTTTTGCAAACAAACTCCAAAGTTGACGGAGGCTTGACAATTAGAATGTCCTCTTCAAGCTCTATGTATTGATATATAGCATGCCATGAGATTCCTTATATTTTAGAAGATTCTTTTTTTGATTCACCTATGATGTGACAACTCTATCGGAATCTAAGTGAATAAAAAAAGAATCTTCTAAAATATGAGGAATCTCATGGCGTGATATATATCAGTAGAGATAGAGCTTAAAGAGGACATTCTAATTGTCAAACCTCTGCCAACTTTGGAGTTTGTTTACAAAAATTTATCCATGCGCCTGTTTTGGTAGAGAGAGGTAAAGTCAAACTGCTTAAAGGGCCCCTTTGTGAGTCCAAATTTCACCTAATGACAGTTATTGAGCAGTGATCAGGGCTTGATATAACAGGCCAAGCTTAATGATTAATGTATGCCAGATGTGGCTTAAAAGGGCCAACAGATGCCTCAATGATTCAGAGGGGGTGCATGCCTTCTTCTGTTTTCTTCTCTTGATGTTGAATATGATTGGTTTCATTGTGTCGATGATACAGACAGGACAGTAGATGAAATTTTTAATGTGCATGTTGAACTTTGTGCTACAGAAGTGCGAAGATATTTGGATGAGAATGAAAGACTTGAAGAGCAGTTTACTGCAGATGTGTGCATGTCATATATGGAAATCTTAGTTTACTGCAGCAACCTGAGATGTGCAGGATGGAGGAACCTTCTGAAGCGATGGACCTAGATCTTATGTGCTTATTGGACGAAGCTTTGGAAGGGTTCTCAAATACAGATGTTAAGGATATCAATCAATCTAGATTCATGCATGAGCAAGTTTGTTTAGATGCATCTGATGATGAACTTATGCAGTTGTTGGATGATGCTCTACTTGAATTTAAGCCTCTACGAGAATCTTTTGAGCCTAATCAAGAAAGTTTCAACAGGGACTTGATGTATTCAGGTATGCATGATTGGGATTCCAATACTAGTGAGAGTGAAGGTGCACTGCCAATGATTTTACCTGTGATTGATGACCAACAATTGGATGAGCCAGTTGCACAAGGGATATGGCAGTATCTGATGCTATATGGGATCTGATGTTACCCTATGATGTAGGGAATTTTGAGATAGCTTTTGACCTAGGAGGTGATAGATATATGCATGGTCCTGGGCAATTTCCTTATATGTCATATGACCCGGGCGGTTTGTATGAAGATTTGTGGGTTAATGTATGTTTATGCTGTAATGATTGGAAATTCTTGTATTTTCCCTATGATCCTGGAGGATGGTGCAAAATTTTTAAAGGAATGCTCACAATGGGACAAATGATTGAGTTCTCCTTTGATCCCGGGGGATACTAAAGTGCCAGTTGTAGATTTGAAGAGTACCAGCTATCTGTTGTAGAAGGTTTCATGGTACAAAGTTTTGTTTTCTAGATTTATGTTAAGTCAGAAGAGTTTTTCGTTATGCGTTCAATAAGCTTACATGGCTGGCTTCCAATTGACTTCTTTGGACAATTGATGAAGTATATTCACATCTTTTGAGTTGGTTCTACTACCAGAACTTGAGGTAAAGGACTTGACGGCCATTCCGTGTACAGACAAAGTAAGGCATATTTGAGCTTGATAGGGTTCCTTAAAGAGAGCTTAATGGTCAAGCCGTGTTCACCATTAACTGGAGCACTTGAGTCTGGCGGGGTTCACTAAATAAGTTATCCATGATTGAATGCTTTGAAGATACGAAGATACAGTTCAGAGATTTTTGATGGACAGCTACCTAATGATTAAGCTAGAAAATTGATGGTAGGGTATAAACCTTATTTCATTCTTCATATGTTTACTAGTTACATGAGTCTGATGATGGGAAAGAGCTTAAGGTATCCATAGCAGATGCAGATTGAAGTGCTGTTGGCACAGACCGGAGGTTGTGCAGGTTCAGAGGGGGTGGATGCCATGCAGTTCTGTTGCCATGAAGAGAAAAGAGAAGAGAAATGCAAGCTAAGCTTCTTTGAAGCCTACACAATTAGTGAGCAGTGATCAGGGCTTGATAACAAGCCAAGCTTAATGATTAATGTATGCCAGATGCAGCTTAAAAGGGCCAACAGATGCCTCAATGATGCCAAAAATGAGTATGCTTGTAGTGACCATAGATGAGAGATTATGATCTAGAACTGCAGTGCTTGAAGTGCTCTACCGGCTTGTCTTTACGGCTCGTCGATTTGAGCTACGATGAAGAAGTTATGGCAGTTTGAAGTTTAAGTCGATTGCAGATCCATACCAGATTGGGCAACTATAGATGAGGTGACAAAAATGAAATGAATGCACGTGCCTGAAGTGCTCACTTTGTGGAGCGTGTCGGTCTTTTCAGATCAGCGACGATCGGAGTTCCAGTTGACACGATACTTGCCGTTTAAGTTTTCCCGAGGGCCAGTTCCGTTCTAGTCTGATCCGCTCGATCACTATTCAAGACTTTTACGACATCAAAATTTATGAAGATATTATTAGCCGAGGACTACTTGGAGAAATAAGTTGTGCTTGGCAATGCTTTGGTTGCTATGAATGTCAAATGCGGTGCCCTTGAAGATTGCTAGGCCGCCCAAAAGCAACCATGTGGCATGGCGCCCATAAGCCCATAACCTAAAGGCACCCACCCATGACCTAGAGAGCGGTGTCCACGTAATTAAAAGGGGATTTTGAATGTGAAAGAGGGGAAGAAAAAGCATGGCGTGTGGCGAGAGACAGCGACCTGAGCGCAAGCAGGAGAAGAAGTGCTCATGGCAGCCAGGGGGAAACTCTTTTGAGCGCGCGAAAGAAGCGAACTTTTCTCAACACGCCATGGTGTAGCCTTTCGGCCCCAACCCGAGTGGTTTTCACGTTGCTCATCCAATCACCTGCCACGTCATTAAGTATAGCTTCCCACGCCACGTCGTCACGGCGCTGTGACTGTGTGGGGGGGGCATATTTTTTAGGTAATTTTTTTTGGAGCAAGGGAAGTGAAGTGTTCGGGGAGGCAAACTAGAAGAGCAGAGGATTAAAAGCAAGGGAGGGAGGAGGTAAGAAGAAGGTCACTAAGGAAGATTTTAGGGAGGGCTTGCTGCTCTCGACCTCAAGAAGGGGTTGGCCATCTCTCTTGCTCTCAGCATCGAGGGGAGCTAAGCAAAGAAGCAAGGACGGGGTCTCTCTCTCTCTCTTGGAAGCTTCCTCTCGTTCTCGGCAAGCAAGGAGTGAAGAAGCAAGAAGAAGAGCTTGGAATCAACTCAAAGAGAACGATGTTCTCTCTCTCTCTTGAGCTAGTTCTCGGTGAGCAAGAAACTTATCGAGGCTTGAGCAAGCCAAGGTGAGAAGTGTTGGGGTTAAGGCCTATGTGCCTTGACCGGTCGCCAAGGTCATGGGCGCCCGTCCACTGTTTACTTATAGTGAGTATACTGTATAGGGGAAGCTGCCACTTCACAGTCTCCCCATCCACATCATGTGTGTGTCTCCTTCTCTCTCTCTCACTCTCCATCTGTGGTGCTCCCCGATCCCCTTCAATTGGTATCAGAGCTATGGTGACCGCGGAGAGCACGACGGCTTTGACAGCTTCGAGACGATAGCTCGCTCGCTCTCGGCGGTGGAGAGATTAAGAAAGCTTGGAAGATTTTTGAGAATGCAATGGGAGCTTGTGAGCTCAGTTGGGAGTGATGTATGCTCTTGTGGAAGCTCAGAAAGAAGTGTGGAAGACTGTGTAAGTGAAGGTGCTGCCCTAAAAACTGTGTGCGCAGCAGCACTATTTTCAGATTCGTTTTTCTCCTTGTAGAATGCAGATCTGAGAATTCTGTCGGGGGCCCATCCGTTTCGACGTGGTCTACAACTTTGCAGAAGAAACTTTTTGCAAATTCCTCACCGTTTTGCTGATATTTAGCTCAGACTGACTGTATACAAAAATTCCAGATTTTCTGTTGTCGCATTGTGTGCGAGTTTGATGCACTTTTGGAAGCACGGGAGATGCTTGAAGTTGAGTGCATAAATTCTGAGCTGAAGATGCAATTGCAGCTTGTGTTAAGCTTGTGGTTTGAGGGTTTTTTGGTAAACTTGGGCAACGAAGTACGGAGGCGTTTACAGACCACCGAGGCGGTCTCTTGAGAGACGTAGTTTTTTGGAGCACACAAGTGGAGCTTTTTTCATTGGTTTTCACAAGATACTTTGGCAGTGATTTTGTGCTTGGATTCATGGTCTTTGTGGATGGTTTGCATATGGTTATGGCGCATGGTTGATGCCCATTATACATGCATTTTGGCGAGCACTTTCAAGTGCCGGTGAGCTCTGTTGAGAGCATTGTTTTTGCATTGATCAAGTTTTCGGATTGTAAATCTTTTGGCGCTTGCTTATGCACGGTCACTCCGTTGATGTACGTTGAGTGAGGATTGCCATTGTATGTGAAAATGTGGAGCCATTTTGGCATTTCTACTCATTGGCATTGAGTAGTGTTATGGTTTATGGTAGAGATTGTACTTGAGTTTTTGCTCAGTTTTCAAGGGAAACTCTGTCCGATTTTTCCCAGATTCTCGCCATAGTTTGTGATTGAGTGTTTACTCTCACTTTGATAGGTTTTGACAATTTGGACACAGTTTTTTGTTTTTGTATCCACTCTCGCAAGAGTGAGGAGTTGTGTATCTTTCTTTGCTTGAGACAGTGGTTTGCTCTCGGGTGGAAGAGTCTTGTGATCTCGCGCATTGTTTGCCATAGTTTTGCAGAGCTTATGCATGTATGTTGAGTGTAGTTTGATGCGCATTGATTGCTCATTGTATTGAGCTTGCAGAACAATGGTTATTTTGTGTTGATAGCCATTGTGCGTTGAAACTTTGGCGAAATTTTCCCAGGAGTTTTATGCGTATCATTTATGCGATCTAGGGTAGAGATTGCGGGTTGCACTTAGCATTTGTGTGCGGTGTTCTCTGCAGGTGGGAGATTTGTGAGTGTGTATGCATCGATACCACACAGTGTGGGCTGGTGATAAGCTCACAGGTTGTAGTGTGTTACTAGAGCAGGCGAGGCTTGTATTGACATTGCGGGAGCTCTATTTTGGAGTGTGTCTCACAGGTTTTACATTGTGTTTCTGGCCATATTTGTAGACAGTTTCCAAGTGTTGTTGGTGAGGTGGTTTTGCTTTCTAGTTTGCTACATTGTGCTCATGGAAGAGATAGGTGATCGCTCAGATTATGATCTCTCCGAAATGTGCATGTCTGATGGGTCAGACTTTGCAGCATGGAGAGAGTGTATGATTGATGCATTGACACAGCGAGGGTTTCATCGACCATTGAGTGGTGATGCAGGTAGACCTTCTAACATGTCTGATGATCAATGGTAGGAGCTAGAAGAGATGGCACTATCTACACTCTCTTTGCACCTTGCAGAATCTGTATATGCTCTTGTTATGTATGAGACTACTTCGAGAGTACTTTGGCGCAGATTACATGATATGTATGATAGATCTGAGTCATCACGGACTCGTGTGAGACATGATTCACGAGTACGCCGACAGGTGATATGTTCGTATTGTGGTCATTCTGGACACGTTAGACAGTGCAATTTTCATCGTATGCGACATCGTAGGAGACATGGCAGTCTCAAAGATGTATGTAGTGATGCCATGGACTCAGTTTCTTTGACATTTGAGGCACATGTAGTAACGGAGTATACTAGTGATGGGGATGTCACTTTTACCTCGAGCTATGCACGAGATGCTATACATGTGGATAGTTCACTCCCTTTGCAGTGGTTGCTAGATGCAGATGCTATGTTTCATGTCACGCCGCATCGTGAATGGTTTTGTAGATATTCTAGTGGGATGCTTGGAAGTGTACGTTTGACCGATGGATTGGTGCATGCGATAGAAGGTGCAGGAGGTGTGAGACTGTCATTACCGAGTGGTGCATCTTACTTGTTATGACATGTGCGCTATGTACCAGATTTGACAGTGAGTTTGATCTCGATTGGTCAGCTTAGAGATTGTGGATGTCAGATATCGCTATGAGAGCGAGATTTTGTGATGCATTTGGGTTCACTAGTGATTGCGAGAGGTGCCAAGAGTGGTACAGGTTACCCATTGCATGTGGATCACGGGAGAGACGGTGTTGTCTCTATGATCATGCATCCAAGTAGAGAGCGAGAGAGCAGGCGAGTCTCTTTTGCTTGTGGGTTGCAGGATGCTTTGCATGGAGTGCAGAGCAGTGACCTTGTTGTGCAGGTTGCGTCTACGAATGCACAGGTAGAGCGGGACAGCTCTAGTGAGTCACAGTAGGATGAGTCATCAGAGGTGATGACAGAGATGACTCACATGGATGATGAGATGTCGGCTATTGTGGAGTCATTTCTTGATATGCTTATGCGAGAGCTTGATGCAGATTTAGGACAGATGGATACTCTTGGTACACATGTGATATGTGGTGGGCACAAGGAGTCACTCCAGAGCTCGGAGTCAGAGTGCCATGGTCTCTATGATAGGGGACAGAATTGCCATGATTTGAGTTCTGAGTTGGAGGTGGTAGAGGTTGCCAGGGTTGCATCAACGTTCGGTGTCCTCATGTACGAGATGCTGATCTTGAGGCCCGACATAGCAGCTGCAGTGGGAGCATTGCTGTTGTATTGTGCGATGCGATAATTTTTCACTCTCAATTTTTCCACAGCCAACAGCCCGCGCTGACCTGGCTCAAGTTTCAAACACATATCCCCCGACACCTGGTGAGCCGGGCAGGCACCGGGCCTCTGGATATGGGAGGAGTGAAAGAGAGAGAACAAGAACAACTGATGCAACTAACTCTGGCAATGGCCGTAATCATCAATTAATCAATTAATATGTTTGAGTACAACTTAACCTTTAGCCAAGGCGGGTTGTTAACAGTACCGTCACTTGGATCATCTGCTAACTAGGAGTTTAAGCTCCCATTTACACGATTATCCGGGCTGTTAAACGACACCGGACTTAACAAAATGCTAATTCAATCTCTAATGGATGACGGTGATAGAAATTACCTCATGTCGCTTCATCTGCTTCCATTGCCCCGTGGATCCTGCAGGCTTCAATTCAGTTCACTACCTCGATCATCAATGCTTTGGACCGGCTTAATTTCCATTCTCTAGTTGTAACTTTCTCCTGCATCTTACCTTGCTTTATTTATCATGCATGCCTTCTTCTGTTTTCTTCTCTTGCTTTGATGCAAGGCCAAGAGTGCTTCTCCTGCTTCAACTGAGCTTCTTCTCAAGCTTTGACCAAGCTCCTCCTGTGAATCTCCTTCGTCCCCTTTGCCAAGCTTGCTCTTGCTTACTTCAAGCTTTCCGTTTGCTTGTAAATCTCCTTCTTGAAGGGGATCGGGGAGCACCACAGATGGAGAGTGTGAGAGAGAGAAGGAGACACACACACGATGTGGATGGGGAGACTGTGAAGTGGCAGCTCCCCCTATATAGATTACTTGGTATGCTATGGACGCACAAAACTTGCTTGAAAATTGGTAACACCGACAAAATTGATACGCAATCAAGAAGAAGTGTGGTTAACGACACCATTAAATGATGCTAATGACAATTTAGGAGCTTAAACTCCTATTACAGATCACTCCGGGCCGTTAACGGCTCCGCAATTCATCAAAAAGAGATAATTAAACTAAGTTTCCTGCTGACGAGGAAAATCATATTGTGTCGATTTCATCTGTTTGATTTGTCTTCAATCACTGTCTATGCCAAAGATTATTTCTTCTCCTATGACTACTTACAATCCTTTGTTGATCCCTCTTTGCCTAAGCCAATGAGAAAGAGTCTCCTTGGTTGCCTTGGTTGCTAAGCCCTTGCTTAAGCCTAAGAGGATGTATCCCCTTTGTTATCAAAGTCCGAGAGGAAGAGAATCTCCTTGTTTGCTAAACCGAAAGAGAGAGAGTCGTGCTTTCTCCAAGCTTCTCTCGCCCTCTCTACCTTCTGCTCCAAGTTCGATGGCTTTCCCTTGCTCTCCTCTCTCACTTGCCTTCACTTTCAATCACCTGCTTTCCCTTGCTTCTTGCCTTGCCAAGACCTATCTCCAAAGAGAGAGAGAGAGAGAGAAAAAAAAAATCCCTCCTTGACCTCCTCACACTCTCCTCCTCTCTTCCTTTTGCCCCTCGTTGATTCCCTATATGTCGCTTCCTCCAAACTTTTACACTATATTTGTCTTTCCCATCAGTTACGGTGCCGTGATTGATGTGGTGTGTGAATGTCTTTGATGACATGGCAAGGCTAATGTTCACTTTCATAAAAATGTGCGAAACCATGCCGAACAACGGCGCCTTGAGCTCCTCAGCACAACTCGTTACTGCCGCGAGCTCGTCCGAAGCCTGCAACGCGCGCTATGAGCCCATCTTCTCCTGCCTGCCCGCCATGTCCACGGTTTTTCTTCCCTTTTCACACACTAAAGCCCTTTAGTGGGTAGCCCTTAATTGTTTGCATTGGCCGGCCTTTGCCTTGGATTTTGGTCTTGACATTGTCGATCACCTCAAGGGTGATGGTCTTGCCTTGTTCGGGCAGTCAATGCATTCCAGGGGATCATATTCCGACTGGGTATATCCCGCACGGTTTTTCTTCCCTTTTCACACACTAAAGCCCTTTAGTGGGTAGCCCTTAATTGTTTTCATTGGCCAAACTTTGCCTTGGATTTTGGTCTTGACATTGCCGATCACCTCAAGGGTGATGGTCTTGCCTTGTTGGGGCAGTCAATGCATTCCAGGGGATCATATTCCGACTCGGTGTATCCCGCACTCAATGCATTCCAAGGGATCACATTCCAATTGGGTATATCCCGCAATCAATCCTTCCATGAGATCACATGAAGCTCTTCAAGAAACTTTTGTACTTAATGAGACGTACACCACATTTGACGTACATATAGCTGCTATCAATGCACTGCCCGAGATAATATTTCGGACAAGATTCTCCTCGAGCACTTACTTTGTTGCACTCCAAAATCCGAGCGAGAGACAAAATCTCCCAGATGGCACTCCGGTCGAGTCGACTGGTCTGGTACGAAGCCGGCCCCCGGTGAATCTTTAACAGCTAATAACTTGGCAACCGGAACTTCGATCCCTGATTTGATAAGACCAATGCACCCCACAAAGTGAGCACCTTAGGCCCGTGCATTCATTTCATTTTTTTCACCTCAGCTACAGTTCCCAATCCGGTACAAATCTGCAATTGACTCAAACTTCAATATGCCATAACTTCTTCATTGTAGCTCCTATCGATGAGCCGTAAAGACAGGCCGGTAGAGCACTTCAAGCACTGCAGTTCTAGATCATAATATCCCATCCATGCCCACTTCAAGCATAGCACTTTTTAGCATCATTAAGGCATCTGTTGGCCCTTTTAACTGCATTTGACATACATTCAGCATTGAACTTGTCCTGTTACCAGGCCTTAACCACTATTCATTAATGATGTAAGCTTCAAACAACTTGATGTGCATTTTTCTAACATCTTTCTTAGCATGGGAGCGGAGTTGCATGACATCTATGCGTGAATGCGTCTTAAAAGGGCCAACTGATGCCTTAATGATGCCAAAAATGAATATTCTTGAAGTGAGCACAGATGGGATATTATGATCTAGAACTGTAGTGCTTGAAGCGCTCTACCAGTCTATCTTTACGGCTCATCGATTGTGGCTACGGTGAAGAAGTTATGGCAGTTTGAAGTTTAAGTCGTACCGGACTGGGCAACTACAGTTGAGGTGACAAAGATTAAATAAATGCACATGCCTGAAGTGCTCACTTTGTGGAGAGAGTCGGTCTTTTCAGATCACCGATCGGAGTTCTGGTTGCCAAGTTATTGGCCATTAAAGATTCACCGGGGGTCGGTTTCATACCAGCCTGGTTGGCTTGGTCGAAGTGCCATCTAGGAATTTTATAGCCTCAGCAGGATTTGTATGCGTTTTAGGCAGTTTAAGAAGTCTAATGGGATTTACGACTGGTCAGGCAGAGTCTGGCTTAATGAGATAATATGGCTTGAGGTCGGTGTCAGTTTGACGGCACTACTGAGCTGGATAATTTTGGCATTATTTGAGAAGATGATACAAGTAATAAACAACTGAGTGCGAAGGGAATGTCTTTCACCAAAGCAATCACTTATACTTGCATCTTGGGGGCATGTGCCACTATTAAGGACCTTGTTATGGGCAAGTAAATTCACGATGATATTGTTAGCTGAGAGCTGATGAGAGTAAATGTCGTGCTTAACACTGAGTTGATCGGAATGTATACCAAATGTTGTGCTTAGCTATGCTTTGGGCGATGCGAATGCCAAATGTGATGCCTTCTACTATGAAGCCATGGCTTGCACAAAGAATCCATTCCAACAATACCTAATGTGGTGTGGCCCCCCAATAGAGTAACGCCGCCCAAGGGGGGGGTAATTGAGTGTGAAATAATAAGAAAGAAAGGAGAAAAGCGTGCAGGCAATGTAGAAGGACGCAAGGGGAGAGAAACGCGCTTAACACGCACAGTAGAGACCTCTAATGGGCATCGTACCGAGGGAAAACAGTCCTAGCTCGCCATGGCGCTCAGTTGCGGCACTAGCAGAGTTGAATTTCACACACTCGACTCCCGCAACTGCCACGTCATTGATCTCACTCCCACGCCACGTCAGTCATCATGGCGCCGTGACTGCATGGTGGGGCGAAAAACTTGGTTTTTTGTTTTGGGCATGCGGAAAGATAACGAGGAGGAAAAGCTTAGCAAAGGGAAACGAAGGGAGGTTTTTTTTTGTGGGCAAGCAGGAAAAGAAGGAGAGGAGGAAAAGGAAGCTCGAGGCTCGTCCTCGAAAAACAAGGAAAGCCTCTCTCTTTTGTCCTCGATATGAAAAGGGAAGAAGCGAGGAGGTTATGAGGCAAGGGCTTCTCCCGCTCTCTCTTCCTCTTTTGTGTTGAAGAGGGAAAGCAAGGAATTGGAGGGCAAAGCATCGAAGGCAATAAGGGAGGAAGAAGAACAAGGAGGAACGGGTTTTCTCTGGCTTGTAGAGACAAGGCAAAAGCACTCCCTCTCTTGTCCTTCGGGAGCATAGAAGCAAGGTCTCTCGCTCTCGGCTCATCTTTGGCTACTACAAAGCATCGAGAGGCAAGGCAAAGGCTATCTCTCTCGCTCTCGACCTCGGCTAGCAAGCCGACAAGGGAAGATTTGAAGAAGGATACGACTATCTCGCTCTCGTGCTGTGACGCAAAATCGACCTAATTAAAGAATCAAAACGAAAGCACAAGGCAGGCCCAGCAAGGGTTAAGGAAATCGGAGCATTTGAAGAGCAGGAGGAAGTTAAAGCATGTGAGCGGAAATTAAGCCAGTGCAAAGCATAAGGAGTAGGAACCTGCGGAATAACTAACAAAGTTGAAGCTTGCTGAATCTAAGGGCAACCAAAGCAGATGAAGCAACATGAGGGAATTTCCATCACCGTCATCCATTAGAGATTGAATTAGCATTTTGTTAAGTCCGGTGTTGTTAACGACCGGGTTAATCATGTAAACGGGAGCTTAAACTCCTAGTTAGCAGCTGATCCAAGTGACGGTGCTCTTAACAGCCTGTTTTGGCTAAGTACTAAGTTGTACTCAAAGTAATATTCAATTAACTGATTATTGCGGTGATTGCAGAGCTATCAATTGTTCTTGTTCTCTCTCTTTTACACCTCCCACAGCCAGAGGCCCAACGCCTACCCGGCTCACGTAGCGAACACATATCCCCCGATAGCATTGATCTACTTCTATAACATAAGTCTTTAGTAGATCGAGTATTGTAAGATTGGCTATCTCACTTTGGCCATTCGTTTGTGGGTGATAGGCCGAAAAGAAATTGAATCTTGTACCTAGATTTTCAAAGAGACCATTCCGAAAATTATTGGTCATTCTAGGATCTCTATTTGACATGATGGATGTTGGCAATCCATGGTGTTTGAAAATCTGAGATATGAAGAAAGTTGCCATTTGGTGTGCCTTAATTGTCTTTTTGACAGAAATAAAGTGTGCTTGCTTGCTAAACCTGTCAACTATTCTCCATATTCCCGTATTCCCATGGATAGACTTAGGTAATCCAAAGATAAAATCCATGGATATACTCTCCCATGGTGAATTGGGGATTGGAAATGTCTAGAGTAATCTAGGTCGCTTCCCTCTATCATTCCTAGTCTTTTGTCATACTACACATTGTGAAACATACTCTTGTATGTCCACTTTCATGGTAGGCCAATAGAAGTACATCTCTACTCATCGAAGAGTAGGTTGAATGCCTCAGTCTATGCCCCGCATAGGGAGGATCATGGGATTCATACATGACTTTCTCATGAAGGGAGTGGGTAACACATAGCCTATTGCTATGGAGAAGATAACCATCTTGCAAGGTGGATAGTTCCTCTCTCTTCCCCAAAGCAAGGGCTGACATTATGTCTCTAAAGTGAAGGCTAGTAGAATACTCACCTATCATAGAAGATAGATCATTGTGAGTTGTTTTAGACACCACATTAACTTTTGGTCATCAAGAAACTGCATCGGCCACTTGATTGTACTTACAAAAATGTGAGCAATATGAAATTAAATTGCGAAAGAAAATTTTTCCACCTCATTTGTTTGTTGAAAAGCTTGGTTTGCATCATGAAGTACTTGAGACTTTGGTGGTCTATTTGTAAAATAAATGGAGTCCCCAATAGATAGTGCTTCCATGTGTCTAGGGCATGTAGAATAGCTAAAGGCTCTTTCTCATAAATTCCTAAGACCCGTTCATCCATACTGAGCTCGGCTCTCATATGCTATGGCGTGCCCTTCTTGAAGCAAGATTGCTCCAAGGAAATCACCGCAAGCATCACATTGGACCTCAGCTCGCTTTGAGAGATCTGGAAGCATAAGGACTGGTTGGGAGGTAATCTTCTCTTTGAGCTTGTCAAAAGAATTTTTCTCCTTAGCAATCCATGAATACTTAACGTTCTTCTTTGGTAAGTCATGCAATGGTCCTGTTATTTGAGAGAATTGTTCTATGAAGCATGTATAGTATGCACACACACCAATAAAGCTTCTTAGCTCATGTAGAATCCTTGGATTAGGCCATGCTTTTATAAACTCTAACTTTGATGGATCCATGCGGATACCATCTTGAGAGACAATATAACCTAAGTATTGAATCTCTTGAAGGAAAATTTCACTTTTCTTTTGGTTGAAAAAAAGTTTGTTCTCCCTCAATGCTTGAAAAATCACTTGGAGATGTTGCTTGTGTTCCTCCAAGGACTTGCGGTAGATAATGATATCATCAAAGAAGACTCCAATGAATTTTTGATAGGATATAAATATTTTCTTAATTAAATGATTGAATGTGCGGGTGCATTGGTAAAGCCAAAGGCATGACTAGATATTCATAAAGACCAAACGTTGTACAAAACACGGTCTTTAGGATATCTTCATCCACTATCCTTATTTGATGATAGCCACTTTTAAGGTCAATCCTACTGAAGTAGGTAGAGCCTTGTAGCTTATCAAACAGATCTTCTACCCAAGGCACGAGAAAAAAAAATGATAGTGATATGGTTTAGTGCTCGATAGTCCCCACATACATACGGTATGTACCATCTTTCTTTTGCACTAAAAGGACTAGAGAACAAAAGGGAGAGGACATAGGCCTCACCATCCCTTTGTCTACCAATTCTTGTACTTGCCTCATGGTCTCCTCTTATTGAGCTTGGGAAATTGGTTAAGAAGGCTATTAGGCGGTGAGCTTCCTCGTAGGAGCTCAATTCGATGGTCATCATCCCCTCGTAAGTCCATAGGGATATCATTGATGAACACATATTGCAATCCTTTTAGAAAATTAGACAAGTCTAACTCTTCTTGATTCCTACCATTTACATTTGATAAAACATTTGAATCTTTTCTTTGACAAAAACCATGTATGAAGAAACTGAGCTCTTCATTGATTTATCAAAAGCAGCAGGATTTACAAGTGGTATAGTACGACAAGACTCACTAGCATCTATATACATGTTCTTCCCCCTGTAGGTGAAGTAGACTCTCCTTTTAGGGAACTTTATGTTGGAAGCTATGCGGCTGAACCATGGTGCCCCTAGGATAGCATCCTCATGCTGGAGAAGAGAGATGAAAATGTCCTCTTTATTGACATAGCTTTGGACATGAAGCCTCAACTTCCCAATCAAGGGAGTAACGGAGGCTTGTTGTCCCTTGAAAGCTGTGTCATCCAGTACAGTATCTCCCATCTCGAAAGCTTGAATACCCAACTTGGTGGCCAACACCATTGATATGAAGTTAAGAGTAGAGCCAGGGTCAAACACAATGAAGGCATCATGTTCCCTTGCCTTTCCCCAATTATAGGAGAGAGGTGATCCTTTGAAATGAGAATCCTCTTTTCGAGCTTCGATGGTGGAAGCTGTAGGAGTCTCATTGCAGGAATTTCTCTTTGGGCAAGAATGATAGCCATGACCTTGCTCCCCACACTTCAAACATTTGTGGTCCTTGCGAAAAGCTTCAAGCTCTTTAGGAGAGAGTTGAGTTTTACCTTTGTAAACTCCCTTCTCCTTGGACCAATTGTTGTTGTTGTTGTTGTTGTTGCTAGAATTTCCTTGGTAAGAATTTTTGGCATTCATTTTCCCCTTTGCATCACTTTTGTCTTTTCTTTCCATGGGTTTGACATTTCATGTAGCCCCTTGTTCAAAGTTGATACACAAATCAACCATAGTGTGGTGGATTACTTTGGTGATATATCCAAGCCATTGAGAGTTGACATACTCTTCAGGTATCCCACACAGAAGTGTTGTTTTTGCTCGGTGAAGTCTATCTTTTGAAAGACAATACACCTTGAGATGTAAATCCCGAAACTTGTCTACATATTTGTGGATAGACTCATGAGAGAGAAGCTTTAAACTATGCCATTCAGTAAGCACTTTTTCCTTTGCATCGCTTGCAAGAAATTTCTTCATGATGGAAACTCTACGAGTTTCCATCTCTTTGGGGCTTTTCTGTTGCCATAAATCCAGCCCACCATTGATGAGCCAATTTTTGGAATTGCATAGCCACATGGTTTAACTTGGAGGACTCCTTGAAGCCCTCATCTCCAAAGGCTGCATCAAGCTATTGGATGAAGGCCAATAATTTATCGATAGCACCAAAGGTGCCATCGTAGGAGGTGAGAAAAGAGATACTCTTTCCTCCCTCTTTGAACTTCTTGAGTTTTTGTGACCTTCTCCATGCAGGGTAAGATTTGTGATGTCCTCCCCTCTTGTATATTCTCTATGAGAATAGACATAGATTTTGTCGAAAGAGGAGGAAGATGAAGAAGAAGGAGAAGAGGGTAACCTCTTTCTTGCCCTTTTCTTCCATTGTTTCCTCTCTTCCCTTTCAGAGTGACGAGGAGAAGGACTCTAGGTTGACCGTTTCCTCTTGGGAGGAGTTGGCGACCGTCTAGACCGTCGTCTTTGTGGAGCCACATCTTTAGAGGAACTTAGCGATTCATTACTTTCTTGTTCTTTAGATTCCTCCTCTCATATGGGAGAGAGTCGTCTTTTGGGGTTCTCATCAAGAGGCCTCCTATGATCTCTCTCCTCTTGGAGAGGAAGGGAAATCCCATAAGGGCGAAGTTGTTGAGTAAATTCGGCTTGCAAATCACGGTTGCCCATAGCTTGCTGCAACCTAGTAGCAAGATAATCGACAACCATGGGGGTATCATCATTAGCACCTTCATGTGCAAAATCAAAGTTATCCATTTTCATTCTAATCTCACGGTTGCCCATAGCTTGCTGCAACCTAGTAGCAAGATAATCGACAACCATGGGGGTATCATCATTAGCACCTTCATGTGCAAAATCAAAGTTATCCATTTTCATTCTAATCTCTTGGTTATTGTCATCCATGCTAATTATACTTGTGTAGAGAATTACTTTGTGTGTTTACTTAGTGGCAAGTCTAAAAAGACCCCATTATTAAGACCAAAGCTCCCGAGATGTGCACCATATCACACATAGTGGGCTCAAAAAAACCAATAATAGATCCCAGTCCCACTTACCCTAGTATAATTAACGAAACCAACCATTAATAGGCTACTTAAGGACATCTCTTATTAAGCAAGAAAAGAGAAACCAAATGCTCTAATACTAATGTAATGGAAGTGGCCTATGAACTTTGAGAATAGCGGAAGTAGGAAAATTAAAGAGAGCATTTCTATGAGATTACTTTGAGAACATAGAGGGTGAACTTAATTGATGGTAGCAACATAATCATAGTACTTAATTAACTTGGCATGAAAAATACTTTTGCAAGAGAGAGAGTTTAGAGAACTTGACAACAATTGAGGGCCGGATTTATGTGGATCCGGTCCCCCCTCCAATAGACATTAGTATTATAGATTCTCCATCAAGAGAGACTAGGTACAATACAATCTTTGTGTTTCTTGTGACCTAGGTGATGCAATGAAGATGGAAAGCTTCATGCATCATGATCAGAACATAGACTTTGCAAAAGGCATTAACTATCCCAAGCCTCGATCTGAAGGGCTCAAGCACCTTCAAAGGTGTAGAGAGCTAGCGAGGAATGAGGGTAGGGAGGAGGAAGAAAAAAATTCATAGGAGAAAGAAATAGATCCTCACTTATCATCACTCTTCTTGCTAGCATAGTAATGAGGATGGAGAAGTTGGAAAGCTTAAGCATTGAAGCATGGCTCTTGGTTGGATTTTCATTCCATAGCCATGAGTGTTGGTGTAGGCTCTCAACTTCTCTACTAGCTTGGAGAAGGAGATGGAGCTCTTTCACTTTGCACTTCAAGTATACCCCCCAAGCTAGCCCCCTTATTGCTTTGGTAGACCCCCTGTTCTAGCTCATGAAAGAAGCTTATTGGACCCTTGCAAGCCTAGCCAATCACATGCATAATGCATAACAAGCAACAAGGGTAGCCTTGGGACAAGTTTGCCCCTTTCCCTTTTGAGAGAGAGGACATGATAAATGCAAAAACAATTAATCAAATTAGCCAATTTATCATTGGACCCCTTGGGAGGCCAACCAATAGGCTTTAGGCACACTATGAGGGCAACATGAGGAGGAGCTTGACATGTGTCCTTGTTGCCTCTTGAGGCTTGGGCTTACCTTGTGTGTATGTGTGTGTGTGTGTGTGCGCGCGTGTTCTCTCTCATCCCCCTAGCTTTAGGGCTCGCCCCCTCCTTTGTAGGGATGTGGTTGACTTTTGAAACACAAGCACCTTAGTCAGCAAGCACGACAAAGCACCTCAAGCTAGAGTAGTGTTCCCACAAGCACCTCAAGCATCTTAGTCATCAAGCATGACAAGCACCTCAAGCTTGGGTTCCCACCTCAAGCAGAGCCCTAGCTTACCTAAGGTCAAAGGACTTTTAACACTAACCTTTGGAGGTCTTCAATGAAGCCAACCCTAAGGTCTTTAATCTCCATGTTGGATAGCCTTGCTCTTTGACAGACCATCTCTCATTTGAACCCCTTTACCATTGGCCCCGTGCAGAGTTGGATCTATAAGCACATGTCTATATCCAATCCTTGTTCCCGTTTATTCTCCCACATTAAATGATCAGTTTCATATGAGAAAATCATTTGGGTTGGTTAGATATTAGATTTTATGACATGGTACCTATGGAAGAGCCTTTCGTGAAGTCAAAACTTAGCCTATTATATATAGACCCTCCTAGCCCTTGATGAAAGAGTCATTTGAGCTTGTGGAATGGTTCTACATACCTATGCTATATCTCCCTTCAATTTTGTTTCAATTTGGTGCACCGATTTAGTCATTACATTCAAATTTTCTTTCTTTCTCTTCCGAAAAGGCTTTACTAAACCTAGGGTTTTTTTGGACTACCCGACCTTGAAAGTACAACCAAAGGGTTCATTAGTAGATTCTAGGAACTTACACTTTATGTCTCGTGCAAGACTGTATCTTGTGGTGGTCGCTAGAGATTGCACGAAGCGCGTGCAAAGAGGCCTCCAAGAGCTCTCTCTAAAAGAATCAAGAACAAATGAGATTATTTCTAGCCAAATAGGACTATACATATATGGGCTTCCCAACTCATTTTTTCTTTAACCCCCTGGTTAGTCCTATTAGATCCTGAAGTATACTTCCCTTTCAAAAATTTCTCCATTGGAACTTTGATTGCCCGTTTCTAAAAATCCCACCAAATGAGACTTCGTGGACCCAATTTAGGCCTCCCATCATTGTCATTAGAATTGGATAAGATTTGACATGCTCATTTGTCTCTTCTTCTTGATCACCGGGGTAATTTGCATTTCTCCATTTAAACACATTTACTATTTATTTTCTATTTTGACTTTTTATTAGGAAAACTAAAAGAAAATCTTAAACTAGTCTAAAAAATAGAAAACCAATCCAAAATTTTCTTAAACACATATAAACACTACTTTTGGTCATATTTTTGTGGATTTTTCTATTTTGGTCACTTTTTGGCCAAAAAACACGCAAAAAGAGTAAAAATTGTAATCTTTTTGGCTTTTTTGATGATTTTTACACTATGTCACACACCTAGGGGTTGATAGTATGTTCTCCCCATTTTCTTTACTCAATTTCTCATGGATTTAGCAAAAATATCACACATTAACATACAATCACTGCCCTTTTTCTAGCCGATTTCATTTTTTGGGGTCCGCATTCAAAATGTCTCCCCCCCTTCTGATTGAAGTCCTCCAAGACGATAGTTTATAGCCCAAGTAGTGCAGTGCATGGGTAGATAAGTCAGGTCTATACATATCCATGATTGGCTCTACCATGCTAGTGAGGTCAATGCAATTCCAAACACGATGCCGTGCAAGAGAAGGGTCTTGAGGAGATTGCTCAAGGGTTTTGGGGGCCAAAGCTTCCAGCTGTTAACTCTCTTGAAGAGTAGACCTTGGAGAAATTGTGCTTGTTCTTTGATAGCCCTTTGAGAACAACCAATGATTTTTGTGTGATCATTTTGTAGATATATTGGTTGTCATTGTTGTGATTGTTGAAGATTTGGCGCCCAATGATAAACTAGTGTGGTTGGTTTTTGTAGCTTTGGCCTACCACTAGTGTTCAAGAAGCAATAGTCTTCTAGTACTGGTCATGGTAGCTGTCAATTTGGTGGCTACTAGTCTGCCATGATGGCCCCAGTGCATTGGTAGCTTTTGTTATCAACCTTCTAGCTAACATGCTAGTCCCCATAAAGGTAGCCACCAGTCTAATATTTGTAGCTACCAGTTTTCCATGGTAGGCTAGGTGGACTGGTAGCTACCACTATCATCGTGGTAGCTATTTGTCTCATAATGCTAGCTATCATGCTAGTCCTAGAAAAGGTAGCTACCACTATCAGGGTGGTAAATACCAGTATAATAATGGTATAATGGTAGCTCAGGGGATGCACTATGTAATCATAATGCATAACATGAGTTCAAAAGGAGGGGTTTTAACACTAGGTTGGTAATGGGACACTATTATGTCCTGGGACACTTTTATGTCCTGTTAAGTGACCATTTTTCTTGAATTATGTCAAGAGTTTCAAAATGGATTTTGAGGTGCTATCTTTCTAGAAAGTTGGCTCATAAGCTGAAAAAAACTTGACATTTTTTGGAATATCAATTTCATCTTTAACCTTGTCCTTGGACAACAGTTTGCAACCTAAACTGTGTGAAAAAACGGGGCCTATTTTTGGCCTTTTTCAACTTTTTGTAACTATACCACTCTAGGACTCATGTTTTGTGAGGTCTATAATGCTAGAGAACTATCTTTAGTAGTCCTCAACATGTCCTGATGCTTCTAGGGAGACAGATATGTTAATGTTGTAAGTTATGACCAAATTACAAAAATTGTCAAATCCTGTTTTTTAGCCAATTTTAGCTTTTTTATGATTTTTTTGGTGGCTTTCATGATATCCAAATGCAGTTTTGATTTTCTATGTGGCATATTGTAACATAAAGCTAATATTCCTTGAGTTTTGGGGCACCTAATACCCTATTTTTCATAGTACACAATGATGGTTGATTTTTTCAATTATACAAGAAAACAAAAAATTCGAGTATATCAAGTATAGCTTTCTCAATATTGCTATTTTCTTGTGACAAATATATGAATTTTGTAGGTAGTAACTATATCTAGTCATAAGGGTCAAATTTGGGTAGATATTGAATAATTTCTATGGGATTCTACATCTGATAATGTTGAACCCAGTTTTTTCATGTTTGCTGTATTTAGCACTTCATCTTTGTCCCCAAGATTCCCCTTGGTAAAGATGTATCATGCTTTTGATATGTTCCATGGATCCTTATGAACCTAAAGGCCAATAGGGAACTAAGAAAACATGCATATATTATTTGTATTGAGCGTAGCTATAGAAACTTTGATGATAGGTTCGCAGAATGGTAAAAATTCAACTTTTTTGTACCTATTTCTTTTGGCCAAACAAAAAATAGTGAGTGAAAAGAAATCATATTTTTAGATCACCAACCCATTGAAGTTAACTAGGGAATTTATCTCAAGTCCTACAAAAATCCCTAATCATATTTTTATGCAACAAAACGTAAGAAATGACTGTTTTGATGAAAATGTACTGGTTCATCAACTTTGGAGGCTTGGTGTGACCAAAAGATGAGAAATTTTACAAGTTTCTTAACTTTTTCCATGTGTAGTAGGCCTTGAACTATAACCTCATGAAAGGAATTTACAAAATGAGTGGATCTACTATGGTTTTGGAGGTTTTTTTCAAAACCCTGAAAGGACACTTTTATGTCCTGTTAGGTTACCAACCTAGTGTTAAAATACAAAAATATTAGGTAATTTAACAGAGATACATTAAAATGAGGGGGTTTTATATTCAATTTGACAAAAAACACATAAAATAAGAGATCATGTTATTCATTTAGACATGTTGAAAGAGGGGGGGTTTTAATACCCCACGAATGCACGTTATATAGGGGGGTACTCATAATCTGCTACCACTAGTATATTGAAAGTCATCAATCTTACAAAACTAGTCTTGGTAGCTCTGCCAATCTTATAGTGGTAGCTATCTGTCTAAAAGAATCTTCCATTGTCAGGATGGTAGATACCTAGTCCTGTAGTACTAGTCCTGGTAGCCACCAATCTTATATTGCTTGCTAATATTAGACTCGGGTTCTTGTCCTTCCACCGACCACAAAATTGTCACTTACCAGCCTCATACTAACTCCCACCAAATTGATCTCAATTTTGCATGTTGACAATAAGTTTGGATTTTGCCAATATCTGTATTGATTATCATTATTTAATGCACGTAGAATTATTTCTTACCTTCAAACAGAGTCACCTAGATGTACAATTCACCAAAGGACATATGAAAAATTGAAGCCTTATCTTGTAGGCAAGCTTCAAGATCAATATAGTTGTTGTTGCATCACGCATGTTCAAATGTCATTCTTGACAGATTCCTTGAACCATATAAGGCAAGTTTGTTCTGGTGTGAATGGGAAAGATTGTAGTTTTAAATTTGACATTTGTGGTGCAGATGTGAAATGCAATGCTCATACAAATAATTTCCCAAGCCTTACAAAACTTTGGGAATCAATTTTATGCGCAAAGGTTAATAGTTCAAGTTTCTTTGCACTGAAGTGTCTAATGGGTGAATGCTCCTCATGTGAGCCTTCAAAGAAGCTACCCATTTTCCCAATTGAGGATTCCAATAGTGCACATATGGTAGCAATGAAGATATTTGAAGACCTCAAAGTTAGCAAAACAAGTACCAGGTAAAAGAAGAAAATGTAAGTTCGGTCTCACAAGGAGATGCAGTTACGTCAACTTTTTGTATTGTTCAGGGATCATTTGAGAAAGTCTATAAAGCACAATTTTGTTTACATATGCTAGGCTGAGCAATTTAAAGTGTATCTACATATCTTTCCTGATGTGGTAGTGTCACTTGTGGATTTTGCTAAAAATTTCACATTCAAAAAACAAAATGAGATTCAATCCATGCATTGTTTTTCTAGCCAGGTCACAATCTTTGTCCACATCACATAGTGTGTCCAATAATACTATCATTTCTATCTATTTGATGATAAAATCCATTATTTTCTTTTTGTCCCAACATTGCTTTATGGTCTATTACAGATGGTTGAAAGAGCTAGGCATATCTCTCAAAGAACATTCGGTGTGGTTAGACGGTGCAGCCTCACAGTTCAAAGCAAAGAGGACTTTCTATTTTATTGCTCGATATGGAACTCTAAAAAATTTGAAAATGACACCTCAATTTTCAAGTTTAGATCATGGGAAGGGAAAATATGATGGTGCAGATGATGTGATTAAGAGGCATCTCACTCAAGAGGAGCCACACTGTCAAAAATTACAATGTGCAGCAAATATGGTGTAATCTTTTAGAGAAACCATGTCCAATGGGGCTATATCCACATATTCTTCTCAAGTACGACTAGTTAAGTGTTCTGGAAGGTCAAGGAAGGTGAAGTGGAATGAATCCAATGTTGGGATTGTAAACCTATGCCTAATGCACATGGGTTACATTGTGTAGTGGGTACTCCTTAACAAATAGAAAATCTCTTAGGTGTAGGCAATTCTCCATGCTTCTGTACACTGCTTGTATTCAAGGCAACTAGAGGAGGTGTTCTAATAAAATCACATGTTCTTGCATGGCATTTATGTTACCCTTGAACCTACAGATGATGTCAAAGATGATGATGAGATTGAAGAGTTTGCATATGAAGGAAACCATGATGTGTCGAGTGATGCACTTCATGTTGGTGACAATGTTATAGCTTCTCATGACAATGTGGAGATTGTGGATTTCTATGTCTTTAATTGCACAGTGAAAAAGACTCTAACTAAAAGTTTGCTAAACGATGCATGGGGGAATGTTTTCAATCCCGACTCATTTGTTGTCAAGGTATTATTTTGGTATGAATAAGCAAAAGAAAATCCCTACTAGTTCAAGCTATTGAATTTTAAGCATGAAGCTACCTTGCAATCCAGCCTTATATGAACTATTGAGTTCCCAATGCAGAAAGTGTGATGTCAACGAAAATTCTTAATTTTCTTATAAGTGTATGAGTCTATTTACAATAGCACCCCTTTTGATGTATAGCATTCCTAGTTCTTATCCAAGCTTGTTTTGATTTCCGTTCAGCATCTTTCTTTTCCTTGAATGTAGAGTTTTTGAAAGAATATTTGGTCAAGGCTTTTGTATATCTTGCGTGTATACTAAGTTACATAAGATGTTTTTTGCAAATTTGGGAGAGTAGATTCAAGTAGGACAAGGGTAGCTACCATGCATAATGGGAGCTACCGATGATATCTTGGTAGCTACAATCATTATCCTGCTAGCTGGCTAACTAAGAGCTACGAAGATGACACTAGTAGCTATCATTGCTACTAGCGAGACTATGCAGCTACTATGCATATTGGTAACTACCAATGCATTAAATACTAGTGGCTACCAATATTAAGCATTGGTACATACTATTGCTTCCTAATAGTAGAGTCAATAGAAGGGCTGCTACCAAATTGATTGGTAGCTACCAATAAATACATTGGTAGCTACCACTCAATACATGGACTCAAGGCTTTCAATGTATGCAAACTTCAGACACATAAATACTTTGGAATCTATTGGTGGTGCTCAATATATAGACTCAGGTCTTTCAATGTATGAAAATATTAGACCAATAAATAGCCTAAAGTTTAAATCTTAATAGCTTGTCAGACAAGTGAATATACAATGCGTGCAAACCTTGCGCATTAAGTTGACCGTGCGGAAAAAATAGAGTCACAAGACTTATTGTTTATGATAAGTAAAAGAAAGTGGTTTTTATCCACTCTTCCAAAAAAAGCAATAGGAAACACATTTCTCGCTTCTAAAAATAGAAATAAATACTCGTAACCTTTCTTAGTATAGCAAAAACCTTGCGAAGCAAGTCAACTGTGCAACAAAAATAGATGCAGAAGACTTAACATTAAAGATAAGAAAAAAAAAAAGGAGTTTCTATAGAATCTTTCAAAAAAAGCAGCAGGATACATGTTTCCTACTTCTAAAAATAGGAGGAACGCCCATACCCTTTCCTGGTATGTCAAAAACGCCATGTAAGTGTGTCGTTGTGTAGGTGCAGTAAAAAATACAAAAACATAAACAAGTGTACCAGTAAACAGAAATCACTTTACGACATTAAGCACTTAACATTTTACCTCTTGGTTCATTACAAAAAAAGATACTTCACCATTCCTAGTGAGTAAACTACTCCTTTAATAAATTAAGTACTTAATTGTTTTCACCCGGGGGATTCACTCTATATACAAAACGGGATGCCACCTGCAAGCAGACAACTTTGATAAAACCCCTATATACGACTCATATTAGGGAATATGACCCTCCTTTCTACGCTTATATAACAATCAATGAGGAAAACTATCATACCCGTATCTTACATAAAATTAAGGTCTCAAATGATCTAACTGAATAAAACTAGTCAAAGAGAGTATGGCATGGTGTTTGGCAATGTACTAAGGAACCACTTCTATTGATAACTAGAGGTACCCTCAATGTGTCTTAGTTTGACTTTCAAACTATGTCCCGCTCAACCTGCACTTTGACTACTTGTCCAATTCTGACCCATCCAAAGCTGGTGTAAATCAAGCCTTGGCCTGCTCAAAATGAGCCCTTATCTATGACCAGCTTGATGCAAAATTTGATGTGTAACCTGATAAAAAACTTCCCTAAATTTATCTGAATTCTAGTGCACATCCAATGACCAATCGTTACAAGTAATCAACCCAAGTCAAGTCCCCCCCCCCCCCCCCCCCCTCCCCCATAAATATGATACCCCCCTTCCTTATTTTTAATCTTGGGAGATAAATTATTGGGGGCCTTCCCCTAACTTATACTCTTATGTAACTTGTCAAAAAAACCTCCTCCCCTACACTTACGTGGTGCGGTAAGTTTTCCATGGTGAATCCCTTGGGTGTTTACATCACTTATCATGATTGCATGTTATAATATAATGTCTAGTTATCATATTCTCTGTGCCATTTTCTTGCTCCTTCTACGCTCATATTATTGATTCAATTAGTGACAACAGTGTGAGTGGATGGCAAATTAAAGGCAATCTTTAGCATAAAGCAAAGATATGAGCCAAGATCTGGCACTTGTAGTAAGATATTCTTGAATCTCACTGGGATTTTCATCTTCCATTTTCTTCACTGTACATGCAGCTCCTTTAGGCTTCTACAACAGCTTGTACTCTGAGTCATCCACTACAATTGTGGATGTGGGAGTGTACCAATAATGTGTCTCCGAGAAGTTAGATAGCTTCTTGTAAAATACAAGCTTTTCACCTTGCAATTCAAAACTCTTATCTCTTGTGCAATTCTCTTGTGAAAACAATGTCTTCAACCTGGGAAAGTGCAAAGGGAAGTAGCTTTTCAAAAGTTTTTTTTCTTTCGTCCTTATACAGCATATCCACACAACCACATCAAAGTGCTCAAGGCACAAGTTCAAGAAGGAAAGTGCATCCCTTTTCAACCCAACAAACTCCCCTACTGCCACATCCACAATTGTGAGTTGATTCCAGTAGGATCATGCATCTTTACAATTCTTTCTATTAATCGAAGGCAAAAGCACACCATTAATATTGAAGAGGCTTTTCAAATTCCTCTCATGTTCTCCCAAGTTTATTCTGATCCATGACTCCCTATTACTAGTGGCATGGCCTTCAAGGAGTAATTGGAATTTGTGATCCAATATCTTTTGGGCACTCTACAGCTGCACCAACATAAACTTTATTGCAAACCAATGTTCTTCATGCATTTATAGATTGGCTTGTCTCTCGGAAGCATTTCCAATTCCATGCCAAGACTCTTGACGTTTACAATGGAGGGATTCTTTATATGAGGATTAACCCTAATTTCCTCCTGTGTAATGAACCATTCAATTATTCTTTCTAACATTTGAACACAGTTAGGATGAGGTGGTAGCTGATAGAGTTGTTGATTGTGGTGGCTGAGTGACTTCCAATCATGGACCACGTGTTTGTTGGCTCCCAGAAAGAGCATCTGAAAGTGCTCTAGATCATAATAAGCTATTTCATCATGAAGTAATTCTTGAATTTGGATAGATTTGTCCTTGTTGAGATTCTTGCTCACTGCTAACAGCTCAATGGAGTAATTTTGATCTAAATCCAAGTCTAAGCTGGATTCCATTTGTATGCTCTTACCTTTGTCTTGATTTACTAAATGTATATACAACAATGACCCGTTGTGTAGCCAACTCTTGGAAACAAGATGTGCCCTACTCTTTTGAGCATGTTTGATATTGTCCTTGTTGCTGACTCCAAGGATACTGATTCTAATCTGACTGTTGAGTCTCGTGATAAGGCTGGTTAGTCTAGCAGTGGAACCAATACCTTGAGTAGACTGGTTGCCCTATGTTGCAAAGTGAGGATGTGGTTGATCCTCTTTATGATCATCGTTGTCGTCATTTTGGTCAGCTCCTCTATCCTCCCCTTGGTCTTGGTTCTTCTTTTTCATCCTTAACATCCCAAATTTTTATATATTCAACCAATACTTGATTGACCAAAGCTCCTATGTACTTCTCAAATTTGTCCTTGTGATCAAATCTCATAGATTTGTGTAGATTTTGGAGATCCTCCATATCCAATGTTAAGTTTCCCTCAAGATCTACAATATTCACCAAAGATTGATGAATATATTTTTTAGTAACAACCTGTTTAAGGGCATGATGATTTGACCTTAATGACTTCAGAGCGGCTTTCTTGTCCTCCAAACAACCCTTAACCTCTATGATATCTTCCTTAGCAAACCGCTTTTATTCAAATAACCTTTGATTTTCATTCTTTAGGGTTTTTATATCCTTTTGTTGAGTGGCCATGATTCTGGCATAATTGTTGTGGCCAATGGACAGTTTGAGCATCTTGGTCATGACTTCGGCCCTTTCCCTCTTGGATTTCTCTAGCTCGATCTTAGTCTCTTGAAGTTTTTGTCGAGCTTGGAGTCTTTTGTTGGGCTTCAATCAATTCTCCATGGCATTGACAATTGTTTTCCACCCAACATCATGGTGGAAACACATCCATCGGTTATGGCATCAATGTCTGTTTTGGAAGTCTCATATGCAATGAGAGGTGTGGAGTAAGGTACCAATGCCACTCGTTGGTAGTGTCCTCTTTAGTTTGCTGGCCAGCAGAATCCTATTGCTTAGTAAGTTGACTAGTACCAGCCCTAGTGCTCGCTGCATTATCCCCACACCTTATGGGCATTAGGGTGTGTTGCGATACATGTCACCTAGTAAAAGAACTACCATGTGTACCATACCTTGAACACATGTTGGTTCTGGGTCTTGACTTTAGCAGTTTGTTGAATGAGGCTCTAGTGAAAAAAAGTAGCTAAGTTGATTTTGGCCTTCAATTTCTTCAGTTTGTGTAGCAGCATATCAGATAATTTTTCAACAATGTAAGTGGGGATGTTTTTTAGCCTTAAGGCCTCATCAATGAGCTTGTATATTGGCCCAAATTCTAGAGTTGCTATTGGTACTCCCTATGCTCCCCGTTTCCATCTCTTTGTGGCCTTCACATCTTCTTGTGGATATGCTGACTTTTTGAGCTGAGCAAGATTTATTTTATGTGGTATGGCATTTTGAGCACATGTCCCATAGCTGTTGTTGTGGCTTGGAACTCTTTACCATTGATTTCTACAGTTCCACGCTCAAGATCAAAAGTTTCTACCGCTTGTTGAATGAGCTCTACATCAAAGCCCATTTTGGGGGCCTAGAGTAGCACCACCTCTACATTACAAAGCTTCAATAATGCACCATCATTTAGATAAAACACATATTTCTCAGTCTTGATATGGGGCACCAAGAAATCCGATTGTCTATTCTCTATCTAATCTTCAATGAACTATGTGGCATGCTCCACATTGTCCTGCATCTATTGTGACACTTTCTTTTTCTTTTCCATAGGTGCATTTTTGGAGTACTCCTATGAAGATGACAATGCACTTGTAGTGGTGGAGAAAGAGAAGCTAGAAATCTTTGGAGTGCCAGGTTTGAAGTGAAAAGGTGTAGCCATTGACAGTGAATATGGTGAAGGTATGGAGCTGGGTGTATGTCTTGTAGATGATGAAGGTGTAGAAGCTTCTATAGGAGTAGTAAGTTGCATGATAGCTTGAGATAGAAGATTCTAGCCTTGATTGTTGATTGCATGTGACCATTACATCTGTTAAACTTTATTGGTTCTTGTTGTGTCTGATTTAGAACTGAACTAAACTTTTCAACTCGTTTAGTTAGCTCCTAGCACACCTATTGAATTGGTCTGATGTGGAACAAGTCCAATGGCTTTATTTCTGATTTAGAATGGTTTTCTAGTTCTAGTGCTACTCAGATTACCCCTGGTTTGGCATAATATAGTTTGATCTTAGTCCCATTGTAAACTCCAGGAGGCAATAGTAATCCAGATAAGTCCCTTAATCTTATTGTTCCCATTAGTCAACCTCATACGGTCCAGACCAGGCTATCTTCAAATTAGGTTTCTTTGGTCCCAGCTTTGGCTGATATAATAGTACTAGATCACCTATCTTGAACTCCCTAACCTTGATTTTACTATCATGCCAATGTTTCCTTCTTTTTTGGACAACTTGCTATTCTAACATGGCTCATTGTCTCAATTCATCCAGCTATAACCACTCATCCACCAACCTCTATTTCAGATTCTAATTGAAATCCATTTCATGTTCTACTACCAGTCTGAGACTGGGAATTTCAAACTCCATTGGAACTACTACCTCTATTCCATACACCATTCTAAAGGGTTCCATACTAGTGGTAACCTTGTAGGCAATCCTATAGGCCCATAATGATGTATAGAGTTTGTCATCCCCACTTATGTGGCTCTTTTGGAATGATCTTTGTGAGAATAGTCTTAATGGTCTTGTTGCTACATTTTGCCTGACCATTGTACATTGAAAATATGGTGTTGATTTCTTGTGCTTAACTGAGAAGATATCAGTCAATGTCTAAGTTGTTTCATTTATGAAATGTGTTCCCTAACACTACAAGAGGTTGTGTACACTTGTGGCGCTGTTAGCGACGAAAATACATTGGGTTTTTATACTCCCCGACATCGCTAAGACTCTCGCTAATAGTATCGATACGGGAACGTCTCTATGAGCGTTGCTATAACCGTCGCTATAGCCGTCTCTATATAGCGACGATCATAGCGATGTTTAGAGGCCACCTATAGCAACGCTGCAGAGCCTTATATAGCGACGGTCATAGCGACGCCAGAGAGAAAAAACATTTGGTGGTAGGGCATCCATCAACCATATTGAATGTTTCAATAATTGAGTAAACCTAAATGAATCCAAGATAAGCCTAGATTCACCTTTGAAAGAAAGTGCAAGCTTAGATATAGATCCAAAGTAGTCACCCACAAGACAACATAACCATTAACTCCATCATCCATAGTATTGTTTGTAGAATAAAGATACGAAACTGACAAAAGTAAATTGATGAAAGTAAATCAATGACAATTTTACACATCATAGGAAAAATCACTTGATTGTTAAACTCTGCAAATGTAATAGTTGCAACACCATTGTCATTATTGAAAAAATATACATTTTTTTCCAATAGTTACAAAAAGACGTATAAACCATCTCATGATACATATGCTATAACAAAAGGAAACTAATGCTATCTAGCTATGACTAGAGTGACGTCATCTAATCAGACGTCTCATCGCGTCCAATCGGCGTATCTGTCGATTTCTACAAAAAAAAACAATAAGACAGCTTTCTGTAAGTATAAACATATAATTTATAAAACAATACAACAAATAGAAAAGAGTAAACCCTAACACTACCCATGCCACCGCGAGAACTCAGTATGTCCATCAAGGCGTTTAAGCCCTTTTTGCCTGCGTACTCACGCTCGTATGGTGTGGGGTCACGTCTTGTCACCACTCTCAAAACATACAAAGAATCCATTATGTTAGAATTTAAAAACCCCTAAACCCTAAACTATCAAACCTAAAGAGAAATGCGAAAACACTTACAAAATCGGCCTCAAATGATGCCCACCCGCTGCTCCCCAAGTGGTGCGAGCTCCTTGCCTCTACTCGCGCTTTAGCTGCCTCCTTTTGTTGCTTCCAATTGTCAGGATTCTCTCATGCTACTTTCTTTGCATTCTTCCAGTCTTCTTTGGCCAACCAATCTGGTCTGTTCCACCCATGCTTAATTTCTTTTTGCACTTTGGAACGCTTGTGCTTGCAATATTCGCGCATTCAAACCTAGTCTTCATTGAAGCGATCATCCCGTGTTGAAATGGGAAACTCGTCATGCAGCATGCTGATGACTCTATGTTTTAAATCACTTGGTACTTCACTCCAGGTGTTTAGTATGTAGTGTCTAAACACCTCTGAGCAAATACCGCGCATACGCGAGATCACCTTCTTGCCCTAATCATCCAAGATGATTCCACCGTTGAAGTTGACGGAGTAAGGCAAGCCCTCTCGCCGGTGACGAGTGAACCTGAGTGTCCCGGCAAGGGTCTCCGGCAGGGGTCTCTAGCGGCATGCCGATGGGGGTACGGACGTCAGGTGTCTCCACTAGAGTCTGGGCCCCGAAGCGAGGAGTGTCGACTGGAGTGACTCCTAGAGGAGTAGCTAGTGGTGTGTAGCTGCTAGGAGCCGCCGTCAACCGTGCAAAACCTGGTGTAGATGGTGATGCCGTGGTTGGTGTGGGGGCACGCAAAGAAGGGGAGCATAAAGAGCCTTGTCAAACACGAGTGGTGTCGAGGCATCAGCAGTGGCATCCCCACAACAACTACGGCTGCCACCACTAGAGTGTCGCTGCCTAGACGAGTGTGAAGATCGTCTTGTTGACACTGAAGCTTTGGAGCTTGCTGAATGCTCCAAAATAGAGGGGGATGCTAAAGTAGTAGGAACGCATGATGGTGCTCCAAAGCGTGCTCTACATATTTGAGGATTATGGTGAAAGATATGCACAAAGCTTTCATTCCTAAGGAAAATTCAAGCGCACACACTCTCTGTGGAAATAGCGGATAGCATATCATTTTACACATTCACATTCACATGCACTTCACAATCATATCTAGGTATACACATACATATAGAGAAGGAGAGCCATATATTCTACCTGCCCCACAAGAGCAATGGATGCGGTTGTGTACTAGTTTTTGTCTTATTTTGGAAGGATGTGCACTCCCCAAAGAGATAATCTCATAAGCTCAACCGCTAGCTTGAGGGAGTCTGATGCAGAAAATCAATATATTCAAACGAATGTTGAAAAGTCTAAAAGGGGTATGCAAATGAGCTCTCTCTCTCTCTCTCTCTCTCTCTCTCTCTCTCTCTCTCTCTCTCTCTCTCTCTCTCTCTCTCTCTCTCTCTCTCTCTCTCTCTCTCTCTCTCTGAGCCGTTTTTTGACCTAGTAGACAACAATTCATTCTTTTGACCATAACTCGCTCATTTGAACTCCAATTTAGGTGATCTATAGACTCAATTGAAGAGCACGAAGCCCTTTACGCATTGATGTAAAGATAGAATTTTTCTGTGTAATGGAAGGCTTTGCTGTAATAGCATCTCAAAACTGAAAAAACTATCAAAACTTTTTGTTTTTGTTGCCGACTTGAAGGCAATGTCAGACAAAACTCACAAGGGTGGAAAATCCACACTCGCCATGGAGAATTATGCAAAATCTCCAAGGAGTTTGGATGCTAATCCAACCACATTGTCTACAAAAACGGAAGCAATGATCATGGCTTACTTGATCTCATTACAAGAAATCCTCAACAAGCAAAATGAAGAGTTACGTGCACTTGCAATGGAGAATAGCACTTTAAGAGTTCTCATTGTGGAGAATGAGCACCTCAAGAAGGTTCTTGAAATGCAAACAACACGCTTGATGCATCTTGAGAATGAAGTTCAAGAATGTAAACGCTCTCTTGTTGACATGAATGTTTTGAAAGAGCACTTGAGCAAAGTTGAAAGTGATCATGTATTGAAAGACAAAACGATAGATACAATATGACATGATGTATGTGAGATGAGAAATGCATCCAAATCATGGGCTGATATATGTAAGGATAATGTGGTTTCTAAATCTCCTATCACGCAAGCCTTTGTCCAAGCAAAGAATGTAGAGAATGTGGACACTCAAGAATTGCAAGAACAACAAAAATGCTCAAAGAACATCGCCATTCATGGAGTCACGGAGGAAAGCATGGAAACACCCCAATCTCTTGCGGTTGCTATTGAAGAGTTTTTTGCTATACACTTTGGCATGTCAGGAATCATGGCTTATGGTGCACATCGAGTTGGAAAACACGGAGTCCCTCGCTTGAGAGAAAGGCCTATTGTATGTACCATGGTTGATGAGGTAAAGAGAAAGAACATCCTTGACAATAGTTGGATCTACCTCAAAGGAACGGGTTGTAATGTATATGAGGATCACACTCTTATGCAACAAAATGTATGGCACAAAGCATATGAGGAAAGAATCAAGAAGTTTAAGGTGTCATCTCAAGAAGAAAAGCCACTTGAGGAGGATGCAAGTCCACCCAACAAATAGGGACACATGATCTATGAGACCAGCTCACACTTGCAAATAAGCTTTTTGAATTGTAACGGGTATCCATGGAATGCGGGATTTGGCATTGATGAGCTTACCAATGACTCCAATGTGATACTTCTTGTCGAAACATGGGAGCATGATGCGCAACGAACTCTTGGATTTTACAAATACGATGTACATTCTTTGATGTGGGTCAAAAATGAAAAGCAACGAAGAGGCCAAGGAGGTGCAGCATGTATGACCAAGAAGGGTTTGAAAGATGTTTCCATTGTCAAAGAAGATAAGTATAAATGCTATTATGGCTGAAAATGAGTTCACCAAATGGTCAAGTCATGTTTGTGGCTGGTTGCTACATTCTTCACTATGACTCCAACTTTTATGCTCTCTTGGATATGGATAGAGATCAGTCCTTTGCTGAACTAGAGGAAGACATTGGTCATTACAAGGATCAAGGTGAAGTCATTGTTTTTGGAGACATGAATTCTCGCACAAATATGTTACAACACGACACACAACAAGTCGACATGCTGCATGTCTCAAGAAGAATGGATGACTCAAACATGTATAATCGAAGTTCTAATCATGCAAAAAAACTCGATCACTATGGAAAGTCACTTCTACATATGTCCAATAGTACCGGAATGCTCATTGCAAATGGTGTATCACTATGGAAAGGCACCAATGACTTTACATGCAGAAAGCACAATGGTGATAGCATGATTGACTATATTTTGTTCTCGAAAGCCACTCTAGAATGCATACAAAGCTTTACACTTGGTGAATGGAATCCGGAATCGAATCATAGGATGTTATGTATTGACCTCAAGTGTGGTAAATGGCCCGAGCATGTAGCCTCCAATTATAATGTGAATCATTTGTACCTATGTCTAGACTTCAAACGAGCACTTATATATGCTGATATGGTGGACCAAATGTTAAGCATGATAGAGCATCAAGAGAGCCCAACATTAGAATGCAAGTGGAAAGTTTTCAAAGAAGTAATTTTCTCTTGTGCGAAGGAATTCTTTTCTGCGTTGCATTTATACGCCCGTATAACAAAAATTATACGTATAAAACGTCAATATACGCCGTATCTCCGAATAATTACCGAATAGCCATATAAAACATTTTTCGATCGATATATTTTTCGATCGAAAAAAAGTATATATATACAATCGTCGCCGTATTCGATCGAAAAGCATTGTGGACTTTCTTGGGGTTTGGAGAGCTTGGAGCTTCTGAGAGTTTGCCAGATAGAGACAGCAACTTTGATTTACAATGGTTTTCAGGTATATTTTTTAAATTTTCAATAAATATTAACTTTTTTTTTTTGTTGTGCCAGACTTGTGTGGTGCAGTAGTTTCGGCTCTCACCACAAAGTTGCTTGCAGGTCGTAGACCACTTCGTGGTGTGTAGCGATAGGCCCATATGGCTCACTCTAGAGGTGTATAGAATATAGTTTTCTTTCCCGTGGTGTGTAGTTATATAACTCACTCCAGGGAAGGCTTAGGGTAAATTTAGATTCTCACTCGTATGGTGTAGTAGTATATCTCTCACCATAGAGATGAGTTAGGATTAGAGGTTGACTTGTGGAGTGTAGTAGGCATGATGCTACACCTCTCACTTCAGAGTGGCCTATAAAATTTACAATCTTAAAGTAAATCATTATTGATTATTCTACATAGAAGCACAAAAATTAACGTTCGTCATTTTAAGAGTGTAGAGATGCATACTTTATGCCTTTAGTAAACATGGTCAAACAAACCATTGGACAGATCATGAAAACCTTTCAAGAACTGAAAAATCGTGCAATTACTTCCTTGCCAAACATAGCTGAGCGCATACATCTTGTGCAACAGCTTTACACGGAGTTCAAGAGCAAGGAAAAGTTAGAAAGAGCAGCAAAGCGTGCAAGAGTGGAAGCTAGCTCTTCTGAAGCTGCTGTTGAACCAGAAATCATTCTTAGAACAGAGCCTGCAATGTCATCCGTTGCTAAATTAGACCTCTCTCAACTACCACCTATTTTACACCTTTTACCCGACACAGCCATCTTCAATATCCAAGCTCCATAGCTAGGAGAGGGAAGATGGGCACATGTGAAGCGTGTGGGTGTCACACATCCCGCTTTCAAAGATCAAGTGTATGCTGCAAAAGTGTTCAAAGTACACTTACATGGGCCCACCATGGAGCAACAGGTCAAAGACGAAGCAACAATTTTGGATATTTCACATCGAGGTATTATCTACCCTCTTGCCATGGTGCGCCACGTGGAGCGACCAATGCTCATTTCACGATTTTGGAATGGCGGCCATGTGGAGCAATGGATCAAAGAATGCACTGCAGACGGCAGCCAACCTGTCATCCGCGATTATGTACTCACTGCAGGAACAGTAGAGCTATTCCAGGAGAATATTTTGCAGATCATCAATGCTCTCCTCCAAACTCTAAAGTATATACATTCGCATAACTACCTCCACAATGATCTACACTCTCGGAACATGATGCTGTATTTTGGCAAAAAAGGTGTTTATGCCGGCATTGTGGATTGGGGTTCATGAACCAAAACAAATACCACAGCCGGTTTTCCTCCTCTACACGATATGCAGATAGAAACTAGAAAACAATATGAGAGAGATTATCCATGGGCAGCCCCCGAATGTATATCTAGTAATCCTCCCTCCTGGACCAAATCTATGGATATTTATTCCATGTGTCATACATGTAAACGCATTTTGAAGTGCTTACGAGAGCCCCAAGAACAAAGCAAGAGACATTTTTTGAGTAATGTACTTGCTCATCTTGAAACCGGCAAGCACCTAAACCCCAAAACCCGGCCTAACGCTTTTGACCTCTCCTTATGTCTAAATGGTGCCCATAGAGTGGGTTACAACATTGTAATGACATCTGGCTTATGAGCAGCTGATGATTAATGAAAACACAAGTCTCATGATTTCATCATTGTTTTACTTTTGGTGTCAGATTTAATTGTATGTTTAATTGAACAAAATATCTATGTTTGTCATTTGATATACTGTCCAATGTCAAATTAATTGAATGGGTATTTAAAAGTAATGACATTTTCACCTAATATGCAGATATGGAAGAAGAACTCAACCACGCTAAAGCTCAGGCAATTTTTAAAGAAGAACAAGTTAGATGTGGACAAGCAGATCTTTCTACTATTGCGAACATTGAAGAATCTAGCTGCAGGGTGAACCACTAACCCTTAAAGAGTGCAAAAAGCTTTGCCCTAATCACTTTGTACGCCATCAACTATTTCAAATAAGTGGCAATGCAAAAGAAACAGCTCCGTTAAAGCTCTTTGATTTGCAACATAAAGGACTGGCACATGTATTGCTGCAAAGGTTTATACGACAAGAGAGATGCCTACCAAACAACAACCAAGTAGCAATTTACTTTATCCAACAATGCTATGTTCGATATGTTTTGCTGAAGAGAGTGGATTGGTCAGATCGTCCAGGCACCACTAGCGTTGGACGTGGATGCATTGCAGAAAAGGTGGCAGCACGCAATGCAAATAATCCAATGCCTCCTCGCAAGCGTCCTATTGTTTTACTTCCTGAAGAGTCAGAAACACTGACTGAATTAGCCATCCAAGGACAAGACCTTGCCAGCCAAGGAGAAATACCGGACATGCTTCGTGGCCGTATTCTTGAGCTTGAAATAGATTTAAGTGATGCACAAGCAAAGCTTCAACGATATGAATCATTGTATGGACCTTTTCCAGATGATACTACCACTTCACATAAAGATGGTGCTCAACCATCCCCTGAGCTAGGAATTACAGATTTTACCATAGACCAGCTTATAGCAAATCTATCAAACTCATAAGTCACTCACAAGCTTTTTGTAATCTCAAAATTATATCAAACTCTTTTCGATTGAGTAATTTCCCAAAACCTTGTTGTAATTTCAAACCTACATCGACTTTATGTAATTGTTATTCGACAAGATATTATCGGCAATTTATATTTGTGTGTGAGTAAATATGTGCGTATGAGAGAGAGAAAGAGAGGTTTTGATGTGAACGACAACGAGATACCACTTTCTTTCATCATATGCAAAAACTTGTTAAGTATTACAATGGTACTCTCACAAATCATCTCCATCTTAAAAAACTGCAACCATATCATCTACTTCGTCCATATCTGAGCATTCTGAATCTATCTCCCATTCCATATCATCTTCATCATCAACTTCTGCAGAAATAGCTTCATGCGTTTGAAAGACTCCATATTGCTTTTGAGCGGCTCTAGTTGCAATGTTTTGAGGCTTATAAATAAGTCTCATATTGCAAAAAACATACACCAAATCAGCAGCCCGTTTAGTATGAAGTCTATTTCGCTTTTTCGTGTGCACAAAGTCGAATGCTGACGAATTTCGTTCACAACTTCTACTTGATGCAGCTACTGATAAAACTCTAACTGCAATGTGTTGCAACTCCACTTTCTCTCCACCATACTCCTTCCACCATAAAGGTGCACTTGTTTTGCCAATGGAATCTATATGCCACAGATCCTGAAACATACCAGTTCTGTTGGCATAATCTACTCGTTGATGAAAAGCTGTTTTTCCATCTTCGTGCCCTAAGAGTTGGGAGCACACTGTTTTGAAGTCGGACATAACTTCTTTGTTGGTAGATTGGTGATGCATTTGAAACTTAGGATCCAATACAAAAGCCGCACCATGCAATGGCGTATGCAACTGCACCCAACGCTTGTTAACAATTGTAATCATGGTAGCCTTATCCTTTGCACCAAAACTGACATTTTCTCTTAGCTTGCGTATAGCCTCTGACATATACCAATAGACCCGACCAAAAATAAAAGAATTTGTGTCAACTGCTCTCAAAAGATCTACAAATGGCTTAGACACAGTTACTATTCTTTCTACATTACGCCAAAAGACTGGCGAGTTTACTATTTGTGCACATCGACCAGCTGCTTCCTGATAACTTGGATACTTGCTGAGCCATCCATCCCATCTTCTGTCTGCTAAGGTTTCCATCAATGCAGGCTTCAACTCTTCCAAAGCAGAAAGAACATAGTATGCCGTAGCAAACCTTGTTGCGCAAAATATTTGCAAAGCTTTATTTGGTGACTTGGTTCGAAAAAGAGCATACGAAAATTGATGCTCTCTAATGAATTTCACCACATGATTTTCATCCAATAAAGTTTGCTTCACACATGCCATTTTACCAATATCTTTTAAAATCAAATTTAAAGTGTGAGCTGCACATGGTACCCAAGAAATCTCCGGATACTTGACTTGAATAGCTCTTCCTGCTCCTTTGTAGTTGGCCGCATTATCTGCGACAATAGAAGTCACATTCTTTGGTCCACCTGCCTTTGCAATTGCACGCTCATACACCCCTTCTAGGTAGGTGATAATCTTCTCTTTCAATGAGCTGTCAATTGCTTCCACCAACATAGCCCCTCTAGGGTTAATAAGCATTACATTGATTAAAGGTTTTTTCTGACAGTTAGTCCATCCATCCAATGCTATGGTGCATCCATATGCTGGAACAAACTCTAGGACTGTGCGTTTGAGAATGGCTTCAATACTGTCTTTGACTTTATCAAGATATTCAGTTCGCATCTTGTTATAGTCAGGAAGCACAAATCCTTTTTTGGTTGTACTCATCAAAGCATCTTGAAATATTGGATTGCGCATAACATTGAACAATATGCCACACGCAAAAAATGCTTGTGTCCATTTTAAATGCAACTCAAGCAACCATTGTTTACCTAATGCTTCAGGCATTGTCTGTCCATTGGATGACGCTCTGCCAGATTTGCTTGTTCTAGGAACTCCTCCTGATGTAGAAGCATGTCCATGAAGAGGGTTCAATTGAGAACTTTGATCATTTACTTGAGTGGTACACACCTCTTCTGTTGCCTCATTGCATACAGATGGTTCAATATTCGCATGAATATCTTTAGAAACATCACCTTTATGTTTAGCTGTAAGAATCAACTTTACTTTGCGAGAATACATGGCAAATTTTTCATGAATATCTTTTGGTGGTGCCCCGCACTTTTCAACATTGCCAGGGACTTTAAACAAATGCTCTTTAATTCTGGTTGCATTACCACTAAACTCGTGGCCACAAGATTTACATTTAAGTCGAGATGTATTTCTCCCAGCTTTCAACTCATGCACATAACCCCACTCTTGTCCTCTCACCATGATGCACAAAAATAGTTTGCTAGTAAAAACAAAGTCAATGATCATTTTCATTTTCATAAGTGACATTTTTTAATGTCAAAACGATAATCACTTACAAAACTTGATAATTATCATATCTATGTAAAGTGCGAACAAAAAGTTCTTACACTTTACCATAGATTTTTAAGCAATTATCTATCTACAATGCGAGCATATGTATGCTCTCACACAGTACGGTAGATTTTGCAGTCCAAATAAAGATAAGAGAATATCATTATTTTTGGACATGTTTTTCCTAAATTTTTACTCTAGTGAGAGCATAGCAGTGTGAATAGCTCTACACAAAACGTAAAAATATAATTTTGTTTCATTATATTCATTTTGAAGTGAGAGAAAATCTCTACACATCAAAATCGAACTTTAAATTACATAAAATTAATTTTTATGTAATTATATTTTTAAACTAATTATCTCATGTGAGAGTACACTCTACACACAACGATAATATCTTACTTTTTTTTTATTAGTCACTTTCAAGTGTCAATTAATTGAACACATTTACAAGTGATTCTTATAATTATAGTTTGTATCAGGTGAGAGATTTAACTCATCACAAAATACAAACTTTCAACTATTTACTAAGTTTTTCAAAACATATTCATATATTTGAATCACAAAACTTAAAATTCTATTGAATTTTAATTTTTATTGCATTCAAATTGTTTTATTTTTTTACAAATTACATTTTTTGATCGTTTGGTGAGAGTACTCACATGGAAAACACTGACTTTGAAAGCTGGAATGAGACCTTTCGCGTGTTGTTATATATACTAACATATTCGATCGTTATAATTTTAGATCGAAAATACTTTCGTTCGAAAATAATTTCGATCGAAAAATTAAGAAGTTATACGATTGGCCGTTTCTGCTGATGTGGCACCGTATAATACGGCCATATAATTTAGATAAACGAATAATACGCCCATTATTCGTGTATTATACGTCTCCCAAATAACGAATAATGCAACTTAGATGCTTTTTGATGAAACACATGTCTTGCAAAAGGTCTAAGAAGGATAGCACCAAGAAGGAATGGTTTGACATGGAATTTAGTCAAGCCCGAAAACACTTGCTCAGATTGGATGGAAGCAAAGACAAGGAAGTTTACTTGGAATGTTCACACACATACAAAGCACTTGTTCAAAAGAAGAGAAGAAGGTGGGAATTCAAAAAACAACTTCTTTTAGCACAAGAGAAAGCACATGCATGTGGCAAGTTTTGGCAAAATCTAAAAGGCAAGCGCATTGAGAGCTTTGGTGAGTTGACTCTTGAGGATATGTATATGCATTGCAAGAACCTCTACGAGCAACCCAATGTTGATAAGATGGAGTGTTGTAGCTCCCTTCTTTACCATTAAAGATGTATGCCGTGCGCTTGAGAAACTTGCTACTCGCAAGGCAGGGGACCTTCAAGGTGTCAAGGCTGAAATGATTAAATGGACAAGCAAGAACACACAATATTGGATATGCGATATGTTTAACCTTGCACTTTAGCATGGCATGCCTCATGATTGGAGTGCAAATTGGATCAAACCTTTGCACAAAAGAGGAGATGTAAAAAATGTGAACAACTATTGCACTATAATGGTTGGTTCTTTGATGGCGAAGTTATTTGGATGTATCATGGAGATGAAGATAAGTGAATGGGCTGAAAATAATGGCAAACGTGCGCTTGGCCAATCAGGTTTTTGAAAGCATCATAGCACTATTGATCACCTTGTCACTCTTCGAGTTCTTATGGAAGCGTCTCGATTGAAAGGAAAAAAGTTGTATTGTTTCTTTGTGGATTTCAAGAAAGCTTTTGACATAGTACCGTGAGGAAATCTTTGGAGATGTATGCAAAGCCTTCAAGTGCCGAGAGAATTTATGCATGGAGTCTTTCGCATCTACCAAAAAGTGATATGTCGATTACGTATGGGAGATGGAATTTCAGAATTTTTTGCAAGCACCATTGGTGTCAAACAAGGATGCCCACTTTCCCCAACCCTCTTTGGGCTACTCATTGATGAATTGGAATGCATGGTTCTTGATTTTATGCAGCAAGAAGGCATAGAAGAAGTTAAGATCAGAAATGCGGTGATCATACTTTTGCTTTATGCCGATGATGTAGTGCTCGTGGCACATACCTTAGAAGATGCACAAAAGCTTATGAGTGTCTTGGAACGCTTTTGCCTACATAGAGGGTTGATCATGAATGGATCCAAAACCAAGGTTATGCTTGTAAAGACCCTCAATGACAAAAATCCATGCATTGTATACAACAATGAGCAACTTGAAGTGGTAGATCACTTCAAGTACCTTGGCCTTGAGGTTCCATCCAATCATAAATGGAAGGATTGTGCAATGCGTCGCTTGGAAGCTAGAAAGAGGTCTTATTATGCATTTGAGAACATGTGCAATGCTAGAGAGATCAAGTGTTGGGCTCTCAAAAAGTACCTCTTTGACACATTGGTGACACCGGTGCTTCTTTATGAGGTAGAAGCATCGGGAAGTCTACTTGGAAAGAGTTTGAGAATGTCCAAAAGCGTTTTCTCACCAGCTTTCTCCAAGTCAAGACACAAACACCCTACATGCTCTTACTTCTTGAGTCCGGATCGCTTCCCATTGAGGTCTTGGGCATGCAAAGGATTGTGGAGTACATGCTTAAGACACAACGTAGCCCTTTGCATCGACTTCCTACAATCGCATATGAAGCAAGACAAAAGGTCCAAAAGACATGCAAGAGCAAAATACTAAGTTCGGGGTGGATACTTGACATCAAGAAATGGTTTGGAAGATGGGATGCATGTCACTTGGTCAAGGATGCGTCAATTGACTCCCAAGTTAATGAGGCCTTCTTACAACGCCAATGTATCACGGCTGGGGAGAAATCCGGAGGTTCTTGCTTCAATCATTACACCACACACGCTGCCCCAAAGTACAAATCTCTTTTCTTCTCTGAACGAGGTAACCGAACCAATCCCTACATCCTTGAGCCCATCCCGTTGAGTGTGATCCGCACCATTGCCTCCATTCGCGGCTTAGCTCCCATTCTCTACGCTGCGAGACAGGACGTTGGGGCGTTGGCAAGGAGTCTCATCGACTTTCCACTTTATGCCCTCGTCAAGTGTGAGAGAGTGAGTACCACACACTACTTGAGTGCTCAGCTTTTGACCACATTAGGCCCTCTTTTCCCCATATATTGAGCCATGAGCTCTCCCTGCATACCTTCCTCTCCCAGCCACGATGTGGACTCTCTATTGCGACGCTCATTTCAGCCATTTTTGAGCATCGAGAGTCACTTATGACCTCCACTCACACCATGTGACATGTTCATTTGGTCCCATAGGTCATATTTGACCTCCAAGGATGATAATAGAACTATCTCTCTCTCTCTCTCTCTCTCTCTCTCTCTCTCTCTCTCTCTCTCTCTCTCTCTCTCTCTCTCTCTCTCTCTCTCTCTCTCTCTCTCTCTCTCTCTCTCTCTCTCTCTCTCTCTCTCTAGACCCAACCCTAGCCCCGAAAAATCTCCACCTTCCCCTCCTTCTTGTTGGCCTCCCTAGGGTGAGGGGAAGCACTACGGGTAAGCCCGTCCATTGTTTTGCCCCCCCACCTTCCTTCTCCCAAGCAACCCCAAAGCTAGTCAAGGCTCATCTGCAGCTCTCCAATTGCGGATCGTCTACATTTTCTAGTTTCGGCTCGCGACCACTGCTATGTCTCTTTAATCCGACTAGTCGCCTTTTGTGCCTCATTAACCCATTTCGCGGCCTTTGTGCTCTATCAAATCAACACAGTCAACATTAACCTGATATATGGAAGAGTCTTCCCACGGGGGAAAGCAGAACCTCAAGTGAGAGGGGACTTCTCCAAGGAGCAATGCAACGTGGGGGCTCTCTCTCCCCCATTAGGCAAACACATCTATTCGTGCCCACCCCACGGGTGAACCCGATAGACCGTCTTCACTCTCAAATAAGAGAGCTCAAGGACAAGAACACAGAGCTCAAAGCGCGTCTTGTATCCCTTGAGAGACGTGTCTCCTCCTTGGAGTCTCAAAAGCAAGATGATAGCGAGCACCTTCTTGCAAAAGCAAAGGAGGTCAAGCACACCCTCACCGCAAGCATGGTCAACCTTGCCACCTAAGTTCAAGAAGCAACCATCGCGGTCTCCTCCAAAGTAGAAGAGTGCATGCAAGAACATCACCGACCGGAAGGACTAGCATTATTGGTTCGAATCGGCGGCTTGCCCTCTACTTGGTGGGGAGAGAGTGATGACTACATCTCAACACTAACAAAGCTCAACCAAACCATCCACCCAGCCGAGTTCGACCCCAACACAATTGAGAAAGTTCATCGCCGTGACAACTACACCAACCAAGGTATCTTGGTCTTCAAGACTAAAGAGGCACATATAGCACTTCTACAACAAGCACAACTTCTCAAGGGCACCAAAGTATGGATAAGTGAAGCCTTGATGCCCACCCAACTCATATTAAAGAAACAAGAGCTCAAAAAAGTTTAAGAAGCATGAGCTGCCAGTAAATGGGCCATCTATCGAGGCGGCAAGGCCATCATTAAGGAATTTCAGGCCCCAAAAACTCCCAAACCACTTCCCCTTCTCTCCCCACCTAAGCGACATCTGTCACAATTTTGTTGTATCCACATTAGTCATGATTCTTCATGTATCCCTTTAGTAAGAGGCCCATCCATGTATGCCGTGTACTCCATGTATCCCTCTAGTAAGAGGCCCATCCATGTATGTTTTCTTGGTCCCATAGGTCATATTTGACCTCCGAGGACAATAATGAATCTATCTCTCTCTCTCTCTCTCTCTCTCTCTCTCTCTCTCTCTCTCTCTCTCTCTCTCTCTCTCTCTCTCTCTCTCTCTCTCTCTCTCTCTCTCTCTCTCTCTGTGCACACAATCAGAGCAAAGAATTCGTCATCATGCAAAATGTCATCCTTTACACTATACTGACACCTAAAGCATGTCTCATTTTTGGCAAACATGGCATTTCAAATTGCTTTGAGATGAAGGAGTATCTACAGCGAGGCATGGAGAGCTAAGTTTGGCCAACCATACATTGAAAGTCATTATCTCAATCCCCTATATGATCTCTAGGAAGCGTTTGCATGGAAAATGCACACATGGAACAAGAAGACACACCTTGAAAAGTTGAGCCTATGCCATGGCCACTTAGCAAACCCTCAGTTTCTCGGATCCAGGCATATGACTTATAAGTCTATGGTCAGGTGAGGCTAAGTTATTGAAAACTTCTGACATGAGGAAATCTCTCTCTCTCTCTCTCTCTCTCTCTCTCTCTCTCTCTAGACCCAACCCTAGCCCCGAAAAATCTCCACCTTCCCCTCCTTCTTGTTGGCCTCCCTAGGGTGAGGGGAAGCACTACGGGTAAGCCCGTCCATTGTTTTGCCCCCCCCACCTTCCTTCTCCCAAGCAACCCCAAAGCTAGTCAAGGCTCATCTGCAGCTCTCCAATTGCGCATCGTCTACATTTTCTAGTTTCGGCTCGCGACCACTGCTATGTCTCTTTAATCCGACTAGTCGCCTTTTGTGCCTCATTAACCCATTTCGCGGCCTTTGTGCTCTATCAAATCAACACAGTCAACATTAACCTGATATATGGAAGAGTCTTCCCACGGGGGAAAGCAGAACCTCAAGTGAGAGGGGACTTCTCCAAGGAGCAATGCAACGTGGGGGCTCTCTCTCCCCCATTAGGCAAACACATCTATTCGTGCCCACCCCACGGGTGAACCCGATAGACCGTCTTCACTCTCAAATAAGAGAGCTCAAGGACAAGAACCCAGAGCTCAAAGCGCGTCTTGTATCCCTTGAGAGACGTGTCTCCTCCTTGGAGTCTCAAAAGCAAGATGATAGCGAGCACCTTCTTGCAAAAGCAAAGGAGGTCAAGCACACCCTCACCGCAAGCGTGGTCAACCTTGCCACCTAAGTTCAAGAAGCAACCATCGCGGTCTCCTCCAAAGTAGAAGAGTGCATGCAAGAACATCACCGACCGGAAGGACTAGCATTATTGGTTCGAATCGGCGGCTTGCCCTCTACTTGGTGGGGAGAGAGTGATGACTACATCTCAACACTAACAAAGCTCAACCAAACCATCCACCCAGCCGAGTTTGACCCCAACACAATTGAGAAAGTTCATCACCGTGACAACTACACCAACCAAGGTATCTTGGTCTTCAAGACTAAAGAGGCACATATAGCACTTCTACAACAAGCACAACTTCTCAAGGGCACCAAAGTATGGATAAGTGAAGCCTTGATGCCCACCCAACTCATATTAAAGAAACAAGAGCTCAAAAAAGTTTAAGAAGCATGAGCTGCCAGTAAATGGGCCATCTATCGAGGCGGCAAGGCCATCATTAAGGAATTTCAGGCCCCAAAAACTCCCAAACCACTTCCCCTTCTCTCCCCACCTAAGCGACATCTGTCACAATTTTGTTGTATCCACATTAGTCATGATTCTTCATGTATCCCTTTAGTAAGAGGCCCATCCATGTATGCCGTGTACTCCATGTATCCCTCTAGTAAGAGGCCCATCCATGTATGTTTTCTTGGTCCCATAGGTCATATTTGACCTCCGAGGACAATAATGAATCTATCTCTCTCTCTCTCTCTCTCTCTCTCTCTCTCTCTCTCTCTCTCTCTCTCTCTCTCTCTCTCTCTCTCTCTCTCTCTCTCTCTCTCTCTCTCTCTCTCTCTCTCTCTCTCTCTCTCTCTGTGTGTGTGCACACAATCAGAGCAAAGAATTCGTCATCATGCAAAATGTCATCCTTTACACTATACTGACACCTAAAGCATGTCTCATTTTTGGCAAACATGGCATTTCAAATTGCTTTGAGATGAAGGAGTATCTACAGCGAGGCATGGAGAGCTAAGTTCGGCCAACCATACATTGAAAGTCATTATCTCAATCCCCTATATGATCTCTAGGAAGCGTTTGCATGGAAAATGCACACATGGAACAAGAAGACACACCTTGAAAAGTTGAGCCTATGCCATGGCCACTTAGCAAACCCTCAATTTCTCGGATCCAGGCATATGACTTATAAGTCTATGGTCACGTGAGGCTAAGTTATTGAAAACTTCTGACATGAGGAAATCTCTCTCTCTCTCTCTCTCTCTCTCTCTCTCTCTCTCTCTCTCTCTCTCTCTCTCTCTCTCTCTCTCTCTCTCTCTCTCTCTCTCTCTCTCTCTCTCTCTCTCTCTATCTATCTATCTATCTATCTATCTATCTATCTATGTATGTGTGTGTGTGTGTGTGTATATATATATATATATAGAGAGAGAGAGAGAGAGAGAGGTTATGGAATAGCTATGTACAAGCTGGTGGCCCAGTGGAGTGTGTGAAGATGTGCGGTTGTGTACACGGCTTTGCCCTTATGATAACCAAGTCATCTCGTGAACAACAGGAAGACAGAGAGAGAGAGAGAGAGAGAGAGAGAGAGAGAGAGAGAGAGAGAGAGAGAGAGAGAGAGAGAGAGAGAGAGGCGATTTGATAGCTGTTGGAAAGAGTCCATGTAAGCATGGACTCTTTCAGAGGGTTTTTTATAAGTGTTTTGTTCATATCTAGTGAAATGATGATGACTGAACTTGAGGACCCTTATTCCTTAGATAGTGTGTCTCGAAATGTCTTATAGACTTCCTTGTCCAACCCTTCAAAACCAAATTTGTCAATGAATAGGGACCCTGATATTTGCCTTTCACAAAGTGGCACAATGCTGCTGGTTGTAGAAACTAACAACCCAGTCACCCCTTAGAGGAAGGTACCTTGTGGGTGTTAAGGCAGGTACACACTGGGATTTCACTTGGTTCAGATTCTGCAAAATAGAGCATCGCTTATTAGGGTGGGTGGACAAAACCACATGGTAGTGAAGAGGCTCCAACATGAGGACAATGGAGAAGTCAAAGGGAGCCACGTAAGCGGAGCCAAGCTATTGCATACTTGGGGGTCGCGATCTTGTAAGAGTCTCAAAAGAAGGGAGTGGAAGATGTTGAATCCCTTTGTGCATGGTAGATTATCCTCCAATTGAGGAGGTAAAGATAATAATGATGGTGAATCTATTGATCAAGTTAGTGTTGTTTGCACGCGTTGCATCTACCATTCACAGCAAATGTTGTGCTCTTTCATTTTTTTTCACGTTGGGCCGTTGAAGACTATGCACATTGGTAGATGGAATGATGTGGTAGTCACCTAGAGTAGCGTAGACAATAATAGTCAAAGCTTGATTGAGACAAAGAGAGAGAGAGAGAGAGAGAGAGAGAGAGAGAGAGCCTAGAGAGAGAAGGGGAGAAGATGAAAAGTTTAAAGGTTTTAAGTACAAACCATGGAGAGCTCAAAAATGTAACCAACACCGTGAAACTTTGCATCTGCTCACTAGTACATTCCATTTTGGCTATATAGGAGAAAATTTCATTACCTATGTGCACTTAGATTTGTGAGGTTCTTTGCAAAATTGTATACGCATTTTGGCTACTGTGTCATCTGTTCAAAAGGGGTTTGATTACAACTAAGTGTCCAACAAAAAATTCTTTCTTAAAAATACGAAGTTCCTTTCAATGAAATCTATAAAAGATGTAAGAACTAGGGAAACTAGCCCTGAGATCCTCCTCCCAACCTCCCTTTATATAGGTGGGCTCCTAGCCCCTTGCCCTAGACGGATCCCCTCTCCACCCTAGCCCGACCCTTGGCCATAGTCCATGACTATCCTAGTTCTTAGGGTACAGGACCCTTGTCCTGACAAAAGACTTGAAATTTAAGAGTTTCTTTAATGCTTTCACACTATTCTTTTCAAGTATATGGATGACATTTTCCTTTTCCTCTTGGTTTCTCAAGTGTCATGATTGTAAGCTGCAACATAGTTTTTGGGAGCTAGACAAAATGGAGTCACCCATGAAAAAAAAACTATCTCCAGTTTCAATAAGATACAATCTAGAATTACAAAAGACTACAAACACATATTGCTCATATTAATTCCAACCTACCAAATAATCTCTACCAATTCTACCTCTTCTATAACTTCCCTAAACTAGGCATTTCTTGACAACAATTCTCTTTTGGATTCTCTTTCCCTAGAATAAATTACCATAATTTTATATATTGAAAACCCCCTTCCACAACAAAAAGGCGGACACATGCATGCACACACACTTGGCCAAGCAACTACCATGGCTTGGCTGAAAATGCACAAAATTCACCTTAGGTAGCCTTTGTGATCACATGCAGCATCCGTTTTTTGCAACCTCCCCTAGTGGATGGTGCATAAGACGGATCTGTTGACCTTGAAACATTTAGTCTCTTTAATAAAATTACCTTTTATGAGGGCTCTCGACCCTCTCTCTCTCTCTCTCTCTCTCTCTCTCTCTCTCTCTCTCTCTCTCTCTCTCTCTCTCTCTCTCTCTCTCTCTCTCTCTCTACAAGAGGTTGTGTGCTCTTGTGACGCTGTTAGCGACGGAAATACATTGGGTTTTTATAACCCCCGGCATCGCTAAAACCGTCGCTACGAGAGCGTCGCTATAGGCGTCGCTATAGGCGTCGCTATAGGCGTCGCTATATGCGTCGCTATGAGCGTCGCTATATAGCGACGCATATAGCGACGCCTATAGCGACGCTTATAGCGACTATAGCGACGCCTATAGCGACGCTTATAGCGACGTTTACACTGCAGACTATAGCGACGCTCATAGCGACGCTACAGAGCCATAAATAGCGACGCTTATAGCGACGCCCGAGAGAATATTTTTTTGGTGGCAGGGCATTGAATGCCCTGCCACCCATCAACCATATTGTACTTGATTCACTTTTTAAAAAAAGTGCAAAGGTAGATAATAGACCCAAAATAGTCACCCACAAGACGCATTGTTTGCAAAATTGACAATTGTACACATCATAGGCAAAATGAATTGATTGGCAAATGTAATAATGACAATTGTACAACATCATAGGCATAAAGAATTGATTGGCAAAAGGAACTGCGGTGACAAATGTAATAATATACATGGTTCAAAAAGACGTATAAAATCCGTCTCATGATACATAAGCTATGAGAAACCCTAAACTAATGCTATCTAGCTACGGCTAAACTGACGTCGTTTAGTCAGACGTCTCATCGCGTCCAAGCGGCGTATCTGTCGGATTCTGCAAAAAAAGACAATAAGACAGCTTTCAGTAAGTATAAACATATAACGACATTTATAAAACAATACAAAAAATAAAAAAGAGTAAACCCTAATACTAACCATGCCGCCGCGAGAACTGAGAATGTCCATCAGAGCGTTTAAGCCCTTCCTGCCTGCGTACTCGCGCTCGTACGGTGTGGGATCACGTCCTGTCATCGACCACTGTCAAAACATACAAAGATTTCATTATGTTAGAACTAAAAAACTCATAAACCCTAAACTATCGAACATGCATAAAGAGCAATGTGAAAAGACTTACAAAATCGGCCTCAAATGATGCCCATCCACCGCTCCCCAAGTGGTGCGAGCTCCCTGCCTCTACTCGCGCTCTGGCTGCATCCTTTTGTTGCTTCCACTTGTCGGGATTCTCGCGCGCTGCTTTCTTCGCATTCTTCCAATCTTCTTTGGCCAACCAATCTGGCCTATTCCACCCATTCTTGATTGCTTTTTGCACTTCGGAACGCTTGTGTTTGCAGTATTCGCGCATTCGAATCTTCATCAGGTCTTCATTGAAGCGTTGATCCCGTGTTGGAACGGGAAACTCATCATGAAGTATGCTGATGACTCTGTTTTTTAAATCACTTGGTACTTCACTCCATTTGTTTAGTATATAGTGTCTAAACAGCTGAGAGCAAAGACCACGCATGCGCGAGATCACCTTCTTGCCGTCATCATCCATGATGATGCCGCCGCTGATGTCGACGGAGTAAGGCAAGCCCTCTGGCCGGTGACGCGTGAACCTGGGTGTCCCGGCAGGGGTCTCTAGCGGCGTGTCGATGGGGGTACGGACGTCAGGTGTCTCCACCGGCGTCTAGGCCCCGAAGCGAGGAGTGTCGAGTGGGGTGGCTCCTGGCGGAGTAGGTAGAGGTGTGTAGCTTCTAGGAACAGTCAGCCGTGCAAAACCTGGCGTAGATGGCGATGCTGTGGCTGGTGTGGGGGCGGGCAAAGAAGGGGAGGGTAAAGAGCCTCGTCGAACACGAGGCGGTGTGGAGGCATCGGTGGCGGAATCCCCACAACAACCGCCACCGCCACCACTAGAGCGCCGGTGTCTAGACAAGTGTGAAGCTCGTCTCGTCGACGCCGAAGCTTCGGAGCGCGCCGAATGCTCCGAAAGAGAGGGAGATGCGGATGGTGTAGGAATGCGCGATGATGCGCCAGAGCGATGACGCTCCACGTACCACTGTCTCTGCTGCGGTGACAAAGAAGAAAGAAACTCCTCATCATCCATACCTGCATTAAACACACGAATATTTAAACTTAATATTGAAGGAATAGAGTAGACAATGACGCAAAGACCATTAAATACAATGACGTAATGACGCATATAAATACAATGACGCAATGAATCGAGTGATAGAAGAGGCAAGTCGAAAACTCAGAATTTTCAATCAAAAGATGTGAGCGCGAGTAGAAAAGAGCGTTATACACCATGGAAGGTACTTAGAGAGCCAGAGCTTTTACAACACGGAGCAAAATTGTTCAAATACAATATTTGTGGCTTTAAGAGATCTCTCTCTCATCCTCGCATAACTCAGCATAACTTCCTATATCTATATAGAGCTCTCCGTTTAAACACATATCCTCTGTTTCATTTTGTAGCTCCTCTGCATGCACCCCATATAGAGTAGTAGCATCTTGATGCTCGTCTGGCACCACCGCAGCGGCTTCTGATTGAGCATCTTCTCTGATCTCCTCCATTGATGTCGTTGTGATTGGCACATGGTAGCCTTCATACGTCCTTGCACTACGAGGGGCTACCTCTATGACGTACCACCAGTTTGATGTAGACTTTGTAGGATGAAATACTACCTGCCAGAGCCACATAACTTACATGAGAGCTTTCAAGCACATAACTTGTAAAAGGGGGATGTTAACTATTTACATACTTACTTGTTCACAATGCTCGGGTAGTACGAAAGTGTCTCTTAGGTCAGTCCATTTCTTAGTAGAATCCACCTCAAGAAAACCAGACTCTCCTCTACGCACAGTAGCGTTGCGACCCTCCATGATTATCTTGAACCATTGCACGTCGAACAAGTCGACAAAAAATCCTCTGTAATAGATCCTCAAAATCTCTTGCAGCGTGCCGAAGTAAGTGAGTTCCGCCACCACAGGATCTGCACCAGAGGAACGTCGTCGACTAGACTGTTCAAATTTTGCCATGATTCCACAATCTTGAGTAAAACGCTTTTTGTCGATTCGTTCCACCCTAAAATGTCGACCTTTACACCATGCTGCTGTGTATGACTTATACTACAACGAACAAAGATTATGAGTGGCCGTTCAAACGTTTATAAATAAAGTCACTTGCTAGTCGTACATTGCAAACTTACCTTGGTCGCGCAACCCCGAGAGTACTCCCACTCTTCTTCAGTCACTTCGTCACCGCATTGTTGTGCGCTTTTCAATTGGTTGTGCAACCATCTTAATCTCATGAAGGTTGGTAGGCTCTCCAGAACCGCTGGATAGTGCATCGGTGGTCGTCTTCCCCGTCTCCACTCGATTCGTGCCCTTTGTCGCTCTTGCTTTGCATCCTCATATTGTGAAATCCACTTTTGCATCACTGGATTGTGAAGCATGCAAAATCGGCTGATTTTAGCCTCTAGATCTTCCGTCATCTTCTTCTCAACACCGAGATTGCACCTGACAATCCCAGATATGCGCTCATCATCTATGGTTTGCCATAGCGTGTCCCGGGATTTATCAAATCCGTCTAGCCACTCTCCAATGTACACTAGGGACTCTGATACCAACCAACCTTCTGCCATGCTACCCTCCGGACGTGCCTTTTGACGCACATATCCCTTAAGCGTTTTCATGAAACGCTCTAAGAAGAACATCCATCTGGAATGAACTGTGCCAGCTATTTCCACCTCATCAACTATGTGAACAAGAAGATGCACCTGAATGGTTAGCATTGTAGTAGGAAAATGTTTCTCAAACATGCACACAAGCTCCGCAGCATTTAGTTTGGCGAATGGTATGGAGTCTACGTTGATCTCCTTTTGTGAGATCCATTGCACCAGCTTTGCAAGTTTGTAGATTGTGTTACGAATGTCGAGAGACAAACATCCCTCAATGGCAACCGGTAAAATAAACTGTAAAGTATGTGCAGCAATGATATTAAAGTCCACATTTTATGCAATGATATTAAAGTCCACTATGAACGTACCTGACACATTTTATGCCAATCGTGTGACTTCAAACCGGTAAGCTTTCCTTCTTTAGTAAAACACGTTCGGAGCGAGTGCATTACGCCAGTGGGGGTCCGCAAAGATCGAATGGCCTCTTTTACTTTGCGTTCTTGGGCTCCTGTGAAAATCCATGGTGCTTTAGGGAGTTTTATCGATCCATCAGACGCTGTTTGCGGCCAATATTGCTCCATACGATCCACATTTCTAAGGTCAACTCTGGCTCCCAAAGTATCTTTCTTGCCGGTCAAATGGTCCCATAGTAGATTACCCACATTCTTGAATATGTGCATTGGATCGAGCAAGTGATTGATCATGAGTCGGGGCCAGTATGGTAACTCGTACCATAGAGATAGTCTCTTCATCCCTGGAGGCAATCCGTCATCGCACATCTCCTTCTGCTCTAACCATGCTTGTGCAGACATCCTTGGTGGCTCTCTTCCCAAAAAGCCGTCGCGTAACACATGATTCTCTGGAAGATACGCTTTGATGACCTTCGTAGATTTGCTTCTTCAGTGAGGGTGCCCTACGTGCATTCAGTCTAGGTCCACATGTGACACATGCTCTATATCCGCTTGTTTGAAGCCCTGCATGTATACACATGATAATAGATCAACTATGGGAAAAAACAATATTTACAGTGTCTGAGTGAGGAGTGTCAATAGATCACCTGAGCATTCTGTTAGCCCGGGATAGTCATGCATGGTCCACATTAGAATGCCTCTGATCAAAGCATTCCGTCGTCCTGTGTGTCGGCTCATATCCACCACCTCTATGCCAATCCACAATTGTTGTAGCTCTTCCAATAGTGGACGAAGATACACATCCATATTCCCCACTTTATATCGCCCTGGCACAATCAAGCTTAGCCATAGGTGCCCCTTCTTCGTAGTCAACCACGGGGAATGTTGTAGTTGACGATGACAACGGGCCATACACTGTAAGATGTTGATCTTTGACCAAATGGATTTACGCCATCCATAGCCAGGCCTAAGCGCAAATTTCGAGCTTCCCTGGCAAAATCCGACCATGTTCCATCTATATGTTTCCAGGCTGCGCAATCTGCAAGAATTCGTAGCACACCATCCGAAGATTTATTCTCCTCATGCCATGATGCTAGGGCGGCCATGGACTTACATTCGAAGAAATGCTTGATGCGAGGAAGCAAAGGAAAATGTCCCAAAACCTTTTGTGGAATTTTTGTCCCGTGGAGATCTACTCGATATCTTTCGGAATCACATTTCGGACACTTCTCCATGTCTGTGTATTCCCCTCTGAAAAGAATGCAGTCATTAGGACAAGCGTGGATAGAATTGTAATCCATCCCCAAGTTTCGCAAAATCTTTCTTGCTTCATCTCGGGAATCTGGCATCACATTGTCAGCTGGTAGTATGTGCTCTTTCAGCAATCTACACAACATAAAAATATGATACAGTCGTGTAAAAATCTATCAGATCATTATACATTTAGATTTCTATTAAAGTAAACTAACTGTAATAGATCACCTGAAAAGCGTTGTGACGCTAGTGTCACTCCATCCAAACTTTGCCTGCATGTTGAGAAGAACCAGGAGTGCTTTCAATCTAGACATACGTGCTCCATTATACAATGACGTATCGGCTTCACTTTTCATATCATCATAGATAAGCCTTTCTGAATCCATGATTGTCTCGATCATTTCATCAATCTCGGGCTCAAACATTGCCTCGTTGGGAATGTGCTCTGCATGATCATCCCCCGAGCTGTCAGAGGCTACATCTTGTGGCCTCACATATGCTGCTTGACCAAAGCGCCTGCGAACACGTCTATCGGGTTGCAAGATTGCTGCTTGTTGGCCAGCGTCAGAGTCCGACGAGTTATAATTGGCAACAACTCGATCTATAATAGATGTATCGAACTCGCCAAATTCGCGAACGTGCTGCAAAGAAACACGTCTTGTCCGTCGCACAGCATGCTTGCATTGATTACAAGGACATAAGACCCTCGTTGAGAGATAGGTGTTTCGGTTGGACGGTCCCACATCCTCGTCGCTACTCATAATGAGAATAAAAAACTTATAACCTGGACAACAAATTTAATATTCTATTGGCATTCTTCGTCTTATCTCTCTCTCTCTCTCTCTCTCTCTCTCTCTCTCTCTCTCTCTCTCTCTCTCTCTCTCTCTCTCTTACCTCACATTCTCTAGTCATGTCCAATCCTTGCACACCTCGGTCTAGAGGTGCACGGAGATCAGAACCACCGGGTTATAATCTCGTCTTTATTGGTCAATACCTATATTTGTGGGTACAAGAAATCTACACACCACGTCTACATGATACTGCATGTAGTGGACAAAATCCCTTTGCCTCTTCTCTAGCTGTAGCACTTCACTTCATCTTAACATCTTTTCACAGTAGATCTTTTCACTGTTCGTCTAACTCTAAACCCTAAACCGTAAGTAATTCTTGCGTGGACTCGATCTAACGTAAATAAGCGTAAATCTAAATAAACGTAAATCTAACTAAAAATAAAGCTAAATCTAATTTAACGTAAGTCTAATGACTAGAGATTGTCTAGATGGTCATTGTGTCGGGGATGTAGTGACTCTTGCCGCCCTGAAGATCCACCTTCTTCCCTATCTTCTGAAGACATTTCACCAGTACTTTTGGATCGACGGAGCCCACCATGAGTGAAGGCAGCAATACCCTATATTCTATTGAGGGCTTTCTTCACCCGCTTCATGCAGGCATCGCAGTCTATGGAGACCTAAATCTAATCTAATATAACGTAAATCTAAATCTAGCTTAAATAAACGTAAATCTAGTTAAAAATAAACCTAAATCTAATTTAATGTAAGTCTACATATAACCTAATCTTTAACGTCTTTTAAGATAGTTTCCTACGACGTTATAACTCTCTTCTTCTTGTGTGTGTGCGCGTGTGTGGAAGTGTGTGCCAATAAAAAGAGATAAATGGTATAACCTTTCTATCACCCATGCCAAGTATGATAGATTGATTATGCCATTTCCCTCTTGAATAATAGGTCTTCAGTTCAACTCCTCGTCGGCTAGATCTCTAGGTCTTTTAATTTTAATTAGTTTCCTACGACGTTAAATTAGTTTCTCTCTCTTTCTCTCTCAATGTGTGTACGTTTTTTTGGATCGTATGCATGTTTTCTCTCTCTTTTCCTCTCTCAATGTGTGCGTTTTTTGTTTATGCATGTTCTCTCTCTCTTTTCCTCTCTCAATGCGTGCGTTTTTTTTTTATGCATGCTCTCTTTCTCTTTTTCTCTCTCAATGTGTGTGTGCATTCTTTGTTTATGTATGTGTGTGTGCGTTTTTGTTTTTGTTTGTACTCTCTCTCTCTCTCTCTCTCTCTCTCTCTCTCTCTCTCTCTCTCTCTCAAAAACACTATGTGTGTGTGTGTATGTGTGTGTGTGAGAGAGAGAGAGAGGGAGAGAGAAAGGGGGGAAGGGAACATGAGAATGAGGAGAGGGAAGGAGCATACCTGGCTCTCCTTCCTCTCCTCGTGTGTGTGTGTGTGTGTGTGTGTGTGTGTGTGTGTGTGTGTGTGTGTGTGTGTGTGGAGAAGAAAGAGAGAGAGAGAGAGAGAGAGAGTGAAGGAGAGCGTTACCTGCTCCTTGCTTGAGGGCGCCGAAAAACTCAGATCTGAGATCTGAGTTTTTGGGCGCGCTCGGTTATTTTTTTACCCCAGCCGGCGTCGCTATGAGCGTCGCAAATTTACAAAGAAATTTGCGACGCTCATAGCGACGCCGAGAAATTTTTTTTGAGCGTTGATGTGTGAGCGTCGCTAATATGAAGAGCCTCTTGTAGTGTCTCTCTCTCTCTCTCCAATGGCGAGAGCAATGCTTGATTTTTTTTCCAAAAAACTTGGCAAATCTACAAATGATAAATTTTAGAGGTAAATTGACTAAATTTGAAGGCTTCCACAAAAACTTCTTCGAATTTGGTAGGCTTTCTCACCTTCAAAGTGAAAAGTTGGAGGTCAGTCTGCAAATTTGTAGATTACACTAAACCTATTTTTTTCAAGCACAATGTGAGAGCTCTCTCTCTCTCTCTCTCTCTCTCTCTCTCTCTCTCTCTCTCTCGGCATAGCTTAGATACTCTCTCACACACACACACAATGTGGGTGCGACAATGGACGCCTAGAACTCTTTGGAAGCATGTTGAGAAAATGCACACACAAGGAAGGGCCTCCAAGTTGCACTCATGTTGGAGAGTTAGCTCCCAATTTGGTGAGTTCCGGCATATGTTAGTGCTTGTTAAGTTCCATATATAGTAGTGTGGAAGTTGAAAGTAAAAAGTGCATCCTTCAAAAAGAAAAGTTGAGGCACCCTTCAATTGGCTTTCAAAAGGGAAAGTGAAGTGTGCCCTCAAAAGGAAAAGTACAGTCAACCTATTTTTTTAACTTCAAAGGTTGAAAGTTGAAGTTGAAGGTTGAAACGATTTAAAAGTTCCAAACTTCACATAAATGAGACATGTGGAGGACTTATTTGCTTGCTATCACCGTGTTTGTGCGTGTGCGTGTGCGTGCGTGTGTGTGTGTGTGTGTGTGTGTGTGTGTGTGTGTGTGTGTGTGTGTGTGTGTGTGTGTGAGAGAGAGAGAGAGAGAGAGAGAGAGAGAGAGGTGTCACTATCACCATAAATGCGTGTGTGTGTGTGTGTGTGTGTGAGAGAGAGAGAGAGAGAGATTAGAGGAGCACGAATCAATAAGAAGAAGAGAGTAGAAAGAGGTTATATGTATATGTTTATTTACGAATGATTATCTAACAATAGTTTGATTTCACAAACTATTGAACCACACAATGGGACTAGAAACCAAATAAAGTGTATATAGTAACCAAGAACTATGTCTACATGAGATAAGAAGTAGTCTTTAAAATTGACAGAGATAAGACTACAATTGACAAATAGACTAGACATTTATATATACAATGTTATTTGTCAATATATGAGATTATCAAAGAAGCCTATACACTTGGGCTATCAATCAATTATACAAATAACTGGACAATGGGAGATCATTTGTTATTGTTGCAGTTGTCATCGTAATCCCAAGGAGGAAACCTTTACTTGTCACCATCCAAGAAACACAAGCCCGTCAGAAGTGGCATTAATTGAGAAGACAGGTGTAACAACTCCCTCCCCTTGTTATCATTGTCAAAAATTACAACAAAAATAAACAACATATCATAGATCAAATATTAAGTTTAGAGAATGAGCCATTTACGCTAATGTTTACATCATTTAATTCCAAAAAAAATTAGACAGCATCTCCTTTATAAAATGGATCAATTCTCAAAAGTACAATCTAATGCCATCTCATCCAAGACCCCCACTTGAGAATTAAGGCTCTTTTAACAATCATTGGACTAATTTCAAAGTAAATTATAGACATTTTTTCAAAAATTTGCATTTATCCATCAAGAAAGGATAGCATCAAAAAGCACTTTACACTTGTGAGTTCACCACTATATACTTACTTTCATCACAAGTGAGTTTCCACATATAAAGATAGAAGTACAGTTTAAGAGAGTTGGTTTTTACTAGTATCGGTAGCAAGTCGTATTGTATCCTTCATCCACTATGTTACGTCTATGCATATGGTCTTGGTAGCCTTGAACACAAGATAAATTAGTGCTAAGCTAATAAAGTTGGGTAAGGTAGCACTGAAATAAAGCTACAATATCCTCAAGTAAATCATATTGGGCATGGTTTCTCTGAATACAAGAACCTACCTTCATGAATTTATGACATGGTCAACAGCCATATATATTAGTCTATGTATGAAAATCAATGTGTAAAAATTTTGACGGCCATTCCTTGGTAACTGCTCATTATGTTAAAAAAACCACCCAATGTCATCACCCCTAAAGCCCTACAATATGTTTCATTCCAAAGTTACATTATGTATGTCTTTTCGATTTGTGTAGGAATTTTGATAGCATTTCCTTCGTATCTGCTCAATATTTTCAAAAAATCTAGTCCCCGCCATCATCTATGATACCCTCACATTCATTAGGAAAAATATGAACCCTCTAGGGGCCCTTTGGGGTTAAAGTTATTTAGAGGCCAGCCAATGAGAAGAGGGTGGTGGACACACTCTATGCCCTCAAAAATGTAGGGGGACAAAGTAGTCTTACACTTCTTAAATGGGCTCTTACCTAGTGAGAAGGTGGGGTGGGGGGGGGGGGGGGGGGGGGGGTGGGCCATATGGAACCTCCAACTTCCCTCCTTTTTGATCCGGTTTTGGAAAAATCCCAAAAATTTGAAATTTTTCAAAATTTTCAAAAGTCAAATTTCATCTTCTGAAAACCCCCCTAAAACTATTTTATAGTCAGAAAACATTTTTTGATCTCAAAAAGTCAAAACGTGCATCCAAAAACCCTAAAATTCAAATTTTTAAAAAAACTTTTGAAAAATCTTTTTTTGCTATCTAGAGCTCCCCCAAAAGTAGTTATTAGGCAAAAAGTGATTTTCTCTCTCTAGAACCCCTTTTCCACCTCCTTGGTTGCAACCATCACACTCGTCCTCTACTCCAACACTCTCTCTATCTACACCATCTCCATTGCTGCAGCAAGGAAGCTCCTCTCTCCTCCCCTACCACCTTCCATTGCCACACCAAGCAAGGGTTATCCACCTTCTCCTCCCATTGCCACAAGGGTTAACCACCTTCTCATATCACTTTATCCCACCTACATTGTAGCAACAAGCAAGGTCCTTCTCCTCCTCCAAGTTTTCTTTGCTCATCCATGGCCAACTCTACTTCGCAAAGGCGGCCAAAGGATGAGGTCACAGCAGTTGCATGCCACAACACTAGAGGTGTAGATGATGAGTGGGTGCCACAAGAGTTCACCAAAGGTGCTTGGGTATACATGCAACCATCTGCTATTGGCCCTCATCGTGTGCGGAATCGTGAAAACTTGGATCTTCATTGGAAAGGAAAGCTCCTTGGCTTCAAGAACCGCAAAGACAAGGGGACCGTAGCCATTGTGCAACATGTTTTCTCAATGTCAACCATGCACTTACAACAACCACCTCGATTTCCAACACATTGTAAGTACATGTTTTGAGAATACAAAGCTAGGTGTGAAATCACAGTGTAATGTTATTATGGATTCATACTTAACATTTGTCATGCATTTATAGTCATATTTCCATCCACGTTGGTGGAGGAGCAGCCACTACATAGTCTCTCCGGCACATTCAATGTTATACATGCGGATATTGGAGCAATAATGTTCCCACATCTTTGCCCAACCAAACTGGTTCAAAGAAGGATTTTCTTCTATTCTCACTCCTATATTGTCCCTACTTCTACACAAGCGTTTGGAACGCTTGAACCCATCAAAGTAACTTCCTTATTAAGTATGGAGTGGCTGGTCCCAGATTTGTGGTCGGTAGCATCTTTCAAGCAAAATATGATAATGGATGTCCAAAACTCTTTGAAATACTCTAAAGCTTCTAGGTCTGTGGGCTTGAGTTGGTGTTTGCCTATTCATTGTTTTGTGCACATTTTTAAAGAGTTTGGATTTGTGGAGACTACCACAATGCTTGTATGTAAAGATGCGCATTACGAGGAATTAGGAAGGCTTTTAGAAGAGGACTGGGGTTTTGTGGAGGGAATGCACAACGGGGACCGGTACCATTGTAAGGTTAGAGCTTCACGAATTGGAATGCGCTATTTGAAATCCCGCACCTCCTTATACATACGATTTCACTATGATCGTTTGATGTGCAAGCTTGGAGTGTGGACTCCCTTACGGATTGTAGACGGCGCTATTGCAAGCTTTGACATTGCAGTGAAGATGCCCAACGATGCTTTGGAGGCAGTCCAAGTGAACAAGCATTGGACTCTCAGTAATGTTCGAGAACATTTGGTTATTATGGGTTTTGAGGCCCTTCAACAAGCACAATTTCGTTTACAAGGTCACAAGGTGAGAATCCTTCCACCACATTTTCAATACATCATGGTTTGTCGATCATTGGATGCTTACTGTAATGAATGTCTGCAAATTGGGAAGAGAATGGAAGACAAATTGAAGGTCGAGGAGGACTGGGGGATAGATGAAACTATGCTATCGATCTTATAACTTTGTAACTCTTGCAATTTTCATATTGATCCCCGCTGTAATCAACATGATTTGCTTCGGCAAATCATGCCTTTGAATATAATTTTTTGCATTGGGATGAGAAATTATTTTTTGGTGAAATTTCCTTTTTTTTAATGTCTTAAAAAAAGGGTCCATTATAAAAGGGGGGCCACCTAACTCATTCACTATTTTCACTTTTGCAACTCTTGAGCTCCTCCGCTCTCTATCTACACCCCAGGCTAGACATGGATGCTGCCACAGCCTCTGCATCTGCACCCACATCCACCCCTTTGTCACGCTTCATCCTCTTCCTCGAGGACACCAAATACAAAGGGAAGTTGGACCTCCACACCTTTTTTACTCCTCTCCCTGACCTTGACGCCACAGTTTCCCTTCACATGGATGCATTTGAGGAGATTTTTGCGTTCATGGATGAGCACATCATAAAATATTCTGTATCTATCCCCCCACATGCAGGGATGTGAGTGCCTTGCAATTTTTTGCGCTATATACACAAAGGTGATCGCCCATTCTCCAAGCGGTTGCAACGATTCCAAGAAATTGCAATCGATGCAGGCCATTACTTGGACGAGCAAGCCCCTGGGGTGTCAGCGCTTAAGAAGCGCAAGTTGGGGGTGGAGTACCTTTCTCGACTCGCAACATTTATCTTGTTGGTGAGCAAGGAACCTGATCTGGAGGAGCTCCGCTTACCACACCTTCAAGTTGGGTCCTTTATCAAGGACACCAAGGAGCAGCAGGTTATACCCATGAACCCTGCAGCGGGAGGAAAAGCACACCGGCTCGAGTACCCTAGGGGTCTTGAGGAAGTGGTTGAGAAATCCATAGTTGCGGCTGGCCCTAGTGACACTCCAGTGCCACTACCACTGACGGATGTGGCTATCCCAGAGGTAGAAATAAGCCGCTTCTCCTCAGTGTTAGTGGATGGGGATGAGTATGTATTCCTGCATGATTTGGAGAAAGCAGTTGGCCTGCACATGGATGAATGCTTGAGCGTGCTATGCAACAGCAGAAAATGTCCCTTAGATAATACGCCAGATGCCCTAGAAAGCAAGCTCTTGCCAGATGGGGACTCTGTTGCTGACACTATTGCAGTTGTATGTGCGGAGGTCCTGGCAGCAGAGCAGTTGCACGTGGCCGATGAAGATTTCCAAGCCACGCAAGCCAAGGTTGAGGCTGCTAGGATGCCTAAGCCATTATGCAACCTCCCATCTGATGATCCAAAGCTCGTATCTGTGGTGCATGGGAGCATTGACTCGGATGCAAAGGGCAATAGGGAGGAGGACGACAAGGAGCAGGAGGTAAACTATATCCTAATTTTCATGTTACTATTTTATCCTTCATTGTCTTTTTTCTCAACCTTCATCGGTTTATGACAGGATGTTGTGGAGGTTGATGATTTTGCTGCAAGGACGGGTGGCAAGCGGACGGGCTTTGGACCTCAAGCTTCCCTTGCGCATTACCTAGGACAACTCCCCCCTGGGGATGTGGCCATTATCCATAATGAATTTACTCCCCAAACCCATTTTATGAATTGGTCGTTAAAAGCTTTGAGCAAGTTTTTGTGTTTGAGCACCATTGCTCAAACTGCGCATCAAGTGTTCCTAGTGCGTAGATCCCTTGTATGCACAGCGTTTGGCACTGGCTTCCGTGGTAAAGTGCTTGCCCAGATAGGGATACATGCTTCCATTGGCTCAACTGACCCAAAGGCCATAGCGCAGTCCCTCTTGACTGGGGAGTTGCCTTACGCACAAAATAGGTGCCAGAAAATGATCAAAAAAATTATGAACTCCTCAGATACATGATGTAAAATCACCGTTTTGGAAGGAATAAAAAATATTTGAAATTGTCTCTCTATATTGCAAATTCTTTTGAATGTGATTTGTCAATCTTCAAAATTGTTTCAATTGGTGATATGAATTTTTTTTTGATTGGTGACTTTGTAATTTCAAGTTCTATATGTAATTGCAGTCAAATTCAGTAAATTTGTGCTTTTTAAGTACCCTTGGGGGTAGATAAGCCTATAAGGGCCAAAAAAAAGCCTGGCCACAAGGGCGCGCATATGGCCCATCCATCAGTTTTGGATGGGCCATTTGCGCGCCCTTGTGGCTAGGCTTTTTTTTGCCCCTATTAGGCTAATCTACCCCCTAGGATACCTACAAAGCACAAATTGATTGCAATGGATTGGTTTTGCATCACTCATTTAGATTGACCCTTTTTATGGCAATTCCAGCATATGTTCACACTCAAGGACACTAGAAAAGGTGAAATCAATTATGAGATGAAGTTTCCAGCACACTATCACCTGCTTCAGCTATACCTAGTACACCCCTGTACCAAAAAGTCCAATTACATTGGACATTTGAAAAATCCAAATTACTGTTGCATAGACACTTGGTTTCACAATATGTTATTTATTTTTATATCCTATAGGGAATTCAAAGCTTGAAATGGACAAAAAAGGGTGTCCACAAGGATCCATGTAAAATAATGATGCAAAACCAATAGGTTTTAGTAAATTTGTGCTTTGTAGGTATCCTAGGGGGTAGATAAGCCTACAAGGGGCAAAAAAAAGCCTGGCCACAAGGGCGCGCAAATGGCCCATCCATCAGTTTTGGATGGGCCATTTGCGCGCCCTTGTGGCCAGGCTTTTTTTTGCCCCTAGTAGGCTAATCTACCCCCTAGGATACCTACAAAGCACAAATTTATTGCAATGGATTGGTTTTTTATCATTCATTTAGATGCACCTTATAGGTTTATCTACCCTCAAGCGTACTTAAAAAGCACAAATTTACTGAAATTGACTGCAATTACATACAGAACTTGAAATTACAAAGTCATTTCATTACAAAGATAATAGACACAGTAGACACAACTATTGATCATATTGTCATTGGAAAGTCAAATAATTACAAAGATAAGGGTGTGCAATACAAAAAGAGGGGTAACTTCGGCTAATGCTCGAAGTCTCGTCGCAATCGACGTGCAAGCTGCATATCTTTTGGCTGTATTGTCACTCGCTTTGCATGTATGGTGCATAGGTTGGTATCTTCCAACACCGAAATGATGTGGGCCTCTGCAGCTTCTTGAATAGACTCTAGTGCTATTGCTTGCATTCTATACTGATTTCCATAGCTTTGAAGCACCTCCTTCATAGTGCGAGCAAAGGGGGCGCGTCGAATCAAAAGCTCCGTCGTCTTCTGGTAGTGGCAGATTTCTGCAAATGCCCTTGCTATTTTTCGGCGTCGTTGCGGTTGTCTTGGGGGCACTTGCACATTTTCTGGCGGGGGGCATTTAGGCTTCTTGAAAAACTTAGACTTGCGCCTGTTTACATGCTTAGGGGCTGGTTCTGCAGCCTCTTCTGATTCTTCCTCTTCCCTTGGCTGCCGATCTTGTCGTGTGGGGAGAGCTCCCTGGCCTCCAGGCAATGTCTTCCCCCCAACGGCCACCCGGTGTGTACGCGGTATTTTTTCTCGCAGCCATGGTGGCTCACTCTTTGATTCGGTGTCTGTATGGACCACCCGAGTCCTGGATGGTCCTGCTTGTCATTGGTGGCGTGACGGCTGCTCCCTATCGGACTCTGTTGTTTGCTGGCCCTCTTCTTCTCTCCAGCGCTGGGCACGTTGCTTCGTTCTCCTTCTAGGTGTTATATCTTGAGGAGGTGGAGATTCAACAGTCCTCGATGACTCTCGTGCCCTACCACCATGCCCACTACCAGATGAGTTCCTGGAACGGCCAGGCGTTCATGGCCGTTTTCTTGTGCCTTTAAGCCATGACGGCTTCTCACATCCTTGGAGGGTGTTTTTGTTGGCAGGTGGATGCTCTTTCGCGGTTTGTTTGGTGCGCGCCATTTCGTTGGTAAGAGCTCACCTATTCTTAAGAAATGAGTGGTTTATGAGAGCATGCAATATTTATAAGGGCCCATTTAAAAAGGGCCCTGTTCACACTAATTTTTTTAAAAAAAAGTATTATTTTTTAAATAAACATGTCGCTAAGAGTTGGACCTTGCGTTCACGTTTAGTGACTCACGCAGTATCCACTTTGATCCTTGTCGCACTATGCATCGCCGCCATGCAGCATGCTTGGTGGGACCTTGCGACATTTGCCACTTGTTGCTATGCTCTTGACGACTCCATTTCCGCACTTCAATAGCAATCTTGGATTGTGGCGCATGCTCCATTGTGAGCTTACGAGCAAATGTTGTGCGAAAAAACCAATTGAACATCTCCTCCAAATAATTGGATTGCACCATTCCACCACCATGTCGAGTATTTTTGAAGTACACTCCCCTTGCTCGATAATGGGACTTCTCCATGCCTTGAGTGCTAAAAATTTCAAGCGATCCATACTCGTGCATAAAATGCACCATGCGCAAACAAGATATGTTGTTCACATGAATAAATGATCCACATTATTAAATAAAAACAATCCCTTGTAATGAATAACCATGTAAAATGACTTACCATGTAATGTGTGATGTTATTTTCACCCCAAGAAAGGGTGAAGACCTTGGTAAAATCCGCCAAGGCTTCTTGAAATGATTGGCGTCGTTCTTCTGTTGTGCTGTTAAGGCCCATAAGCTTGACCATTTTATCAAAATGTGCCCAAACTTTCTTGCGCTTGTTTGCAAGCTCGCCATTTGAATCATTGTCGGTAGTAGCTTTGCATAACTCCTTCCAAAGCTCCCAAAGGTTACCTGCCTGCTGGTTGGAGCTGTTTTGAGCATCATATCGACTTGGCTTTCCTTGGGAAACTTTCTTCAAAAAGTGTTTAGCTTTTTGTCCACTCATTGACACTTGTTGAGCAATTTCATGGGCCTCCCTTGTGTTTTTTGCAGCAACGATAGACACATTTCCAGCGTGACAGCCAATGGAATTCAAGAGTACCTCCACTCTTTCGATCCCTTCCTGAGACTTTTCCAACGGTTTCATTGTGAAAGCATAGTCAATGTGGAGCTTCAATAGCCTATCAAAAATGCGCATGAATGCGTGTAATGTACAAAAATGTACATTCGATAGAGGAAATCGACAGATTGGATTCCAAGCGTGGTCCTTTTGATCACGGTCTGGGGCATTGAACATGGGACATCTCAGAATAGACGCTTCCCATTCTCTACCTTCATCTCCGACATCACGACAATCTAACCCTTGTTCTCCATGCCCTTGCCATGGAAGCATGGAACCGGCCTTTGCAGTGCTCTTATGTGATTTGTTTCCATTAGGTTTGTACCCTCGAGTGAAAAATGGACAAGGCATGAGAGAAGAAGCGCCCCTTGTTTGCAGCCAAGCAAACACTTTATGGTCTTCAAATCCCCACCTAGGTGCCACTCCACATCATAACTACCAAAACCCTCAATCTCGAACTTCTGACCTGCAATTTGGGAGTGTATTACTTCTGTGATCCATGGAGTTCTCTCAAAAATCCATGAAAGTACTCCATTGGTCTCTTTGGGAACCTCAATAGCACCCAACCACCAAATTTCTTTCTCTTATTGCACGCTAAAAGATGGGGTGGGAGATGGCTCGATTGAATCCCCTCGCTTGGTTTGCAGAAGGGCCTCATTCATTAGAGTGACACTTAGCCTCTCTAACCTTCGGCCTTTCACTATTTGACACTCATCGAGTTTCAACACAAAAGCGACTTTTGTGCCAAGCACTACAAAATAAATAGTGCTAAGACCTTAAACTTCAGAGTTATAATAAGAATAATACCAAAGAAAAAAGTAAAGTGTGTAACCTTCTTCAGGTAACTTGTAAAATGTAAGCATGGCTTCTTGAAGCCTTCTAAGATCCACGAAAATATTCTTCCACATTGTGTGAGGAAAGCCCTTCTCCGAAGGTCTTATGGATTGTTTCTTACCTTTTCCCCTTGTCTTTGTTGTGCACGAAGCATAAAGGGAAGTTGGCATTGTGTCCTCAATGTGTAGGTATGTCCCAATGCGGGAGAACACATCTTTGTTTGTGGCCTTCTTTGCGAGCTTGACCTTGTGAGGAATGGGAAATAGGTTTTCCACAATGCCATGTTCTTTGAGGGCATCCTTTAGGAGTTGGAAAATAGCCTGATAGGCTTTGGTGCTGATTCCAGCCTCATCACAAGCTTGTTGAACGTCATCATCACTAACCACATTTCTTAATTTACGCATAAGGTCCTTGGTGACTGCATCCTTAATGTGCTTACCTCCAGGTGATTGTAAGATAGAAATCACATCCGGGGTATTGAGACAACTAGTGAGAAGGCTGACTCGATCATCTTGGCTTGTTCCACCGCATGCCTCCTAGATGAAGTTTCTAGCAACAAATAAACATAAATGTTAGAAAATAGTGTGAACTAAGAATGCATCATGCAAGTAAAGACCAAATCACCTTGTGGCTGTAACTCGTCGTTTGCGTGCTCCTCCCGAATGTGCAAGAGTTTCAATGGATGAATATGTGCGTTTGCGTTCCCTTGCACCAAGGGGTGTTTCTTTCAAGTATGTGATGGTGTTGGTAAGCTTCTGAATGTGGGACTCCTTTTCTTGCATTTGTTGTTCAAGAGTTTTAACTACCCTCTCCGAAGAGGCAACACTCTCTTGTAATGTCGTCGTCTTGAGGTGAAGAGATTGACATTCGTGCATCCACATATGCAAAGAAGCACCTGCACCTATACACAACCGCTTGCAATAGCCTAACAAACCTGCTTCTCCCCTCCCAAGAAATTGAAGAAATGTGGAAAGGCTATTAAATGGTGGATGGAAGCAGCTTATACGATCGTAAGGGTACAAATGGCCATCCACCCAAATGTCAACATTGGTCTCACAAGCGATGCGACGTTCCTGTGATGACTTTTGATCACCTTCACTAGTGGTCTTCGGTGCAAATGCCGTGGATAAGCGAATATGTATGATTTTGGTGTGCGGAGTACGTGGTGGTGGAAGTAAACCATTTGTGATGTCCGTAAGCACCGTGGAAGCTGTTGCGTGAGGAAGCAAATGATGAAAAGATAGAGGGGGAAGGGTAGAGAGGTTGAGGAAGATGGGAGGAGAGAAGGAGGGAGGGGGGGGAGGGAGAGATTGGGGAGGAGGAGGAAGGTAGGGGCAGGGAGGGAGAGGAGAGGGAGAGAGAGAGAGAGGAGGGAGGAGGGAGGAGAGAGGAGGAGGAGAGAACAAAATTTTTATTACTTTTTGGGGGAAAAGAGTTTTGAAAAAATGGACTTTCTAAGCTTGTGGGTTAAAAAATGGGTCAAAAACTGATTTTTGGATATGTATATATGTTGGGAGGGAGTTTTAAGTTAGAAACAAGTAAAAATGAATTTTTTTAAAAAAAATCAAATTTTGTCTTTTTGTGACCCACGTTTTTGCTGATGTGGACACACCCCTATGCTTCCTTCACTTTAAAAAAAGCTAGAGAGAGAAAGTAACCCTTTAGGTCCACATCCTACATTTGTCTAAAAAAAAGGCTAGAAAAGCCTACTCAAAATTACCTTCTTCAATGCCCTTGCCCCCTAAACCCCACACAACATTAGGCTTAATCCCTAAAAATTAGGATTCCTTACAAGGCCCATGCAAGGTTCATATTTCTCCTAATGGAGGTTACTAACAAAAAAAGTAGTGACAATCTTCTCATATAGAGAAGGAATACGAAGGGGCTCGAGAGATGTGCTGCATATCATACCAAACCAAGGAAGTTTATGTGTAAGCGTATCCATGCATTCATTTGCATCTTTAATGTAAAAGATCAAAATAGAAAAAGGTATTATTTGTACATCCACCTATGTCATGAGATCCCACAACCGTAATTTGATATGTGCTATATATGTATCGCTGTGTACAGTCATGATAATCTCACCCATGCATGTTACCAAAATGATGGCACTTTGAGATGATCATAAGAGATAGCTAAAACAAGAAAAGTTTCTCTACAAAGTACTTCTCAAACTCAGCATAAAGGAGCAAGCACGTGTGCCGCAACAGATCCCCTGATGCATCATGCTCAATATAAGGCTTCCTCCAAATTTTACCCTCAAGTTAATTATGATATTGAGCATAAAACGACATCCATTCAGAATTAAAATCGTTCAGTCAGTATGTATATCCTAACATGTATCATCATCTTTAGCCATATTAAAAAGTAAATCAAAGGAGCATTAGTAAGAAAACTCTGAATGTACTGAGTAGGTACAAATGTACCTACCTGTGTGTCATATTTGCCTGTCATGGGATTGAAATCCAATTATGTGTTTGAAGCACGAGCCAGTACTCGGTTCATCATTTCATCAAATATGATGTCAAAGACAATACCCAGTTTAATATTCACAAGTGATGCCAAAAACTCCAGGTGTAAATTGCAACACGTGGAAATTGGAGTAGCTCACAAATGTTGTATCTTCCAAATAATTATGCAATCGCGTGTGTTAAAGTCGACGTTAGAAGCAAGACTCAATCCAGGAGTCCTAGAGAGCTCACAATGTGAGCTCAAACCAGCATAAGAGTTGTGTGTGTGTGTGTGTGTGTGTGTGTGTGTGTGTGTGTGTGTGTGTGTGTGTGGTGTGTGTGTGTGTGTGTGTGTGTGTGTGTGTGTGTGTGTGTGTGTGTGTGTGTGTGTGTGTGTGTGTGTGTGTGTGTGTGTGTGTGTGTGTGTGAGAGAGAGAGAGAGAGAAAGAGCAAGAGAGACAGAGAGCCCACAATAGAGAAGGGGTAGTGAAGTACTATATCCATCAAGAAATCATCGGCGAGATGTTAATAAGGTGTGCAAAAGGGAAATCTAGTTCAGCACGCATGTGTGTGTGTAAAATGGGATTACAAAGTGGGGATGTGGAGACAAACGAAGTAACCTCCAATTTTATTTGGAGTGCAAGTGAGGAGCTAAGCCAGCAAAAAAAGAACATTAGCATGGGGTTTTAATGAGTGTTCACACTTATATTTGTAAGTAGAGAATTCGCTTTCGGCACAGAGATGAGAAAATCGTCATGTCTAAGAGTAAACAGACGAAACTATTGAGAATGTGTGGAATTTAAGAGGGTAAGCATGCATGTCATGCAATGCTCTTTGGCTTATAACTCAATGAGCCCAGCAACTTGTGAGTGTGTGTGGACGTAAGCAATATGAGTCAGTTCATAATGAACGTTCGTCGATGGCAAGTGTGGGTATGAGTCATAGAGCATACAAGGACTATCTCTCAATCATAAAAATCAACCAAGGAATAAAAAACATTCTGTCTACTATCTATTATCCAGATATAAATGTATGTGTATGACACTATCTCTTATCCAGATAATGTGTGTGTGTGTGTGTGTGTGTGTGTGTGTGTGTGTGTGTGTGTGTGTGTGTGTGTGTGTGTGTGTGTGTGTGTGTGTGTGTGTGTGTGTGTGTGTGTAGTTGTTCTATCATAAGTAATAAGACATAATTGAACTTTTTACATTCAAAAGATAGCTGGCTTTAGCAAAGAGGAACTGATAAGTACAAAAACAACTCAACCTTAGAATTATCTTTGTACAATGTTTGTGAGAATGAAGCCTCATTCCAGTATACAAAAAACGAAAGAATTTTCCTTGTAGTAGGTATATGTATAATCTGTTGACGGAAAACTTGACAAAGCCAAAAAAAATCTTTTCCAAGATATGATAGAGTCCTTACCTGCATCCATCAAAACAAGACAACAATTCAGCTAGCCTTGGATGTGTTTTACAGGTCTCAATGGACTATACTAGTAGTTATCCATGTCCATCTTACAAACTATTTTTTTAAAACTTTACAAGCTTTTAATCCAAAGTATTAAATTTGTAACAAATATGTTCTCTTATTTCCCAAAGTTCCTTAGTAAAAGAGTATCATTTTGATTAGAAGGTCATCACTCCTTCTAATTTAAGTATTGGAATCCCCCCTTTTTATTTGTTTTCATCAGTTTATGAAAGTTACATCAAAAAAAGTTTTATTTATAGTTTAAAAATATCTCCAGCTCGTTTGCACTTGCTACTAGGTTAGATACCTATCATAGTGAATGGTCCCCAAATCATCGCTCACTTTGTACATCATTTACCATATACTACACTTAAGCCATCCAAGTATCAAGGAGCATCTGCTAAATACCAGGCCTTATTTTGAATCTATGAAGTTTTCCACAGAAAAAGGACATTATGTTTTAAAGTATTAGCATCGTAGCAATAACCAAAGCTATAAATGGAGTAACAACTGGTTTAGTGAATAAAACAACAATACTGTTCATCCTAACCATACGAAAGTATAGGCCAAGAATTCCCATAGTTGGACTCGGGTACCATGCTGCAATACCATATATACTCACCGTACAATAGGGACCATTAGGTTGTTTCAGAGCGAAAACTATATGCAGACCCACAATATCAAAAACTAGAATCATTTACAGAAATGCCCCTTTCCTCTTTTCTATTTTATAAAACATGCAACAGAATATGTCTAGGCCAAGAATTGCCATAGTGTGTACCCGGGTATCATACCCTAATGATGTGTGTGAAAAAATCAGAGTATAGTAGGACATAAAAACATCATCATCGGGAACTCGGCTCGCTGCTGCTCGCACCTCTCCCCCCTTGCGCCATCGCCCTCCCTCACTCCCTCGCGCTGCTCTCCCGCTTGTCCACCTCGCGCTGCCCCCTTCCCCTCGCGCTACCCCTGCTGTTGTCCACTGCACTGGCAGCCCGCAGCTGCCCGCTGCCCAGCTCAGCCAGCTCTCCCTACCGCTCCCCCCCCCCCCCCCTCGCGCTGCCCCCCGTTGCTGCCTGCTGCCCAGCCAGCCCGAAGCAGTTCCCGCAGTCAACCACGCCAGCCCGCCCCCTCCCACTGTCCGCCCCCCTCGCATGATTTTTACCGTTAGCCTTCTCCCTCTCCATTCTTGCTTGACGGGCGTCGCCAGCACCATTGACGTGCTCGGTCCAACAGGTCTTCCCCCCCTTTTTTCGTCGACGATCCTCCACCTTTTCTTTACCAGTAGCAGACACAAATGGCGGCTCATGCTCCACCGCAGAGGGACTCCAATGAAGCCCCCTCGCCCGACCCCGCTGAGCCCACCATTCGACTTGCTCTTACGCCGGTAGAGCAAGCGAGCCTTGCCACAGAGGTAGAACGCTTGCAGGCGACTTCTGTCATCTGCAAGGTTCTCGGCACTCGTCCCAGCAGAGGAGAGCTGCGAGACCTTCTCCAGGCCCGCCTCCTCGCAGAGGTGGGCAAGATCTTGGATGTCCATATTCTCGTACGGGGGTACTACCAGATTGAGTTCGAGACTTCCGAGATGGCCTCCAAGGTCATAGCTATGAGTCCATTGGCCATCCGAGCATCACGCGCCCACATTCGACAGTGGCGACATGGTTTTGACCCGTCTTCGGATGTGCTAGTAGAGGAGGCGGACATCCCCATCTCAGTCTGCTTTCCGGGTTTACGGAGGGAGTACCTTCCACTTCTCTCCAGGATTGGCTCCGCCATCGGAACTATCCTGGAGACACCTCGTACGGCAGCATCAGTAGCTGCCAAGGCGGCTAGCATCCCTTCAGTTCGAGTTTTGGTCAGAGATACCCACACGCTCCCGAAGGTCATCCTTCTGCCTCGGGTGAGTGGGGGTTGGTTTAGACAGAGTGTGGAGTACTCGGGTCTCCCGAACCAGTGCTTCATTTGCAGACAGATGGGCCACCTAGCAAAGGCCTGTCCATGGAGGAGACCACGACCCGCACCCCAGCCTCAGCCCCAGCCTGCCAAGGCTGGGCCGCAGCCACAGCCAGCGACATAGAGCACAGATTCAGCGCCACCCTCCGAGCCTGGGGCTCCAGCGGAGGAGGGGTGGCAGCAGGCCCGTGGCTGTTGACGCCAGGGGCCACAGCGATAGCCTAGCACTCAGAGTGGCCCCAAGGTGCCTACTCAGCAGCAGTGGGTTCCCACGGGGAACCGCTTTGGTCCTCTTGAGCAGGAGGAGCCCCCTACACCAGCCACCACCTCCGCTTCACCCTCGCCAACCGCTCCGCCTTCCGATCTCCCCTCCTCCTCCTCATGCCCTCCCCCGCCCTCTGCTACCGCTCACTACCCACCTCGCCCCTCCCATGTCTCTGCCGCCCCACCCCGCTTCTCCTCTCCCCCGCCCCCCCAGCCCCTTCTCCCCCTCCTCCTGCTTCAGTACCACAGTCGGCTCAGGAGACTGGACCCTTGCCGACGGCCAGGAGATCTCTTGGCAGCGCCTTCGCCACGAGTCTCCTAGCGAGAGAGGGTCAGCCCTTCATGCGGCCCCCACTGCAGATTCAGACTTCTCCTCTTGCAGCTATCCCTTGTGGTTTGACGAGCTTTGACCTCCGACGCCGCTGGGATTTCTTCGATTACGGGTTTACTCGTTTTCTTGGCGATTCCGCAGCAGACCACGAGGCAGCCTGCTTCAGAGTCCACGCTTTGTTCCTCGCCGCTAGGGGGACAGAGGCCTTGGACTCAACACTTGGTTTCTCCTTCCCCCTATGTGGCAGGACTGAGACAGAGTGGTCCCTCGACTCAGTGGTGGGATGGTTGCATACACAGGTTCTCGAGTTCTCTCACCACATGGGAGAACTTGGCATTACAGATTTGCTGCAGACTTTGTGGCCACTGGCCAAGTTTGCGGTGACACCCCTAGATTCTGCAGGATGTAGACACATTGTGGTGTACTTTTTTGCTGATACGTAGTGTTTGCCTTGCTATGTATTCATTCATGAGGACTCCTGGACAGAGGAGGTTGCTTTACGCACGGCTCGCTCTACTTGGGCTTGGACCAGGCACTCACTGCAGTCTCGCCTATCTAGAGGACGCTCGGATGCGGATTACTCCCCATCCAAGCCTGCTTCGAAGATAGCTCGTCTTGCTGCTGCGGCAGCATCTGTTCTCTCTCGCTCCCCATGAGGATCGTCTCATGGAACGTGCAGGGACTAGGTGGGCCCCAGTTTCAGCGACAGCGGGGCCGATTGCGTCAGGAGCTTCAGCGTTGCCTTGTGGGAGGAGAGATTGATCTCCTTATGCTTCAGGAGCACCATTTGTCTGAGAGCCGCATTCGACGATGTGGTCAGATTTTGCGTGGACGCTATGATACCTTTTGGTCAGCTGCTTTTGGACCTGGAGGCATCCAGGGTGGGGTATGTATGACTATTGCGGACTCATTACAGCAGGCCATTGTGGGCAGAGGGATTATTGTACCAGGCAGGGCTCAGTGGATTACTATGCAGGTTCAGGGTAGCCTTGTGGGTTTCCTGAACATCTATGCGCCTAATGTGGCGAGTGCTCGTGCAGAGTTTTGGTCACAGATTGTTGAGTCTTTGCCACAGGTTGACCAGTGGTGTGTAGGAGGGGACTTCAACATGTTGGAGGACCCTTCTGACAGGATCGGAGGCAGCCATGCTACTTTGCATGGAGTCGAGTTAGCAGCTTGGGAGAGGTTTTATATGACGTTGAGGGTCTCGGATACATGGCAGCATTCTGGCTTTGTGAGGCCTCCAGAGAGTCTTGCCTTCTCTAGATCGGACCGCAGAGTGGGAGGAATGAATCTATCGCGCATAGATCGCTTCTACACTAGTGACCACTTCAGTGACTTGGGGGGATCAGTGGGCATCCTAGCAGGGACATCCTTCTCGGACCATGCACCAATGATCCTCACAGTGGCAGACACGCAGAGGAGTGGGAGCACGATGCTTCGCATACCAGAGCGGGTCTTGTTGGACTCAGCACTCAGAGAGAGGGTCGAGGCTCTATGGACAGAGGGCATGGACAGCCAGGCTCCACCTGCAGACAGAGTGGCCTCAGGCCTAGCTCAGCTTAGCCACTTCTTTCTCCAGGAGTCTTTGGCTCGACGGGCTGCAGCGAGAGAGGAGGAGCAGCATCTCAGACGAGGCATTGCTTCACTACAGAGGATGCAGGAGCAGCATCCAGACAGTCCATGGTTGGAGGAGCAACTACAGCAGGCTCGACAGGAGCTTGCTAGCACAGAGGAGAGGCGCCATGAGTTTGCCTTCCACCGACAAGCATCTCAGTGGACTCAGGTGGGTGACAGAGTGACAGGTGTTTTTTTTGAGACAGTGGGACCTCGGCACTCGCATGCCAAGGTCAATCAATTGAGGAGACCCGATGGGTCAGTTGTTTGTGAGCCAGAGGATATGCGTGCAGTTGCTACTGACTTTTACCGTGAGCTACTATCGGCTGAGCCCAAGTCAGAGAGACAGGATGCATGCAGGGAGCAGGTCTGGGCACAGATGCCTTGTCTTGTGACTGAGGAGATGCGGCAGAGGCTTGAGTTACCTCTTCAGCTTGAGGAGTTTCACACGGCCCTTAGGGCCCTCCCTCGTGGTAGTTGTCCAGGTGAGGATGGGCTGACTTTCACCTTCTTCTTGGAGTACTGGGACCTGCTTGGCCCAGATCTTTGTAGTGCCTTTCAGTACATTCTACACACAAGAGTGATGCCAAATAGCATGAGTGAGGGCCTGATTTACCTCATTCCAAAGGAGGGTGGCTCCTTGGATGAGATTCGACAGTGGCGTCCCATCACCATTCTCAACTCAGCCTACAAAATTCTTGCCAAGGCTCTGAGTTTGAGGATTCAGCCACTTTTGGAGAGCCTTATACATGGGACTCAGACAGGTTTTGTCAAGGAACGCAGTATCCTTGACAACATCTTCACTTTTTGGGAGGCTTCTGCCCTTGCACGGCTCCGTGGGGAGGACCTTGTGATTCTTCTTCTCGATTTTGAGAAGGCATACGACAGAGTTGACTGGGACTTTCTAGAGGGCACGCTACGTAGGATGGGCTTCTCAGAGGCTTGGATCAGAGGGGTGTCAGCTTTGTACAGGCCGGCCCACAGTCAGGTGCTTTTGGCAGGAGGTAGAGGTGAGCGCTTCATGTTCACACGATCGGTCAGACAGGGTTGTCCTCTTGCCCCCTTTCTCTTTCTGTTCTATGCGGAGGCGATGAGTAGATTTTTGGTGTCACAGCAGGTTGGTTTGAGGGGCTTAGCACTCCCTATACGGGGAGATGAGCTTCTGGACGCTGAGTTTGCCGACGACTCAGCCTTGTACTTAGAGGGCCAGGAGGCCAATTTACATAGATGTGGGCAGGCCTTGCAGACCTTCTGCTGTGCATCGGACGCACTGATCAACTGGAGAAAGACAGTGGCTTTCTCAGTTGGTAGTGCTCCTGAGCCAGATTGGATGTCAGGAGAGGGTTTCAGGTGGATTCCTCCAGGGACTGCAGTTCGGTACTTGGGTTGTCAGGTTGGTTTGGATTTGTCCCCCGAGCAGCAGATTGCTCCTCTTCTCCTGTCCATCAGGAGAAAGCTGTTACATTGGAGCTCAGCACGACTTTCACTGGCTGGTAGAGTAGTAGTTGCCAACCAGGTGTTGTTGGCGACTATGTGGTACATCACTTCTTGCTGGATCTTCTCGAGTTCTTGCATCAGCCAGGTAGAGAGGTTGATCAGGAACTTCCTTTGGTCTGGTCGCGACACTTAGATTGCCCGAGCCAAGGTGGCTTGGTCGGTCATCACACTTCCTTGTTCTCAGGGAGGGCTTGGGATCATTGATCCAGCACATCAGAGCAGAGCCCTCTTGGGAAGTTCGTCGTTAGAGGACTTCTTCCAGGCGAGGAGCCCTGGAAGGAGTTCTTGTTGCAGAGGCTTCGTGCCAAGGTGCCTCAGTCAGGAGGCCCTTGGCAACCTTCGACCAGATGGATCTTTACAGAGTTGCGCCGAGTTGGTTTGAGCAGGAGACTGGAGAACCGATTCGCTGTGAGTTTGCTTCGTTCTTGGGAGCTATTGCGGCGTGGCCTAGAGCAGCGGCAGCCGACGTGCACGGAGGAGCGCCTACGGCAGCCCCTCGTCTGGAACCCCATGGTTAGCACTCAGAGAGGCCACTTGGTTGGGAGTAGGCCTCATGTTTCTTGGGGTCCCATGGCAGCAGGTCCAGCGCGCTCTCTAGGTGACTGGCTAGAGTTCACAGGTTTGTCAGAGGAGGTGCAGGTTGTCCAGCTACAGGACATGAGAGGGGTTCAGAGCATGTGTCAGGACATCTCAGAGTCAGTTCCAGCTGATTGGCTCACGCCTCTCGAGCCAGTAGCACCCCGGTGGATGGGAGCCTTCACACGACTGGAGGTTCTCATTTCAGTCAGGGCTTGCTCAGAGACTATCCCAGCCCTGTTCTTCAAGCTTCAGGGTGGGGGACGATTACAGAGAGTTGAAGTAGAGGCCCCGCAGGTAGCAGAGTGTTGTTTCCAGAGGATCCGAGTTGTGGGCATCTGTGGGAGGACTTGCGTCATAGACCCTGACCCAGCAGCTCTTGAGACAGGACACTGGAGGCTATGGGCTTGGGAGTGCTGTCCACTGGCACGAGTACAGTGGGATCCTGGTGAGTGGCTATGGAGGGACCCATTCTCTTCTGCAGACCGCCCAGGAGTCCCTTTCTTTCAGTACACTGTTCGGCTTGGACGTCATATACTTGCAGCACAGAGAGAGGCCCGCCCCGCTGCAGCACGTCATTGGCAGGAGGAGGGTCTCACAGTTGAGTTCTTGGCAGCTTTTTGGCAGAGGCTGTGGGACTCCAGACAGCCGAGGCGCGTCACCTTGTTCCAGTGGTTGGTTGCACACAGAGCCACAGCAGTAGGGAGCTAGCTTGTACATAGTGGTCTCTCGGCCGCATGTACAGCCTGTGACCAGTTGGTGGAGAGTCAGTGACACTGTCTTTGGGACTGCCCCTCGGCCCAGCAGGTGTGGCTACGAGTTCTTCGGCTAATGCCTGCCCTCTCCACGGCTCGACAGTACACTTGGGGGGCGGCCTGTGTGGCTTTTCCCTCCTCCCATCTCTTGATTTAGCCCCATTGTATATATGCTGTTTTTTTTTCATTGGGAGAGTCTCCCCATCATGTTTGTTGTAGCCCTCTCTTGCAGAGGTGGATGTAGCCCTATGGGCAGCTTTCATTAACTAATAGAAGGATCTTTTTCTCGGAAAAAAAAAAAACATCATCATCCACCCAATCCAACCAGTGCATAGTATACACCTTTTAAATCATGTAAGTATCCATATCCCTCCAATAATGAGGCTTCTCAGAGAGAAGCGATAGTGATAGGTAAACCGAGCAGTATTCTGATGCTTTTCAAGCTACCAAGGTAAGTTCGGCATTCAGTCAATAGAGTAATGTGAATGGCAGTAAAATAGTTTCCAAAAGCTAATGTAAATTTAGAGTGGCTATCAAAAAAACCCGAAATTAGGAATGTCAACTTTCGGTATTACACACCACTTTATTTTATCAATAACCGTAGAGTAAAACAATAGCCCGAACAAACCAGTGGAGGGAAAGAAGCATGCTGCAATACCATATATACTCATATTCCAACAGGGACCATCACCAGGTTCATAGCGAAAACTGTATGCATACCAAAATATCAAGAACTAGCATAATTATAGAAATGCCCCCTTTCCTCTTTTCTATTTTATAGAACCTGCAATGAAATATGCCTAGGCAGAGTGGCCAACCTGAGTTACTGTAGTAGCGAGCTCCATAATTTCGTGTAGAAAGAAACACGATCTTAGCAAAACACCAAATAATGCTAAGTGAGGTCAGAGGTGCACCCTCACCTCTTTATATAGAGGAGGGCAGTGGGTCGTCAGTCCTTTCTGATGAGCATGATCAGTATGAGTAGAGCAACTCTTTCTCGAAGACGGCAAGGCCGCCCATGTTGCAGGGGAGGTAACCCTAGCACCTTCACAGCCGTCTAACTAGCAGGGCATGTAACCTTAGAGCGTTCACGGCCGGTATTACCATAGGGTGGAAAACCACTCAAAAGATAAACACGTATTTCCAGTGTAATGGACGGGCCAAGTCCCATGCTGTGGTTTTTAATAAAGTGAGGCCTGTTAAATGTCATAATAAGCTAGGGGCTTTTTTAGTTTTACAGTGTGTGTGTGTGTGTGTGTGCGTGCGTGCGTGCGTGTGTGTGTGTGTGCGTGTCTGTGCGTGTGTGTACCCGCCCTGTCCCAGGCACCAAACACAATGGTTCGATAGTAGGCCCATTATGAATGGGCCTACTACCTTATAAGAGAAATGAGTTTTTTATGGTCAAAATGTAACCCAAGCCAATTATGTTGGGTAAGAGACTGTAGAATTTCACAAACTATTTCTTTTTTACTAAAGCCATTAAGGCAATACTTTTTTATGAGTATGTTTATCTCCTCCCAGGCAAGGAAGCAGTTAGAGGAAGAGTAGATGATTAAATAAAACAGGCTGATGAATGTGTTAAGAGAGGCTTTGTGAGGTCTACTGCTATTCCTCTTCATGAACTCCAAAGGTGGTGGTTTCAAAAGATCTCTTTTCTAAACAAACTTTTGGTCATATCCTCCTACGCAGGGATTGTGAGGGAGATAGAAAAGTTAAGGAATTGTACTGAAGTACAGAAATCCCCATACAATGTTGGGAACTCGTGTAGAGAAGTTGGTTCAATTTTCAGGCAATCAGGATATATGTGGCAGATTTCCTCATGGAAGTACCTATTATTGATGGTCAGCACGTCATCCATATATCTGTAAGTGTGTCCAAATAGTGAAAGATTTATACCCCCATTTTTCATGGTATTGAGAAACCATTTTTATTCAAAGAAGGCTAAGTAAATATTACATATTAGTGGAGAGTAGGAGAAGCCCATAGGGATGCGTAGTCATTGTTTAAAACAATGTCCTCCAGAGAGAATAGTGTAGTTATCAAGTACCCATGAACTGTAGAGACCAACCTTCTCTTCCTTGAAGTGTAAGGGATGTACGGAGTATTTTTTTCTAATCCATCTAGGTTTATTGGAAACTGAATGGAAAAAAGACTCTTTTTTCTCGCATTAAAGAAAGCCATTTTAATAACCCTTGTTAGAACATTTTTAAGGCCAAGATCACCTTCAAGAGGAATATTTTCATAGCATTGAGTGATATCTACTAAAAACATATGGAAGATTACTTTAGGAGGTTAAGAGAGACCTCCGTAGAGTTTTTTGCTATCCAGAAGGGGTTGTATTGTATTTTTTAAAAGTTGTGGTAGACTTTTTTCTTAGAGGCACAAACTAGCTCAAACTCCGCTATTATTAGATCAAGACATAGAGTGATATCTTTGGTGATATTAGTAAAGGTGCCATTCAAAGCGTCAGATATCCATCTAAATTTGTGTTTATGTATCTTATAGATGGGAAAAAATATTGGTCGTTTAGCGTCTTGAAGAGTATAGCCTAAATTTTCTAAATGTCTTGAGATATTATTAGTGATTGTTTGCAAGGAGGCGTTGCTTTGCATGAATTCCTTACTAGAAACTCGAAATTGAGCAGCTCTCCAAGCTAATGTTTTGCATATGATAGTGGGACAATTAGAGATTTTATCCAACCCAACGATGAACCAATTATTAGCTACTTTACGAATATCAAAAGCAAGTGGTGGTGCTAACCAGGAGTTATCAGAGGATAACCAGTTTCTAGGAATTTGTAGGATTTTTTGGAAAAAACCTTCATACATTTTGTTAAGTCCAGTAGGACTATCTTCTCTAGTCAGAGAGAACTGACAAGGTTAGTTAAACAGCTAAGTAAAGTTGATAGAGCAAGATAAGGGTTTTTGGGAAAGTTAGGTATGTGATTGAGCCCTTTGGCCAAGATTCTTTGTATTATACCATTACCAATGATGTTAAGATCACACGTATAAACATGCATACCATATGTATCAAAGTTTTTGTAAAATGTAGAAAACTGTCTGCATGTACGTTCGGGAACTGACTTTTGTCAAAGAAAATCATTACTATAGACCAAGTTTTTTATGGGTTGCTGGTATATCCAAGCAATGAGTACATTATCGAGCAACTAGTGATTGCCAAAAAGTAGGTCAAAGCACTCACAAAAAAGAGCTTTAGGTTGTATCCAATCGAGAAGTTCAATGTGGAAAAGACAGTGTATGTAGATAAAGCCTTGGTTTGGAGCTACTTTGTGGAGGACCCTTCGCCCCACAGGGGCTTGTAGCAACCTGCAAATTAAAGCAATGATTATACATTTCAAGAAAATTCTTGATGAGGGAGTTTCTGCCTCTTCCCCTAGTGTAGCTACAAGATTTATCCTGATTAGAGGAAGAGTTAGGAGTTAATAAAGAAGTGAAAGAGTTAGGAGTCACAGAATTGGGTCTCTTAAGAGCAGGAGAAACATCTTCATCAATACAAGGCTTGAGTAAGCTAGTGATGATCTTTACACCTTTCTAATTGGCATAAGTAGTTAGGTAGATTCCAGGTTCATTAGATTTCACTTCCTTTAAGATATCCAGCACTAGCCCATGAATGATGTTAAAGGCAATCTGAGCAATAACAATCTGTTTAGCTTGACTGCCCAACCAGGAGCAAATAAGAGAGAGGTGGAAATCCACGGGCTTTTCAAGGAAGAGTAGGTGAAGATGGTTGAGAGTAAACCAATTGGCATGATCGAACCACATGATGTTGGATTCATAAGAAGCTTTAGGGTCAAGAAATCTGCAAGCACATTTAATATAAAGTTGGAAAAAATTCCAAATGGATTCAATGTAGAAGTCTAGGTTGCTTTTAGAAAAATCCATGTTCCCTTTTGTACGAATGTAGAGGCCAGGATTGGAAGGGCATTTAGAATGGTCAATGAGATTGAAGTTAAAGGGGGCTTTGATGAGTTCTCCTTTGTCAAGGAATTGTCCACCTTTTAAGATTTTGAGTCTGCAGTCCTCGATAGTGAAGGCTGGGAGGTTGGCAAGGTAAACCCAGGTTTCACTTAAAATAGGTGTTAAGAAAGCTTTGGTGGGTAGGACCCAAAGCTGATGGTCCACCCCGAAAGACTCAATTTCAATCTTCCTAACTGGTAAGAAAGGAAAAACTTTATATATTTTTTGCACCATTTCCAAAAGGTTGGATTCATTGAGGGAATAAAGAATACTCTGAAACTCTTGGACGGCTTCAAGCGTTGCACTATTTGTACAAAAGATACCACCAATTTGTGGGATAAAAGGGGTGGTCGGGGCATTGATAAAAAAAGGATTGAGATAATACACAGTTTAATATTTACAAGTGATGCCATAAACTCCAGTTGTAAACTTGCAACACACGGAAATTGGAGTAGCTCACAAATGTTGTATCTTCCAAATAATTATGCAATCGTGTGTGTTAAAGTCAACGTTAGAAGCAAGACTCAATGCAGGAGTCCTAGAGAGCTCATGATGTGGGCTCAAACCAGCATAAGAGTTGTGTGTGTGTGTGTGTGTGTGTGTGTGTGTGTGTGTGTGTGTGTGTGTGTGTGTGTGTGTGTGTGTGTGTGTGTGTGTGTGTGTGTGTGTGTGTGTGAGAGTGAGAGAGGGGAGAGAGAGAGAGAGAGAGAGAGAGAGAGAGAGAGCACAATAGACAAGGGGCGGTGAAGTACCATATCCATCAGGAAATCATCAATGAGATGCTAATAAGGTGTGCAAATGGGAAATCTTGTCCAGCACGCATGTGTGTGTAAAATGGGATTACAAAGTGGGGATGTGGAGACAAACGAAGTAACCTCCAATTTTATTTGGAGTGCAAGTGAGGAGCTAAGCCAGCAAAAAAGAGGGGGTTAAGTGTGAGTAGAATAGGTAGGTGAACCAAGAAATTTGGTGCTTTATAATCATTCGGAACATGCCAGCCGATAAGAACATTAGCATGGGGTTTTAAAAAAATGTTCACACTTATATTTGTAAGTATAGAATCGGCTTTCGGCACGGAGATGGGAAAATCGTCATGTCTAAGAGTAAACATACGAAACTATTGAGAATGTGTGGAATTTTAGAGGGTAAGCATGCATGCCATGCAATGATCTTTGGCTTATAACTCAATGCGGCCAGCAACTTGTGAGTGTGTGTGGGCGTCAGCAATCTGAGGCAGTTCATAATGAACGTTCATCGATGGCAAGTGTGGGTATGAGTCATAGAGCATACAAGGACTATCTCTAAATCATAAATATCAACCAATGAATAAAAAACATAAATCATATAACATCAACCAATGAATAAATGTGTATGTGTATGACACTCTCTTATCCAGATAATGTGTGTGTGTGTGTGTGTGTGTGTGTGTGTGTGTGTGTGTGTGTGTGTGTGTGTGTGTGTGTGTGTGTGTGTGTGTGTGTGTGTGTGTGTGTGTGTGTGTGTGTGTGTGTGTGTAGTTGTTCTATCATATGTAATAAGACATAATTGAACTTTTTACATTCAAAAGATAGCTGGCTTTAGAAAAGAGGAACTGATAAGTACAAAAAGAACTCAGCCTTAGAATTATCTTTGTACAATGTAAGTGAGAATGAAGCCTCATTCCAGTATACAAATAACAGAAGAACTTTCCTCGCATTAGCTGTATGTGTAATATGTGAGAAAAAAACTTGCCAGAGCCAAAAAAAATCTTTTCCAAGATAGGATAGAGTCCTTACCTACATCCATCAAAACAAGACAACAACTCAACTAGCCTTGGATGTGTTTTACAGGTCTCAATGGACTATACTAGTAGTTATCCATGTCCATCTTACAAACTATTTTTTTAAAACTTTACAAGCTTTTAATCCAAAATATTTATTTTATAACAAATATTTTCTTTTATTTCCCAAAGCTCCTTAGTAAAAGAGTATCATTTTGATTAGAAGGTCATCACTCCTTCTACTCTAAGTGTTGGAATCCCCCCTTTTTATTTTTTTTCATCAGTTTATGAAAGCTACATCAAAAAAAGTTTTATTTATAGTTTGAAAATATCTCCAGCTCGTTTGAACTTGCTACTAGGTTAGATACCTATCATAGTGAATGGTCCCCAAATCATCCCTCACTTTGTACATCATTTACCATTAAGCCATCCAAGTATCAAGGGGCATCTGCTAAAAACCAGGCCTTATTCTGAATCTATGAAGTTTTCCACGAAAAAAGGACATTATGTTGTAAATTACTAGCATCGTAGCAATATCCAAAGCTATAAATGGAGTAACAACAGGTTTAGTGAATGAAAAAACAATACTGTTCATCCTAACCATACGAAAGTATAGGCCAAGAATTGCCATAGTGCGGACCCGGGTACCATGCTGCAATACCATATATACTCACCGTACAACAGGGACCATTAGGTTCTTTCAGAGCAAAAACTATATGCAGACCCACAATATCAAAAACTAGCATCATTTACAAAAATACCCCCTTTCCTCTTTTCTATTTTATAAAACCTGCAACAAAATATGTCTAGGCCAAGAATTGCCATAGTGTGTACCCGTGTATCATACCCTAATGATGTGTGTGAAAAAATCAGAGTATAGTAGGACATAAAAACATCATAACCCACCCAATCCAACCAGTGCGTAGTAAAAATCAGAGTATAGTAGCACATAAAAACATCATAACCCACCCAATCCAACCAGTGCGTAGTAAACACCTTTTAAATCATGTAAGTATCCATATCCCTCCAATAATCAGGCTTCTCAGAGAGAAGCGATAGTGATAGGTAAATCGAGCAGTATTCTGATGCTTTTCAAGCTACCAAGGTAAGTTCAGCATTCAGTCAATAGAGTAATGCCAATGGCAGTAAAATAGTTTCCAAAAGCTAATGTAAATTTAGAGTGGCTATCAAAAAAACCCGAAATTAGGAATGTCAACTTTCGGTATTACACACCACTTTATTTTATTAGTAACCGTAGAGTAAAACAATAGCCCGAAAAACCCACTGGAGGGAAAGAAACATGCTACAATACCATATATACTCATATTCCAACAGGGACCATCACCAAGTTCAGAGCAAAAACCGTATGCATACCAAAATATCAAGAACTAGCATAATTATAGAAATGCCCCCTTTACTCTTTTCTATTTTATAAAACCTGCAACGAAATATGTCTAGGCAGAGTGGCCAACCTGAGTTACTATAGTAGCAAGCTCCATACTTTAGTGTAAAAATAAACACGATCTTAGCAGAACACCAAATAATGCTAAGTGAGGGCAGAGGTGCGCCCCTCACCTCTTTATATAGAGGAGGGTGGTGGTGCGTCAGTCCTTTGTGATGAGTAGGATCAGTATGAGTGGAGCAACTCTTCCTCGAAGACAGTAAAGGCCACCTATGTTGCAGGGGAGATAACCCTAGTGCCTTCACGGTCGCTTAACTAGCAGGGCATGTAACCTTAGAGCCTTCACGGCCAGTATTGCCATAGCGTGGAAAACCACTCAAAAAATAAACATGCATTTCTAGTGTAATGGACGGGCCAAGTCCCATGCTATGGTTTTTAATAAAGTGAGGCCTTTTAAATGTCATAATAAGCTACGGGCTTTTTTAGTATTACAGTGTGTGTGTGTGTGTGTGTGTGTGTGTGTGTGTGTGTGTGTGTGTGTGTGTGTGTGTGTGTGTGTGTGTGTGTGTGTGTGTGTGTGTGTGTGTGTGTGTGTGTGTGTGTGTGTGTGTGTGTGTGTGTGTGTGTGTGTGTGTGTGTGTGTGTACCCGTCGTGTCCCAGGAAACAAACACAATGGGCCGATAGTAGGCCCATTATGAATGGGCCTACTACCTTATAAGAGAAATAAGTTTTTTATGGTCAAAATGTAACCCAAGCCAATTATGTTGGGTAAGAGACTGTAGAATTTCACAAACTATTTCTTTTTTACTAAATCCATTAAGGCAATACTTTTTTATAAGTATGTTTATCTCCTCCCAGGCAAGGAAGCAGTTAGAGGAAGAGTAGATGATTAAATAAAACAGGCTGATGAATGTGTTAAGAGAGGCTTTGTGAGGTCTACTGCTATTGCTCTTAATGAACTCCAAAGGTGGTGGTTTCAAAAGATCTCTTTTCTAAACAAACTTTTGGTCATATCCTCCTACGCAGGGATTGTGAGGGAGATAGAAAAGTTAAGGAATTGTACTGAAGTACAGAAATCCCCATACAATGTTGGGAACTCGTGTAGAGAAGTTGGTTCAATTTTCAGGCAATCAGGATATATGTGGCAGATTTCCTCATGGAAGTACCTATTATTGATGGTCAGCACGTCATCCATATATCTGTAAGTGTGTCCAAATAGTGAAAGATTTATACCCCCATTTTTCATGGTATTGAGAAACCATTTGTATTCAAAGAAGGCTAAGTAAATATTACACATTAGTGGAGAGTAGGAGAAGCCCATAGGGATGCGTAAGCATTGTTTAAAACAATGTCCTCCAGAGAGAACAGTGTAGTTATCAAGTACCCATGAACTGTAGAGACCAACCTTCTCTTCCTTGAAGTGTAAGGGATGTACGGAGTATTTTTTTCTAATCCATCTAGGTTTATTGGAAACTGATATGTAAAAAAGACTCTTTTTTCTCGCATTAAAAAAAGCCATTTTAATAACCCTTGTTAGAACATTTTTAAGGCCAAGATCACCTTCAAGAGGAATATTTTCATAGCATTGAGTGATATCTACTAAAAACATATGGAAGATTACTTTAGGAGGTTAAGAGAGACCTCCGTAGAGTTTTTTGCTATCCAGAAGGGGTTGTATTGTATTTTTTAAAAGTTGTGGTAGACTTTTTTCTTAGAGGCACAAACTAGCTCAAACTCCGCTATTATTAGATCAAGACATAGAGTGATATCTTTGGTGATATTAGTAAAGGTGCCATTCAAAGCGTCAGATATCCATCTAAATTTGTGTTTATGTATCTTATAGATGGGAAAAAGTATTGGTCGTTTAGCGTCTTGAAGAGTATAGCCTAAATTTTCTAAATGTCTTGAGATATTATTAGTGATTTTTTGCAAGGAGGCGTTGCTTTGCATGAATTCCTTACTAGAAACTCGAAATTGAGCAGCTCTCCAAGCTAATGTTTTGCATATGATAGTGGGACAATTAGAGATTTTATCCAACCCAACGATGAACCAATTATTAGCTACTTTACGAATATCAAAAGCAAGTGGTGGTGCTAACCAGGAGTTATCAGAGGATAACCAGTTTCTAGGAATTTGTAGGATTTTTTGGAAAAAACCTTCATACATTTTGTTAAGTCCAGTAGGACTATCTTCTCTAGTCAGAGAGAACTGACAAGGTTAGTTAAACAGCTAAGTAAAGTTGATAGAGCAAGATAAGGGTTTTTGGGAAAGTTAGGTATGTGATTGAGCCCTTTGGCCAAGATTCTTTGTATTATACCATTACCAATGATGTTAAGATCACACGTATAAACATGCATACCATATGTATCAAAGTTTTTGTAAAATGTAGAAAACTGTCTGCATGTACGTTCGGGAACTGACTTTTGTCAAAGAAAATCATTACTATAGACCAAGTTTTTTATGGGTTGCTGGTATATCCAAGCAATGAGTACATTATCGAGCAACTAGTGATTGCCAAAAAGTAGGTCAAAGCACTCACAAAAAAGAGCTTTAGGTTGTATCCAATCGAGAAGTTCAATGTGGAAAAGACAGTGTATGTAGATAAAGCCTTGGTTTGGAGCTACTTTGTGGAGGACCCTTCGCCCTCATGGGCTTGTAGCAACCTGCAAATTGAAGCAAGGATTACATTTCAAGAAAATTCTTAATGGGGGAGTTTCTGCCTCTTCCCCTAGTGTAGCTACAAGATTTATCCCGGTTGGAGGAAGAGTTAGGAGTTAAGAAAGAAGTGAAAGAGTTAGGAGTAGATTGGGTCTCTTAAGAGCAGGAGAATTGTCTTCATCATTACAAGGCTTGAGTAAGCTAGTGATGATCTTTACACTTTTGTAGTTGGCATAGGTAGTTAGGTAGCTTCCAGGTTCATCAGATTTCACTTTATTTAAGATATCCAACATTAGCCCACGAAAGATGTTAAAGGAAATCTGAGTAATAACAATCTAGCTTGACCACCCAGCCAGGAGCAAATAAGAGAGAGGTGGAAATCCATGGCCTTTTCAGGGAAGAGTAGGTGAAGATGGTTGAGAGAAAACTAAATGGCATGATCGAACCACATGATGTTGGATTCACAAGAAGCTTTAGGGTCAAGAAATCTGCAAGCACATTTAATATAAGGTTGGAAAACATTCCAAATGGATTCAATGTAGAAGTCTGGGGTCGCTTTTAGAAAACTCCATGTTCCCTTTTGTACGAATGTAAAGGCCAGTATTGGAAGGGCATTTAGAATGGTCAATGAGATTGAGGTTAAAGGGGGCTTTGATGAGTTCTCCTTTGTCAAGGAATTGTCCACCTTTTAAGATTTTGAGTCTGCAGTCCTCGATAGTGGAATTGGGAGGTTGGCAAGGTAAACCCAGGTTTCACTTGAAATAGGTGCTAAGAAAGCTTTGTTGGGTAGGACCCAAAGATGATGGTCCACCCCGAAAGACTCAATTTCAATCTGCCTAACTGGTAAGAAAGGAAAAACTTTATATACTTTTTGCACCATTTCCAAAAGGTTGGAGTCATTGAGGGAATAAACAATACTCTGAAACTCTTTGACGGCTTCAAGCGTTGCACTATTTGTACAAAAGATACCACCACTTTGTGGGATAACAGGGGTGGTCAAGGCATTGATAAAAAAAAGGATTGAGGCCACATAATTTCTTCAAGAAGCCAGATACATCCACCCCAAACGAAGATAATAGAGCAAGCTCCTCTTAGTGTTGTATAGAGAGTATGGGAAGCTGGGCTATGTACTGAGAAATCAAATTTACCCCTTCCTTGGAGTCTTTGTCTAAGGTAGCCAGAACTTTGACCCAATCATTAAATGACAACATATGTAAGATAGACATTTTCTTGTCTCACGCAAGAGCTGAGTCATATATTAGTTGAGATGCATCCAAACTATTAATACATCTAAGGACAAGGGAGGTGGCCATAGAGAGGGGCTTAGAGGTCAAGTACAATCCTTGTGAAAGAGCAAGGGTCTGCAATACATCCAAAAAAGTTAAGTAAGGTTATGACTACTTTTGTAGTAGGTAATACAATCTTTGGCCTTTCTAGTAAGGAAAGGTCCGGTTCTAACTGCCAAGGCATCTCTTGGTCTATGGTCCTTAAGGTACAACTTAATCTGTTCAAGAATCTTTATATGATGTTCAGGATCGTGTTTACACTCATGCAAGCTGTCATTCTAAAAGGTTTCTTGTCCTGAAAGGAGATGTATAAACAATTTGATCAGTTACAGTAGATTGGTCCTGCAAACCTTAAACCGGCAAAGTCAAAGACTATAATAGCTGTGAGCAAAAGACCAGAAACATAGTGTAGTGAAGGACCACCTAACACCAGTCAACTAGTCAAGGGATCATAGACTGTGGGTCCAACATAGCACTAAGTTTCATAACTAGTTTCCAAAGCCAGCATCCCGGTTTTTTCAAAGAGTGAAAAAACCTTATGTTTAGGATGTGTGTGTAGATGTTCTATCATAAGTAATAAGAGATAATTGAACTTTTTACATTCAAAAGATAGTTGGTTTTAGAAAAGAGGAACTGATAAGTACAAAAACAACTCAATCTTAGAATTATCTTTGTACAATGTTTGTGAGAATAAAGCTTCATTCCAGTATACAAATAACAAAAGAACTTTCCTTCCGATAGGTGTATGTGTAATGTATGACGGACAACTTGCCAAAGCCAAAAAAATCTTTTCCAAGATAGGATAGAGTCCTTACCTGTATCCATCCAAACAAAACAACAATTCAGTTAGCCTTGGATGTGTTTTACAGGTATCAGTGGACCAATTGTTACCCATGTCCATCTTACAAACTATTTTTTTAAAACTTTACAAGCTTTTAGTCCAAAGTATTTATTTTATAACAAATATTTTCTCTTATTTCCCAAAGTTCCTTAGTAAAAGAGTATCATTTTGATTAGAAGGTCACCACTCCTTCTAATCCAAGTGTCAAAATTCCCCTTTTTTATTCGTTTTTCATCAGTTTATGAAAGCTACATCAAAAAAAGTTTTATTTATAGTTTAAAAATATCTCCAGCTCATTTGAACTTGCTACTAGGTTAGATACCTCTCATAATGAATGGTCCCCAAATCATCCCTCACTTTGTACATCATTTACCATATATTGCACTTAAGCCATCCAAGTATCAAGGGGCATCTGCTAAAAACCAAGCCTTATTCCGAATCTATGAAGTTTTCCATGGAAAAAGGACATTATGTTTTAAAGTACTACCATCGTAGCAATAACCAAAGCTATACCATACCAAAGTATACTATTCATCCTAACCATGCCAAAGTATAGGCCAAGAATTGTGTAAGGACATGGGTCCTATGGGCAAGGCCACCGGCACGGCCGGACTGGAGTAACAAATGGTTTAGTGAATGAAAAGAAAATATTGTTCATCCTAGCCATACCAAAGTATAGGCCAAGAATTGTGTAAGGACATGGGTCCTACGGGCAAGGCCACCAGCACAACCGGACAGAAGTTACAACTGGTTTAGTGAATGAAAAAAACATTATCATTCATCCTAACCATACCAAAGTATAGGCCAAGAATTGTGTAAGCACATGGGTCCTACGGGCAAGGCCACCGGCACGACTGGACAATGTGTATGTTAAGGAGAGGCTATAAGATAGCACAGTTGGGTGGAGAATAGCACACACATTACCACCGCCTTTTCACTGGTATCCGAGCTATTTTTGGGAGGAGGCAAAAAGCGACTTTCATGTGTGTGCGACGCGCTGCTTCTCTCCCACGTTCCACAGACAGATGTGCAACAAAAAGAAGACAGGCACAGTCGACGCCCCACATACGCCATCCACAGTGTATGACCAAGGCGGGTGACCAAGGCAAACTCGACCGAAAACTCGACCGCACCAAGGCTCCGAAGGCTTCTGTTGGTGTCGTTGGTCTCACGTGTAGGAAGGTCTGTTTAACCCTTGCATGAAGGAGGGTTGAACCCACCCCATGAGGGTAAGGGGCCAACACTTTACCATCGAGCTATTGACCCTTGTTGTGTATAACAAGATAGGATACTTGTATCGAAAGGAAAACAAGAAGGAAAGGGAAAGCTTCAAACTTCAAGGAAGTAGTTTCACCCTTCCTTTTCACTTCTTGGAGGAAGGCAAGTTTTCCTACAAAAATTCTTTTTGCCTCAAGGAGGTAGCTTCAAAGTGAACAAAAGCCTTCACAAAAACGACGAGTTTTGTGAAGAATCAACAAAGGTGTTCTTACGACGAACGACGCGTGAAGTACTACAATTCTCACAAGGCGAGGTTCGCATGCAACGCAATTTGTGGAGCATACAGAACACAAAGACTTCAATTTCACAAGGTACAAGTTGACGTTTTTATCTCTCTTTACATTCGAGTGTGTTTACCATGGCCAATGAGGATATCCCACCTACACAGACTTCTGATTTTGATCACGTAGATCAAAATCAGGGCACCACGGATGCTGCTGACACTAATATGCATGATGATGATGATCTAGGAGATCATGGGCTTGTAGATATGGCTTCTTTCAAGACATTGGAACATCGCCAAAGTGTACTTAAAAGCGACCTCTCTGCACTCAATGAAAATGTCACCAATCGTACACAGTTACTTGTGAAATTTATGAATTCACAAGCGGCTCAAGGAGCTCGAAGTGGCATGGTTCAAGGGAACCAAGCTTGCATGACTCAAGGAGTCCAAGAGACAAGTGCTGCTGAAGATGCAGAAGGTAGCAATGCATTACTTAAGAATATCACCATTCCTGAGTTTCACGAGGAAGAGCGTGATCGCAACAAGGATGTGGTCAATACATTCTTACACAAATGGAGTGATATTCATAGATTGAGACACACCCCGGATATAAAGACGGCTGTGGAAACAAGTCTATCTCTTAAAGGCAAGGCCTATAAGTGGTGGATGACATTTCCAATAGATGCTCGTCCTCCGTCTTGGGCTGCGTTTCATGCTTCTTTCTCCAAAAAGTTTTTGGACTCTAATGGAGAAGATAGGAATTGGTTAGCATGGGATGCATGCCGCATGTCTGGCCTCTCTCTCACACAGTTGCTTTCAAAGTATCAGGAAATCATATCAAAACTAGAAAGTCTAGTGAATTCCAAAAGATAAGGGGTTTTAATAGGGGTCTTGACAAAGACTATCATCTTCATGTCAAGACCCAACATCCAAAAACTTTGGAAGAAGCCATCAGTCATGCCCAAAGATATGATGATGACCAAGAGAGGAAAGGAAATGTTCCCTACTCTAAGAATAATTTTGCTAAGAGCAATGTGGCTAAGAGCCAATGGCGAGGTAGATCTCCCACACGTTCCAAGAGGAATAAGAGACAATCTACCTCTCCACGCCCACAAGACTCTAAGAAGCCTAAGCACTCACGAGATACTCCACTGGGTCTCGTAGCACGGCTGATTTTGAGCATGCAAAGAAACACAATTTGTATTTTAGATGTCTTTCGGACCAACATAACAAGAAAGATTTTCCTCTTTTGCAAGGCAAAGAAAAGTCCATGCACACGGTGCAACGCCTCACATTAGATTCATCTCCTAAATATTGTGCTCTAGAGGTTCTTCATATGGAAGAAAACCACAAGTATTGTGTGCCTGCTTCAATCTGGCAACCCACCTTTGGCCCCCATGATTTGATTTGCATGCATGGCACTATTAACGGACAACGGGTTCGTATTTTAGTGGATGATGGTGCAACTCATAACTTCTTGAACTATAAGATAGTCAAGAAATTGGAGCTTACACAGACTCCCTGCTCTCACAAGTATGTGGTGGAGCAAATGTCTGGGAATGATAAACAAGTATGGGACACGGTAGTTCAAGGGGTTGAGCTTATTGTTGAAGATCATGATACAATGACCCTTGACTTCCAAGTTATGAACATGGACCGTGCTGATGTAGTTTTAGGATGGGAGTGGTTGCATGGTTTAGGAAACACGTTGCACACTAGTTATGAACACAACTCCTTATCCTATATTGGCCAATGGTAAACATGTGATTTTTCTTGGTGAGAAAAATATACCATCTGCACCTCTTATATGTACACTTCTATTTTGCAAAAAGCAGAAATAATAGATGAAGTCTTTTTGTGTTACTGCTTGTCTCCAAGTCTTGTGAATTCTCAAGAGCAAAGTGCGGTGAATTCTAGTAATGGTATGCAAAGTGCAATGAATTCTAATGGTATGCAAAGTGCAACGAATTATACTGATAAACAAAGTGTTAACTAATCTAACGAGAAAAGTGCTCTCAATTTTAATTCTATAGAGCAACGTGCAACTGTTGTAAAACAAACATTACAGGAATTACAAGATTCTCCATTCTAGCATAACTCTAGTTTACTTTCTCCTTTTGCACGACAAAAGCTAACTCACTTACTCACGGAGTATAGTGATGTGTTCTCAAGTGATTTACCAACGGTTTTACCCTCTACACATGATGTGTAGTGCAGCATGGCATAGATGTCTTGCCAGGCACTAAACCGGTGAGTAAACCACCTTATCATATGAGTGCTAAAGAATCCAATGAGGTTCAGAGTTGATTAGTTGACTACCTCGCTCGTGGTTTCATTAGACCTAGCACTTCACCTTGGGCATCACCAATTCTATTGGTAAAAAAAAAAGATGGTACTATGCGCATGTGTGTAGATTATCGCGGATTAAATGTGATAACCATCAAGAACAAGTATCCTCTGCCTCAAGTGGATGAGTTGTTTGATCAACTCCACGGGGCAAGATACTATACAAAGATAGATCTTCATTCAGGATACCACCAGGTGCGTATCCTACTACAAGATATCTCAAAAAATGCCTTTAGAATACGGTTCGGGCATTTTGAATTTTTGGTTATGCCTTTTGGTCTAACCAATGCTCTAGCTACATTTATGACACTCATGGATAGTGTCTTACGTCCCTATCTTGAAACATTGGTTGTGGTTTTCCTTTATGACATTCTCGTTTACAATAAGACTGAAGATGAACACATAGAACACTTACGATTAGTGTTCTAATAGCTACAAGCTCATGTGTTGTATGCTAAGCAAAGCAAGTGTGATTTCTTCAAACAAGAGATACATCACCTCGGTCATGTGATCTCTTATTTTGGCATCAAAATGGACACTGACAAGGTCGCTGCCATTATTTGATGGCCACATCCCAACACGGTTAAGGAGCTTCAAATATTTTTAGGCATGGTTGGATTTATCGATAGTATATCCGTGATTATGCCAAAATTGTTGTTCCTATGACGGATCAACTTAAAGCAAAAGGTAAGACATTTTCTTGGAAAGAAGCCCAAAAACCCAATTTCAAACAGCTCAAGGTAGCTATAGCCGCTGCTCCCATCCTAGCAATCGTCGACCCACTTAAGCCGTTTGTGGTAGAGACCGATGCTAGTGATAAAGCAGTTGGTGCAGTACTTCTCTAGGAGGGAAGACCTATAGCCTTTGAAAGTAGACATTTAGATAGAGCTCAACATAATTATTATGTCTATGAGAGAGAGCCCTATGCCATAATTCATGATTTACGAAAGTGGCGACACTATTTATATGGTGCCGAGTTTGAAGTAGTTTTTGACCATGAGAGTATCAAGTGGTTTACTACTCAAACTGACTTGAAGGGCCGTAAAGCTAGATGGACCAAAATCCTTCAAGGTTATGATTGTAAGCTACGATATCGCAAGGGGTGATATAATGTAGTAGTGGATGCACTAAGTCGGATGCCTCATATTAATTCACTTGCTTTCACGGAAATAAAGAGTGGATTTTTAGAGTCATTATGTGGCAAGTGTGCACAAGATCAATCATATGCTAAAGTGTGGAGTGCAGTTTTAAAAAGGGATCCCTCACACTCACATAACTCTGTACAGCCAAGTCAACATGTCTCTGCACGTGCAGATAAAAATTCCAATACATAGAGCTCCACCCCTACTCAGGAAGAGCTTAAGCGATGGAAGAATTTTCCCATTGATGATGGCTACTTACTCCACAAAGGTAGAGTATGTGTGCCAAAGGACTCAGACACCAGGCACCAAATCTTATTTGAGTGTCACGATAGTCCAAGTGCTGGTCATCCATGTACTCGTAAGACGTATGCCCTAGTTAGACGGAAATTTTATTGGCCGGGCTTAAATCATGATGTTCAAGAGTACGTACTAAACTGCCAACAGTGCCAAGTTAATAAGGCAAAGCGCCTCAAGGTAGCTGGTCTTTTTTACATCCTTTAGAGATTCCACAAGGTAAGTGGGAGAATATCTCTATGGATTTTGTAGTAGGACTACCTACTACAAATTGTGGCCATGATGCCATATGGGTAATTGTAGACCACCTCACCACGATGGGTCGATTTATTCCCATTAAGACTACGGTTAAGACACCAGAATTAGTATGGCTATTTGTAGAGCATATATATAACGTCTACGGTCTTCTAGCTAGTATCATTAATGACAGAGATCAAAAGTTTGATAATCACTTCTGGAAAGCTGTGTTCCAAAAGTTGGAAACTAAAGTTAATCTAAGTACAGTTGATCATCTTGAAACGGATGGTCAAATAGAAAGAGTTAATCAAGTGCTAGAGGATATGCTATGAGCGTACGTTAGCAAGAAGCAAACCAATTGGGAATACTACTTACCTATATTGGAATTTGCTTATAATAGTTCAAAGCATGTGACTACAGGGTTTAGTCCATTTATGCTTTTGTATGGATTTCAACCTAGATCACCCGTTACGGTGGGGTTGGCTAAAGAGAAGATACAGCAAGCGAAGGATTTTCTCCAAGACCATTTTGACATGTTTCCAGTTGCTCGACAAAATGTTAAGCAAGCTCAAGATCGATACAAGAAGTATGCAGATGAGCATCATCATCTTGCTACTTTCGAAGAAGGAGACAAGGTTTTCCTCAAAGTTCCGGAGCATTTAGAAAGTCTGAAAAGTTGCTAAACTTTCACCACGCTATTGTGGACCGTTTACCATTCTCAAACGTATAGGTCAAGTGGCCTATAAGTTAGCTCTTCCAGAACACTCACGAGTTCATCCTGTTTTCATGTTAGCCGTTTACAAAACCAGCTAGGACAAAATGATAATGTCATTGACATAAGTGTGTTAGTTGACCTTATCGAACCACCAAGCATCCCTCATGAGCCCGAAAAGATTCTGGATTCTCATGAGCTACACACGAGACATCATGTCAGACGACAGGTGTTGGTAAAATGGCTAGATAGACCTGAAGAGGGTTCTACATGAGAGAATGATTCCGCACTTAAGAAACGTTTTCCTACGTTCAGTTTCGAGGACGAAAACAATTCTTCAAGGGGGGGGTAATGTAAGGACATGGGTCCTACGGGCAAGTCCACCGGCATGGCCGGACAGTGTATATGCTAGGGAGAGGCTATAAGATAGAACAGTTGGGTGGAGACTAGCACACGCATTACCACCGCCCTTTCAAATTCCCATAGTGTGCACCCCGGTACCATGTTGCAATACCATATATACTCACCATCCAACAGTGAAAACTATATGCAAACCCACAATATCAAAAACTAGCATCATTTACAGAAATGCCCCCTTTCCTATTTTCTACTTTATAAAACCTGCAAACGAAATATGTCTAGGCCAAGAATTTCCATAGTGTGCACCTGGGTACCATACCCTAATGATGTGTGTGAAAAAATCAAAGTATAGTAGGACATAAAAACATCATCATCCACCCAATCCAACCAGTGCGTAGTAAACACCTTTCCTCTTTTCTATTTTATAAAACCTGCAATGAAATATGTCTAGGCCAAGAATTTCCATAGTGTGCACCTGGGTACCATACCCTAATGATGTGTGTGAAAAAATCAGAGTATAGTAGGACATAAAAACATCATCATCCACCCAATCCAACCAGCGCGTAGTAAACACCTTTTAAATCATGTAAGTATCCATAGCCCTTCAATAATCAGGCTTCTCAGAGAGAAGCAACAGTGATAGGTAAACTGAGCAGTATTCTGATGCTTTCCAAGCTACCAAGGTAAGTTCGGCATGCAGTCAACAAAGTAATGCCAATGGCAATAAAATAGTTTCCAAAAGCTAATGTAAATGTAGAGTGGCTATCAAAAAAAACCCAAAATTATGAATGGCAACTTTCGGTATTACACAGCCCTTTATTTTACCAGTAACCGCAGAGTAAAACAGTAGCCCAAAAAACTCAGTGGAGGTAAAAAAAACATGCTGCAATACCATATATACTCATAGTCCGACAGGGACCATCACCAGGTTTAGAGCAAAAACTATATGCATACCAAAATATCAAGAACTAGATCATTACAAAAATGCCCCCTTTCCTCTTTTCTATTTTATGTCTAGGCAGAGTGGCCAACTTGAGTTACTGTAGTAGCGAGCTCCATACTTTAGTGTAAAAAAGAAACAAGATCTTAGCAGAACACCAAATAATTCTAAGTCAGGGGCAGAGGTGTGCCCTCACCTCTTTATATAGAGGAGGGCGGTGGGTCGTCAGTCCTTTGTGATGAGCAGGATTGGTATGAGTGGAGAGACTCTTTGTCGGAGAAAGCGAGGCCACCCATGTTGCAGGGGAGGTAACCCTAGTGCCTTCACGGCCACCTGAGTAGGCTTAGAGCCTTCACAACCAGTATTGCCATAAGGTGGAAAACAACTCAAAAGATAAACACGTATTTCCAGTGTAATGGACGGGCCAAGTCCCATGCTATGGTTTTTAATAAAGTGAGGCCTTTTAAATGTCATAATCAGCTAGGGGCTTTTTTAGTAATACAGTGTGTGTGTGTGTGTGTGTGTGTGTGTGTGTGCGTGTGTGTGTGTGTGTGTGTGTGTGTGTGTGTGTGTGTGTGTGTGTGTGTGTGTGTGTGTGTGTGTGTGTGTGTGTGTGTGTGTGTGTGTGTGTGTGTGTGTTTAAGTATTGCCATAAGGTGGAAAACAACTCAAAAGATAAACACGTATTTCCAGTGTAATGGACGGGCCAAGTCCCATGCTATGGTTTTTAATAAAGTGAGGCCTTTTAAATGTCATAATCAGCTAGGGGCTTTTTTAGTAATATAGTGTGTGTGTGTGTGTGTGTGTGTGTGTGTGTTTAAGTATGAAATTCCACTCATAATTGAACCATACTTAGATAATGTATTATATTAAATAACAATATTTTAAAACAAGATCTCATAAAACTCAATTATCTTTTCATATACACCAATACAACATTCTATATCTAATGGATAATACAGTCATTTAGATCAAAGATTTGATCTTTGATCATTACAATTTGATATCTTAGTGTTGTATCTCTGTGTGTCCACCCTTTGGGATGAGCTTCCACTACATCTACATAGAGAAGGATCTAGTTGTAATATTGGATGATCTTCTGTTATCGCTGCAGTTGTCATTGTAATCCCAAGGAAAGAATCTCTTATCTGTCACCATCCAAGAAACACAAGGCTGTCAGAACTAGCATTACTTGGGAAGACAGGAGTCAACGACTCCCTCCCCTTGTTATTGGTGTCAAAAATTACAACAAAAACTAACACCATACCATAGATCAAATATTCAGTTAAAGAATGAGTCCTTAATTTATGATAATGTTTTCATCTTTTAATTCCAGAAAAAATCGGATAGCATCTCCTTTGTATTTTGAACAAATTTTCAGAAGTCCAGTCTACTGCCATCTCATCCGAGACCCTCACGTGAGGATTAAAGCTTTATTTAAAAACATTGGAGTATGTTCAAAGTAAAGTACTAAGACTATATTCAAAAGTTATGTATCTATTCAATAAGGAAAAAAAGTGTTGAAAAGCAGTTCCCATTACTATATTTACAAGGTGAATATACTCAGCTACAACCATACGCTACAGTCATAAACCTAACACCATAAATGTGAAAATGCTAGCATCAACTGCAAAAAACCATGTGGTGACTAGAAGTTTCAACTAAGTAATAACATTTTACTCAAGATATTTTGTTACCCAAATGACTACACATATTTAGCAACCCAGGCAGATAACAGTGCCAATGGATCCCCAACTCAGGTCTACCAAAACCATATTGTGAGGCGCATGTCTATGTGTGCTATGAATCGCGTGTTTATGTGTCCTTATGCATCTTTTAACAGTGGCCTACTCTTGATACATTTCATTTGTAACTCAAGAAGGACTATATGTACATGTATGTACAGGGCTTGTGAAGCTTCATGTATGCCTGTGTGCGAGGAGCATACATGTACCCAGATGCTGGTAGTGTGAGTTGAACTTGTAAGAGAGCCATAACATGTCAAGTATCACCGCATAGTACTACAAATCAGCTCAGTAAATTGCAGCCGCCAGTGGTGTTATGTAAGTGAGAGGGAACCTGAATAAGAAGGCACGATAGTTGAGGCAGCGAACATGAAGTGTGAAAGATGTCCAGGATAACCAGTCTGTACTTTGATCTGATTTTCCACAAGTCCATCATTTGTTATTTTTATATAGACCCTTACCTAGGTTTTGAGACATGATCTTTATCCTGTTTTCATAGCAATCCATTATCAACATATCAAGCTCAAAGGTTTAGGGCATATATTTGTAACAAGCCTCATTAGATCGGGGAGATAACACATCAACAATAAACATTAAAAAACGAGAATTTATTGAGTAGGTTTCTTGGCAACATAGCCGGATTAACTATCTAAGCTCAATCTTTTGAAACCATTTCAACTGTAAATGAAGAACTGTAGCTTGATCTTTTCTGATCAAACTATAGAACAGTATAGAGATCAAAATGTATATCTATAGTTCCATGTACCATTTATACTAGTATGCCCACAGTTCCTACAACATACCTATGTCCAAAATTACCATGTAGTAATTCTCTGACTGACCTTAAACTATGTAAAAATAGTTATAAGATAAACTATGTACAAAAAAAAATCCCGCCAACATTTCCTTTGTTTATGCTCATTTATTTCAAAAAAAACCACTCAATGTCATCTCCCATGAGACCCTCACATGAGGTAGTATGCAAAATAGATAGTGCCAGTCATTATCACAGACAAAGGTTATTTTTTCTTTTTGTTCTATCCAGTCGTGATGCCTATCCAGTCGTGATGCATTCAAGTCAAAGAATCAGTCTGTATACCATCCGACCTTTATATAAATTGCATGCTATGAGAAAAAACCACATTTATCATTAAGTTTCAGTTGATTATTTGTCAAAACACAACGCTTACACTTTCTCCAAATCATGAGCAGCAAAAGCAATGTATTAAGAAATTCTAACTGCGTACTGAGTAGGTAAACACAATGATCATATATGCCTATCCTCCACTGAGAGTTAACATTAAATAAATTGATGTATGTTCAAATCAAAAAACATATGAATTTCAATCATGATTCAATGCATTCCCACCTCATAGTACAATATCCAATCCAAGACCGTTTCCAAAAGATTTACATATATAATGTCATTTATATTTATATATACCTATAAATGAGATGCCAAAGGATATGTACCATATGAGGCGGATGTTTAATTTGTTCTGTTAAATCAGCCTATAAAGCCTACAATTCTTTTAAAAACCGAAGAGAGGTAGCATCACTCCAGCTTTTGGTATTAAAGATCTCTAAAAAGAAAAATTTGGGCAGCATCTCCTTTGTGCAACGGGCAATTTTAAAAAAAATTACAGTCCCTGCCATCTCTGTTGAGGCCCTCACATGAGGTTTTAAGGCTCAAGCAATCACTTGAAAGTGAAGACCCTTGTCCACAATCTATGTAAATCCATTACTTAAAGTATCGTATGTAGGTCATAGCATGTATAAAAACCAAGTAGTGACATCAAAGAAACATCATCAAAAAGTCCTATGCAAACATGACTGAATACAGATCCAATTGATCAGTTAAAAACCATTTCCAGGAAAAGGTTCACCAATTTTAGTATCCATTATAAATTACAGTTAGATTAGCTATGAAACCCAATCTTAAATGCAGTTTTCAAAGCTCAAATTTAACCAAGTTTGACTAAGTAGGTGCAATGGCACCTACCTGTACCGTTGTTGTCGTCGATAGAGCAGTTGATTGGATAGTAATGAAATGTATTGTCACGAGCAGTCCAAGGAGTCACTGTTAGCTTCGGAGTTGCAAATGCTGGTGAACACGAACGCAGGTATGGGTATAAGAATGATATGTCCAGCATGCCTAGTACTAGGCCCATTTCCTAAGCTAGATTCAAGATGTGTGTGTGTGTGTGTGTGTGTGTGTGTGTGTGTGTGTGTGTGTGTGTGTGTGTGTGTGTGTGTGTGTGTGTGTGTGTGTGTGTGTGTGTGTGTGTGCGCGCGCGCGCGTGCGTGTCCATGATAAGGTTCGAGTCTGAGTGTGTGTGTGTGTGTGTGTGTGTGTGTGTGTGTGTGTGTGTGTGTGTGTGTGTGTGTGTGTGTGTGTGTGTGTGTGTGTGTGTGTGTGTGTGTGTGTGTGTGTGTGTGTGTGTGTGTGTGTGTGTGTGTGTGTGTGTGTGTGTGTGTGTGTGTGTGTGTGTGTGCACGTGTGTGTACATGTAGCATGCTGTGATCGCCACTCACATGCGAGGGAAGGAGCAGAGGGCAATGAAGTAGGTCCGAACCTGCAAGGGTAGCTTATACAAGATGAGAGAGGGAGACCTGTGAGATTCATTTCAGGAAGGAGATGAAGCCGCTCATTATGTACGTACGATAGTGTGTGTGTGTGTGTGTGTGTGTGTGTGTGTGTGTGTGTGTGTGTGTGTGTGTGTGTGTGTGTGTGTGTGTGTGTGTGTGTGTGTGTGTGTGTGTGTGTGTGTGTGTGTGTGTGTGTGTGTGAACCTACTATGCAAGGCAAGTAAGGTGCACAGTGTGCATGCACCAAAACACAAGAGTGAGTGGGTGGGTAGCGATAAATGCTCAAATCAAAGTAAGTGTGATCGACTGAAACATTTTAATGTTGAAGTGGTGCTCAAAAAAACTGTAGGACTGGATACACCGCAAAAGCCAGGTACCCATCTTCTAAGTATGGGCCCTAATTTCAAGGCATCACCACCTTGGAAGGCTTATCTGTATATATTTTTTCTTCCCAATGGGGGAGAGAAAGAGCGAGTCATGCAAGAGACGGGGAAATAGTATCCGTTCCCGAGCCTATCATTACAGTAAATAGCAAAGATGGTTGCGAGCCTAGCCAATGTTATAGAACAAATTTGATAAAGCGAGATAATAAATAGACCGTCACGTTTAAAAGTGTGTGTATGTGTGTGTGGGGGGGGGGGGGGGGGGGGCACCCCCTTCCTGAGGAGAGTTGCGAAGGTTTAATAAAGTCATTGCCGTCCAGATAGCGAGAGCGAGATCACCACAGAGGGAAGCAGTCAGCCAAGGGTTAGTCAAGGAATTGTCAGCTAGATGTGTGTGTGTGTGTGTGTGTGTGTGTGTGTGTGTGTGTGTGTGTGTGTGTGTGTGTGTGTGTGTGTGTGTGTGTGTGTGTGTGTGTGTGTGTGTGTGTGAGAGAGAGAGAGAGGCACTAGTCAATGAAAGGAAGATAGGGGGGAGAGAAAGAGAGACACAAATATCAAAGAGAGATTGATTATCAAGAACTTCTCATGTCAAAGTATCCTCGGCTTTTGGAAAAGATGATAAATAGGATTTTCATTGCGATGAGAACATGGGTCAAAAACACACACACACACACACACACACACACACACATATAGATAAATAGATATCTAGATAGAGGGAAAGAGAGAAGAAGAAAACAATTTCTACCTGTGATAAATCTTGGATGTTGGACCTTTTCCTTAGAAGGGGATTTCGATCACCATTCTACTACATTTGGGCAATAAACGGATTTTCAACTCTCTCTCTCTCTCTCTCTCTCTCTCTCTCTCTCTCTCTCTCTCTCTCTCTCTCTCTCTCTCTCTCTCTCTCTCTCTCTCTCTCTCTCTCACACACACACACACACACACACACACACACACACACACATATACATACACACATCCATGAGGAGAATTTATACACACACACATATATATTAGAAATTCTCCTTCTGTGTGTGTGTGTGTGTGTGTGTGTGTGTGTGTGTGTGTGTGTGTGTGTGTGTGTGTGTGTGTGTGTGTGTGTGTGTGTGTGTGTGAGAGAGAGAGAGAGAGAGAGAGAGAGATGTATACACACACAACCCATGAGGAGAATTTCCAATATTGTAGAAAAAAACCCCAAGGACCTTAGAGATCTATCTGACAAGTTGAACTTGACGTTTGTTTTTCAAAACAAGGGGGGGGGGGGGGGGGGGGGGGAGGGAGGGCTACTCCAAGCTACCATAGAGCCAAAGAAATGTGTATATGTGTGTGTTTCTGAGAGAGAGAGAGAGAGAGAGAGAGAGAGAGAGAGAGAGAGAGATCATGCTCGCATATGGCCAACTAAAGCAAAATATTTATCAATATAAGGGTTTTTTCATCTTCATCTTCCACACACACACACATAGACACACACACATGTATGCATATGTATATGTATGTATGTATGTATAAACACATACATACATATACATATACATATGTGTGTGTAATGCATATACATACATACGTATATACATATTTGTAAGTGGGATTACACTAAAGCTAGGTTTTGTTTTAGCACTAGAGGAGAATTCACAATCTGCACCAGAGCCGGTGCTGCAGACAACTTGGCTTGGTGAACAGCGGGTGTTGGTGGCAAGGAAGGAGCTGTAGCCTCCTTATTTTGATAGCAATCCCCCTGCTCCGCAACTTCTACTCCAAGATTTCAAGATTAACTGTGTGTAACACCTAATGGCCTAGTAACTTGTGTGTAGCGGAAAATAGCATAAACATAGAGCGAATTTCATTAGAATAAATTCCTAATGAGCATAGCAAGAGTGCTTAGATGGAGAGAGCAACAAAAATCATAACACCTAGTTAGATAGGCATGAACAATACTTCAAAAGAGAGAGAAATTAAGCTATTGACAACATGGAGCCGGTCACCCCTCCAAAAGGCTTTGTATTATAGGTTTCCCCCATCAAGGGAGACATTTTACAATACAATACTTTGTGTTCCTTCAAAAACTTGATGGTGCAATGAAGATGGAAGCTTCAAGCACCATGCACACACCTATAAAACACAACATCAATTCCCTCATGGTCTCAGACCCAAGACCTCACACACCTTGAAGATGGTGAGAGCTAGCGGGGTATGAGAGTAGATTGAGAGGAAGAAGGAGTATTCTAACGAGAAACAAGTATATCTCCTCACCTAATCACTCATGATAGCTTAGCATAGCTTAGTAACTAGCATGGTAGAGGAGATGAGCATGCATTGGAGGTTGGCTCTTGGTTGGATTTGCATCACAAAGCCAAGAGTTGTTGGTGTAGGCCTCCCTTCTCACAAGCTTGGAGTAGGTGATGAGCTTTCCATTAAAGCTTGAGAAGGAGAGAGAGTCTTCTTTGCTTCACACATGAGATTGTGTGAGTGTGTGTGTGATAATGCCTTGACAAAATCAGCCCCCTCTCTCTCTTGGTCGACCCCTCATGCTGACACCCCATTGGACCCTGCAAAGCCTAGCCAATGATAATTAAGAAGCATAAGTGATAGCCTTGGGACATGTGTCCACCTTTCCCCTTTTGGGAGAGCTTTACGTAATTAATCAATGCAATTAAACTCTCATTGGACCCCTTAGTCTTCTGGCCAATAGGAATCAGGAAAGCCATTGGGCTGTTGAATGCTCATTGGACCCCTTGGGAGACTAGCCAATAGTCTTCTAGAGAGCTTAATATTTATTGGTTCTTTTATTAAATGTTTTTAAATGAATTAAACTAGATTTACTCTAGCCTAATTCTCATTGGTCCACCTCTATGGTCATCCAATAGGATTTGAATGCACCTTGTGGGCAATTGGGCTAGGGAGCTGACATGTGTCCACTATGCCCTTTGTGTAAAGGGGCTTGCATGAGTGTGTGTGTGTGTGTGTGTGTGTGTGTGTGTGTGTGTGTGTGTGTGTGTGTTTCTCTCTCATCCCCTACTAAAAGGGCTCACCCCCTCCTCTTTAGGAGCTTACAAAGACTTTTTGTACAAGCATCCAATTTTCCTAAGCATTGACCATTGGACTTAACCTTTGAATTTTGGAACCTTAGCATTTTACTAGTCTTAATGGGCTGAACCTTAGGTCTTTGAAGCCAATTGCTTGCACATTTCTCTTTTGCAGATGGTCCCCCTTTGGATCGCTATTTTTCCTCCTTTAGATCCCTACTGTGACCAGTCTACTAGCCTTACCAATAATCTAGCTTTTTCTCCCCTGGTACTTCCTCATATTAAATGATCAGTTTAACATGAGAAAATTATTTAGGAGAATTACATATTAGTTATTATGACATTACCTCTCTCTTGAAATCATAGTCGTCCTCGACTATGGGGTAGAGAAGATAAAGCCTATTCATTAGTCCTTTCTCTAGTGGGTAGAGGATCCCTATCTTACCCTACGACATCGTTTTAGAATGGATGATTAATCCATTTGACGCTTGAGAGCCTAAGGCTGCCGCAATCATGTTTGTGCATTAGTCCTATCAATATTCCATAGTAGAATGACAAGCTCTACTTGGTGTTTGGAAGACGTCATCTCCACAAAATTGATTCTAAGCATGCATACTACTTAACATTTGTGCACAATAAAGAAAAAGAGAGTCTTATAAGACAAATACTCTGTTCATTTTAAACATTTATACATTTTCTTACTCTAGGAAATCATTGTAAGCATTGACAAGGTTTAGGTTATCCTTTGATTGTATGCCTTGCATCCATCTAGCATCTTCAAAATGATAATTCTTAAACTTAATAAGATACTGTCGGATAGTCTTACCGCCTCTTAATACCTTGTCTTCATGTCGGAGAATGGACTCGGGCTGCATCACCTCTTCTAGTTGGTTCTTGAAGTGTCTCTCCTTTGTAAGGCTTTAGTAGGCTCACATGGAAAGCATTGAGTCAATGGCTGGGTAAGTTGAGTTGATAGGCCATCTCATTGATTTGTCGAAGAATCTGGAAGGGATCATAGTACCTTTTTGCTAACTTAGCATAGTACTTTTGGTATCCAATAGGATTCTTGCCCGTGGTGTGCCTTAATCGAGCCTTGGGAAATTTAAGCAAGACCCAACCATTTTTTTTAAGGCTTGGGCTCTTTTGTGATTATCACAGCCTTTTGCCTTTGCTGTGAGATAGAGATAACATCCTTATCTTCTGGAAAGATTCTTGTAGGTCTCGGCTCAAATGATGAAATTCTCCAAGCAAATGGGAGATATGGTTCTTCAAACAATGCCAAGACTCCAAAGCTAATAGGCTGATCTAGATGGCCCCTTCCTTTGTCATCCTAGGCTGCTAACAAATCCTAATAGTCGCAACAACATCTTCATGTTTCCAATGCATGTCTTCAATGATGTGATATGTCATGTTGAAGAATTTATGACTAGAAATATCCATGCTAGGATTTGTTTATGTCGAGGTGATAGAGCACACATAGAAATACAACTACCCTCTTGCAGGAGCACCACAACTATAATCCCTCGTATACACTATTTGCATTTCCTATGCTATAGGTAGACACTCCTACGTGCAATGGGCCGTCCTCAAGTAAAAGGTCAGCGTTTATAGGTAGCAAATATTAACTAGCTTGAAAAATTACAAAAAAGAGGCTACAATGAATCCCATCTTAATTTACTGCTAGTGGTGAAAATAAGAGCAATAGTAAATGAGTGGAAGTAGCCAGTTTGGACAATTCAGACTATAGTCGATGCATGGCTCAAAAAACTTCTTATGAGGTAAAGACTCCAACTCTGGATGGTCGCAGATGAGCAATTACTAATAGTACCAACATTTTATAAGAGACTAATATCGATAGGATGGCCAAATGGGTATGTTCCTAGGAGAAACATATGTCATGAAAACAAAAGGTGAGTAAAAGTGTTATGGGATCCAAAAAGAGTGGGCAAGTAAGGAGGGCATTTAGTATGGATAGCCACCAAATAGAGGTTGCAATGTGGGTCTATATAAGACAGGCGTATTATACCTCAGAGTGCATTGTAACAGACTTGGGCAATTCTTATCACACCAACAATCTACAGTTTCTTCAATAGCTTGTCTTAGGTTGTGTCTTTATACTTCATCAACTATGGCTTATATTCAAGAACAAGTATTAGCGATATCCCTTGCTCATCTGCAGCAGTCAAGAGAGTCCATCAGGAAAAACACCATACTCCGTTATGAGCGTCTTCTATTCCCTCAATTAAAAACATCAGTTGCGCAGACGAAATGGTGGACACATCAAAATAGAGTAACACGGGTGACCCTTTGGGGTCGAGAACACTTCAGGAAAAATATCCGTCTGGTGATGGTAAAGGAAGCCCTAGGATTAGGGCCACAGTATTGTTATGTGGGACATTTAATAAAGTGTGGATTTTTCGAGCGGTTATATTTGGTAGCACAGTTTCTGCCACATCATAAAATATATTTGTATCCCCATTTTGGCCTACCCTTATGAGGATATTTTAACCAAACATCCCACACCAGGGAGTTAAGTGTAATTTTAGTCAACCGTATCTTACCTTTGGCTAAGCATCCAAACATTTGTTATTATTGTGGTAGTTGCCTGTGTGATCATGTAATGGATGGGTTAATTGAGATGTAATGGTGAAAAAAGGAAAAAAAAGGAAAGAGGTTTTTTCGACTCAAAGCATGGCCATGCTCTTTTTGTCCAATTTTTTTGTAGTGAAGCATGAGTAAGGACCCATGCAATTTTGTGTGTGTGTGTGTGTGTGTGTGTGTGTGTGTGTGTGTGTGTGTGTGTGTGTGTGTGTGTGTGTGTGTGTGTGTGTGTGTGCCCACCCATTCCCAGGCACCATATTCTAAGAGGTAGTGGACCCATAGAATATAGGCCTACTACCTCAATAGGAGAGAAAAAAAAATTATCTTTCGAAAGTAAAAAGGGTTTCCTTCAAGAAAATAGTTACTCAAGAGTATCTCATTTTGGTTTAATGACACTAATCAAGTTCTGCAGGTCAAACTTAAGGCGGTACCATTTATGCATTTTTAAGGAATTGCAAATACATGCAACAAGGTCTTTTCTAAGAAACCCATTATTGATAAACTTGGTAATCAGGGTGTTGATTTCTTCATACGCCGAAAAATGTCTGACGAGGCATACAATATAAGAAATATCATTCCTAGACATGTGTGTAAGGAATTTTTAAAGGGTCTACTGCTTTTCCTTTTTGGCTTCCTAAAAGAAGCCTTAGTGTTGAGTCGAGTTAGGCATCCTTCCAATGTTTTCAGTGCCAATGATGGAGACTCATCTTAAATGTTGATGGGGTTTGTCAAATGGGTCCCTTTCATTTCATAGCCTTACATGGCTTTTTAAGACTTTGCCTTGTTTTTTTTTTTTGTCCTTGCTCATCTTATATTATTTTCAACATGAACACACAATTTATACTTGTTCTTTTTTCTTAGGATGGGACTACATTGCTTTTATTTTGTGTACCTTTTTATTTTTAAAGCTTTTAAAGAGTAAAGAGCTTTTTTCACAAGAACAAGCGATTGTGACTCTCTCTCTCTCTCTCTCTCTCTCTATATATATATATATATATATATATATATATATATATTGTATTTTTATTTCCCTCGTATCTTGATTTCCTTTTTGGAAAGCCATCGTGAAATCTTACCTTGTTGTAAATTCAGAAGATTCAAGCTTGAGATTTTCTCTTTTCCGGAAGAAATTACGAGTATAAAAACTACCCAAGAATGGGAGAGTTAAAGTAATCTCGATATTCAAGAAGTGAGTCCTAGAGACAACCCATTTATCAAGCCTCACTTTTTATCAGAGAAGGTAAGTTCAACATTAAGATAGCTTGGATATATCTCTCTAAGCGTTTCTTCGAACATGGGATTGTTAAGGCTACACAAGTCATCCATATCCTAAATGTATGAACAAAGTGTGAGAGTAATGAAGCCCTAGCAGGGTCACTCATCATTTTTAAGAGCCATTGGTATTCAAAGTGACAAAGATAAAGATTACACATAAGAGGAGAGCAAGAAAATCCCATTGGGATCCCTAAAATTTGTTTGTAGCAAGTAATCCCTATTTGGAGACAGCAATTATTAAGGAGCCAAAAGATATATTTATATAAATCGTCTTCTCTAAAGACGATAGGTGTCGACATTTTAGATTTTTTTACCCAACCTGTATTCTTTTTTGTCGAGATACAAGTATATCCAAGCGTCGCTCTGTAGGAGAAATCAATCTTTATAAGATTTGATAGGGTATGAAACATACCAATAGACCCTGCTAGGGGGATATTTTCATAACATTGTGTTATGTCTGTCGTAAAGATAGAGAAAATGTTTTCTGGGAGGTTAATAGAAACCTCAGCTGCATTCTTTACAATCCAAAAAGGGTAGCAGTCTAAATTCAAAAATCGTCTTAGATCATTACGCGTGATGGCGCAAATTGCTTCAATTTCTAGTAGAATAAAGTTTAAGCAAAAGGTGATTTCATTAGTAATATAGGAAAACAAGCTATTAGACGTATCAGAGATCCATCTAAATTTATGTTTATGAATTTTATATGTTGGAAAGAGTACAGGTATTTTCTGAGAGTTAGGATAATAGCCAAGTTCTAATAATTCATCGTTTAGAAGTGTAGAAGTTCTAAGAGGAGAGGTATCAAGTTTAACTCCATTGAGTCTGGAAAAGGCAGCATCAAACGCTAGTTTCTTACAGATAAAGGAAGCAGTGTTAGACGCTTTATCTAGGCCTACAATGAACCATCTCTCCTTAATATCACAGATGGAAGTCTTAATACTAGGATTCAGCCAGGTAGTCTCAAAACTTAACCATTCATGCGGTAAAAGACTTATATTTTTTCAAAAAATTTCTTTAAGTGTAGATGTAAGTAGAAAGTGAACATCAACCTCCAATTGGAGTTTTAAGGCCAATTCGGCCAAGCATTCGAGTAGAGCCAAGAAGGCAAGCTGAGGATTTAGAGGAAATGGAGGGATATGATTCAAGCCCTTACCCAAGAGGCTCCTCACACGTGTATTAGATATGATTTCTAAGTTTGAAGTACAAACATGTACGCCTAAGTTAGTAAAAGACTTACAAAACTTAGGATACAAGTGACAAACACAGACAGGAACCTCTTCATTGTGGAGGAAATCATTAGAATAAATAAGATTTTTGATAGACGGCAAGTATTTCCAACCAATCATAACTCTTTTAGCAATAGATTTGGTCCAAAACCATGTCTAAAGCATTTAGTAAAAATAGATTGGGGAGTAAAAATTTCCAAAATCTTACTAGTAAACAAGCAGTGTGTAAGTATTCTATTACATTCTTCTTCCTTCGGAGGTAGGTAAATTTTGCCACAAGCGTTCCTTCGTACCTACACATCACATATCCAAAAGATTTTGGATTGGTAGGTTCCTGCCAAGACCTCTAGTAAAACTTTTAGCCCTCCCTCTACCAAATAAAGAATCACTAGAGGATGGAGTCAAGAAAGAGGTGTAAGAAGCCGACGAGGAGGCAAGTGTGTTGGGGCATCTGGATACTTGAGTATCTTCATCATCAATATTCGGCTTGATTTGCTCAACCATACCTTTGATTCCTTTATAACCTCCATAAGTGGTTAACATTGTGCCACAACCTTCAGAACCCAGCTCTTAGAGGGTGTAGCGCATAAAAGATCTGTAATGTATAAAGGTGATTTCAGCTAAGACCAGATCCCTAGCTTGTCCACCCATCCACCAACATAAGAGGGAAAGATGAAACTCTTTTTCTTTGTCAGGAAAGATATTTGGAAGATTGTTGAGGGCGTACCAAATAGCATGGTCAAACCAAATGATGCTCGACTCACAAGCAGCTTTCGGATCTAAAAATCTGCATGCACACTTAAGGTAAGGTTTGAACACATTCCACACAGTTTCAGTGTACTAATCAGCATTATTTTTTCTAAAGGTCATCATACCTTTGGTTCTTGCATATAGACCTGTATTAGATCCGCATTTTCTTTTGTCAAGGAAATTCATATTGAACGAAGCTTTAATCAGATCACCTTTGTCCAAGAGTTGTATCCCTTTGAGAACCTTAAGCTTCATTCTTCAATACATGTAGGTGCCAGGTTGGCAAGGAAGACCCAAGTTTCCATAGAAATGGGAGCGAGAAACCCTTTATTCGGGAACAACCAAAGTCTGTGTTCTACACCCAGGGATTCAACTTCAAACTGACGTGAAGGTAAAAAACGAAAGGCTCTAGAGACTTTCGGCACCATATCCTGTTGGAATTAGGGTTGCAGAGAAATGCACATAGCTTGGAGAAGACGAAGGAAGCTCAAGGCACACAATAGAGAGTGTATTACTTAGTGTGCAATGGAAAGATAGATAGCCCTAGAGTGATGGGAGTATATACAATGCTCGGGGGAAAAAACCTCCTACATAGGGAAAAAATGCCCCGGCGGTCCTAGTGTGTTCACACACATCACTACCACATGTATATGGTAACAAATCCCCCCTGGAGTGATGCGGTGAACGAGAGTTGGCACATGAGTAAAGGGAAGTACCATGCCATGAGGACATGATCAGTCCACAAAGGGGAGTAAGCCCAAAACTTTGCGGAAAGCTTCAAGCTTCTCACGAGACAATGCCTTTGTGAAAAGATCTGCAAGGTTGTCCTGTGTTGGCACATAAGCCAAGCTGATCTCTCCTGCTGAGAGACTCTCCCTTACATAGTGGTAATGCATCTCAATGTGCTTTGTGCGAGCATGAAAAACTGGGTTCCTCGCAGCTGCTAATGCGCTCTGACTGTCAGTGTAGATAGTATTGGCAGTGCCCTGTCCAACACCCAAATCAACCATAAGGCGTCTGAGCCATACACACTCAACCGTAGCTGTGAAGACTGCCCTGTACTCAGCCTCACAACTCGAAGTGGCCACAGTAGGTTGCTTCTTGCTCAACCATGATATACATGAACTGCCAAGCATGAAACAAAAACCACTTGTGGACACTTGCGTGTCAAAACAACCAGCCCAATCTGAGTCCGAAAAAGCATGTAAGTATGGCGGCAATGATCCCCCCTTGGGATAAAAGGAGCCAAGATGTAAAGTGCCACTAAGGTAGCGGAAAATCCTCTTGACATCCTGCCAATGCTTAGACCCTGGGCTATGCATAAATCTCTCGACTGGTGAGACTGCATACTGAATATATGGCCTCGTATTGCATACTTAAATGAGGCAGCCAACAACAGTTTGATAAAGAGTGACATCAGCAGGATCGCCATCATCATGTAGACTCAACTTCAAACCTGTTTCCATGGGAGTGGCAATAGGTTTGCAATCCTCAAGTCCAAACTTACATAGCAATGTCTCTATGTAACTTTTCTGATAGAAGGCAATACCACCATCACATTGCTTAAACTGTATACCCAAGTAATGATGCAACAGCCCCAAATCGTTCGTCTTGAAAGTAGCATATAAATCAGCCTTAAATTCAGCAATATGTCTCTCATTTGGTCCAATAATCAGCAAATCATCGACATAAAGAACCACAATGAGAAGTACATCACCCACACGCTTTACATACAATGTGCTTTTTGCTGGATTGTTACGAAAGCCTCGTTTAATCAAATGAGTGCCAGCTTTCTCATAGCAAGCACGAGGAGATTGCTTCAACCCATACAAAGCCTTCTTACATCTGCACACTTTGTCCTCTTGTCTTTTTATGACAAAACCACGAGGCTGTGTCACATAAACTTCCTCAAATATGTCACCATTCAAGAAAGCGGTAACAATGTCTGATTGACGTACATCCCAACCAAAATGAGCTGCCAATGCACATAGAAAACACACAGTAGTCATATGACAAGTGGGAGCAAAAGTCTCTTCATAATCTATGCCTTTTTGTTGTGCATAACCCTTTGCAACAAGTCGAGCCTTATGGCGATCGATCTCACCATCCGGCTTGCGTTTCAACTTGTAAACCCACTTCGTACCAATGGCCTTTTTGCCAGGAGGCAAATCACATAAATTCCATGTGTCATTTTCTATAAGTGCATCATATTCTGATTGCATGGCAGCCATCCAATTTTTTGAATTCTGTGCTTCATCAAAAGACAGAGGCTCATCAACATCATGTAAGCTAGACACAGCCAAAGCATAAGAATCTGGTGCATAAGATGCATGGCGAGAGCCTGAACGAGTACGACTAGACAAAGGTGCATCCAATTTATTGTCACGCAAAGTGTGCACCAGCCATTTTGGCATACCTCTAGCCTGCTCATTTTCAGCCCTTTCCTCATCAAGTACATCATGTACATCTGCATCAGTAATAGGCTGATCTATAACATTTTCAGAAACCCCCATAGGCTATATATTTTCCTCATTGGAACTTACATTCGTATTTCCACCACTGAAAAGAGGCAACAAAGTGTCATAAATGTCATGTGAGCTTACATAACTGTCTCTAGTACATGACAGCAAGGTTTGAACAAAATCTTCCACAAACACTACATCCGTGAAACCAGAATACGCTTTGTTTGCGGATGATATAACCTGTAACATTTGCTTTCATCACTATAACCAACAAAAATACATTTGACAACCTTATCATCCAATTTTCTGCGCTGTGTTTGTGGCACCAAAGCATATGCCAAACAGCCAAAAACACGCATGTGCTCAATAGAAGGCTTTCTAGCATGCCATGCTTCATATGGAGTAATAGACTGCAAAGCTTTCGTAGGACACCGGTTAAGTACATAAGTGGCACACATGATGGCCTCAACCAAAAAGAATGCGGCAAAGCTTGACTTTTGACCATACATCGTGCCATTTCCGTCAGTGACCCGTTTTTCCTCTCAGCAACACCATTTTGCTGAGGTGTATAAGTCAACTGATATGATTATTGAAAAAGCAATGTAGAATTGTCCGACCGTGGCAAATATTGGTATTTTTGAAATCTTAAGCACAGCAAATCCTGGGCTAGAAATTTTCAGAATCAGATTCCGATAAAATCTGGAAAAGTTACGGGCCCTAAAAGGTTACACTAGGAATTCAATTAGTTAAGTAAAATTGGATGGTTTCAATAATTATTATTAACAAAGATTTTCTTATCCTAAGATTCTAGAAATTACTGATATTTCCAATTTTCATCATTAAAAATCAGTGAAAATAGTAAAAATCGATTCTGGAAGCTGAGGGGGGTTGTGTGGGGTAATGATGAACTCTCCCAGATAAGATTTAGCAGCAGGGGGCGTTTTTTGACTTGCTGGGGACTGCTTGAACTGCAAGCAACTGCCTTTTACAGCGTGTGAGAGCTTGTGAGTGCCAGAAAACTATAAATAGGACCCCTTGCTTCACAAATTGGACAGACTCGGAGCCTTGACACTCTCTCTCTCATCTAGAGAGAACGCTATGCAAAATCACTAGAGATTAAGCTCTAGTCGATTAACCTAAACGGTAATTAGCCTAATCCTTTTTAATTAGCAAGGCTAGATTAATCTATTTTGTTAATAAATCAAAGATTAGTCCTATGTATACTCATAAACCCTCTCTTAATTAATTATTCTCTGTTGATTGTTGTAATTAAGCTTGGTAATGTTAAGCTAATCAATTATCCTATCATATTAGGGCTGAAATTAGCCAAATTAACCATGAATTAATGGGAAATATATTAATTAAGCTTAGATTAAGTTGAGGTAATTATCAGAGCTGCATTAGGCTGCTGTCACACCAGGGCAACGGACACAAGTGACCTGGCTGAGCTTGGGCTACACATCAAGGGGGAGTGAAACATCTTCTACCGGAGCCCCCGTCACAGAGTACCAGCGGACAAGACGAGCTGTCAAACCTCTTCGCGAATCAATTGCAGGCTGAGAAGCTTGGGTGAGGTACGGGCATTCTCGACCCCTCGGACGAAATCCTTGTTCTGGCGCCCGTGAGGTGGACCACCAACTCAGCTTCGAGTTGCAGTGGATACCGCCTTGTGTGACATGAAAAAGGCCTGGCGGACCTTTTCATTGGCCCAAGTCAGCAGCACACACGTGCGTCCGGATGTGTGTGACACAGGTCTTAGACAGTCATTAAGCTAGGAAAATTATCCTATAATTTTTTGAGTAATTTTCCTAATTAATTAGGCAGAATTACACTATTTTTAAGAGAAAATTAAACGGGAAAATAATCAAATTGATTCAAAATGCTTTAGGCTATTTATTAATGGTTAATTATATGTTAGGGAACCCGTGATAATTAAGAGCAGTCAGATAATTTATTTACTTAATTACTTTAGAAGAAATACACTGTTTTTAAGACAAATTAAACAAGGGAAATTAGTAAATTGATTTCAAATGCTTTGAGTTATTTATCAGTGGTTAATTATGTGTTAGGAAACCCATGATAATTAGGAGAAGCTCAAATAATTAATTTACCTAATTACTTTAGCAGAAATACTCTGTTTTTAAGACAAATTAAATAGGGGACTAGCAAATGGATTTAAATTGAATTTAGTTATTTATCAGAGGTTAATTACATGGTAGAGAACCCATGATAATTAGGAGAAGCTCAGATAACTAATTTATCAAATTACTTTAGCAAAAATACTCTATTTTAAGGACAAATTAAATAGGGGAAATTATCAAATGGATTCAAATTGAATTGACTTATTTATCAGAGGTTAATTACATGTAAGGGAACCTGTGATAATTAGGAAAAGCTTAGATAACTAATTTATCAAATTACTTTAGCAAAAATACTCTATTTTTAGGACAAATTAAATACGGAAAATTAGCAAATGGAATCAAATTGAATTTATTTATTTATCAGAGGTTAATTAAATGTTAGGGAACCCATGATAATTAGGAGAAGCTCATATAATTAATTTATCTAAGTACTTTAGCAAAAATACTCTGTTTCTAGGACAAATTAAATAGGGGAAATCAGTAAATGGATTCAAATTGAATTGAGTTATTTATTAAAGGTTAATTACATGTTTAAAAACTCATGATAATTAGGAAAATCTCAGATAATTAATTTATCTAATTACTTTAGCAGAAATACTCTATTTTTAGGACAAATTAAATAGGGGAAATTAGGAAATGGATTCAAATTGAATTGAGTTATTTATTAGAGGTTAATTACATGTTAGAAAACCCATGATAATTAGTAGAAACTCAGATAATTACTTTATCTAATTACTTTAAAAAAAATACTCTGTTTTTAGGACAAATTAAATAAGAGAAATTAGCAAATCTAATTATCCCAGTAAAATTACATTAATTTTAGGAGAAAATAAAAGAGGAAATATAGTAAATTAATCCAAAACCCTTTGATATAAATATCAGAGTTAGAACACACCTTGGGGAATCCATGATAAATACCCCAACCTCAGATTAGGTATTTATCTTCAATAAAAGTAATCAATTTTACGTATAAAATAGACAAGGAAAATTAGTAATGAAATTATCTAATCACCAAATAAATACCTGAGATCCAGAATCACTATTGAAGGGTATAAAAATTACCTGAGCATAAATGGATGGTATAACAAGTTACTATCAATAAAATCTTACCTAAATTAGACCATAAGTATAGGAGGGAAAGGTTATAAATCAAATTTATGAAAATTCCTAGAGATAGAACATATTCAATTACAATTTAGGGTGAGTAATCCATTAGCCGATAGAAATTTATAATTTACTAAGGCTAAAATGGAATATAGACTAAGGATAAACCTAGTTAAAGGGATGCCCAAATTAAAAGGTAATTATGGGAAATTACTTATAGCATAAATAAGTTACAGGAGGAATATCTCATCAAATTGACTATCAACGATACCTACTTACTCCAAAAACCCTTAATTTTGGGTAAAAAAGGAAAAAGAAGATTATTCAATTAAACTTCTAATCGCTTAAGTCTTTTAATAAGGCTGCCGACATGGCTCCAAACAGAACCAGGGGAAATCCTCTTATCGAGGAAGAGGATGTTAGCAACAAAAGAAACAAGGCCACTAATGACCATGAGGCTGGGCCTAGCCATAGGCCGACGGAGGAAGGTTTGCGGGCTCCAACCCAGCAGCACATGGACGATCACTCCCAAGTGGATTTCTATTTTGTTCATTTAAAATATTTTAAAGTTCATTTTTAAGTTATCATTGCATACGTAAGGTTAGGAAGGATAAACTGGCTGAAAACGAAAGGTAACTTCCAACGTGCATTTGTTTATAATGTAGGAAAGAATTGTTTGGGTTAAAACTAGTTGAAATAGGAAAGATATGATTGATCATCCTTAAGACAGCTTATCTCAAGACACCTCCACTCCTTAGTATAAAATTGATGATAATGATTGGCTTTCTAGTCACGGATAAGTCGGTTACCCCCATGAACGTTGAGTTTCTACTCCGTGTCATGTCTTGATGTTTCTACATAAGTTAGAATACCGTTTTTTTATCCTAGGGGAGGCGCCCGGTTGTATGGGCAACTGGTTTGGTGTATGGGCACCTGGAACCTTGAGTGGGGGTTTATCCACTCCGGATTATGAATAAGGAATGGGTGCCGTTTTTCACCCTTAGGTGGTCTTGAGACAAGAAGAGTACTAGTCACGGTTATTATGGACAATGTTTTGATTGACAATACCGTTTAAAGATGTCTGTTTGCTAAAAGAATGTTTTCAATACTGTTTTCAAGGGCTGTTTTAATAAAATCCTGTTAGGAAGGATAAAAGGAATCATTATTTTAATTGTGAAAAGAACGTGGTAGTCATTAAATAACAAAAGAATCATGTGTGAGTGCGGGGTGGTAAGTGGGGATTGTTGACTAAGGTTGTCAATCAAGGACGGGTGGACCTGATTAGTCAGGTAACTATCCATCCATGCGCACTAAAACGTTTAGAAAACTTCTTCACTTGGAAGAGGAGTCGGCCACCAGCGGCTGTGCCCTCACATCTGTTAGAGGGAAAAAAGCGTTGGTTGAGGATACCTTAGCCCAATTGTGGCAGTTATAGGGCTGAAATAGTTTTGTGGACTTTTAATACGTTCTCCCGTTTCCGTGAGACACGACTAGGTCTTCTTCTAAGGCTATAGACCCAAGCCATTGTCAATGGTAAAGGTCTATTCATTGGATTATTCTTGTTTAGAGACTCTGATTTTTATCAGACCTAGAGACCTGTCAAGGATCCCATCCCGATCTTGGTATTGGCGGGTTGGGGACTATTGGACGGAGCGACTCACACACCCATGAAGTGCATGTAAACACTACCTAGATCAACATAATGTCAATCGAGGACACAGATGACACGATAGGCACACGGAGGAAATCTCTGTAGCTTGTCAGGTTGAGACCATCCTACACATACAACACTCTAGAAGGCCAACTAAATCACAATCAAGAACCTCACTGCTCTCAACTACACCACCTAGCCACATACACACATACAGAAGGTAACTCACCTAATCATGCCAGATTCGTACGAAACTTAAGGAACACCATCCCCTCACTAGGATACGCCTGTCCCTAAGATTCTACACTCAAAACCCTCACTCTAAACCCATCTGCGGAAAACGCGTAGGATGACAGAACAGAATTTTGAAAGTGCCCGAAACTCAAATTTATGAGTACCTATGCGTAGCTTATGTCGCCACAATTCTATAGACTACTAGCACGAAAAAAACAGACATCATTTGATACACTTACAGCCACAAAGAGCTCGTAGATGCGTCGGCGTGTGCACTTCGTCTCGCGTGGAATGCTTGGCGTTGTCGCGTAGCTCTCCTCGAGACTACAGCAATGGTGCAACTGGATCTCCAATGTGTTGAGCAAGCCGGGTGTAGCGAGAGGATAAAGCTCATGCTCACTCTCTTTCTCTCTCACACACAGTAGACGGCAGCGCTAAGTTTTGATTATGATAAAAGTCTTTTTTACAAAATGACCTAGGTGCCTTATATACTAAGGCTACCTTAGGTTTAACCAAAAATGGGGTTGAAAGGGTCAAATGGCTTTGTATTTACAATCTGGAAGTGCCATTGCACCCCGGCTTCTGAAACTAGAATAACTACTCATTACAAATGACGTTTATAGCCATAATCCGCAACATTTCATAACTCGCAAAAGATAAGACTTTGGTACAAAACTTGAGTTATGTTGTGTTGTTGACCCAGCGGTCAACACTCCCCCCTTCCGCGTTCATGTCGTCCCTGACATGACTTGATTGTCGATGGCGATGTGGTCTTTGCTGTCGTTTTGTTGTTGGAAAAAAAGTATAGACTATAGCCTTTGTAGTAGCTTGTCTTGTTCGTCCAATCCGATGTACATAGTCTTCACATGATTCAGGAAAATCATAATTGATGACGAACTTTATGTCTTTCACATCCACGCTCCGAGCTGCAGCATCTGTTTCTGTCATTATAGGTCTACTGCCAGATCTAAATTCAAAAAGAACCCAATGTCATTGAACTTGACTCTTATCATCATGGATAGAGAAAGCTCCATCCATCATTTTCTCCAGCCAATCTGTGAATTCGGAGTATTTGTGATTCTCAGAAACAACTTCTACAATCTGTAGAATTGAGTGATTGGCTTTCTGATCTTGTGAGCCAATGACAACTTTGTAAGGATTTTGTAGAAATTGTATGGCTAAACCCTTAACTTCTTTAGGCCGAATCCAGGATTTAATTATTCTAATTTGAGGTTCAAAACCCTGCCGAGCATTCGATGCACACTATCAAGGACAAGCTTTTGAGATCCTCTGATTACCCTTATGTCTGCTCTTTGTCATTGAGTACTTCTTTGTTCTTGAGTTGTTTTGTGTTGTTGACCCAGCAGTCAACACTTTGCTGTTGTTTTGGCTTCATCTGTTGCACTGCTTGTATCTTTGTCGAACCACAACAAGAACTATGATCCATTAGAGCGGACGTCTATCATCGTAACCATTCATCTCCTGAGATCCTCTGATTACTTTTGCTCTTCTTCATTGGGGATTTCTTTGTTCCTGAGTTATTTTGTTGTTAGTGTTGTCTGCAGCTTTGTCATTGTAGGCCATTCTTCGACTCGCAATTGAGGAGAAGTATACTATGATCTGAATTGGTGCTCCAATTCATTTTTCAATGCATTTGAGTAGCATTTCCTTATTGTTTATGTAGAAGGAATATGTACAAGAGGATGGTGATAGGTGTGTTTAGATCAGGGTCTAAAACCTGGATGACCAAAAGGGAAAAAACCCGGTGGGAAAAAAATGCCTTTGGTATACGCTCTTATTGGAGTTGAGCAGTTGAACATGAAGTACATGTTCATGAAAGGTGAGTGCTTGGGTGAAACACGGAAAGAGTGCCTGATGCAAGTGCCAATTATGGGACACTCTATATGCATATGATAAATTTGTCAACAAAAGCATGCAATGTGAAAGAAGGAGATGATGGGTGTTTCGAGGAATAAATGTAGCACATGTGACATCAAAAGATGTCTCAATAGCTTCCACCTTTCCAAGAAGGGTTTTCGATGTAGAATTTTCTCCACTCGTATCTCACTGTGCTCAGTACGTGAGTGTCTTTTGGACCTTCTCCTTCACTTCACCAGACTTAAGTACTTAGACTTCGACTCTTTTGCTCACCTATACCAACATGAGCGACACAACATAAATATGCTCAACTCTTCCAGCTTGACCAGTACCTAGAATAGCTAAGACGCTTAGACCACAGAGAATATTACTTGAAGCTTTGGGACTAATCAACTCACTCATTTTGTGGCTTAGCTACTCGACACTGACTTGTATGACTTGTCGGTTGTATGTTGACACTGCTTTGTGACAAGTTCTTCGGCTGTTGTAGTGGCTGCTGAGACATACTTCATGAAGTTTCATCGTTTCCCTGTACCTTCTTTTCGTTGTAGTGCTCAGGCCTCTCGTCAGTCTTTTCTTCATGTGGATATGGATTTTATTTTTTTATTTTTTTTAAAATAATAAACAAAGAAAATCTTTAAAAAAACTTAACAAAAGAAAAATCATTCAAATAGAAATCTAAATGCTATGTACACTATACACATGTCCCTAGGGGCTCATATATGGATTTTTTCCCCATACTCCTCTGTAACACTACTATGAGGGCATATACTCTAAATTTCGTCAAAAAATTATCACAATAAAACGCAAAAATTCAATGCATCTCACAAAACATTTCCCTCTAATAGTCATAATGTTAGGTCCGCATTCAGAATGCCTCCCCCCTTCCTATTTGGAGTCATCCTTTACGACAGGGTATCGCAAAGGGTATGTGTTGTGCTTGGGCAATTAAAAGTTGTGCCTATGCAAGCCTTGTAATGTAGCCCTATTATGCATACACAGTCAATGCATGGAAAAGATTTATGTTGTGCAAGATGTGGGTATAAGCAATTTGCTTATTAGCATTTGTTGGCGAGGCTTCCTATTCTAAGCAATGTAATGGTCTTTGAAGCTCCTGTATCGTTGCTTGATTGAAGCGACTTGCTCTCTTCTAACTGTACTGTAATCGTAGGAAGAATTGTAAGAATTCAAGCGGCGATGCACTAACAGCAGTTTTGTTGTTCTTCTTTGGGACCCATTTCTTTGCGATTATTGGTTGTTTTGTTGCTGGCTCTCGTTTGGGAACCCATATCTGTCTGTGCTTCGTTTGTGTTTGAAGAGACTTCTTTGGGATCCACCTTTTTGTTGTGTGAGTCAACAGTGGTCTTTGCTTCAGCCCTTGTACGCTTGGTTGGTGACGGGATTCAGGCTTTGAAAGTTGATACTGTGGTTGTTTTGGAATCCAAATGAATTCCTGACTTTTTTGTGCTCGAATCAACTTCTTTGGAGCCCAAACCTGAGTTGTGAAAGCTTGCAACTTTGTGATATTCTTACCCGTTCGTGCACACTTTCCTTGTTTTTGTTTTGGTGTTGGATCTTGTGATTTGTCATTAGAGATCTTTGTCTTCTTGATCCATATATGTTTTTGGTTGATCTGGCTTTTTGGTATCCAGATTTGTCGAGCTTTTTGGCTTTGACTTGTTGTCCTATTCTTTTGACTTGTCATGGTTGTTGCTGAAGGGGTTGGTGATAGTGATGGCCTGAGTTGAAGATAGGGGATGTCGTAAGATTCATCACTATCGCTACTATCCTAAGCAAGGTTGACTTCTTGTACTTTCCCTTGATTTTTTGGCTGGTAGTGGAAAGTTACTGTCTGTTTGCTCGTGGGTGGTAGTTTCTTGGAGGACTTTTCTAGCCCATTGATTAGAGCATTGCTAGCTCTTTGCTCTGGTCGTATTCCTCCTAGGTGAGTCTTTGCATCCTTATTAGGAGCCATGTATGAGGATGCTTGTGGTGGCTGTGTCTTCACCGAGGACTTTGGAATCCACTTTTGATGCACTTTATTCGTGTAGCGATGACATTGATTCTTGGGTCGTTGATCTTCTTGAAGCTCGAAGTGTTCTACAAAGTCATAGAACTCGTCGTCTTCTCCATCTTTTGATTCTCCACATTTCTTTGTTTGCTCCTTATGTCGAGAGCTTGTTGATGTCTGGATCTCTTCGTTTTCCTGGATTACACTCACTGCAAAATAAGGAACGACATCATAGCCATTTTCATCACAAAACTTTGTTGTGGGAGCATCCGCCACGGCGCACACGTCCAGAGTAGCCAAGATGTGTTCCCATCCAAAAGGCTCTAACTCTTCTTCAGGAAATGGTTCTGGGATATAGTCCTTATCCTCTATAACCCGCTCTAGGATACATTCCTCACGTTTCAAGCTACCACATTGTGAAGCTCCACACATCCAAAGTTCTTTAGGCTTACCTAACCAAGCTGGAAGTTCTGATCCTACTACTGTGGCGGAATCAAACTCCTCTACCGGTGTTCTCGTCACATCCCTATAGCTATGGTCCCTCAAGTTTATCTTTGTTATGGTTTCCATATGTCTCAGGTATACATGGTCATAACCCCAATCTTGGACCATTTTCAATTGTCGCATGAATGGTCTTCCCAGAATGATGTCATAGTTGTTCTTCTTGCCAAAGTCAACAACAGCAAAAGTGTGTTCATATTCAATGCCACAAGAAGTAACAAGTACTTTTTCTAGCAGTCCTAGGGGATTTTCCTTGTGTCCGTCTGCAAGCTGCAGGGTCATTCGAGTGGATATCAAGGCAGGTTTTCCCCATTTTTTCCAAACCTCTTTGGTTGCAATGGCCACACCAGCTCCACTGTCAAGGATTGCCATGGTTTTCACATTATTGAATTCCATAGGAAGGGTGGTGTTTCCCTCTTCTCCCTCGTAATACTCGCCTACCTTGTTTAATGGCACTGGCCTAGTATTTAGTTGAGGCATTTCAAGCTCTTTGATGCCTTCCTCGATTCGAGTCATTGGGGTTTTTACACCAAATTTCTCTAGACATTTACCCACATTAGCCCACATGTTTGGTCTTATTCTGAGCAACTCGGCTAACATTATTGTACAGGTGACTGGGGTAGATAGAATATCTACTAGCCCCTTTGAATCGATGGCCTTGTTGGGAGACAGTCTCTGTGATGGGACTGCAACCACATCTGACTTGGTCTCGTACTCTCCCATGTATCTCAGCGAATCGGGTTGACTATCCATAGATTGTACAGATCCTTTGTCGCCCCAATACGATCGCACGTCTAGATTCATTTGAGATCTAGTCTCAAATTCCTCTATTGGTGGTAGAAACACTCCTCGTTCATCACCAGTCTTGTCTACTCATCTTCTTAGGTCATTGGCCTCTCTAACTTGTTTCCACAATTCATCAAGACCATCTATGTCTTTACAATCCCTAGGTATAGCTTGGTGAAATCCCTCGGAAGAGTTATCCGTGGTATTCAGTACTATCCTTGGTTCTAATGCTGGGTCTTTGAGGTTTGGTATGTGTAGGCATGACACGGATCACATCCTCATGTTTTGCAACTAGTGGTTCTAGTAAAGCTTGGGTTGTTTGAATCATTTTCTGGCACATTTCAAATTTTTGCTTTTCTATTTCCGCATAGGGATATGTCATCCACCTGTGTTCTTGGGTTTGGTTGTTTTTGAGCCTTTCATCATAGGCTTTCAAGAGGGCATCTAATTTCTCATTAACCTTCTCTGCCAACACAGATCCTCCTGAACTCGCATTTCTCGGTTTCTCATCCGTGGATGGTTCTTCTAGAGGTTTAACCATCTGTGTAAGAGAAGGTGCCTCCTTTTTCTCATGTTGTTTTATCTTCTCCTCAGCTTCGGTAAGCTTCTCAGCTAGGGATTTTTGCTCTCGTTCCCTGAGTGCTTTCATCCTAGTCTTTCTAGCTTTCCAACTATTTCATTTGCTCTTGGTTTTCTGACTAGGTGCGTCTGTCTTTGGTCCATCATCTGTCTTTGGACTCGTGTCACTTTCCGTGTTCTTTGTCTAGGGTTTCTCAACAGCTTTCTTTTGAGCTTGTGCTCTCCTAACCACTTGAACTGGTACGACATTTTCATTTTCTGAGCTACTAGGTAGCTGAACAATCCCTGATACATTTGTCATGATTTTCCTGATTTGGTTTGGTTTTTTCGGGCAATCGGGGATCAATTTACCACACTCAAGACAATAGGCATTTACTTCAATGATCTCCGTATGAGGACATTGTTTGACCAAGTGGTTGTCAGGACTTTTGTGACAATCTGTCTCTGGTTGAGGAGATTCTTTTAGCATTTCCTCTTGGCTATAAGCAAGCTTTGACCTAGATAAGCCGATATTTGCAATGAATCGCAATGTCCTTTCGTCCATTTCATACCTTCTTTCTCTCGACTGAAACCCAGGAGGTGGAGGTTGTACCGGCCTCACCACTCCATGTGTTTCTCTCACATTTTGTTGCTCCGAAGGGTAGTAATCACTTTGGTTGAGATACCACATTGTAGCTGGTACTGGCGTTGGTTTATTTGATGCTTCCATCATTGGCATGTATCTCATGTCTACCGGCATTCTAGCACCTGGCAGCAGAGGTTGTTGTCCTAAGACAAGCTGTGGCCTTAAAACTCCTACTGGTCTTGGCGCATTCCTCGTAATGTATCTAGGTGGAGTAGGTGCTTCTGGAACAGGTTGTACATACCTCTCCCTAGCATTTTCCATGCTATAATAGCACTCTTCCTCCGTATGGTTCGTCCATTTTCTCTCAATTTCACACCACTTTGGCTCTCCCGAATCAGACCTTACAAGAGGAATCAACCTCTTGACCAAGCCGTCGATAAGCTTTTCTTGATCAATAGGTGCTGTTGGCTTGGCAATGGACTCACTTATCTGTGAAACATTGTGCTGAGAGGATGTGTCATCTCCTTGACTCTTTAAGTCGTTTTCTTTGTATGCCTCACAGTTATCCACTAGATAAAGAGCTTCTTTGATCAACTCGTTTAGCGTCATCCTCCTTATCATATGCAGATCCTTCTGAAGGCCCTCATCTCTCATTCCCTGGATAAAGATCAGCATCAATCGTGCTTGCGTAGGTAATTCCGCTCTCGGACAGAGCTTAACATATCTCTTGAGCCGTAATGATGCGTTGCGTACTGATTCATTCTCTTTCTGTTTGAATCTATGGATTTGCGAGACCGTGTTGTGAGCAATGCCTTTTGGCGAGAATTCTTCAATAAACTCCTCAAACAGCTCATCTAGGGTCTCAAAATCCCATTTTTCCACCGAATCGAACCATGTAGCTGCATCATCTTCTAGAGTCAATCCAAATCCCGCAAACTGTGTCGCAAAATCTTAAACTTCCTCTGCTCTAATCACTCTTCTAAAAGCTGCTACGTGATCTCTCGGATCTTTATCTCCGGAGTATTTTTTGTTTACCTGTTTCTGGACTTGGGATGGTCTAACTCGTCGATTGTCTACAAGTCTAACCAGAGACTCTCCCAATCCTTCTCTCGTTATCGCTCTTGAAGGGAATCCTGGTGGCTCTCTTCTTGGAATTCCTATAGGAATTCTCGTGTTTGGTGGAGGCATTTGTGGTCCTTCATTGACCAAATATCCACCTCTTTCTAGTACAGTCTGTGGATTTGTGCTTTCTACAACTCTGTATTCTCGTCCATACTTGTCAACAACTATAGATCTCCATTGACAGTTGACTACGTATGTGTAGACATATAAGAGCTTGTAATCCATTATCTCTTCTAGGTATGGATCTAAGCACCTATAAAGATTGACCTCATTGTTGTCAATGTATCTATATAGTCCTTCACTCTCATGACCAATCATCCAAACTCTCTCAACAAGATGGATCTTTATCAATTGCAAGTTTGGAAGATCCATTGTGGGAGGATATTCCTCTATCGTCGGGATCTCCAAGCTTGTGTAAGCTGCGTTTGAATCTAGGGTAGACATGATTTCTGGGCTTAAGAGATTTTTCTTGGTTCAAGTAGACTTAGTACACTATGTTCAAGTTCTTTGGTTAGGGAAAAGTCGAAACTATGTCCAAAACCGCAACCGTTACGTCACAATTCTCGCAAATTGTCTCTTTTAGACACCCCTGACTTTAGGATGTATTTTGAGGCCTCAAACGACGTTATTTTCAATGTTGAACTAAATGGTTGCCGTAGAGCCGCTCTCAGGCTATGTTTTGATATAAAAACTTTTTCGATCCGATACCGTTTGTGAAAGTTATGGCCAAAACAGTGAAATGTAGTTTAGAATGGTCAAAATGAATCCAAATTCAATTTTAAAAGAAGATTTGGGATCTCTGTGACACTGTGAACACTCCTGTATGGTCAAAAGTATGGTTGGACCCTAAAACTAGCCTAAAGACATCCTACGCGTAGGATGTCTATATGCTTAACAAAATTTGGTCCACAGACTCCCCTTGAGTGTAGCAACACAATGGTATGCTCAGAATTTTATTTTGACCTAAAAATGGCCTTGAGACATCCTACACGTAGGATGTCTTTTTGCTCAGAATGACTTGAAATTTTCACCCTAGCTTCTCCTTGATGTGTTGATCATTATGGTATGCTCAGAGGTTGATTTGGAGTCCTAAATCAAGCTGGAGACATCCTACGCGTAGGATGTCTAACTGCTCAGATTTTGTCCAAACTTGATCCCAAGATTCTCCTAGTGCTCAGCAACCATGGTATACTCAAAATTGAATTTGGATGCCAATAGGTCAAGATTTAGGCTGCAAGAGCTTCTAGTGCACTCCAAGAGTAGGATGTCTGACAATTCTTGTCTTTGCTTGGTAAATAGGCCAAACAACGTCCAAATTTACTTCTGAAAAAAGTTCTGGAATCCTTGAAACACTTAGAACCTCCCTATATGGCCAAAGTAGAATTTTGACAACTTTATGACCACAGTTTGAATTTGGCCTCTAAATTATGCCTTAGACATCCTACGCGTAGGATGTCTAACTACTTAGAATTGCCCCAAATTTGAACCACAAACTCTCCTTAGGGTGCTGATCACTGTGGTATGCTCAGAATTTTGTTTAGAGTCCAAAATCACATAGAAGACATCCTACATGTAGGATGTCTTTTTGGCCTGTTTGACCCCAGACTTGTCCCATAGCTTCCCCTCGATGTCAGTAACCCACTGGTATGCTTAGATTTTGGTTTGGATTTCATAATCAAACTTTTAGCGCTGTCGTCTACTGTGTGTGAGAGAGAAAGAGAGTGAGCGTGAGCTTCATCCTCTCGCTACGCCCGGCTCGCTCAACACATTGGAGATCCGACTGCACCATTGTTGTAGGCTCGAGGAGAGCTACGCGACAACGCCAAGCATTCCACGCGAGACGAAGCGCACAGGCCGACGCATCTACGAGCTATTTGTGGCCGTAAGTGTATCAAACGATGTCTGTTTTCTGCGTGCTAGTAGTTTATAGAATCGTGGCGACATAAGCTACGCATAGGTACTCATAAATTTTAGTTTTGGGCACTTTCAAAATTCAGCTCTGTCATCCTACGCGTTTTTCGCAGATGGGTTTAGAGTGAGGGTTTTGAGTGTAGAAGCTTAGGGACAGGTGTATCCTAGTGAGGGGATGGTGTCCCTTAAGTTTCGTACGAATCTGGCATGATTAGGTGAGTTACCTTCCGTATGTGTGTATGTAGCTAGGTGGTGTAGTTGAGAGCAATGAGGTTCTTGATTGTGGTTTAGTTGGCCTTCCTGAGTATTGTAGACACCCATGAAGTGCATGCAAACACTACCTAGATCAACATAATGTCAATCGAGGACACAGATGACACGATAGGCACACGGAGGAAATCTCTGTAGCTTGTCAAGCTGAGACCATCCTACACATACAACACTCTGGAAGGCCAACTAAACCACAATCAAGAACCTCACTGCTCTCAACTACACCACCTAGCCATATACACACATACGGTAGGTAACTCACCTAATCATGCCAGATTCGTACAAAACTTAAGGAACACCATCCCCTCACTAGGATATACCTGTCCCTAAGCTTCTACACTCAAAACCCTCACTCTAAACCCGTCTGCGGAAAACGCGTAGAATGACAGAGCAGAATTTTGCAAGTGTCCGAAACTGAAATTTATGAGTACCTATGCGTAGCTTATGTTGCCACGATTCTATAGACTACTGGCATGCAGAAAATAGACATCGTTTGATACACTTACGACCACAAATAGCTCGTAGATGAGTCGGCGTGTGCGCTTCGTCTCGCGTGGAATGCTTGGTGTTGTCGCGTAGCTCTCCTCGAGCCTACAACAATGGTGCAGTTGAATATCCAATGTGTTGAGCGAGCCGGGCGTAGCGAGAGGATAAAGCTCACGCTCACTCTCTTTCTCTCTCACACACAGTAGATAGCAGATCTAAAGTTTTGATTATGATAAAAAGTCTTTTTTACAAAATGACCTAGGTACCTTATATACTAAGGCTACCTTAGGTTTAACCAAAAATGGGGTTGAAAGGGTCAAATGGCTTTGTATTTACAATCTGGAAGTGCCATTGCACCCCGTCCTCTGAAACTAGAATAACTACTCATTACAAATGATGTTTATAGCCATAATCCGTAGCATTTCATAACTCGCAAAAGATAAGACTTTGGTACGAAACTTGAGTTATGTTGTGTTGTTGACCCAGTGGTCAACAGGGACCTTACATCCCCCCCGCGATCGGAACGGAGGGTGCCCGCCCATAGTACATTTCAAGACATTTTCAGCCATAGCCAGAAATTGTTTGAAGCACATAAAAACTTCGGATCGGACTTCGCTTTAAGTGGAAATACCCATGCATGCTTGGAGTAATCATCAATGAAAGTCACGAAGTAAAGGTAATTGCCCAAGGATGGAGTTTGCATGGGCCCACAAACATCACTATGCACAAGTTGCAACCTGCATGTGGCCCGAACTGAACCATCCTTTGGAAACTTAGAACGTTGCATCTTACCCAAAATATAGCCTTCACAAACATGTTTGACAGGTGCTTCAAGAGGCGGCAAAGAAGCAATCATATCAGATTTCTGCAAACGTAGCAAACTGGCAAAATTCAGATGAGCGAAACATGCATGCCAAAGTTTTGCATTTGAAATAGACCTTGAATCTGCACCAACATTTGCAAAATTTTGTCCACACTTGTCATACAAAGTGAGCTTATACAGCCCACGGCACAAAAGGCACAATCTTTCCAACTCCCTGAACTGGATAAGAGGCGTTGTTGGCACAAGTGACTAAATTCCCATGAGGGACAGACTCGAGAGAGGTAAACAATTCACGATGTGAGGTAATATGCTTTGTAGCACCATTTTCAAAATACCACACATGTAAATCTGCAGCAACTGACAAGCATGCATCATGGACAGCAGGATTGTAAGTGCACTCTGCGCTAAAAGCCCATTCTGCATCAACATCAGCAACACAGTCTCCTTTCACAGAAGACTCAACAATGGCTGCATTTGTAGTGGAACCAGCATTTGCAGTGGAACCACCCTCTTTCTTCTTAGCCTCTTTGGCCTTCAACTTAGGACATGACTTTATCAAGTGATCATTAGCTTTACAATAATGGCAACGCATCTTATTTTTGCCCTTATCACCAGAATTTGCCAGACGAAGTGCTGCCAGCAGAAGCATTAGGAACAGAAGTTTTGCCACTCGCAGTAGAACCATAAGAAGTGGCCGCATTGCTGTTACCTTTCTTTGAGAAGCAAAAAAAGCATGTTCAATTGCACGCTTCCTAGTTCTGTTTTTTCTAGAAAGTGACTCTTGCAATAGCAATGTGAATAATGCATCAAAGTTGACAACTTCAGGATTTCCTTGGGTCATCAGTCTCCAAGTACTAGCAAAAGTCTGGTAGGAATCTGGTAAGGCATCAAGAACAGTTTGCACAAGGAAACTATCTAAAATGACTTCACCTGCAGAAATAAGTTGCTCATTGATATCCTTGACACCAGTAAGAAAAGTGTCCATATCATCTTCCTCATGCATAATCTTCGACTCCAGCTCTTTACGCAGCAAAGCAATTTTAGCCTCATTGCAGCTTGCATAAAGACCTACTAGAATATCCCAAGCCTGTTTTGCAGATTTTGTTGAACGAATGTGAGGAAAAATGGTGCGCTTCACAGACAACGCAATCAATGCATGAGCGTGCACATCCTTTACATCCCAACAAGCTTGTTCTACCGTAGGCAAAACAACTCTAATAGCAACAATCCTTGCAGCAAGACCTGCAACATCCTCAACATCGCCTACATCCTCAGAACAAGGACATACATCAATGCCCTGCACAATGTTCCAGACGCCCTTTGACACAAGAACATGTTGCATCATATAAGCCCACATAGGGTAGTTGTCCCCATCTAACCTGTCCTCAGCAGCAAACATCTTGAACACATCTGTGTTGTTGTCAGCCATGGTAAATGCTGCACCTAATGTGAAAACTGTCCGAAAATAGGAGAAACGGAGCGGGAACAACAGGTGCTATATAGCACAAACCGTAGAAGACTATGAGGCACCTGTTATGCATAAAACGGCACTGACAGAAATTTTGCACAAAGTGATGAAATAACATGTGCAATACTACCTGTAGTGAAACGGAGGCCGAAATGAGCCCGAATCAAAAATCTGAGCAGACTAAGCTCTATGAGCTTACTTGAAATTTTTGTCAACTTGCAAACACTTGCCAAAGCTCACTAAAATCGGAAAAAGTGAGCAGGCGTGTGCTGGAGCAGCTGGCGACTAAGCTCGGGAGGACGCAACTTGCTCTGGTACCAATTGTTGGAATTAGGGTTGCAGAGAAATGCACACAGCTCAGAGAAGATGAAGGAAGCTCAAGGCACACAATAGAGAGTGTATTACTTAGTGTGCAATGGAAAGATAGATAGCCCTAGAGTGATGGGCGTATATACAATGCTCGGGGGAAAAAACCTCCTACAGAGGGAAAAAATGCCCCGGCGGTCCTAGTGTGTTCACACACATCACTACCACATGTATATGGTAACATATCCAAAAGGGAAGCATCACTGAGTGAACAAAGATCCTTTTGAAAATCTTTTACAGCTTCCAAATCCACAACATCCTACAAAAGAGGCTGTTAGGAGGAGGGACTATTGGAGTAGAGGGAGCAGTAACAAAGTTGGGACTTACCCTACAAAATTTTCTGAGGAGATTGAATAATTCTGAGCCTTTAGAAGAGAAGGAAGCTAAGTTCTAAATATGTGCTTTGGACAGACTAGCCAAGTTAAAAGTAAATTCCAGCAGGTTGATACTCTCGATTTTATTCTTAATGAGGAGAGCAAGAACTTTCACCCATTAGTCAAATAAAATAAGCCGGACAACTGACAGACTAGAATCTTTTGAGGCATCATCAATTAAAGTTGAAGCTTCGCTATCTTGGATACATTTTAGCACAAGTAGACAAGCAAAGGAGAGGGGTTCCATAGGGAGAGTAAGACCTTGGGAAAGGGGGATAATCTGCAAAGATTTTAATAACAAAAGCTAGATTAACACCTTTTTGACGAGAAGAGTAGACAGACCAACATAGATTATATAGAGAGTAACTTCATTTTGAGTTTTACAGCCCTATGAAGATAGGGCCTAATCCTAAGTGAGATATCTGGAAAGAATTTCTCTAATTCTCTAGCAAGTCGTAATTTCTCCGAGATCAGAGCTCTTTTTACTGGGTCAGAGCAGACCTTCATTCTTGCTATGAGTTTTCGAGTATCCTCGTTGACATAAATATATAAAATAGTGAAAAGACAAGGCAAAAAGGACGTTAGAAAGAGAGAACTAGAACAATTAGAATAGAATGGTAGTGCTAGCAACCTTTCACAGTCACGTCAAAGGGGACCACTACAACTATGTGATAGCACCCCTGCCTATTAGAATATAATACATTATATTCTAACAGGTGCTAAGACCTAGAACTAAGGTCTGAGAGAGAAAGACAAGTCAATCTCTCTTTTGCGTTTATTGTGTGTGTAGCAGTTCTAATATATACATACACACAAAAGAACAGAACCTGTTCACAGACCGGAAATTTTAGGTAAATACAATGGAATTGTACAATAATTCATTTGCTGTTGAAAATAAATTTTGTACAAGGTAGTGAAGAAAACAAAGTATAACAAGGAAAAAGTAATCCCCAATTTATGAGTGATGCTACTTTAAGGTAAAAGATAATCCTCATGTCATCAACCACGTCGAACAATATGTTTTTATCAAAGAAAGTATCCCTCACCTACACCCATAGTAAACAAGAAAACACTCGGTTAGCAATTGTTACTGTGTACAGGTGATGCATGGGCATCCTAGTTGTTATCCATGTCCCAATGAAAGAAACAACAGTTCTCATAATGTATTTGTAATTTGATAAAAAGAATAAGAGAATTTTCAAGCCAAGTTCTTACTATACGAAAGTCTTTGGTATTTCGCAAATCTTTCTTAGAAAGTGAGATTCTCATAGTAAATGCTACCATTTATCAAAGTATTTCCCAATTTTTCAAAACAATCTAGTGCCTATTTTAAGTTAAAAAAGTTATAAGGAGGTTAAACTATGTTCAACACTTTCTAAATCATTCTTAAAATCGCATTGGGATAATTTTACCCCATATCACCAAGCACAAGCTGGCTCGAGACAAAACATCTTATAGTAGGCATCGGTTTTTTACAGCTAATCAATTTCAACACAACTCAAGAAGTGTTAGAGGATAACCGGTAATTACACATGAACCATGTCAAACCCAGATTTTATTTCACTAACAAAGCTTAAACGGTTACTGTAGCATTATAGAGAAAGCAAAGCCATAACAAAAATTTAACCAACTTTCTAAGGTGATGTGCTCATAGAAAAACCGACACAGTAATGTTCAGGTCTCTGGAAACCAACAAAATGACCAGAGGAGTCCCAGCTCGCATGTCTAGAATTTGCAATTTTCCCTTTATGATTTGTGAACTGATTCAATCATATTAACTGCCATCATCAAATACCGTTGTATCTTATCTTATGTCATGTCCGACATATATTTTTTTACAAAGCCTGTTACATATTCCATTTTATTCCATGCTAGCATATAATACAAATTCCTTCCCCTTTTACCAGAAAAAAAGAAAGCGATAGATTATTCTTCTCAGTATGGAAAAAAAATATGTATTGATAGTGTAGGCCACAGTGCTAAACTTTGAATCACAACTAGACCAGCTTGGCATGTCTAGGCACTTAGAAAAGCATTAACCTAAACCCAACACATAAAAAACCAGAGAAAGGCTAAAAAAGCAGGGACTAGCAAAAGCATAGTCGAAGACCATCTCTTACACTAGAGAGTACCCATTAAACCATCAACCCATATAAGATATCTAACACTAGCTGGAGATACCCAGTTTTATACTCCTTGTAACCGCATCATGCGGGTAAGTGATCATCCTCCTACACACTGAAATGATATAAAATGTGAGCAAATAATGGCAACTTTAAAAGAGTAAAGCTTAGAATAATGTATAGCAAGGGGCCCAAACCGTAACCAGGCAAGCAGTAACCAGCTACCATATGTCAACAAAACCATGCAAGTGGTGAGCCACAAAAAAAGACTAGATATCTTACGAGTAAGTGATGTAAGACAGTAAAAGAGATCAAGCTCAAAAAATATAAAAATACTACATCATTAGGGTATGTGATGCTTTTCAACCACTATAAATCTTTTCAAGAAATGGTAGCACCTCAGAGACCCGTAATCATATGACAGTGAGCTTCCTATTTCCTTAGAGAATTTAGTGAAACCCCCCCCCCCCCCCCCAAATACAACATCACATTTTATCTTAAATCTGTCCAATTAGCCAGAGTTAAACATACCAAGATTTTACTATTTACTCAAGTTTTTCACAGTCATTTTAGACAAACCAGCCTCACACAATCTAAAAAGCCGTGATGTTTTTTATCCCTTACGAAACTTTTCAAAATCTGGTAGTACCTTAGTACCCATAACTCATTCAATAGTGAGCAACTATTTTAAGGATTTCAGCAGAAAAAAAACGCCTAGAGTCAAAACCTCCAATCTATCACAAAACTGTCCAATGAGCAGGAGTTAAAACCACCAAGCATGCTATCTACTTAAGTTTATCCCAATTATCATAATAAACTTAACTAAATCAGCCCAGCCCCATCTTAAAAGCAAGCTGAGTGACAACCACCACCAAAAATAAAGCACCTATAAACTCGGAGGAGATGACAACTCCACCACAGCTTTCTCCTTAATTTAGGCATGTTGTAGTCCCCATAGCTTATAATTTAGAACGCACAAGAACAGAATAACAAATGCTAAGTGAGTCTAGTATTCACCTGATCCACATCAGTGTGGGATTTATAGAGGACAAAGTCCAACTGTAGGTGATGGGACCCGACATTCAGACTTCCCCGCAATCGTGGTATCTCTTACAGCCCAGGTCTCCAGGGATTTTATTATCACAAGATCCATGAATCGTGAGAGCAATAGCCGTGTGTCTGTATACACTCCATTCCTAAGCAGAGATTAGGGCATGCCACAAAGCATGAGTACGGGCAGGGTTATAGTTTGCAGGCGGTATTACAATAAGTAAGAAAACGCTATACAGGAGATAATAAAAGGTTAGGGTTTATAGGTAGAAAATATTAACCATCTTGAAAATTACAAAAAAGAGGCTACAATGAATCCCATCTTAACTTACTGCTAGTGGTGAAAATAAGAGCAATACTAAATGAGTGGCAGTAGCCAGTTTGGACACTTCATACTATAGTCTATGCATAGCTCAAAAGACTTCTTATGAGGTAAAGACTCCGACTCTGGATGGTCGCAGATGAACAATTACTAATAGTACCGACATTTTATAAGAGACTAATATCGGTAGGATGGCCAAATGGGTATGTTCCTAGGAGAAACATATGTCATGAAAACAAAAGGTGAGTTAAAGTGTTACGGGATCCAAAAAGAGTGGGCAAGTAAGGAGGGCATTTAGTACGGATAGCCAATAAAGGTTGCAATGTGGGTCTATATAAGATAGGTGTATTATACTTCTGAGTGCAGTGTATAACAGACTTGGGAAATTCTTATCACACCAATAGTTTACAAGTTTCTTCAATAGCTTGTCTTAAGCTGTGTCTTTATACTTCATCAGCTATGGCTTATATTCAAGAACATGTATTAGCGATATCCCTTGCTCATTTGCAATAGTCAAAAGAGTCCATCAGGAAAGACACCATACTCCGTTATGAGCGTCTTCTATGCCCTCAATTAGGAACATCAGTTGCGCAGACGAAATGGTGGACATATCAAAATAGAGTAACACAGGTGACCCTTTGGGGTCGAGAACACTTCAGGAACGACATCCGTCTGGTGATGGTAAAGGAAGCCCTAGGATTAGGGCCATAGTATTATTATGTGGGACATTTAATGAAGCATGGATTTTTTGAGTGGTTATATTTGCTAGCACAGTTTCTACCACATCATAAAATATATTTGTATCCCATTTTGGCCTACCCTTACGAGGATATTTTGACCAAACACCCCACACCAGGGAGTTAATTGTAATTTTAGTCAACTGTATCTTACCTTTTGTTGAGCATCCAAACATTTGTTATTATTGTGATAGCTGCCTGTGTGATCATGTAATGAATGGGTTAATTAAAAATGTAATGGTGAAAAAAAAGAAAAAAGGAAAGAGGTTTTTTAGACTCAAAGCCATGCTCTTTCTGTCCAATTTTTTTTGTAGTGAAGCATGAGTAAGGACCCATGAAATTTTGTGTGTGTGTGTATGTGAATGTGGGGGGGGGGGGGGGGGGGGGGGGGGGGGGGAGCAACCTTATATATTTATATATATTTTACTCTAGTTGGCTATATAAGAGCATGCTCTCTCTCTCCCTCTCTCTCTCTCTCTCTCTCTCTCTCTCTCTCTCTCTCTCTCAAATACACATGCACACACGTACACACATTTCTTTGGCTCTATGGGAGCTCGGAACAGCCCTCCCTCCCTCAAACCCTCTCTCTCTCTCTCTCTCTCTCTCTCTTCTCTCTCTCTCTCTCTCTCTCTCTCTAACTCACTCGTTTTGAGTAACAAATCTTGAGTTCGACTTGTCAGATTGATCTCTAAGATCTTTGGGGTTTTTACAACATTAGAAATTCTCCTCATGGGTGTGTATGTGTGTATACATCTCTCTCTCTCTCTCTATCTCTCTCTCTCTCACACACACACACATGTGTGTGTGTGTGTGTGAGGAGAGAGAGAGAGAGAGATTGTAGAGTGTGCTTTTGTTGGAAGTGCCTATCTTTTTGAGGCTGTTGTTATCCTCTCTCCATTTAGCTTACCATGGGCAGATTTTAATCCTTTAAGAGAGGTTTTTCATTTGGTTTTGCTTTTTTGAATTTTTTCATGTGGCTAGTTGTACTTTAGTTCTCACAATTCTAGGTTGTTTCTTCAGTGCTCTCAAAATCATCACCATTTGGGCATTGTTAGAGTTGTTTTCAAAGTAATACAAATCAACTTCTTCTCATTGTGTGTGTGTGTGTGTGTGAGAGAGAGAGAGAGAGAGAGAGAGAGATAAAAATTCTTTTATTGCCCATATGTAGTAGAATGTTGATCAAAATTCCCTTCCAAGAAAAAGGTCCAGCATCTAAGATTTTTGAAGGTAGAACTTGTCTTGTTCTTCTCTCCCTCCCTCTCTCTATATCTATGTGTGTGTGTAGTCGACCCATTGTTTCATTGCAAGGAAAACCCCGTTTATCATCTTTTACCAAAACTTGAGGATACTTCGACATGAGTAGTTGTAAAAAATCAACCTCTCTCTGGTCTCTCGGTCTCTCTTTCTCTCTCCCCCTATCTTCCTTTCATTGATCAAGGCCTTTGTGATCTCTCTCTCTCTCTCTCCTCTCTCTCTCTCTCTCTCTCTCTCTCTCTCACACACACACACACACACACACACACACACACACACACACACACACACATGCTAATATTGCCCTATCGACCATCCCAAAGGTGATTCACGTAAGAGGATGTGCTCTTGCCAAATATGACAATGGACTGTCCATGAACCTCCTCTCTTTTCCAACTCTCTCTCTCTCTCTCTCTCTCTCTCTCTCTCTCTCTCTCTCTCTCTCTCTCTCTCTCTCTCTCTCTCTCGGGCTCTCTCTCCCCGGTGACATACTTGAGGTGCATCAAGAACTAGCCCATGGATGACCCAACTTTGTCGTAAGCAGGCAAGCCCCCCTCTCTTCATAAAAACATACTCAATGTTCAAGTTTTGGTTAGTGTCTTTGTCATGTACGTGCATAAACACACACAATCACTACAATAATTGATTAATTGTGCAATGAGGGACAGCAACACAGGTGCTTAATGTTCAACAACTTTTCAAGCACTTTAAGAAAGGGTATATAAGTGTCTCTTTATAGTTAATTTTAAAAAAATTGAAATATAAAGTTGCAAATTTTTAAAAAATATATTATTTTGAAAAAAGCCTCTTGAAAAGAGAAAGCCAAATATATCTTCAAAAATAAGATCTTCCTTCAGTGACAAAATCTCCACCAAAATTGCCATTTTTTGTTATGTGCACTTAAAAGTGGTACAAATACTTTATGTAAAGTAAAAATTCCTTTGACTTTCCATTGCCAAAAGTCTCCATCTCTCTCATGTGTGCTTCTTGCTAATGTCGAAGGCTTGCTTGGCCAACAGCTTGCGCACATTTGAGAAGACGGAGCCTCAACCTTACTTTTGTGATTAAGATAGTGTGTGCGTATCCATGGCCTTCTCATGGAGCAGGTCATTAGAGGTTGCCTCTCATGTGAGGCTAGATGGTTGGCGCGAGTTGCAACCAGGTGCGGAGTGATGTTGTTAGGCTATGTGGAGGGTGGTGGGGTCAGCCATTCTCCCTTTCCAAAATGTATCATCAAAGGGTGCACACATGAGCCCTTTCACACATTGTTTTTCTCTCAACCTGCAATTTAGAGGCTATCGTAGAAGCCTCTTTCACACACATGATCTACCCCACAACCCTTAAAAATCGCTCTTTCTCCATTTGTTTTGCAGCTCGATTGTAGGGCCGCAACGTTGTAGAAGGTAAGAACCAACCCCAAGTTGGACTGACGGACGAAGGCATTTCCTAGAAGCAGTAACCAACAAGTTATCGCAGTAATTAACAGTTCACAGTCAGTCAGGCAGTCTATAAATAGGACCCATTACTCATTTTGTATAGTTTTTTACTCTTTAGAATCTACACTAGTATATGTTCAGAGCTACTTGTGCTCTTGTAATCATTTTGGTGCACTCTCTCTCTTCTTGTATGGAAAAGCCAACTTTTGGAATATCAATTACTCCACTGTACTCTGAATATTTGAAATACAATTGCAGTTTTAGTGTCAATTCCCTTTACAATGTCTTGTCTTTCAGTTCTAGTATTTCACCTTTCGGTTCTGGTGTTTTCTATTCCAGTTTCAGTCTTGTTTTCCAGTAATCGTCAAATCTTTGAATGTCACATCTTTAGTTCTTAGTACCAACCTAGAATAGCTGTCTGAACACATTCAACTCATTCCATTTTGGCAATCATGGTGGTTTGAGTTTAAAGCTCTGAGACAGAGGACAAACCATCTCCTAGTTGGTACTAGAGCTATTATATGTCCACAATGCCACCCAGAATAAGTACCAGAGGTCGTAAGCCAGCAACTCGCTTTACAAAAAATCAAGAAAGGGTCAGTCCAATTCCAGAAGAGACTCAAGTAGGCTCTGAAACTGGTCCACAATCTGGGAATGAAATTGAGGTTGCTCCAAGAGGGGGTACTACTGAGAAATCAAGGGATTTGCAGCATTCCAGTCATTCTAGGCATCGATGAGCTGAAAGAGTGGCTAGATGGAATAGGACTCAAGGATTCCAAAGTCAACGACAAATTGATGAGAGTGATAGAAGTCAAAGAACTCATCACTCAACACACAATGGAACCAAGCAAGCAATTGAAGAGACAATGACAAAGATGGAAACAGAGGACCGTGAAGCTGACACTGATCATTATGATAAGAAGAAGCCAAGAGGGAAGAAACTTGTAGGTAAAACCAGAATCAGCAAGACCAAGGAACATTCCACTGATTTGAAAATTTCATTTCCTATATTCAAAGGAGGAAAGAAGGATGATCCCGATGTCCACATACAAGCTTTTGAGCAGTATGCTGAACCGAAAGACATAGATGAGGATGAATGGGGATCGGAGAATACTTTCCACGACACTAAAAGACGCAGTTAGGAAATGGTATTACCATTACCCAGTCTGTCAACTCAGATCATATCACAAGATCATTAAAGCCTTTAAACTGGAATACTCAGATATAATAGTGGAGATGAAGATATTTTATGTGAGCTAGATAAGATCAAACAAGGCAAGCTATTAGCCAGAACTTATGTGGAAAAGATAAAAGAACTAACCAGACAACTACAAGAACCTCCATCAAAAAAATGAGAGCTTGGTTCCTAAATGGATTTAAGAGTAGGAAGCTATGAGAGCAAGCAGTACCAGCACCAACAAGTAAATTCAATGACATGGTACAGAGAGCACTAAAGTTGGAACAA